>NC_068358.1:72541855-73284355 GCF_020536995.1 Dreissena polymorpha
CAGCAATATGGATGGGACGACCGCAAACTCAATCTTCAAGATCCAGTTGACCCGCACGGAGTTTGCCGAGGCCCTCGGGCTCACGCCCACCTCAATGTTTGTTCGCAACATGTTCCTCATGGTGGACAAGGACAAGAACGGCCTCGTCAGCTTCCACGAATTCATGCAGATGTTCAACATTGTAGCCAAAGGTTAGTATAATTCTAGTGATAAGTTCATTTCGTTAAAGGTAAATCCACGCGAAAGGAAAATGCAAAACTCGTAAAAGGACACACTGAAGGGCTTCATGTATATATGCGTCTGTGCTCAATCAAAATGTGTTTTTTTAAAACGTTTGTTTGAAGCGCTTTTAGTACAACCACGCGATTTCATTTAACAGTTACGCAATAAAACACACACTTTTTAGAATACAATATATGGACTTTGCTTATCTAACATATGTTCTTTTTTTAAGTTATTATGTATACGTTACTTTCTTTGTTGGAAATGTTTTATTCAATACAACATAGTTTTCATTGCATGCGCGTTTGTTGCTAGGTAATGCCGGTGACAAGGCGGAGATGTTCTTCAACATGTTTGACCTAAAGAGGCGTGGCTGCCTAAGTCGTGATCAGTTTTCAAAGATGATTAAGTAAGTACTTCACGTTAAATGTCAGACATGTTCAGATTATAATAAAAAACGTGTAGTTTGCTTTGCCGTTCTGTATAAACCTAATTATTTAAACTGAAAATACATACCTATAAGTAGTTTGTGCATGGGTAAATCGATTGGTTATGCAGTCATGTGCTTTGTTATGTGCCCAGAGGTCAACGCTGTGATTTACTGACAATTTATAAGTTATTTATTAACTTTCGGCGATTGTTCTTTCAAGGTCAATGCTTGACCTCTCGGACACCGGACTAGACGACGACGACTTCAAGGTGCTTGTAGACTCGCTGTACCAGAAGGCAGGGCTTCAGCCGTCAAAGGACATAACTATTGGGGAATTTAAGAAGATATTTGCATCCGGGGAATATGAAAATACATTAGAACAAGCCACGTTACAACTCGCTGGTAAGTTTGACACTCCCAACTTGGGGTTAATGCTCTAGTGCTTGAGATAAATCTTAAAGAGTAGAGCTTGGTTGCTAAAACTGAAACTGCCAGTAAAGGTATTAGTTAACTTCAAACACAAATAGCTCTACAATTTATTTTAAAAGGAATGGGTTTTTCAAACATTTTTATTGTTTGAGCAAACCAATTTGTTACCAATTAATACATACATGAAACAGGCTTTTAACATTTTGAGCAATTAACAACAACAACAACAACAACAACAGCTACTACTACTTCTACTACTACTACTACTCCTACTACTACTATTACTACTAGTAGTAGTAGTACTACTACTACTACTTCAATTTTATATAATAAGCGTCTTTTTCTAATTTCAGGTGCAAAGCAACAGTGTAAGTAAACGCTATCTTAAAGGAAGTTACAGGTGGTTTACTTGGTCGCATAACAGAAGTGAAAAAGAACATACTAAAATTTTAATAAAACAACATGAAATGGGTTTTAAACATATAAGAGAGTTAACAGTTAATGAAATATTATCGGCAATTCATACAATTATTTAATAGGATTATCTTTATTATATTAAAATCCGCGATTTTGAATTAATTCCCGCAATGCTTAAAATAGAACTTTCTAACGACATTTTTATTTTTTTTAACGCCTGTTGTTCTTACACTAATCTTGTACTTGCACGCTAACTGCAGTAAAATCACTGCAGCTATTCACATCTGCAGCAATTCTCGCCCAGTGCTAAACAGGTATCTTGATACTGTTGTCAAATCATGTTTGAATTCAGGGCAAGGCAAGGGTCGGGCAGTGGAGCAGTCCTTCAGTCGCCGCAGAAAAACGTTTATCGATTCCTTTGGGTAGGTTGCGCTCTGACGGCGCTTAAAAGTTCGATGTCGTCTCACAGTAGTAGTTACTGTAGTATTTTTTTTTACGTTTTTTTGTAGTATCATTTGTTTTAGAAATTAAAACTGCTTTTAAAATAATCCGTGTGTGGACGCTTTACATAGGCATATATATTTTCATTAAGTAATAATACTAATACTGATGGAATTAACGATAATAAAAATAATATACCGGGTAATAACTATTATTAGATTTATAATGATGATGGTGATGATAATGGTGATTATGATCAGAATACATCAACATACATCAGAATATGTAAGTTTATCTTCGAAAGACTTCACCACTTGCCAAGTCATCCTAATTATTGTTCGCCTTTTATCTTAGCGAATCAGCGGCGACTGATGGAGGCGCTCCCAGGCAGCAGCGCCCGAAGTCACACCTGCGGGGCGAAGTAGTGAAGAAAAGCCGTCCCCCACCCACGGGCTTCTGGAAACACTGGAACAGCTTCACGAAATACGTGGAGAACTACCGCCGCCAGATCTTCTGGGTGTCACTATACATTCTGATCACCATTGGCATCTTCGCGGAACGCGCCTTCTGTAAATCGAAAATTATATACGTACATTTGTATATGTTATATGTCGTTATGGATGACATTTCAGAATTACATCAATCTTCTGTATTGGTGTTCAAGTTCATAATGACAGACCCAAACAGCAATTAACTAGTTTTAAATTAAAAGTGCTTGTTACCTCATTGCAAATTCAGTCAAAATACGATGGATGACTCTGTGTTTTAATTTCATTTGTTTCACACTGTATATATTATACTATTAAGTAGCTGTAGAAAAATCACGAAAACATAGATCTTTAATTTGGAAAAAGAATCATACAAACTGCCATCAATTTATTGCTCTGTTTTAATAGAGTTTTTTTATAAACGCACTGTGTATACGAGATGTTTTCTCTCCACATGGAAGTAAATTAAAATAAGTAATAATCCATGTATGTGCATATATGTAACCCTTAATAACGAGCAGTAAATAAAGTTACCACTTTTTTAGTATGTGTGTTCATATTAATATGGATATTCTTAACAATTCGATAATCACATATTTGATGGTGACGATCTTCTCCAATTATTTTCCTGCAAACCCTTCATTTGAACGCATGTAGGTAACGACTAGTGAAGATTTTCGCCCATTGTATTACTACACACTATTCATTTGAGCGCTTTTAGAAGATTCTGAAGATTTGTATTTCCATTATGTTCATGCAGGCTGTACTTTTAAGCTCATCTAGATAACAAGTAATGAAGATTTTTTCCCTATTCTATAGATAAAGTGAAGATTTTATCACACTCTATTTATGCGGATAATGATATGAGCGCATCTAAATTAAAACTTAAGATGGTTTTCTTCCATTCTGTTCACGCAGACTATTCGTGTGAGCGCACATAGAAACTGCTTGTGAAATTTTCTTCCATTCTATTCATACAGGCTATTCATTTGAATGCATCTAGATACCGCTTGTGAAATGTTCTTCCATTCTATTCATGCAGAATATTCATTTTTAGCACACCTAAATACCAATTGTGAAATTTTCTTCCATTATATTCATGCAGGCTATTCATTTGAACGCATCTAGATAAATACTAGTTGTGAATATTTTTTTTTCCATTCTATTCGTTCAGACTATATTTTATTTTTAAACATCTAGATAGCACAAACTGAAGATCCCCCCCCCCATTTATTGTATGTAGACTATTCATTTGCGCGAAACAAGACAGCAGCGATTTAAGTTTTTCTCCTATTATATTCACACAGACTATTCCCTTGAACGTGAGCACTTTGGGCTCCGCCGCTTGGCCGGATATGGCGTCTCAGTGACGAGAGGCGCCGCCAGTGGCATGATGTGGACGTTCTCGTGCCTGCTGCTGACTATGAGCCGCAATACAATCACCTTCCTGAGAGAGACGTTCCTGCACAGGTTCATCCCCTTTGATAGCTTCCACGCCTTCCACAAACTCATCGCTTATATGGCGCTCATCTTTAGAGGTACTACAATTTATTGTTGTTTCGTCGCCTTACAAGAGGCCTGTTTACAGTTTCGGCTTGACGACGCAATACTATGAACACATAACTTACATGTAATGAATAAATTCGAACAATTATCAATAAACCGATGAAATCATGTGTTTGCAGTGATGCACGTATTTGGTCACGGTATAAACCTGTATCACATCTCCACGTGGGCCTCTGGAGACCTCAACTGTGTCTTCAGGGAGTACTTCCGGGCGTGAGTAGACACAAACACAAATTTGACAAGATTTCCGGAAAACCTATTGGCGGCCAATTTGATCACGTTTTCTTATTCTAACTTGCAAGCACAAGAAATGTGCCTGAAAAAAAACATTGGAATATATTCTGCAAGGATGAATAAATGTTAAAATTGATTGGGGTGGTCTTTTTTCTAACAGAAATATTCCTTTTTGGAAGCATATCCCACACATCGCTATTTATTTTTAACATTAAAAAAGGAAGCAATTTTCTGATTGGACGACTGGAAAGTTGTACCATGAATGCCAGACTCTGATTGGCCAACTTAAGGTTGTACTATGACAGCCAGACTTTGATTGGTCGACTGTAAGGTTGTGCAATGAAAGCCAGACTCTGAATGGGCGACTTAAAAGTTGTACCATGAAAGCAAGGCTCTGATTGGCCGATTAAAAGGTTGTCATGAAAGCAAGACTCTGATTGGTCGACTAAAAGGCTGTACCATGAAAGCAAGATTTTGAATGGTCGACTGAAAGGAGGCGCCATGAAAGCACGGCTCTGATTGGCCGACTGAAAGGTTAACAATTAAAGCCAGAGTCTGTTTGGCCTAATGAAAGACTGTACAATGAAAACACGGCTCTGATTGGACGCCAGAATGGCTGCACTAATTAAATATTATTCTTAATGCCCTCAGATCAAAATATTGATGTTTTCTTTGGTTGTATTGATCCATGCATGTCGTATATAGACTATCAAAGATCAGTTTGATGCATGGGCTTAGATTAATTTTATATGAAGGCCGAAACAACATTTAACAAAAGAGGAAATGTAATCTATATTAATTTTCAAATAAAAAAGATTATTACATGTATTATTATGTGTCTTTGGTCGCTGCTAAATTTATCACACGGTCATCGTGCATGCTATATAAATGGTAACTTAATGTATTTGTTATCGCTTTCAGCACGGACAAATTAGCTTCCTTCCATTACTGGGCATGGACGACCATTACAGGTATGTGCAAACATGTGTGTATTTATTAGCTCCAAATGCAAACGACAGAAACAAGGCTAGAGACAAGAGATTAGAATTTCACGACGAATAAACGACATAAACATAAACTTGTTTTCAAACACACGTTTACTAATTAGTTATTATCAATTGATTCTTCAGTATCAGAACAACACAGAACTACTTATTGTCAATTGCTTCCCTTTCACAAAAGCTTTTAAATTAAATAACTGTTATTCAAACTGGTGTATAAGGAGGAACCTACTGTTAATTTCTACGGGCAATACATTGGTTACACTATTTATCAGGACTGACTGGAATAGCGCTGACGCTCATAGTCAATCGTAATGTACGTGTTTGCGACGCCGTACGCGCGCCGGAACCTCTTCAGCGCCTTCTGGACGACGCATTTGCTCTACATCGGCCTTTACGGCTTCATGCTCATGCACGGATGGGGCCGTCTAGTGCAGGCACCGCTCACGCAGAACTTCCTGTACGGCCCACTGTTTGTTTATGTCGTAGACAAGCTGATCAGTATCAGCCGGAAGAAAGTTGAGATTGCGGTACAGAAGGCAGAGCTGCTGCCATCTGGTAAGTTCTTTGAACTATGTGTCCATACCAACGGGATTCTTATACTGAACACTTGGTATATTGGTACTGCTCTGGCATCGGAACTTATAGGTCGTCAGGTTGATCTCTCATTAAACCATAACATATTTACCATAATTACTATAGTTTTTGGAGACTCTTATTTATCGGACACTCATAGTTTTCGGTTAAAATCTTTTTAGGTCAAAATGATTATTTTTGTGACTCCATTTTTTCTGACACGCAGATTTCCCCATATAATCGATTGAATTGAACATGTCCTATTTTTGGTAATCCGGTGATATATCACACATGTGTTTTACAACACGAGGACAGTGATCAAACCTGGCAGAAGTCATTGGACCGGAACGTGGGCGTTATTTGTGTAACTAGTATACGTGTTATAGACAATGGCTGAAAATTTGCGAAAACTGTACTTTGGGAATATTGTTGAGTATCTTAATTTGCGGACTCGGAGAAAAATATAATTATTATTAAATGTCCGAAAATTTAGAGTAATTACGGTATTTTTATCTTTCGCATAAAACATTAACATGGTGCAAGATAACGTGACTTTTTGGGATTCCACCTTTTACCTTTTACGTATTAAAACGACGGTAAGTGGTGCTATATTTCAAATAACGTTTTAAAACAAGTTTCCTTAAGAACTATAACTAGTGCATAAAACACAAATTTTCATGCTGCTTATGGAAATGTGAATGACATCAGATTTACTTTATAACAAGCATGTGATCTTGTTCAAAAAATCCATTTTTACTGCATTCACTACACACGGTTATGTGACACGCAACGTGAAATTTTGTCACCGATTTCAGAGGTATTCAAGGATTTATTCGTATAACTTTAGATATCGACACAAACTGCAAGAAAACTTGTCTTTTATGAACTATAGATTTTTGCAAACGTATTTCAATAGCTTGAGATATTTGCAAAACATAAGTTCTTAACGGCGTAATTACATTCTGTCCAGCCCTTTGTGTGAACCCCTGAAAACCCCGTTGATTCTGCACCCTGTTTAACCCAGATGCACTGAACTAGGTGCTTCACATCCGGAACTTAAAGACACAGGTCGCTACTGGAGTTGTACGGATTCTGTTTCTTTAGATCTATACGTTTCTTGCTACATCTTTGGTTTCTTTCAATCACCCCTATAAGTAAACTTAAAACCTATCTGAGGGAGACGTCCAAACGGGAGTGGCGAACTTCACTCGATACAAATAAAACCACGCAACATTGTTTTCAAAAATATGTATCGAGGAATACTTAAGTCTGCAGGCATCGAGTCAGTAAATTATTATAGCCTCGCTCTGTGAACAGGTTTTTTTAAAGCATGTACATAATGTGTCGTCTCAGATGAGCCTGTGCAGCCCGCACAAACTTATCAGAGACCAAACTTTCCGTTTTATGATATCTTTCATTTAAAAAAATCTCTTCTTATAACAAAATCCAGTTAAGACGGAAAATGTCGTCCCTGATTAACCTGTGAGGACTTCACAGGCTAATCTAGGCCGACACTTTACGCACATGCATTAAACTACCTTTTCACAGAGCGTGACTCAGTTAATCCGAAGTCTGCACAGGCTAATCAGGGAAGACACTTTCCGCTTTATTCTATCTTTTATGTAAAGATAGTCTCTTATTAGCAAAAATCCTATTATTAAACAACCTTTTCACAGAGCGAGACTCAATCAATTCGCACCACCCGTTTAGCAGTCAGTTTCCTGCTATTGATGCTACTTTCCATGAATGCTCGTCTATGCCAGCAAACAGATCCGTCGTAAACCATAAAACACAATCATAATGATCATTTACTTTTACAAAGTAGTTACATTCTTGTTTTTGTTACGTATCATTACAGATAAAAGATATCTAAATAAATTAATACACACAAATCCCTTGCTTCTCTTTAGTTTCCTTCCCGACACCAATCTGTCTAAACTATCAGCGTGTGTATTGTCATGTTTTATTTAAATCAAGTTCACTCTTACAGTAATGAGTGGCATAAGTATATGTAGTGAATTGATCTTTTAAAGGATATCAAGGGTTGATGCTACTTGGTATCACTGGAAGTGCATGAATTGATCTTCATTATCTCATCAGATGTGCTGGGTCTGACCTTTAAGCGTCCGTCCAACTTTGACTACAAGTCCGGCCAGTGGGTCCGTATTGCTTGTCTGGAGCTGGGCACGAGCGAGTACCATCCTTTCACACTAACTTCCGCTCCCCACGAGGAGCACCTTAGCCTCCACATCCGGGCTGTGGGCCCGTGGACAATGAACATGCGCAAAACGTACGACACCAACAACAGGGATGGCAAGCCTTTCCCAAAGGTGAAGCATGTTTCTGGTGCTAGTAAAACCACTTGCTGTCGATATATTAGTTAATTAATTATTAAGTTATTTGATTGATTGCTAGACTGAATGATGGGACAATTGTTTCTTTGATTGATTGATTGATTCCAGCTGTACCTGGACGGCCCGTTCGGCGAGGGACACCAGGACTGGTACCGCTACAAAGTGTCCGTGCTTGTGGGCGGGGGCATAGGCGTGACGCCCTTTGCCTCCATTCTCAAGGACATCGTGTTCAAGTCGCGCACTTCCGCCGTGCGCTTCCCGTGCGAGAAAGTCTACTTCATGTGGGTGACGCGCACGCAGAAGCAGTTCGAGTGGCTCACCGACATCATTCGTGAGGTAAGTTAAACAGAGCGCTTTTATATACTTACATAAGCTAATGACGTTTTTTTTTCTTCTTTTATTGTAGAGGCCGGTAGAAGACATCAACCACTTAGAATCAGAACAAATCATTACGTTTTCTCTTTAATTAAAAGCCTGTTACCCCAGGTACGTTCGTCCTCGTATTATGAACCGCTTTACACATAATACCATTCTTTACTCTTTATGCCACAATAAGGGGAAACTAACCCATTATAACAGTTGAAAAGCCCCACTGCACTTAAAATTAAGTACGCATTGTTTGTTGGGTAAAGGACTATCCAATTATGGAGTTTATTCTTATAACTTAAAAAGCCTATCTATCTCTATATTTTAGAGTTATTTTATTATGTTTGACATTGAACCTATGTGTTTAAAAATGAATGCAATTGCGTATGGTTTAGTTACATTTGTTTGGCCTGAATCAAAGAACATTCATGTCAAGATTTGTTTTGACTAGAAGCATAATTTCCAAAAAGTAGAAATATAATTAAATAAAATATAGTTAAAGGATCGCTCAAATTAAAGATTTAAATTTAAGGTTTCCGTTTTTGTATTCCAATTATCAGGTTGAAAACAACGACCCGAACAATCTCGTGAACGTTCACATCTTCATTACCCAGTTCCAACAGAAGTTCGACCTCCGTACCACCATGCTGGTGAGTGAAATGTCATACTGAAAGAGGAGTAGACGTGTTAGTGGATTAAACCATCTTAGAAACTCGCTTAATTGAAGTATGCGCACTATACAGTCTATATTTTGAGTATAATTCAAAAGAGGTGAACTTCGTTGTTCATTTGCTTAACTGGTTTGTAAATGTATGTGTCGATCCTACTAAAAGCGTCCTTATATTTTTCCGGAACCAGAATCATGCACGGCAATATGCATTTTGTGTAAAACGTAATGTGTTAAAAGTAGAAGAGGACATCTTGTATTTTAAACTGAAACCGTGAAAACTCTTTTTTTGATTCCAGTATATCTGCGATCGAAAGTTTATAAACAATTGTTTAAAAAAAATCTGTATTAAGATAATTCCTATAAAAACTGCGCATTTTGCACTGATCAAACTCCTGGCTGTTTTCAGTACATCTGCGAGCGACATTTCCAAAAGGTTTGTGGCAAAAGCCTCTTCACCGGTCTAAAGGCCACAACGCATTTCGGTAGACCGGAGTTCGAGGAGTTCTTTAAGTCCATCCACCACGAGCACCCCAAGGTAAAGTTAGGCGCTCGGTTCATCAGAGTGCATTCTGTTTGGTTAAGTATATTTTATCGTTAAATTACGACTTCTCTATGGTTACATAGGAACTTAGGGACATCTGTGTTCTATCCCTTAATATTAATATTATAATATTCGTGAACCCCGATGCAACCTATTGTAACGTGTTAATCGTTTCTTCGGGATATATACAATGGCAACAAACACTAGTGGTATTTTTCAACAAACGGATTTCCCTGGTGCTTTCCTTAGCCATTTGCTTGACTTGGGTTGACTTGGGTCGACTTGGGTTGACTTTGGTAGACTAGGGTGTCTTGGGTTGTCTTGGGTTGACTTGGGTTAACTTGGGTCGACTTGGGTTAACTTGGTTCGACTTGGGTGTCTTGGATTGACTTGTGTTAAATTGGGTCGACTTGGGTCGACTCGGGTGTCTTAGGTGACTTGGGTCACCTCGGGTGTCTTACACCTATAGCAACGAGTCTGCAGTATCCCCTGTTTGCGTTTTGCAAGGAAGACAATCAGCCAGTGTAGTACAAACGACACTAAGTAGCTTGACTCAGGCTGACCTACGAGACCTGACACGTGCACTTACTTATATTTCCGATGGAAACCTGTGACCCGGACCAGTATATGAGTATCTAGGCTACCCAGCAAGCTATAGTATGTTATGCGCAAAGTTGCCTGGGTCACCCCCACTCAAAAGGCATCCAAAGTCACAGAAATGTCCCTGGTTAAGAGGGGGTATATTGCTTTGCACATGTCGGTCGGTCGGTCTGTCGGTATGACGGTCCGTCCACCAGGTGGTTTCCGGATGATAACTCAAAAACGCTTACGCCTAGGATCATGAAACTTCATAGGTACATTGATCATGACTCGCAGATGACCCCTATTGATTTTGAGGTTACTAGGTCAAAGGTCAAGGTCACGGTGAGCCGAAATAGTAAAATGGTTTCCGGATGATAACTCAAGAACGCTTATGCCTAGGATCATGAAACTTCATAGGTAAATTGATCATGACTTGCAGATGACCCTTATTGATTTTCAGGTCACTAGGTCAAAGGTCAAAGTCAAGGTGACCCGAAATAGTAAAATAGTTTCCGGATGATTACTCAAGAACGCTTATGCCTAGGATCATGAAACTTCATAGGTAAATTGATAATGACTGGCATATGACCCCTATTGATTTTCAGGTCACTAGGTCAAAGGTCAAGGTCACGTTGACCCGAAATAGCAAAATGGTTTCCGGATGATAACTCAAGAACGCTTATGCATAGGATCATGAAACTTCATAGGTACTTTGATCATGACTCGCAGATGACCCCTATTGATTTTCAGGTCACTAGATCAGAGGTCAAGGTCACGGTGACCCGAAATAGTAAAATATTTTTCCGGATGATAACTCAAGAACGCTTATTCCTAGGATCATGAAACTTGATAGGTAGATTGATCATGACTCGCAGTTGACCCCTATTGATTTTCAGGTCACTATATCAAAGGTCAAGGTCACGGTGACCCGAAAAAGTAAAATGGTTTCCGGATGATAACTCAAGAACTCTTATGGCTACGATCATGAAACTTCATAGGTACATTGATCATGCCTTGCAGATGACCCCTATTGATTTTGAGGTCACTAGGTCAAAGGTCAAGGTCATGGTGACCCGAAATAGTAAAATGGTTTCCGGATGATAACTCAAGAACGCTTATGCCTAGGATCATGAAACTTCATAGGTACATTGATCATGACTCGCAGATGACCCCTATTGATTTTCATGTCACTAGGTCAAAGGTCAAGGTCACGGTGACCCGAAATAGTAAAATGGTTTCCGGATGATAACTGAAGAACGCTTATGCCTATGATCATGAAACTTAATAGGTAGATTGATCATGACTCGCAGATGACCCCTATTGATTTTCGGGTCACTAGGTTAAAGGTCTAGGTCACGGTGACCCGAAATAGTAAAATAGTTTCCGGATGATAACTGAAGAACACTTATGGCTAGGATCATGAAACTTCATAGGTACATTGATCATGACTCGCAGATGACCCCGATTGATAACCAGGTCACTAGGTCAAAGGTCAAGGTCACAGTGACAAAAATATATTCACACAATGGCTGTCACTACAACGGAGAGCCCATATGGGGGGCATGCATGTTTTACAAACAGCCCTTGTTACAATAGGAGCATACCGCGGCATTTATTACGAAATATGTGTCCTTTCATCATATTAAATGTCTATTCTGCAATTATATCACGTTACCTAGGCAATATGAGGAAAAAAGCATTTCACATTATAAGCAGCATAACAATCTGTCTTATGCACTTGTTTAAATTCTTAAAAAAAGCAGCACTTATCGGTGTGTTTACTTCCATTAACGTTCAATTGGGAACCCAACAAAGTCACGTGATCCTGCACCCTGTTAATTATAGCGACACACTATGAACGCCACATGGTATACACGACTCTGGGTAAATTAATGTGTTCGCCATTTAATTATAATGCCTTATTAATAGGCTTAACTATTTGCAATACAACGTTTGGGAATTCAGTGAAACTTATTGGCATTAATAATGCTGTTTACATTATAATACACCCTTGTACCTGAGTTGCTCTTCTCTTAACCTTAGCAATGCAGCATTTCATTCGTTCATCTGCGCATGTATTTCCCCCGCCTACTAAGAACAAACAAGGAAACCTTTTTCGCCCATTCGTCCATTATAACAAAATCATTCCGTAACAAAAACTAACATGACGCGTGGAGTTTGTCAATGTCAGGCTGTATACATGTACAATTGCTTAGAAAGGCCTCAGCTTTGATCTGTCAATGAACGTCATGAATATTTTCTATAAATCAGTCAGTCATGGACACTATTTGATGCATACAATTTGAAGTGAATGGCAGAGGATTGTATGTCTTTAAACGATCTTAATGCAATATTGCAGGTTCAGCAAGTGGGCGTATTTAGCTGCGGACCTCCCCCTATGACCCTGAATGTGGAACACGCATGCGCGGCGATGAACAAATACACGGACTTCCCAAGCTATATTCACCACTTTGAAAACTTCTAGCGCATGTGCACTTTGCATATGGAAAAAACTTTCAAATGACGGAATCACTGTCGTAAATGTGCCATAGTTTTCTAAAATGTGCTTAACTTAAGCTTCACTCTACAATGGTATATATGTAATGTTGCAAATGGAAATAAGCATGGGTGTCAATGGTTGTAAATAACATGAATGCTTTCATACAATTGCTAAGATTGATGCCGTTCTTTTGTCACAGTCTATATGTACATATATCATGATGTTTTTCTCCTTCCATGTATACGAAACCGATTTGTTTTCATGAAGACAGTAACCCCGCAAACAACTCTAAATGATTTGTAATTTGATAAAGATTAAACAAAAAAGTAATTTTCAGCCTTATCATTTCGTAGAAATGTTCAGCATTTTGTTTTAAGGGACTGAATTAGTATCAATTCTAGTCTTAATGAATATTCCTTCCATTGATTTGTTTCATATTCATACATTTCATTCACGGTTGACAGTATTAATTCCTCCTGGTATTGTTTTCTCAAACTATTAAAGTCTTAATTTACATCAGAACAAACACTGATAGGAATGACTGAATAATACTATACATTTATGATCATGCCCCTCACAACTTACGTGTTTAGCGATTAGAAATAGTTGTTTACGTAGATTTCATTTTGAAATAAATTTTAGTATAAAATATATAATTAATTAACTTATTATGGTTGCATGGATTACTGATAAGCACTTCTGCATACTGAAGTTTAATTCCAAAAACAATATTTATGTTTTTGTGTTACATATTTCATTTTTGTCGTCTATAACTTTAACCGCTACAAGTAGAAATATTTGGTTATTTCCATATGACCGCTGATTGCCACTTTAAGTAATTGTTTTATCCCAGTTGATCCCAGTAAGCTTCCACGTCCTTTTTAACACAATCATTAAAAATAAATGGTTACATAAACGTTGTGGAATTTTATGAGATAATTGTTTACAAGTAAGTTTAACTAGACAGTTGTCGCGCCACGTATTATATCTTATAACAAAATTGTCTTTTGAGAAATATCGCGTTAAATGATGAGCAAATAGTTTTCTATATTTATAAAAATGTTCTTTAACATATTAAGTATTTAATACCGCATTTAAACATAATTATGACAATGTGCACTTCTCTGTCTAACAATAGTACGTATATGTTCGATTTTCATATCATATCAAGTTTAACATGCTTCCATATAAACGCTTAGGCACATGGGTGGTGTAATTAATGTAATTTAAATGTTACTATTTTTCCTTTTAAAACAATATATATTATTGAATTTTGTTCCATTTAAATAAAATCGGCACGTCACTTCATTCACTTTTTCCTGTTATAATTGCATCATTCAAACCCTTTGGTGTCAATGTTTCGTAGCTTTATTGTAATCTTGTATTGAGTCCAATCAATTGGTTTATTTAGGGAAGTATTGACAATCTGCTTTTTTCTGTTTTCGTTTATAACTTGCATTGGTGCGAGTACATGCTTAATTCATTAAATATTTATGCAATCATTATGATCAATTCATATATCAATCCGGTACGCGAACATACTACAATTTTTGTCAAACAATTGTAAAAAAGTGTTTATATTTCATATGTTAGCATGCTATCAAGTAGAAAAGTTGACGCATAACGCACGTGTCGGTTTCATGGAATTGTAACTATAATGATTAATTGGTTTTTATGAAAAAAATCGCAAATTTGTGCTTTGAATTGTGCATTAAAGCTAATTCACTTTTTGTAAAATGACAAAATCATTAAATTATGCCACAGCTTTATTTGCATTTTTCGTTGTCTTTATAAAAGAACATAAAAGTTGTTGTGAAAAATAAAATAAATAAAAAGACAACCAAGATGCCTAACAGTGCTTGTTGAAGATCATACATAGGCGAAGACCCGACTGTGATTGAACGCTTGAACAAAGGATGGATTTCTTGCTCGTGTTATTTAGCTTGAACAAAGGTTTGATTTCGTGCTCTTGTTATGTAGCTTGAACAAACTTTGGTTTATTTTTATCTCTTGAGCCGTAGCTTGAAAAAAGGTTGAATTTCATTTTATACACAGACATGCGGTTTTACTCATTAAAAATAGAGTTTAGAATTTATTTCAACATACATTAGGCTTTAAGCCCATGCGTACACACATATTACAAAACAAATATATTCCCAAATGGTCAATGACGTACAGAATTGTTAACAGAACTTAGATCAAAATCTTAACACAACAAATTTGTATACACTTTATCGTATTTTGTATTCTTATATTAAGTAGATAGATAAATGTGTGTACATGGAGAGAAATTATTGATAACATAAGTCAGCTATCAATTTAAAAACTTTAAAAAATGGATAGAAGTCGATTTATTAACGGAGACGTCCCAGTTCCCCATAAACGACATTTTTTGTGTTTGCAACCTCACACCTAACACTTGTTTACAGTATCGTATGCATGTATTCTTTTAATCGGAACACTTTTATTTAACCCCCATACTTCACAACCATAGTTCAGAATAGTTTCAATAAGTTTATTAACAAGTTCAAGTCAATGATTAACTAATATATCTGGGTATTTCACTAAATATGTTATCATCTTGTATTTTGCTTTAAGAGTTTGTCATGAGAGTGCGTCATATGTTAATAAAAAAAACAGTGGTAAATAATATACCTTACGGAATCCGGATAGGGCCAAGTTGATTGTCGCGTGTCGACCTTCGAGGTCGACGCACGGCATTCAAGCGTCGCGTGATATGAAACTCGACTTTTGAAGTCGACATGCAACAATTAAGATTTGAGTGTCGCATATCAGCGCGGCTTTTAGAAAAAAACATATTGCAGAAAATCTTGACTGTCGACTGAATTGTCGACTGTCGCGATGAATGTCGAGTGTCGCTTCGCATGTCGACTTCTGCCTGTATGCTGTCAGGTCCTGCACATTTGCCGTTCTTCCATTTCTTGATGGCGCTGCTGATCGCTTTATTTGAGGGAGTACACCAATTGATTGGCAGATCGTTTGTAGCTGGCAGAATCTCCGGTGGGTTCCCAGCAGCTGGCCTGTTGAGAAGCTCCTGGAAGTGCTCAATCCACCTCTTCTTCTGTCATTCGTCATTTGTTATTACTCCTCCATTTTTGTCCCTTACTGGCCTCTCTGGCCTCTCTGGCTAGGCAAACTTTCCTTCTAATCTCTTGGTGATAGAGTATAGATCTTTAATTCTGTTCTGATAGGCTGCCTCTTCCACCTCTGTTGCAAGCGTCTTTAGATAGTATCGCTTGTCTGCTCTAATACTTTGCTTGACATTCCTATTTGCTTCGGTGAACTCTTCTTGTGCTTTCACTTTTGCGGCTCGTGTTCAGCTGTTGTTTACACTTGCCTTCTTTACTCGTCT
Source organism: Dreissena polymorpha (assembly GCF_020536995.1). NCBI lineage: Eukaryota > Metazoa > Mollusca > Bivalvia > Myida > Dreissenidae > Dreissena > Dreissena polymorpha. The sequence continues at coordinate 72,558,046 of NC_068358.1, forward strand.
TTCCGCAACTTTCTGAAGCGCCTCTGCTGAAGTCCACTCCTTGTGGGTGTAAGACTTGGAGCCCAGTACTTCTTGGCATGTTGAAGTCACTGCTACTTTCACGTTCTGACACTTCTGCTCTATCGTCTCTTCTTTAAGCAGCTCCTCTAGGACCTGGAACTCGTTGGAGAGAGTGACCTTGCACTCTTCTTGTTTCCAGGTGTCTTTCAGTGTGGCAGAGTTGTAACGTTGGCGTTAGATTGGGCCCCTGTTCAACTCTTCTTCAGGTTTAGTTTCAATCGGGCGACAATGGGATGATGTACGGAAGCCACGTCTGCTCCTCGCTTGACACGTACATCCTGAAGAGAGCGACGAAACTTCCTTGTGATGCACAAGTGGTCAATCTGGTTCTGCGTTGACAGGTCTGATGACACCCAAGTTGCCTTGTGTATCCGTCTGTTAAGGAAACACTTCCTTCGATGACCAGGTAACTTGTGGCGCACAGGTCAGCGAATCTCTCCCCGTTGTCGTTCATCTCGCCTAACCCTTGCTTCCCCATGCTCTCCTCATATCCTCGGTTGTTACTGCCGATATTGGCGTTGAAGTCACCCATTAGAATGATGATGTTTCTCTAGGGTATGTCTTGTATGATGGTCGACAGTCTATTGTAAAAGTTTTCCTTTTCATCCTCTTTACTGTTATTCGTTGGGGCGTAGCACTGGATTATGTCTACATTGATCCTCTTCTTTATTGTCAGGAAAGAGGCCGTCATGATCCGTGGTCCGTGTGTCTCCCACCCGATGAGCGCTCTCTGTGCCGACTTCGAAAGCATGTTAGCTACTCCCTGGGTGTGTGTTGCATCCTCCTGCTCATCCCCCGAGAACAATAGTAACTCTCTGGAAGTCATGCGCTTCTGCCCAGAGCCAGTCCATCTTGATTGACTGATCCCTAGGGTTGTGAGGTTGAACTTCCTCATCTCTGTGGCCACTTGTGCTGTCTTCCCGGTCTAGTACATGGTTCGGACATTCCATGTACCGATGGTGGTTGTGGTCCTGGTGGACATGATGATCTACGGCCTGATGGCTTCCAGTTGACAATGGCTTTCACCGTCCGGCGTTAAACGTCCTCCAGCTGGAGGTCCACCATCCCCCAAGTCCGTGATGTCTGTTGTTATTCTGTTTGGCGTTTCTGTAGCAATAAGGTTTCAACGGGGTAGGGTAGCTGTCCCTACGCCTAACCCTCTTCCTTTTTCAGCGCGGGCCTTGAACCGCCCTTCGCTCCAAGTCCCTGGAAAATAACCTTTATTAAACATATTTTAAACAGTATATTTAATATCCTCAGAAAGTGTTCATTTGTAAAACCGTGTTTAAGAAACTCGTTTAATACGTAATCGGGACCAGCAGATTTTCCATTTTTTATAGATGTACATGCCTTCTTAATTTCGTGTTGTGATATTCAATATGTAAATCACCAAACATTGCCTGAAATGTCTCATTAAAGCGAGATTATACGATTTTGTCAAATATTTATTAATTTATATAAAATGTGTAAAACACATATTAAACATGTATTTAAATATAAATTAAAATGAAAGTTAAGAAGAACATGTGTCGAAAAATGCGAAATAAGCCAGATATTTAATTCTGAAGTCGATAAAGGCTGTACAGTCGAATTCGCCAGCATGTAAATCATGCATGTACGATGTGAATCTAAATTTAGTTTAACGGTTCATTTTTAATTCCTGCAACGATATATATTCATACGAACCACGAACACTAACATGGTGCATGAACATGTGTTGAATATTTTATCCCACAGAAAAACAAATCAAAGCGCTGAAGGCACTGAAGTTGTTCGCTATTGCATAATCTCATTGCATAATACGCATTTTGTAAAATTATGTTATAGCTTTTTAAATCGCAAGTTTGAAATGAACACAACCCATTCAAATTTATTAAGAGTGTGTCTTAACGCACAAGTCTAGATGTGTGTGTGTGTGTGTGTGTGTGTGTGTGTGTGTGTGTGTGTGTGTGTGTGTGTGTGTGTGTGTGTGTGTGTGTGTGTGTGTGTGTGTGTGTGTGTGTGTGTGTGTGTGTGTGTGTGTGTGTGTGTGTGTGTGTTTTCCATCCTATTTATGTTACAGAGATAACTTAGACAAAATATCAACAACCTGTCTCGTGTTTGACGTTCTGCAAGCATTAAAATATGATGAAAATGGTATAATGGGAACCAGTTAATATAAAATAAAATTTGCGATCACCATCATAATAAATGAATATAATTGGAATTCGAATCAAACTAAGCCTATAATTTCATGATGGAAATTCCCTTTACAAAACTTTTTTTAACACCATATACAATTAAAAATATACAATAAGATAATTGATGAAAAAAAAATCTGAGGTGCAGTACTTTTTACTCACGAATTAGGTAGTCGTAAAGAAAGTGCTGTTTACCCTTACTTTGTTGTTGATGCATTACTTGTTACCCTAGTAGTTCACACCGTGTCAACCTGTCTCTTACCTTAACATCCAGAAAGACCTCTCTTGCGCTTTTTCGGCAGTAGCTGTTTTACCCAACTTTTCACCTTCAATGACCTCTGCATAACGCCAGCATGCACGAATGAATACATTCGAACATTTTATAGACTGATTCGAGATAAATCCCCTGAAATTTGGCTGCATAACTGTGTCTGTGCATGTTCAAACGACACATAGACACAAATTGTGGCCCTGTTACAACTTCGCGTTAATATCCATCTCGCATAATTTCAGGGCCTGTACTCGGTCACTTAATCGTCAAGGGAAAACATAATTGACTATCGATAAACACATTTTTGTTTTCAAGATGAGAAAAAAAATCTTCGGTAATATAGATAGTGTCACGTTAAGAGAAAATCGTTTAATTGTCTAACCATTCATGTTTGCTGCACTCGGTCACTCTGTGAGGACATATATGATTTGAAAGTCCGTACTATAATTAGTTTGTGCTAACCCTTATGTGTGCTTTGACTATAATAACACACAGTTCATTCGGTTAATATGTGACAAACAAGTAAAAATACACACACAATAGTTTAACATGTGTTTTTAATTTAATTATTAAGAAACGTAAATAACAAACTTTATTTCAAAGTCAGAATTTCGCATCTCATGTTAAACGTTTTATAAATTGAGAACTGTAAATATAAACAAGCTTGACCAATGTAGAATACATGAGATATCGCTGCTACCTGTGGACAACAAAAGAACGTTTCCCAGACATATCAACTTTAACCCCGTTGTAGTAGCAAGAACTATCAACCAGGTTACGCAACGGACGCGTGATAGTGTATTGGAATCTCGATATGTTGATAAGCTGTACTTTTATTTTCCCGCATATATTAATAGCCTCAGATTATGAATGACCTGTGCTGAGCAAAATACCACGTGATTAAGATAGATAGTGGACTATTTTAATCATTCATAAACATTCTTTTCCGCGACACGTGTAATACTAACGTTGTTTATTGATTCTTTGCTATATACGCTCCGTTAAAACATATTCCATTTAACACGATATTCACATTATGTTTCCATTTGTGAATGAATAAAGTTGAAGAACTCAAACCTCTCGCATAAATTATAAAACTATTTCTCGGCGCGGATTCGGCAGATGCTGCAGTTATCAGGTTTAGCGTAATTGCGAAAAACTGGCTTGAAAAGCGTGGCACTAAAATTAATTGTTCAAAAGCGAACAACTAAAAATAGCATGTTGTATCTTGGTAAATCTATGGATTTATGTTATATTCAATGGACGGCAGGTTTAGAAGGTAATTACAGTTTAGCTTAGCTTATCACTAACAGACAGATAATAGAAATACCGTAATTAATTTGCTGACGATATGGGCTGGTCGAGCATGCATGGAAGTGTCTTTTTATGCCCCCGGTAGGGTGGCATATAGCATTTGAACTGTCTGTCCGTCCGTCAGTCTGTCCGAAAACTTTAACATTGGCCATAACTTTTGTAATATTGAAGATAGCAACTTGATATTTTGCATGCATGTGTATCTCATAGAGCTGCACATTTTGAGTGGTGAAAGGTCAAGGTCATCCTTCAAGGTCAAAAGTAAAAAAATACAATCCAAGGGAAGTAATAAGCTTTAAAAGGGAGATAATTTCTAAACCTGCTAAATGATATATTGACATTTTATTTCAAAGGGTTAAGCGGCGCAATAGGGGACATTGTGTTTCTGACAAACACAGCTTTTGTTAATAGAGTTAAATGTATCAGAAAGAGAAAAGGGGTTTGTTTTGGAGGTTTGGACAAATAAACATTGTTACATTAGTGGTATTGGGCAGAAACAATAATGTACAATAATTTACAAACATACACATATATATAGAAAACAATTTACATGCACATAATTGACATGTCAAACCTGCATGTACATAAAAAGTATAATAATTTCATTGATAATTTTCAATTCAAGCTTAATCATTTCAAGCTTGTTCGTCAACTCATTTAGGATAACATATTTTATAAAAGAATTAAACCGGTAATTACTCCGTATATACATGTAAATATGTGTGTACAAAAGGCACCATAAGCTAGAGCTCAACAATAATTTAAAATTAAATACATAGGGTTCTAAATAATATTTATAAATTTACATACACTACACTGACTTGACTTGTACTCATATCTATTTATTGTTAGGGACTGCCACTGTAGTTAGCGCCTGTCGTCTGGTGATAGTAAAATATTTTCTAATAATGCAAACTACTGAGGTATTGTACTCACAGTCAATGTCGGTATTGTGAATAGAATGTTTAAATTATATTCAATATATAATTGGTGGTAGTATATCATACAAAATTGTATTTGCACAAGGCTAAATAGGGTATTTGAAATAACTACAGACATTACAATTCATTTGGTGTTTGACATAGTAACAACAACAACAACAACAAACAGTTATTTAATACATCAACAAGTAAAAATTGGATGGCTGGAGGAATTGTTGAAATCAAAAATGTAGTTATAGACTAGTCTTGAATTGACTAAAGATAAAACAAATAAATGTGCATGTGTTTTTAAGTAAATGTATGGAATCGGACGATAAAAATGTGTTGAGATTGGCTTCATGCAATTAATGCCCCAATAATTGTTCTCTTTCAGGGTTAAAGATAGCATAAATTAAAAGATAGTGATGTTCAGAGCCAACTTGACCAGAGTTACACAGTGTACACGTTCTTTCATCAAATGGGGTTCCAGCGAATCTACCAGTTTCAACTGGTAACCAGTGGTTAGTTGTTCGGAATGTAAAGAGGTGTGTGTATTCAGATTTGGTGAATTTTATCAGGTAATTTTTTAAGATGGGGTTTGTTTGAAACTGTTATATGTTTGTCCTTTGTTTGATTGTTGTAGTTGAGTGTGCCATTGTGTTTTAAATTGGATAAGAAGTTTAGATTAAGCTAGGTGTGTTATTTTATTTTGTATTATAAAAATTGGTTTTCCCATAGGTCATTTAAGTCTACTGAGGTGAAAATTTCCTTAATTTTGTTAGCCCACTTAAAATTAGAGCTTGCAAGATCCATCATGTATTTGTAAATTTGGAGAGATATTTTCTGTTCTTTGCCTAGTAAGAGTCTGTTCTAGAATGAGATCAAATTACATTTGATGTATATTGCTATTGGATATCTGCCGAGTTATCCATATAAGAAGGCCATTGGGGTTGATTTTCTAGCATTAGTGAATTTTCTGAGTTGCTATGAATTTTTTCAAGGATATCTATGTTTTCGAAGCCAAATATCTCTGAGCCATAGGCTAGGATAGGTAAGAAAGTGTGGTCAAATAGTTTTAGGGTAAGGTCAATGGGCATGTCTGCGTTGTTTGCACGTGTGTAGAAAAGGTGCATTGCTTTATTTTCTTGTTTAGCTATATGTTTTCTGGCATTAAGGAATGAACCATTGCTAGATAGAGTAGTGCCTAGGTAGTGATAACGGTCGGTAATCTCGATAGGATTGTTACCTACTTTAAAATTAAAGTTCTGTTATTATCTAGCACCAAATATAATGATTTTAAATGATGTTTAAATTTACTTTTAGATGCCAGTGATCACAGTAGTTATTGAAGATGTCTAGACAGTTTTGAAAAGCAGTCTTTGAGTTCGAAAGGATCACTGCGTCGTCAGCATAGAGAAGGACAAGAAGTTTAAGCCACAGGGATAGATCCAGGGGATTTGTTAACTCTTTGCCAATTAAGCCATCGAGTTTCAAATTTGTTTGTAAGTCGTTTCAAAAGAGTGAAAAGATTAAATGTGATAAATTTTCGCCTTGTACAACGCCTTTTTCTGAGATGAAGAGCTCGGATATATTACCATTTGCTGAAATGCTTGATTTTATATTGTTGTAAATATTTTGAATCAATTGCAGAAATTGTCCATTAATATTAGGTTTGATTAGTGTATGCCATAAGCCAGCACGCCATACTTTGTCGAACGCTTGTGAAAAGTCTATGAATGCACAGAGAAGTTTTTGTTTGCTCTTTTTCAGAAATTTTATTAATGAATATGAAATGAATATATGGTCAGAGCATGAATAGGATTTCCTGAAACCGGCTTGATTTTCGTCTAAGCTCTTTTAGTAAAGAAGTAAAGAGTTTTCCTAAGCAGCCAGCTGAGAATAGTAATAGGACGATAGTTGTTTGGGTCTTTTGGATCACTTTTGTCTTTAAATATGGGGATTATTATACCATTTAACCAACTTTGTGGGATAAAGCCGGTTTCCATGACACAATTGAATAGTTTAATGTAGACTGGCATTAAAAGGTGTTTGGTAGACTAAATAAATTCGTTAAGGATATTGTCAAAAGGGCTCGGTGTTTTCGAGTTTTTGATTTTCTAAAAAATGCATTTTGCTATTTCTCCGTTAGTTATTAGATTGTTAAGTGTATTGCTTGTGTTGGTTGGACAATTTGAGTGTGTGTCATTGAATCGGTGGTTTATGATGGTGTTGGTGTTAATGTCTTCAAAATGATTGTAAAACTCTTGTTGTGTTGGTGTGTTGTTTACCTTACTTTTGGGCTTAAGTTTGTTTAGAAAAGACTAGTATTGCTAGGGGTTTTTGTAATTTATGGCACGAAGTTTTGTTTGCAAAGTTTTGTTTACTTTCTTTTATGTAATAATTCATTGTGCTCTTATATTATTTACTATCGTTAGTCATTCTTAATTTGTTGTCTTGACTTTTATTTTTTATTTTATTTTTTGTGTACTCATTTTTAGCGTTGTGGTAGATAGTGCGCGCTTTAAAACATTTTGGACCAAACCGAGATTTATCGTTTCCATGGCATTTTTAATAGATTTTTTTTGTTTTCAGGGTATGTACTGGTGTAAGCCTGGTTGAAAATCGATTGGAGTTTGCCTTTGATATATTCTACCGTTTTCTGTGATTGGGGTTATGTATTCATTTGTGATAAGATATGGCTGATTTTATCGTGATTCATGCTGTTAACAAATTGATCACAGCTTATTCGGGTTTCCATTTTGGCTTCTGCTTGTTGTTTAATTGGTTTGTGTCAGTTAAGTTTGGGGAATCTGTTTCTGGTATAGCTATGGACCTGTTGAGTACGCAGTGACCATCTGACAGTAGTAGATCTGTTTCAGTATGCTCTTTTCTCATATAGATCAGTGTCACAATTATAAGAAAAAAATAATAGGCTTGTCAAATTATGTATCTCTCTTACATGATATTTCAATTATACTACAAATTAAAAAGGAATTAAAAGAGATTATATAAGTGTATTTTTGTAACAAAATTAACATGCTTGTCAAGCCTCAGTTCTCACTTGTATGAATAATTTAATATATAACTATAATTATTGTACAAATAAAAATAACTTATGTTTTAACATTATCAAATACGGACAAACAAATTATTATTTTCAATAAAAGATCCTTATTAAAATGTTTCCAGCATTATTTACAATAAAAGATCCTTATTAAAATGTTCCAGCATAAGGTTTGATATGAACATGCAAGTAAATAGACATTGTCACTTTTGAATTATAGTTATTGTTTTTTTACAACAATTTATAATGCTGTTTATTAAAGTAAATGGCATATCTAGCTTATACCTTGGATATGTTTATATTATAAGTGCCGTTTATTATAGTAAATGGCATATCTAACTTATACCTGAGATATGTTTATGTTATGTGTGCTGTTTATTATAGCAAATGGCATATCTAACTTATGCCTTGAATACGTTTATGCTATAGGTATATTTAACATAAGCAAAACTGTCAAAAATACATATATTAATCCTAAATAGAAGCTGTGATTAATTTGTAAAATGTTTGATCCATGATCGCCATTAATTTGTTAATGTTTTGATTCATGTGTATAAAACTTATGTGTGTGTTTTTCCATGTTAATCTGAAAACTTATGAAAAAAACTATTTTTATTAATTTGTTAAAGCATTGATCCATTAGTATGAAACTTATGTGTACTTCAAGAGCATATATTAATCCTAAATGGAAGTTGTCATTAATTTGTTAAAGCTTTAATCCATGTGTATGAAACTTGTTTTGTTCCATGTTAATCTGATAATATTTGAAAAATTAATCCTATTTGTTACTGCCTAGGATTGACATCTGTTGTTGCAAACTTCATTGTGCAAAGCTTTAACAAACAATCTCATAACCAGCGCGTTATCATTTTTTTAGTAAATGCTGATATAACATGTATATATTTGTAAAAACTCTATGTCAATCATAGGTTATTGTTATGCGCTTATGATCACATGAAAATAACAATAATCTTCCATAAGAATTCTGAAAGTAGTACATTAAGTGATTTTTTATATAAATAATAAAGTTATCTATTTCTTAATAACATTGAATAAGCTCATATCTGCATTTAAAATAAGAGAATGATACAACATACATCTAATACATACTGTTTATTAAAAACTAAATCAACTTAATAAATTTTCAATAACTTCGCTTTGATTGATATCTGCTCTTAAAAATACAATAAAAAATACTTTATATAAACATAACTTTTCCAAAATGAATACTGAAATTAACTATTTACTGATTGCATATGTCTTTTTACCTCAGTAATGTTTGACCAAGCTTCCGTTACAAATATTGTCTTTTCTATCTTTATGTTTTCCTTAGTTTATTGTTTTTCTTTTGTTTCCTTCCACTATATGCAGATTATGCTTATGCTATTTTTCTATGTCTCTATTGGGGACCAGTCGTTTATTATGTTTTTTTCTCAATATTATTTCTTTTTACTTCTTCATTTCTATGGAAATTTCATCTTTTGGTATCCCCATTTTTTTTTTCCAATTTTTGTTTGTATGTATAGACATCTTATGTCTTATTATAGAAACCAACTGGACATGTTTTAAAATAGAAACTAACTGGACAAGCACACGTAAATTTCATTTACATCACCCTCCACCTCATTACATGATTAAAATATGTACTTTAAATGTAAAAGGGATCAACAATAAAGAAAAACGAATGAAAACATTCAAATGGTTAGACGAAAAAAATATAGTATATGTTTATTACAAGAAAGTGACTTGACACATACTTTAGCACAAACCTTAAAAGATGAATGGAACGGAAACATCTATCTCAGTGGACAACACACTAATAAACAAGGCATTGCCTTTCTGATAAAAAATAATATAGGGATCACAGTCGATAACTTTAACAAACTAATGATTGGCATACAAGCAAGTATAGATATCAAAATACACGAAACACAATTAACATTAATCAACGTTTACGACCCTAACACAGATGATTCCATTTTTTACGAAACATTACAATCCTTTATAATTAATAACCAAGATAAAAACATTATAGTCGGTGGTGATTTCAATACTTCCTGAACCCATTATTAGATAAAAAGAATGGAAACCTTTATACTCATACTAAAAATAGAAACATTTTAAATAACATAATTGAAAACTACAATATGATAGACATCTGGCCTACAATATATCCAAACGAAAGCAAATTCACCTGGCACTCAAACACAAAACCAACTATATTCTGTAGATAAGACTTTTTTTTAATATCTGAGTCCCTTTGCAACATTATCGACACATGTAATATTAAACCAGGATTTATGATTGACCACTCTCTAGTTGAACTTAAACTACACAAAATACAACCTGAAAGAGGCCCAGGATACTTTAAAATAAATAACAGCATCCTATTAGATACACAATATCAAACGCAAATAAAACAAGAAATATTCAATACAGTTCAAAATAATAAAGATGCGAACTCAAACACATTATGGGATGTAATTAAAGGAAATATACGTAACAAAACAATTAGATACACATCATTTAAACAAAAAAAAACACACAAACATGAAACTGAAACTATCAAAATCATTGAAACACTCGAAAAACAATTACATGAAACACACACAAATGATAACAAAGTCATTGAAGATGAAATAACAACAAAAAACAAATATTAGAAGGAATTTATCATACACATCTCAATGGTATAATACTACGAGCACGTGCACAGCATGTTGAACACAACGAAAAAATAAAAAATACTTCGCAAACATCGAAAAACGTAGAAGTGAACAAAAAACTGTACACAAATTAGTAGTCAATGGCGAAGATATAACAAACAGAACTCAAATACTAGAAGAACAACGTTTATTTTTCGAAACCCTCTATAAACGAAAACCTGTTGAATATAACACTTTAAAAAAATACACATCATGCTTTAAATCAAGCGGAAAAAACTTATGTGCGACGGATTACTCAATGAATATGAATGTGGGTTAGCACTAAAAAAAATGCAATATAACAAAAGTCCAGGATCAGATGGCATCACAATCGAATTTTATAAAATATTCTGGAATGATATTAAAACACATTTAATTAACTCACTGAACTATTCATTTAACAACAAAAACTTAACTACACTACAAAACGAGGTATAATATCACTCATTCCATAACCTGTAAAAAACTTAGAATCCTTATCAGACTGGCGCCCAATTAGTTTACTGAACAATGATTATAAACTTGCAACAAAAAGTATATCAAACAGAATTAAAAAAATATTACCATCAATCATTTCAAGATCTCAATCTGGTTTCATTAAAGGACGTTACATTGGTGAAAACGTGCGTCTGATACAAGAATGCATATTTTTTTTTAACAGACCAAATAATTCTGGCCTAATTTCCTTTGCAGACTTCGAAAACGCTTTCGATTTACTAGACCATTCGTTTATGCTCTCTTGTTTAGGAAATAAGAATTTCGGTGAAAGTCTTATTAAATAAGTAAAACTTTTTTATACCGATATTAACAGTATAATTATAAACAATGGCTTTTTCTCGAACAGTTTTAACATCGAACGAGGCGTAAGGCAATGATGTCCACTTTCATCATCGCTATTCATTATATGCATCGAGTATCTATCACACTATATCCAATCAAATAAACATATACAGGGAATATCGCTTGAACCCGACGAAGAAATTAAACAGTCCCTATTTCCTGACGATGCAACTTATTTCTTAAATGACAGTAGTGACTCATTTAATCATCTTATAGAATCGCTAACCCTTTTTGGAATGGCATCGGGTCTAAAACTAAATACAAGTAAATGCACTGTTCTACGAGTAGGTAAATTTAAACAAAGTAATAATCATCTTAAAAAAGAAATGAAATTCAACTGGACATCAGATGAAGTAACAACGTTAGGAATAATCTTTCCAAACAATGAAAATGAAACAATTCTAAAAAACATATTGCCTTAATTACAAAATTAAAAAAATAAAAATAAAATCATGGCAGCATCGTAAACTTACACTTATCAGAAAAAACACTGTGCTGAAAACGTTTGCTCTTCCAAAATAAATTTATACACTAACAGTTCTCCCAAACCCACCAAATGACATAATTGAAGATATTAAATCAGAAATATTTAATTTCATATGGGACGGTAAACCTGATAAAATTGAGCGAACTCAATTAATTCAATCAGTAGAATATGGAGGTATCATACCTACGGATATAGATTCATTCCTGAATGCAATCAAATGCAGTTGGGTAAAAAGATATTTAGATAAAACCAAAACTAGTAAATGGAAATTATTCTACCAGAAAATTCTTAAAACATATGGTGACTCCTTACTTTTTGAATGTAATATCGACAATAATATTTTAGATGAAATTTCAACCAAAAAAATTTTTTCTATCGAATGTTCTATCGGCATGGTGTAAAGTAACTCATAATTTAGAAACCAATATAAACAGTAAAATCATTCTATGGAACAATAAAGACATAACAACTAACAATTAAACGTTTTTCTATAAACATTGGTTCTAACGAAACATAAAATATGTAGATCAATTGTACGACTACAGAATAAACGACTTCTATTCTTTTGACAACTTATGCTACATATTCGGCATACCTACAAGTAATTTCCTGATGTACTACGCATCAATCAAAAGTATACCCATACATATTAAATCTGCTTCCAATACAAATAACACACCATGTACTCAAAAAGCATTCAGTAGAAAATTTAATTGCAAAATAAATCAAAACGAACAAAATATTTTGCAATCTTCAAATTAAAAACCCTACCGAAATCTCTAAAGCTCAAACTAAATGGCAAAACCTTTTTGGAGAAAAAGAATTTAATTGGAAACAAATATTTGTCATGCCATATAAATCAGCTACCGATTGCACAGTAAGAAATTTTAATATAAATATATTCAGAGAATCATAGCTACAAATAAATATCTTTTCAAGTGCAACCTTTCCAACACAAATCTATGCGATATGTGTAGTGAACATATTGAAACAATAGAACACCTTTTCTGGGAGTGTAAACATATTCTATCTCTATGGAATCAATTGACAGCCTTTCTAGAGAAACAACAATTAAATGTTAAACTATCGCTCGCAGACATCAGTTTAGGGATAAATACCTTCAAAATACAAGAGGTTAATAACGTTGTGAATTGCATCATTATATTAATGAAATATTTTATATTCAGCATGAAATACAGAAAGCAAATACCTACAATTAACTGTTTTATCAATTATTTAAAACTGAAGATTCAAATTGAAAAAGAAATTGCCCTAAACAATGATACGCTTCATATACTTGAACAAAAATTGAAACACATTAAACTTTCATAACAAGTCCAGTATGGTTTCTACTCTCTTTATGAAAATCATCCTTATTCATAACTATTCTGTTGTCCTTCTTTTTTTCCACTTATCAAAAACAACAACAAAAATACATATTAACCTCTCCTTTTTTAATCTCAAGGAAACCACAATGTCAAAAAACGATATATTTGCATTTCATGTATAACATGTCTGGACATTATTGCCTCTACATGGTATCACTTTGTTTTATGATCATATACATGTATACATTATATGTCTTTTATTGAATAAAAAAAAGGATCTGTTTCAGCGATATGAATATTTGTAAGAAAGTGATAGCTTTTTGACGAGGCAATGACATTGTCAATGGTTAATTTATTTCGAAAATTTAAAATGTTACAGCGTTTTCAGAAGTAAATCTGCCATTAAGGATAAAGATATATATAGGATCTGGCATGAGTTGTCATATCATACCATATTTTATTAAACGAGTTCAGGAATTTTGTTAGAAAGCGAGCCTTTGACGAGCTTACTAACGAATTTCCTTGACGAGTTTAATAAAATATGGTATGATATGACAACGAGTGTCAGATCTTTTTTATCACATGCTTTTAAATAAGCAAATTAAATAAATATTTACGCAAACATAATGATAAATCCCGAATGTTGTTTACATTTCGTGACGTCATTTGACGGTGCAACGTCATTTCAGCAAAATAACAAAATGCGATTGGTCAATAAACGAAAACTTAGCCAATGAAAACGCTTAAAAAGTATATTACACATGTGTAAGATAAAAATATATGTAATGGTTATATTACATTGGAAACAGGGTATGGCATGTGATAATATTATTTTACATATATCGAGAAGCCTTAGTCCTTTGTATTGGTTCTGTGATCCATAGTGGTACGCATAAGTGGAATAGATAGTTGTTCAAGAGTTTTGTATTGGTTAAGATGGCTCTGCAAATCTTCGTCAATATTAAAAAGGTTATTTAAATGTGGATCTGAAATAATGGAATCTTTCATGTTTCCAACTCTGCTGTTAAAGTCCTTTTTGGATTGAGTGTCCCAGGGTCGTTGGATACTATTCGCTGGCGTCTGGGAATGAAAGGGAGCTCTTGGCGATATTTGGGCGTGGCTGCGTGTGTGGACTGCCGTTGTAGGATTGGGAGACACTGATTGTGACCTTCTAGAAACGTGATTAGCTCTAGACACCGGTGGAGGATCAACATTGAACAACCTTGTGAATAATGCCAGTGTTGGAAGCAAGTGTGCTGGGTGCTGAGCCACTGGAAGAAGGCCTGTCTTCCTTACATCTGATGTTTAGCGCTTGCTGTTCGTGGAGATTCCTATTGATGTAGGGTGATCATGGTGACTTTCCTTCGCGGATTACCGTCTCGAATTTGTTTAAATTTAGGCCAAAGGGTTTTCCGTGCTTGTGTTATTTCCTTTAGGAAGTCTTTATTGATGCTGAGGGATGAAATTCGTAGCCTGTTTGCGAGAGAAAGTATAAACACTGTGTTTTGGTAGTCTAGAAAGTTAACAATGATGCCTCGTGTGGCGCCCGTGTTGAATTTTCCTACTCGGTATGCACGCTGAATTTGAGGACATTGCATAATACTTAGTTGTTCAGCGAGGAATTGGGAAATGACATTTTGACGGTTTTCTTTCATCTCTGTGTTCACTGATGCCACTGAAAATGAGATTGTTCCTTCTGCTACGTGCCTCCATGTCAATTGATTTATATTCAAGCAGTTTAAGACGTGCGTTATGGGCTTTAACTGTTAGGGTCGGTTGTCGATCTTTTTATTGCAATTCATCGGTCATGACTACGGATACGACGAAAATAGCTTTTTACGGGGACAGCTACGTGGTTCGTTTGGGGAGATGGGGAGGGATTCCCGAAGTAAGTATATTAAAGTGCTTTTTTTTTATTGCAGTGGAGTCAATGATAGTATTTATTTATTAATACACGAAAGAATATATACATGCATATCATGACACATATAAACTTACTAACCTAGATACATATGAGGGAGTCCATATGTACGTGTATTTGAGAGTGCTTTCTTACTGGAGTGAAGTCATTAATTGCGTTTGTTTATTTGAACTCATGTATAGACATACATACCTAGACATACCCGCACATGCAAACATATGTACCTAGATGTATACACATATAACAATACATACATAAATTATTTTGATTTGTTGTCTGTTTTTAGGTGGCTGGTCATTATCGTTTTTGTTGGGCGTGGAGGGATGTTAACCTACTTTAAATTATACCTTGCAAGATCCATCATGTATTTGTAAATTTGGAGAGATATTTTCTGTTCCAGAATTAGGTCAAATACATTTGATGTTAACTGCTATGCCTCCTTAGCTCAATGGATAAGGCTCTTGCGTTAAAATCCAGAGGTCCCTGGTTCGATCCCGGGTCGGGGCACATACATGCCAGTCATGTTTCAGCGGAATGCTGACTGACAAATAAAGGCTTAGCTCGGCATTAAGACGTGTTTGTTTGTTTGTTAATTGCTATAGGATATCTGCCGAGTTATCCATATAAGAAGGTCATTAGTGCATTTTCTGAGAAAGTTGTTATGATTTTTTTCAAGGATATCTATGTTTTCGAAACCAAATATCTCTGAGCCATAGGTTAGGATTGGTAAGACAGTGTGGTCAAATAGTTTTAGGGTAAGGTCAATGGACATGTCTGCGTTGTTTGCACGTGTGTATAAAAGGTGCATTGCTTTATTTGCTTGTTCAGCTATATGTTTTCTGGCATAAGGAAGGAACCATTGCTAGATAGAGTTGTGCCTAGGTAGTTATAACGGTCGGTAATCTCGATAGGATTGTTACCTAGTTTAAATTAAAGTTCTGTAATTATCTAGCACCAAATATTATGAATTTATGTATGTTTAAATTTACTTTTAGATGCCAGTGATCACAGTAGTTATTGAAGATGTCTAGACAGTTTTGAAAAGCAGTCTATGAGTTTGAAAGGATCACTGCGTTGTCAACATAGAGAAGGACAAGAAGTTTAAGCCACAGGGATAGATCCATGGGAATTTGTTAACTCTGTGCCAATTTAGCCATTGAGATGCAAATTTGTTTGTAAGTCGTTTAAAAAGAGTGAAAAGAGTAAATGTGATAAATTTTCGCCTTGGCTAACGCCTATTTCAGAGATGAAGGGCTCGGATATATTATTATTTGCTGAAATGCTTGATTTGATATTGTTGTAAATAATTTGATTCAATTGCAGAAATTGTTCATTAATATTAAGTTTGAGTAGTTTATGCCATTAGCCAGCACGCCATACTTTGTTGAACGCTTGTGAAAAGTCCATGAATGCACAGGAAAGTTTTTGTTTTCTCTTTTTCAGAATTTCTATTAATGAATATAAAGTGAGTATATGGTCAGAGCATTAATAGGCTTTCCTGAACCGGCTTGATTTTTGTCTAAGCTGTTATTTTCATTTGAGAATAAAGTAAGCCTGTCATTTAGTATAGAAGTAAAGAGTTTTCCTAAGCAGCCAGCTGAGAATAGTAATAGGATCGATAGTTGTTTGGGTCTTTTGGATCACCTTTGTTTTTAAATATGTGGATAATTATGCCATTTAACCAACTTTGTAGGATAAAACCGGTTTCCAGGACACAATTAAATAGTTTAATGTAGACTGGCATTAAATGGTGTTAGGTAGACTTAATAAATTCGTTAAAGATATTGTCGAAATGGCTCAGTGTTTTTGAGTTTTTGAGTTTCTAAATGCATTTTTCTATTTCTGCGTTAGTTATTAGGTTGTTAAGTATATTGCTTGTGTTGGTTGGACAGCTTGAGTTTGTGTCATTGCATCGGTGGTCAATGATGGTCTTGGTGTTAATTTCTTTAAAATGATTGAAAAAATCTTGTAGTATTGGTGTGTTGTTTACCGTATTTTTAGTCTTAAGTTTGTTTAGAAAAGACCAGTATTGCTAGTTTTTTTTGTCATTTATGGCACGAAGTTATGTTTGCAAAGTTTTGTTAACTTCCGTTATGTAATAATTCATTGTGCGCTTATATTCTTTACTTGCGTTAGTCATTCTTAATTTGTTGTCTTGACTTTTATTTTTGTGTACTCATTTTGAGCGTACTGGTAGATAATGCGCGCTTTAAATTTTTTTTGGACCAAACCGAGATTTATTGTTTCCATGGCATATTTTATATATTTTTTTTTGTTTTCAGAGTATGTACTGGTGTAGGCCTGGTTGAAAATCGATTGGAGTTCGCCTTTGATATATTCTACCGTTTGCTGTGATTGGGGGTATGTATTCATTTGTGATAAGATATGGTTGATTTTATCGTGATTCATTCTGTTAACAAATTGATCAGCTAATTCGGGTTTCCATTTTGGCTTCTGCTTGATGTTTGTTTGGTTTGTGTCAGTTAAGTTTGGGGAATCTGTTTCTGGTATAGCTATGGACCAATTGAGTACGCAGGGACCATCTGACAGTAGTAGATCTGTTTCAGTGATATGACAATTTGAAAGACAGTGATAGCTTTTTGACGAGGCAATGACATAGTCAATGGTTGATTTATTTCGAAAGGTTAAAATTTCAGAAGCTTTTTCAGAAGGAAATCTGCCATTAAGGATAAGATGTTATTATTTTTACATATATCGATAAGGCATAGTCCATGTGTACTAGGTGTATTGGTTCTGTGATACATAGTGGTACGCATAAGTGGAATAGATAGTGTAATGTTGCTGATTTTATGATTATTTATGTCTAGACCTTAAAGGGATGGTTTAAAACACAAGACCAAAAGAGGGATAGATTTTACACACGTTTATTTACTACAGCTTCAAAGCGCAACTAACGGAATGGAATACAAGCATATAACATACAACCAGCTTCTATTGGCTGAGGCGGGGCTAATCACGCATGCATCGCTGACCATTACATCCTTCCTTTCTTTTAAGATTGAAGTTTAACAAAGTGCACATATATAGTGATACATGATATACATTCTTAGTTTGCTAAATTTCACATTATTTCAAATTTCAGATGATTACATTATTTATCAACACGTGGAGTTATACGATAATAATGAGATACGGTCATGAATTGCTTTATTTTTGATTAATTGAATTGTTGTTCAACGAAATTCAAATAAAAAGATTAAACATACAAACTATCATACAGTCATGACAACAATAACTGACAAACAAACTGTTTAAGTAGGCTAATATGTTCAAAATGTAATTCCCTCCCTAACTTCCTGGGAAAATGTTCATCTACCAGGTGTGCCTAATTTACAAATGTTTGTAAACGTGACAAATTTCTGATTGAAAATGCCGTGCCATTTCTCCCTCAATGAATGGACAAATGTTATGCAAGTTTATGGGCGCGGTGTTACAACATGTCTGTGATGCAGACTGACTCATTGACCGGAGTGCGTGCAGTTGTTTTCTCTGGAAACGCGGGTCATAATTTCATGTTAACTTTGACATTATAACGGGGTTGATTTCCTCTGGAAACGCGATTCATTAATTTCATGTGAAATAACACTGTTGAACTTTGGAAACATTATGGCCTAAGTCAATCTGATTTTAAAGCACTTTTCACAAAATAATTATTTTAATCGTTACCAAATATAATGCATTCATTTATCACACACATGCACTGAAAGTTTTCGGATATGTTGTGCTACGGTTATTCATAAGGAAGTTGCTCAGACCTTGTCGCATCTGTATTCCTTCCGTACCAGCCGTTTTCAATGCTTTCACAAGAGGCTTCATGAACGCTTTAATTAGACCGTAGGCTTGTGGGTGCAACGGTGTTATTCTGCGATGTTGAAATCCGTAAGTGTTCGCAAATTCTGTGAAATTTTGGCTGTTAAACGGTGCTCCGTTGTCCGACTTTTCTATGCTTGAAATCCCCATCATAGCTAATATTGTCACCAGTCGAGATATCACTGTATGCGCTGATATATTTCTGATAAGATCGACGATTGGGAATCGGCAGTAATCACATGAAACTACCATTGCGTAATCGCCATTCGCAAAAAGACCGCAAAAATCAATTGATACTTCATCCCATGGTCCCTTGGGTGGCGGACTTCATTTTACTGGTTCAGAGTTATTGTGGGGAGACGCTGATTTCACCTTTGGTAACTTAGAAATAGACATTGTGGTCACTGTTTTGAGTCCAAATACAACATCAAAGCCTGCGTCAGCGTCGGTACTGCTTCCGGTTTCGTTTTCGTGAATTTTGTGTTCTCTGGATTTAGAGCTTTTTAGTTTTCTGCACACATCTTTGAAGTTATTATATTTATGACAATATCTGCATTCCTTTCCTTGAGCAGGACACTGTGATTCGTGAGGATATATACCTCCGCAGTTTCTGCAAAAACTGTTAAATAAAAGATTTCGGTCCTGGCGTCCTGATTGTGACTTTGCTGTTGACATATACGTTCTTTGAGTACTACGATTCCGAGGCGTAAATCTTTTTTTTTATTCAATATCATACATACAATGTAAACATGTATATGATCATACAACATAGTGATTGTACAAAGCAATAAAGTTCAGACATGTTTTACAAGATATGCTAATATATATTTATTTTTTAGAGAGAAAAGAAAAGAACAACAGAGGAATAGTTATAAAAATGATGAGTTGTATAAAGTCGGAAGAAAGCATACTGGACTTGTGTGTTTTGTTGTATATTCACAATGATCTTGTCAGATTGAAAAAATAAAAAGTAGAAAATAAACAAAACTATTTTAGAGAGATAAACTAACATTAGAGTGAAATGTTTATAAGTGGACAAAACATTATGGGAATTTAATCCGATTCCATTTTTGTTTAACGATTTGTAATGTGTCATTACTGAGGGGGTATTTCTTTCTCAATCTGGATTTTTAGTTTAAGACTATGGACAAAGCAATTAAAATTTGGTACTTGTTTTTTGTACTTCATGTTTAAGATAAAATATTTCATCAATATAACCATAACATTCACAATATTATTACAGTCTATTGATTTCAATCAGTTAATTCCGAAACTTACATTTAAGAAAGATAGTTTAACGTTTAGTTGATGTTGTTCAAGAAAAGATATTAATTGATTCCAAATAGGCTGGATGTGTTTGCACTCCCCAAAAAGATGTTCTATAGTTTCAATGTTTTCACTGCAGAAGTCACACAGATTTGAGTTAGATAATTTGCATTTAAAGAGATATTTTTTGTAGCTATAATTCTATAGATGTATTTATATTGAAAATTTCTCAGTGTGCTTTCAATAGTTGCTTTATATGGCATGGTAAATATGTGTTTCCAATTAAGTTCATTTTCTCCAAAAAGAACTTGCCATTTATTTTGGATTTTGGAGTTTTATGTAGGGTTTTTAATTTGTAGTGTGTACAATATTTTATTTGTTTTGTTTTTTCTTCCAAGTATGTTTTCTACAAATGTTGTTTGAGTACATGGTGTATTATTTGTATTGATTTCAGATTTAATATGTTTGGGTATGCTTTTGATTAGTGTGTAGTACTTCAGAAAATTATTTGAAGGTATTCCGTATATGTAGCATATATTATCAAAAGAGTAGAAATCCTTAATTCTGTAGTCATATAATTTGTCGACATATTTAATGCTTCGTTCAAACCAGTCTTTATAGAAAAACGTCTTATTGTTTGAAGTTATGTCTTTATTGTTCCATAAAATTGTTTTACTGCTGGTTTGGGTTTCTTAGTTATGAGTGACATCACTCCACGCTTATAGAACATCAGACAGAAATATGTTTTCGTTTGCAATTTCATGTAAGATAGTATTGCTGATGTTACATTCAAAGATTAAGCAGTCACCATATTTTTTTAGGATTTTCTGGTAGAATAATTTCCATTTACTCGTATTGGTATTATCTAGGTATCTTTTAACCCAGCTGCATTTGATTGCATTCAAGAATGAGTCAATGTTCGTTAATTGGATACCTCCATTTTCTACAAATTGAATTAACTGAGTTCTTTTTATTTTATCAGGCTTACCGTCCCATATGAAATTAAATATTGCTGATTTTATATCGTTTATAACATCATTTGGTGGATTTGGGAGAACTGTTAAAACATATATTAATTTAGGAAGTGCAAACGTTTTCAATACTGTGTTTTTCCGATTAGTGTAAGTTTACGATGATGCCATGATTTTAAGCAGTTTTTAAAATTCTGTAATTTAGGTAGTATGTTTTTAAGAACTGTATCCTTTTCATTATTTGTGAAAGTAATTCCTAACGTTGTGGCTTCATTGGATGTCCAATTAAATTTCATTTCTTTTTTATATTGAACATTACTTTGTTTTAATTTACCTACTCGTAGCACAGTACATTTACTTTTGTTTAGTTTAAGACCCGATGTCATTCCGTAAAGGGTTAGCGACTCTATTAGGTTATGGAAAGAATCGTAATTGTCATTTAAAAAATAAGTTACATCGTCAGCAAATAGGTATTGTTTGATTTCTTCGTCAGGTTCTAGTGATATGCTGTTTATGTGTTTATTTGATTGGATGTGATGTGATAGATACTCGATGCAAATAATAAATAGCGATGATGAGAGTGGACATCCTTGTCGAATCCCTCGTTCGATGTTAAAACTGTTTGAAAAGAAGCCATTGTTTATGATTATACTGTTAATATCGGTATATAATAGTTTGACCCATTGAATGAGACTTTCACCAAAGTTCATATTTTCTAAGCAAGAGAACATAAATGAATGATCAAGCGAATCGAATGCCTTTTCATAGTCTGCAAAGAATATTAGACCAGGAGTATTTGAATTGTTGAAATAGTTCATGCATTCTTGGATAAGACGAACGTTTTCACCAATGTAACGTCCTTTTATGAAACCAGATTGAGATTTTGAAATGATTGATGGTTATATTTTTTTAATTCTGTTTGCTATATTTTTAGTTGCAATTTTATAATCATTGTTTAGTAAACTAATCGGGCGCCAGTTTGATAAGGATTTTAATATCCGGGTTTTGGAATGAGTGATATAATACCTTGTTTTTGTAGCGTAGTTAAGTTTTTGTTGTTATATGAATAGTTAAGTGAATTAATTAGAGGTGTTTTTATATCATTTCAGAATATTTTATAAAATTCGATTGTGATGCCATCAGATCCTAGGATTTTGTTATTTTGCATTTCTTTTAGGGCTAATCCACATTCATATTCATTAAGCAATCCGTCGCATAGTGGTTTTTCCTCCTGGTTTAAAGCGTGATGTGTATTTTTAAAAAGGGTGTTATTTTCAACATTTTTTCGTTTATAGAGGGTTTCGAAAAATAAACGTTGTTCTTCTAGTATTTGAGTTCTGTTTGTTATATCTTTGCCATTGACTACTTATTTGTGTACAGTTTTTTGTTCACTTCTACGTTTGTCAATGTTTGCGAAATATTTTGTATTTTTTCATTGTGTTCAACATGCTGTGCACGCACTCTTAGTATTATTCCATTGAGATGTGTATGATAGATTCAATCTAATATTTGTTTTTTTAATGTTATTTCATTTTTAATGTCGGTGGTATCATTTGTGTTTGTTTGATACAATTGTTTTTCAAGTGTTTCAATGGTTTTGATGGTTTCAGTTTCAAGTTTGTGTGTTTCTTTTTGTTTAAATGATGTGTATCTAATTGTTGTGTAACGTATATTTTCTTTAATTACTTCCCATAAGGTGTTTGAGTTTGCATCTTTATTATTTTGAACTGTATTTAATATTTCCTGTTTGATTTGTGTTTGATATTGTGTATCTAATAAGATGCTGTTGTTAATTTTAAAGTATCCTGGGCCTCTTTCAGGTTGTATATTGTTCAACTAGAGAGTGGTCAGTCATAAGTCCTGGTTTTATGTTACGTGTGTCAATTATGTTGCAAAGAGATTCAGATATTAAAAATAGTCTAATCTACAAAATATTGTTGGTTTTGTGTTTGAGTGCCAGGTGAATTTGCTTTCGTTTGGGTATATTGTTCGCCAGATATCTATCATATTGTAGTTTTCAATTATGTTATTTAAAATGTTTCTATTTTTAGTATGAGTATAAAGGTTTCCATTCTTTTTATCTAATAATGGGTTCAGGAAGTATTGAAATCACCACCGATTATAATATTTTTATATTGGTTATTAATTATAAAGGATTGTAATGTTTTGTAAAATGTGGAATCGTCTATGTTAGGGCCGTAGGCGTTGATTAATGTTATTTGTGTTTCGTGTATTTTGATATCTATACTTGCTTGTCTGCCAATTATTATTTCCTTAAAGTTATCGACTGTGACTCCTATATTATTTTTTATCAGAAAGGCAATGCATTGTTTATTAGTATGTTCTCCACTGAGATAGATTTCTCCGTCCCATTCATCTTTTAAGGTTTGTGCTAAAGTATGTGTCAAGTGACTTTCTTGTAAAAGGCATATACTATATTTTTTATCGTCTAACCATTTGAATCTTAAATCTTAATTTGATGACGCCGTCGTGATTTGGCGATTCTTTGTTCCCCAATACCTTTGACTGCCTCATTGCAATTTCCATGGTTCGAGCCATTGTTAGAACATCACTCAACAGCTTGTCGTCTTCAAGACATTTTAACCTTAATTTCTTTGATGTACAACCTTGTATAAGTTGACTTTTGATTTTACCATCTTTATCTCCAAATTCGCAATTTTCGGCTTTTTGCCTTAATATTGTTACAAATTGATCGATTGATTCGTTTTGTGTCTGCCGAATGCTATTAATTCATATCGTTCAAATTCTTTGTTTTTCTTCTGATTAAAATAGTTCGTCAATTGCTGTTTGATGTCGTTGTAATTTCTTCATCATCCGAAAGACCCAACGTTTGATAGATGTCGTAAACGTCGTCGACAGCGTAATGTAGAAGAAGAGCTTTTCGTCGCTTCTTGCTTTCGATGCTTAATCCGACGAATACATTTTCAAGTTAAGATAAGTATTTTGTCCGTCGTACACCGAGGGAACTTTCTTCACCGTACACGTCAAATTTTGGAAACGGAGTTAATCCAGTCATTTTTAAACTACACAAATGTATCCATATATCCTCGTCGCTAATGTTGCTTAATTTATGATTATTTATGTCTAGACTCTTAAAGGGATTGTTTAAAATACAAGACCCACAGAGGGATAGATTTTACACACGTTTATTTACTACAGTTATCAAAGCGCAACTAACTGAATGGAATACAAGCATATAACATACCGCCAGCTTCTATTGGCTGAGACGGGGCTAATCATGCATGCATCGCTGACCATTGCAGATAGTTGTTCAAGAGTTTTGTATTTGTCAAGATGGCTCTGCAAATCTTCGTCAATATTGAACAGGTCATTTAAGTCTGGATGTGAAATAATGAAATATTTCATGTTTTCAACTCTGCTGTTCAAAAACCTGCAAGAATAACATATTTCCATTCATTACATTTCTGGGATATTTCATTTTCGAGGGCCGTAAAATCATCCTAGTTAAAAAAAATCTTGAGTTTTAAGGTGGAATGTAGACAGCACCTATTAAAATATTTTCATTATGTTTTGTTATACTTTTACAAATGGAGACCCAGAGTAAATATTCAGTTTTTGATTCCATGATTTTAACAAAGGGAGTAAGTGTATCTTTAACGAAGATTCAAATGCCTCCAGATTTTCGCTTTATATTATTGTTCTCTGTGTTTAACAAGGAATTTATAATTTGTTAAATGTATTAAGTCATGGGTATCTGTATGGGTTTCTGAAAGGTAAAATATGTCGAAATTATTAACAAGTTCTACAAATTCTGGGTAATTTAGGCGTGTTTTTAATCCGCTAACATTAAATGCTCCTAAATGTATTTTATTTCGTCTCAGGTCAAATAGTGTGTCTATCCCCACTGGCCTAGTGGGAGTGATTGTTAGCCTCGTTGGTAATGTTCATATTGTTGGGCGGTAGGGAGCTCTTGTTTCCAGATTGAGCGTCATTTTTGGATTGAGAGTCCAAGGGTCGTTGGATACTATTCGCTGGCGTCTGGGAATGAAAGGGAGTTCTTGGCGATATTTGTGCGTGGCTGCGTGTGTGGACTGCCGTTGGAGGATTGGGAGACACTGATTGTGACGTTCTAGGAACGTGATTAACGCGAGACACCGGTGGAGGATCAACATTTAACAACCTTGTGAATAATGCCAGTGTTGGAAGCAAGTGTGCTGGGTGCTGAGCAATTGGAAGAAGGCCTGTCTTCCTTACATCTGATGTTTAGCGCTTGCTTTGCGTGGGGATTCCTATTGATGTAGGGTAATAAACTAACTTGGGCACTGTTTCCGTGAAGTATTGTGTTCCAGTCAGGAAAAGCATCTTCAATCACCTTTCTATCCATAACAATCTTTGCCGGGAAGATCATGGTGACTTTGCTTTGCGGATTGCCGTCTCGAATTTGTTTGAATTTAGGCCAAAGGGTTTTCAGTGCTTGTGTTATTTCCTTTGGCAAGTCTTTACTGATGCTGAGGAATGAAATTCGTAGCCTGTTTGGAGAGAAAGTATATACACTGTGTTTTAATAGTCTAGAAAGTTAACAATGATGCCTCGTGTGGCGCCCTTGTTGAATTTTCCTACTCGGTGTGCACGTTGAATTTGAGAACAGTGCATAATACTTAGTTGTTCAGCGAGGAATTGGGAAATGACATTTTGACAGTTTTCATCTCTGTGTTCACTGATGCCACTGAAAATGAGATTGTTCCTTCTGCTACGTGCCTCCATGTCAATTGATTTATATTCAAGCAGTTTAAGACGTGCGTTATGGTCAGTTAAGGTCCCTCCAATGGAATGAATTTTGATGTGCAATTGTAAGCTTCACAAACCTTATTTTCCATATGTCTCATTTGTTGGAACATAACTGACATTTTTGCACCCAAAGATAAAAGTTCAAAGTCGTATAGATTTGGTATTTCTTCACCGCTACTGCACTCACCAACTGTGTGTACTCTATTCCTTTTTCTGCTGTTGTCAGTTTTACATGAATTTCCCACCGATTGGATGACATAACGGTTTTGCGTGACAAAATGTTCCTCTTGAGTGTTCTCATTTGGGCAGCAGTCAAAGCTGTCTAGATGGTCCATGGATACTTATTTAACTTAACCACACCAGTTTCTCGAGGATGGCGTCATTCATTGAGAAACATGTGACTTCTAAGTTTCCAGTCGCCTCTATGATCTACATCAGGGAGGTTGGTACAAAAGGGCATTGGTATAGGGACGGGATTCTTCTGAGTAAGAAAGGGAGGGGGGTAGTGTTCCTTGATAAGTACCTCACAATAAATATCGGGTTATAAGTACTATGCAGTAAGAACCTTGCAATTAGAACCGTCCAATAAGTATGGGGCGATAGGAAATTTACAACAAGTGCTGCCCAAGAAGTATCGGGCGTTAAAACCATAAAGTTTGAATCTTGGAATATATGTATCCCGGAAAAGCAACATTTTTGGGGAAAAAAACACACTAAACTGCTGGTACAAATAAAGTTATAATCCTTTCAAAATCACAAACCGTATCACCGTTACTTTTATTAAAGTATGCTGTAATTAGTATATATAATGGACCAATGTTGTTTGTACCGATGGATTGGTGGGTTTTTCTAAACTCGTGCGGATTCCGGGATTAGTCTAATATTGTAATAACCCAGTGCATAGTACATTATTTAAGTGTGAATCTAAATTTACATTGAAACTTGTAACCTGAATTTCCTAGTCAACAGCATAATTGTTTTCATTGTTCATATATTTCATTTATGTTGCTTTTCCTAGCCTGGTCATATAATTAATAGTGCTGACCAAATATATATTACAGACCAGCCACTAATATCACATGTTTAGGCTAGAATTAGTTTTCCTTTATACTAACGATTTTTACTCCATTGTTATTGTCAAAATATTCCTACTTCCGGTTTGACATTTGTCCGTTAAAGTTAATATCATTATTTAAGAATTCATACAAAATAAGTGGCAGCTATCAAATGTTAGTCCTATTGTGCACATTTCTGCCAATTCTTAATAGTTAGAATTGTTTAAATCCATTGCTTTTTTACTTTAAATTGTCACATTTGTTTCTTAGAAATTAACGGCAGCCATCTTGATTTTTACCGTGCCCGTTACTAAGCAACTTCTGTCAAGCCGACTTTTAAAGTCCTTGAGAATCATTTCGTATTTAAAATAATGGTAAGAGTTCTGAAATGAATCCATTTCAAGACAGAAAACGTTCCTTTAAGGTATTATTATGTTGTTATATGTTGTTGCATATTTTAAAGTTGCTTTTATGTTACAAATTGTCCATATTTAAGAACATTCTATTTGAGCACCTGTTAAGAAGGCACATAGCATACTGTGTCGGGCACAATTTTTGTTGTTGCAGACACACTGTGTCATGTGTATGACACACTGCGTCATGTGCATGACACAGGGCACAGTGTGTCACTGGAAAATTATATATATCTAAGATTTTCTGTGCGAAGGATTCCAAGCCATTGATAGTACAACTCCATTCTGAATTTTTGTTAAGAACTATGGTGCCAAGTTTAATATTTTAACACATTGTAAGTAAATTTGCTCAGTACTACTTTACAGTAAATAATAAAGAATATATTTCATCATATATGTAACTCTTTTAAGTTCCTTGCTGGACAATAAATTACATTGAATAACTTAAGTCTGGGTTGACTTATTTTCATGGACAAAACAATAATTATATTTTAAAGCCACACTGCCATAACCGTTTACTGAAAGTGAGCTACTCATTATACCTGATATAAGACTTGCGCATACCTGATATAAGACTTGCGCCTGAAGCGGGGCACAACATTTGGTGGCAGCGGAGGGATTAGTATTAAAAATTAAAACTAATCCAGTGATTTGAACCAAACGCGTAATAAGTTAGTATAATCAAATAACATTATAAAATGAAGTGCTCTGTATCACAAATCCAATAAGAAAATAAATGACATTAATTTATTTTATGATAAAATTATACGCTACCAATGACTGTATTTAAAATGGGACTTTTTAAATGTGACCGTTTTAGTAAGTGTGCGTGACTGAGCGAGAAATCTAGATCTATAAGTTAGCAATTCAATTTAATAGTGTAACAAAATGTCTGAGCCAAATCCAAGTGATATTGACAGCGAAGTGTTCATTCGGCAAAGAACAAACGAAGAATACGAAGACAGCGACAATGATTCTGTTCAGCCCAGACCTGAAAATGTCACTTGAATACAATAACAGCAACCAAAAAGTAATGTTAACCAGCA
Organism: Dreissena polymorpha; assembly: GCF_020536995.1. NCBI lineage: Eukaryota > Metazoa > Mollusca > Bivalvia > Myida > Dreissenidae > Dreissena > Dreissena polymorpha. Next base: position 72,586,488 of record NC_068358.1, read on the forward strand.
AATAGGTTGCCTGATAGACTTGGTTGAAATTATGGCTAAAGATATTCAGGGTTTAAAGGAGTCAAAGAGGCCAGGAATAAGGGGTCATGACAACTTAAACGATAATCAATCCAGACGGTGCAACCTTGCTGAAGATGTGAATCACTGTTATTAACGCAATGTAACAGATCACAACAATGGGCTACAACAAGAATCACAGCAGGTCTTCAACTACTATGGTAGCACCGAATGTGAACAAGACTGGTGTGAACGACAACAAAATGTGGTGAACTCGAGAGAAATTCACAATAAAAGATACCAGCATAACAGTGTTAATAGACCTGAAAATCAGTACAGTGTGAACAACATCTGGAAACAACAGAACGAGGTTAATTCTGGAAACCAATACAGAGGTTCAGTATATGAAGGCCAGCAGTCAATAGCGAAAAACCAAAGGAGGCGAATGACGCCACATTACACAGAGTTCAGCTAACGTCAACCAAGAATACCCCATATCAGGATGCCACCCTTCACCGGAAAAGAGGGCTGTGAAACATGGCGAGCACAGTTTGAAGCCAAAGCAAATAGATATGGATGGGATGAAGAAGAACGGCTAAACCAACTTTTACCTCGACTTGAAGGCGCTGCTGCATAGTCTGTCTTTTCACAGCTCTCCCCCCCCCATGTGTTAAATCACTACCATGAACTTTTGAAGGAGATTGACAGTCGCTTAAGAGTCATTGAGACCCCAAGGACATTCGCAGCAAAATTTAGCTGGCGAAGCCAGCGTTCTGGTGAAACATTAGAAGAATTTGCAGCAGATCTAAAAAGACTGTATGACAAGGCACATAGAGGACGAGTCAGGCGAACAAGAGACGAAGATCTAGTTCGGCGCTTTCTCGATGGTATCTATGATGACGACATTAGGTTCGAAGTGGAGTTCAATAAAGAACCAAGAACAATCGAAGAAGCAGTCTACTTTGCTGTAAACTTGTTACAAATCAGAAATATGCATAAGGACTCTAAAAGGAATAGGTCTGGAGCCAGAAGAGTAAGTGATGATGGCGAATGCATGCAAGACACAAATATAGAAGAAAGCATAAGAAGGTCTTCCTATGATGTCAGTTACAAAACGCATCCTTTTAAATCAAAGGAGAAGAAAGAAGCAGAATCTAAAATTATATAAGATATGAAAGCAAGAATAGAGCAACTTGAAACACTGAGAATGAAGCCAAGAACCATAATAAAAAGAAAAGATGCAGAATGTTATAGCTGCCATGAAAAGGGACATTTTGCAAGGGAATGTCCAACAAAACAGAACAGAATAAGAGGCACCAACAGTCCAATAATAGATCCGACAAACAGCTCACCTTTAAACGCCAGGGGACCAGCTCTTGTGGCCAAAGGGAGGTCCGAGTAGAAAGTCAAGAAGAAAAAGGCCAATTAGAAGTAAACCTTAACATGAGAAGAGCACCAAAGGAGGTCGACATCGATAGAAGACTATGTGACCTTGGAGATGGGCTGTATGTGAAATGCTTTGTGAATGAGAAGCCAATCATATTTACCTTGGTTACAGGAGCTTCTAGAACAATTATCTCAACAAGGGTATACCAAAGATTACCAGAGAGAAGCAGACCCAGTCTTAGCAAGGGGGCAAGTTTGAAAGGGGCCTGTGGAGCTCCCATTACAGACATGGGAAAAGGCATGTTCGAACTTAGGCTTGGTAAGATGGAGAAACTTCAGGAGATTATTGTTGCTGAAATAGAAGATGATGCTCTTCTTGGATACGATGTTTTGGTGAACAAGAGTGGCAAACCAGCAGACCTTTTACTAAGTAGAGAAATTATCATGTTAGAAGGGTATGAAATACCATGTATCAGCAAAGCTAAATGTAGTGAAGCTAGAAGGGCCACAGTAGCAGAAGATATAAACATTCCAGGAAATTCTGAAGCCCTTGTTGATGTGTTTGTAAATAGAATAGAATGGGATGATGCTCTATCGGGTGACTTCTTAATTGAACCATACCAAGCATTCAAAGAGGGATACCAATTAATTATGACCGCAACTATGGTTGACATTTACCGTTCACCAACATGCAAGGTGAGGTTAATGAACCCATTTTCACAAGATGTGGATCTAAGAAGGGATGCAGAAATTGGTGTTGCAAAAAGAGTTGAAAGAGTTGTGAGTGTATTTGCGACAACAGAGAATAATCCAAACGAAAGTGAGCCAGTGAGTGTGAGAAGAATCCAATTAAATCAGGTGAACACAGTGCAGTCGTTGGAAGGTCATTTGATGAAGCTAGCAAGAATGAAGTACCAGGACATTTGAAAGACCTATATGCAAAGTCAACTGAAGGGAAAACTCTTAAAGAAAGGCGTGTTGTTGCAGGGCTACTGAAGAAGTATGGCAATACCTTTCCCCGGGATGAATAGGACATTGGGGTAACAAATGTAGCGTAACATACCATAGACACTGGTGATGCTAAACCTGTGAAACAGCATCCCCGTCGCGTACCATTAGCTTATGCAAGTGAAGAAAAGAAAGCCATTGAGGACCTTCTTCAGAAAGGTGTGATAAGACCAAGTACGTCTCCTTTGGCCTCACCTATTGTACTTGTCAAGAAGAAATCGGGTGCCGTGAGACCATGTGTGGACTATAGGCGGGTTAATGCGCTTGTCAAACCTATTGGCTTTGCAATCCCAAGGGTCCAGGATTGTCTTGATTCTGTTGCAGGGTCAGCCCTTTTCAGTAGTTTCGACCTTACAAGTGGGTATTTTCAAATACCATTGAAAGAGGATGATGTCCAGAAGAGCGCAATTGTTCGCAAGTTTGGCCACTTTGAAATGACACGCATGCATTTTGGTCTTCACAATTCTAGCAGTACTTTCCAACGGACCATGGAGCTGGTGGTACAAGGGTTACAGTGGGAGATCTGCTTGGTATATGTTGATGACATCATTGTGTTCGATGTCGACTTTCCGCAGCATCTCCAAAGAGTACACCTTGTCCTGGATCGCACCATATGAGCCGGCTTGAAACTACAACCAAGCAAATGTCACATGCTTCAAACTGAAGTGATAATTCTTGGTCATATAGTCACTAAAGATGGAGTTCTTCAAGACCCGACAAATGTGGCAAAAATAGCTGGCTGGCCAAGAACCACAGATGCGAAACAAGTCAAACAATTTGTTGCAACAGGATCATACTACAGGCGTTTCATAAAGAATTTCTCAAAGATAGCACGATCCTTGGTTGACCTGACCAAGAAAGATGCAAAGTTTGAAATATCTTCAAGCTGTAAGGATGCTTTCGCAAAGATCAAAGATATACTTATGGGTCCTGAGATAATGGGTTATCCAGTGAATGATGGTGGACCATTTACATTGGACACAGATACCTCAGGATCAGGAAAAGGTGCAGTCCTTTCCCAATTTCAGTCAGGACGAAACAAAGTGCTTTCCTATGGCAGTTGTAGTTTGAGCAAAGCTGATAAAAATTATTGTAAAATATCACGATGGTTGAAAATCTTGGCACCCTATGACTTTTAAGTAGTTTACAGACCTGGGAAAAGCCATGCGCATTTTGATGAGTTATCACGATGTCCTAATCCGCGAGACTTCCAATGCGACCAAGTTATAATGGATAAACCATTGAAATGTGGAATCTGCTTCAAATGCAGAAGAAGGGCAGAATTGATGATGTCAAGTGAACACTCAATGATTGAATCAGACCTGTCAAAAGGTAAGGAAATCGCAGCCTTGGACAAAACAGAAGAAAATAGTGGGGAAACCACAACAAATTGTCCAATACGGGAAATTGGGTCTTAAACGAAAAAGGAACAGAAAGCACCTGAGGCTGGAGGCTCAATCTCGGTATGCTTCAAGTCGTGGGCTGGAAAGTATGCACCAGAAGACATAGCGAAACTCCAAGAAGCAGACGCAGACATCAGCCTCATACGCAGATCAATACTTGAGGGGGTAAAACCAAAGTGCATGAAGGAAATGAGTGTAGCCGTGAGACTCGCCACTATTTGGTACTGTGGGACAATTTAAAGCTAGTCAATGGTTCCCTCTACCGCTTCTCAAGAAAGCTGATCAACAAGATGCATATCTGCAGTTAATTGTACCAAGAGTACTGCGAAAAGAAGTGATTCAGACGCACAGAACAGTGTCACTGCTGGACACATGGGCGTTAAGAGGACATTCAATCGTATCACCCAAAGCTCCTACTGGTTTGAAATGAAGGCAGACATTGCATTGTACATCAGAGGGTGAGAAAATGTGAATCAGATAAGAAGCCACAAAAGACGCCAAGAGCACCAATGGGTCAAATCAAAGCAGGCGCACCATTGGACAGTCTAGCAGTTGATTTTCTTGGCCCTTTACCAAGGACCAAAAGGGGCAATAAGTATGTGCTAGTGCTGACTGACCACTTCACCAAATATGTGGAGGTAATTGCAGTTCCTAGTCGAACAGCTGAAGAATGTGCAAACAAGATCTTCAATGAAGTGATCAACCGATGGAGAACACCTTTAGTTATTCAAAGTGTCCAAGGCTCAGCTTTTGAAGCAGAATTTTTGCAGAATTTTGCAATCTACTGCTATTAAGAAAACGCGATCCAGTCCTCGCAACCCAAGAGGTAATGGGCAAGTAGAGCGCTTTAACCGGACACTAATGAAGATGGTCAAGGCCTACCTGGTTGACGAATGCGATGACTGGGATTTATTCTAAGGATGCCTGGCTGGAGCATACAGAGCCACACCAAACCAGTCAACAGGAGTCACGCCAAATATGCTGACAATGGGGCGGGAAATCAGGCTCCCAGCTGTTGTGATATACGGTCATGTCAACAATTGTGAAGCAATTACTGACATGCAAGCACACATGCACAAGGCCCATGCAATAGCCCGAAAAAACCTAGACAGTGCTACCAATAGAAGCAAAGAAATATATGATACACGTCTTGCATTTCACCAATATGATGTTGGAGATTTAATTTGTTTACTGCATGAAAATAGAAAAGTTGGAGTGTGTACAAAACTAAAAAAAGCCTAAGATGGTCCTTTCCTTAACATAGAGAAGGTTTCAGAAGTTAATTTCACTGTCAAGTTGGATAAATCAGGCGTGAAGAAGTTGTTCCACCATAACAAGTTGAAGCCCTATTATGGAAATGCAGTTCCAAAGTGGTTCACAACTGTTCAAAAGCATTTGAAAATATTTAGCTGCAGTGAATCCGGTGATCTGGTCAGTGTTAAAATGACATCACAGCTTCTTGCCAGCCTACTGAACCTTTGCTCCAATGTGTCTGGAGAAGCTGTGGTTCCATCGACTCTTGCTGCCAACCTATCTTACACCCCGACAAGACCCGAATACCATAGGTGTGAAACAAGTACAGCGGTCACCGCGGAGCAAGACGACGCGGAACAGTTTGAATTGCTACAAGAGCTTTTCATTACGCCATATCCAGCCTCATCATCCCCCTGTTTAATACCCACATTTCCAGCCTATCAGCCTACACCAGTGTCTGCGAATACCACATCTGTGTCGGGAATGGGGTTTCCCAATTATGTGCCAACGCCAGTTTCATCTTCGATGGTAGGATGTCTGCCATCATTCCTGCTGTCCCAGTGTCCGTTTGCAGGCTGAACACGCCACTATTGGATGAGTCAAGGCGCCTACCTGTGACGACAGCAAGTACACAGACCGAGGCAGAACCACGCCGTGAACATAGTGTTCTTGCAACAGCGCTATTCCAAATAGAAATGACTCTTGAAAGCTCTATTGGGAAACTTATGTCTGCTGTTGAATGGAACAGTCGAGCAATAAAGAACTTGGAGACTACAGTGCGAAAGCAAGGCGAATCCAAACGAGGCAATGAAGATGGTTCTGCTGAAAAGGAAGCAAAACATGTTAAAAAATGAACATATATGTTTATTGGTAAACCCAGCCAACATAGTTGCCATAATCCGTTTGTTGAAACCCTTTTAGGACATTTGGCATATTGCTTAGTGAAAGTGTTCATTTTGTTGTTTATGTGTTCAACCGAAAGTGTTCCTAATGTTTATATATGACTGTTATTCTTTGTCTATTACTACAGTAGACTCTCTGTTAACCAGACGGTCGAGGGACTTTATATATAACATTGTCATTAAATTGCCAATATGCTATTTATTTGGCAACGGGAGTTTGCCATAAAAGACAGGAGGGTAATGTAACAACCCAGTGCATAGTACATTATTTAAGTGTGAATCTAAATTTACATTGAAACTTGTTACCTGAATTTCCTAGTAAACAGCATAATTGTTTTCATTGTTCATTGATTTCATTCATGTTGCTTTTCCTAGCCTGGTCATATAATTAATAGTGCTGACCAAGTATATATTACAGACCAGCCGCTAATATCACATGTTTAGGCTAGAATTAGTTTTCCTTTATACTTACGATTTTTACTCCATTTTTATTGTCAAACTTTTCCTACTTCCGGTTTGAAGATAGACATTTATCTCTTAAAGTTAATATCATTATTTAAGAATTCATACAAAATAAGTGGCAGCTATCAAATTTTAGTCCTATTATGCACATTTCTGCCAATTCTTAATAGTTAGAATTGTTAAATCCATTGCTTTTTGACTTTAAACTGGCACACTTGTTTCTTAGAAATTAATGGCAGCCATCTTGATTTTTACCGTGCCCGTTGCTAAGCAACGTCTGTCAAGCCGACTTTTAAAGTCCGTGAGAATCATTTCGTATTTAAAATAATGGTTAGAGTTCTGAAATGAATCCAATTCATGACAGAAAACGTTCCTTTAAGGTATTATTATGTTGTTATATGCTGTTGCATATTTTAAAGTTTCTTTTATGTTAACAATTGTCCATACTTAAGAACATTCTATTTGAGCACCTGTTAAGAAGGCACATAGCATACTGTGTCGGGCACAATTTTTGTTGTTGCAGACACACTGTGTCATGTGTATGACACACTGCATTATGTTCATGACACAGGGCACAGTGTGTCACTGGAAAAGTATATATACCTAAGATTTTCTGTGCCAAGGATTCCATTCCATTGATAGTACAACTCCATTCTGAATTTTTGTTAAGAACTCTGGTGCCAAGTTTAATATTTTAACACATTGTAAGTAAATTTGCTCAGTACTTCTTTACAGTAAATAATAGAGAACATATTTCATCATATATGTAACTCTTTTAAATTCCTTGCTGTAAATAAATAAATTACATTGAATAACTTAAGTCTGGGTTGACTTATTTTCATGGACAAAAATAACCATTATATTTTAAAGCCACACTGCCATAACCGTTTACTGAAAGTGAGCTACTCATTATACCTGATATAAGACTTGCGCATACCTGATATAAGACTTGCGCCTGAAGCGGGGCACAGCAATATTATATGTATCCCGAAAAAGCAACCTTTTGGACAAAACATAAATCATCTAATATACATGCAAGGTTAAACAAGTTTTAAAGTCATAGGGCTTTGTCGGACCGTATTTGGTACAAAAACGAATATGTACAAGTTTGTACCATATTCGGCCGAATATGGTACAACTGTCTAATTGTACCATATACGTATCTGCAGTTTTGGGGTAAAATGCCTGACCGAATATGGTACAAACTTGTACCATATTCGGATGAAAAATGTACCACATTCGTTCCGAATATGATACACACTCATCATCGTAATCATCATCATCATCATCATCGTTATCTCATCATCATCATCATCATCATCATCATCATCGTTATCTCATCATCATCATCATCATCATCATCATCATCATCATCATCATCACATCAATTATCAACACCCCAATGATCATCATCGTTGTTATCTTTACCAACACCACCATCATCATCACCATCAAAACCAACATCATCATATCCATTATCATGATCGTAATGGTGATCACAAAAGTTTTTTTTGTGATGATAATGACAGCGATGTTTTCGGTCGATAATGAGGATGTTGTGATGATGATGACGACGATGAGAATATCATCATCATCATCGGCCAATAAACATCGCCATCATCATCATCACAAATATTTTGTTATCATCATCATCATTATCATCATCGTCGGCCGATAAACATCGCCGTCATCATCATCTAAAAACTTATCATCATCATTATAACCATCATCATCGTCCGATAAACATCGCTGTCATCATCATCCCAAAACGTTTGTTATCATCATCATCATCATCATTATCATCATCATCATCATCATCACCACAATCATCAAACCCCAATCATCATAACCACTGTCATCATCATCACCACCACCATCATCATCACAATTTTTTTACCATCATCATCATCACAAATGTTTTGTCATCATCATCATCACATATTCATTTTACATTTTGTATTTTATAATTTGTTTCATTCAAGAGATTCAACAAACTTGTACTTTTTTCATTTATTGGTATACTGACAGGATTTTTCAAAGTAATATTGAAGAACATAGAACAGCATTTAAATTTTAATCCAACTGTAGCATTTTGACAAGACATAATATACATATATACATTCATTTTAGTAGCAGCCAAAATATCCCAAATGTGCTTCGTAAAAAGTTACCAGTAAATGAGCAAATGACAACAAATTTCCGGTAGAAGAACATAATCATCAATCACAAAAATAACATAACAGGTTTCCAAACACCGATATACATGTATATTTCACCTGTAATGTCTGTACATGACATCTATGATATCATACCAACCGATTCCACTAACACGCAAACGCAGCCATGCGTTTGCCCATTTTGGCCCCTTGATGATTTCTTTTATTGCCGAAATAAGACCGCTGTTTCTGCCCGCTCTTGTTAATAGGAAACGAACGCTAACAGGATTTCTGTTACTAGTATCTAGTCCAATATCCGGCCGAATGTAAATTCTAGGTGTTTGCAAACTCATTGACCTTATTAAATCTCTAAAGGGTTTGCCGACCTTCGCCAACACAAACTGGATTGACGGGTTTGATTGTATGCAGAACTTAAAAATTTCAACTTGAATGTGAAGTGGTAACATCAGAAATGGAAAAGTCGTTCGCTTCTGTGCCCTCCTATTGTTTATCATATCTTGAAGCTCTTTCAGGGCTGAACACACAGAGACGTCACCGTTGTCGCCAGAGTCACCGTTGTCGCCGGAGTCACCGTTGTCGCCAGACGCAGCGTTGTCGCCGGAGTCACCGTTGTCGCCGGAGTCACCGTTGTCGCTGGAGTCACCGTTGTCGCCGGAGTCACCGTTGTCGCAAGAGTCACCGTTGTCGCCAGACGCAGCGTTGTCGCCAGATGCAGTGTTGTCGCCAGACGCAGCGTTGTCGCCGGAGTCACCGTTGTCGCCAGACGCAGCGTTGTCGCCGGAGTCACCGTTGTCGCCGGAGTCACCGTTGTCGCTGGAGTCACCGTTGTCGCCGGAGTCACCGTTGTCGCAAGAGTCACCGTTGTCGCCAGACGCAGCGTTGTCGCCAGATGCAGTGTTGTCGCCAGACGCAGCGGTGTCGCCGGAGTCACCGTTGTCGCCAGAGTCACCGTTGTCGCCAGACGCAGCGTTGTCGCCTGACGCAGCGTTGTCGCCAGACGCAGCGCTGTCGCCAGAGTCACCGTTGTCATACGACTGTTCTAAGCGTGATATTATGTCCTTGTACACGCGTTGATTGATACGGATACTAACGTAATGCATGCCAAATCCTTCTGGGAAATACCCCAATGCAATTGTTCCAACATCACCATCGAACTTTCCATCTGCTGACACAATTGATGAGTGTTCTAGTCCTCGGGTAGAAACTACCAGGCACTGCAAATTATATTCTCTCATAAGTGCAATGAGCGTGAGGTTGTCGCCGTATGTCCCATTCTTAGACATATTCTTAACGTATTCATCAAATGTTTCATCATAGACAAAAGTTTCATAGAAATATCTGTTTTCTACAATGTGATGGACTGCTTCCTTACGTGAAGCATCTACGTCTTTGTATATACCAATTTTACCAAGTTGATGCGATATAGCAGCAAATTGACAATTTCCATCCGGATTTGGGTCCATGGCAATATTCACCCCATCCAACAACTGCAGATTTTCATGGTGTGTTAAAACATGATAGTACTTAGTTCTGTGATTTTGTTTCTCTGAGCGGTTCTGTTTTAATGAATGTTTTTTAATTTTTCGTTGTTTCTCTAACGCAACAGTTAGGCTAGTCATGTTTTCGACCCCAACCGATTTGCTTACGAATCCAAGTTCGGGTTTGTTCGGTACTTGAAATGACACGATATAAACACCATTTCGTTTTACTTTTTCTACCTTGCCTTCGATAACATATATTTTGGTTGGCACCCTGGATTTTCGAAAGGGATAGCGAATTAATACTGTCTCTCCTACTTTGTACTTGCTTGGGGAAGTTGCGTTTTTCAACAGCGACCTGTAAGCCTTTTTATTTGCTCGCCGTATGGTTTTCTTTATTTCACGAGAACTATGACGTTCTTTGGTAAAAACATGACTTCTTCCGTAGTAGGCTTCAAAGGGCGTGAGACCCCCAAGAACTCGTTTGAAACTTGTGTTTATGGCATAGGCTAAATCTTGAAGCCCTTCGACCCAGTTAAATCCACGTTTACTTTTTGTTGCAAATAGAATCTTGGCCTTTATAACACTGTTTGACCTTTCACACTTGCCCTGTGATTGAGGATGATACGGCCTACTATTGATCATTTTGATGTTGTACTTGTTCAACAAAAGTTTCATACTAGGGCCTTTAAATTCCAGTCCGTTGTCACATTGGATGATGTCAGGGGCAAGGTTAACCATCAACACGTCCTCTAATGCCTTTGCAACTTCACGCGAACTCTTCGTTTTCAGGGGTTTTGGCATAACGTACCTAGAATAAACGTCCACGACTTGTAGAATATAACTGTATGTGGACCCCTTGTAGCTAACACTTTGATTTTTCATGTTAATTATGTCAATCTGCCATCTTTTGCCTGGTTCCTCTTCTGTAATCGTCTTTGGCTTTGGCTTGTTTGTAAATCTCGGATACTTCTCATGGTAATACTTGCTATTGTACAGTATTTCAAGGATAGCTTGTTCCGAGAACCCCGTGTAATTTACTTTCAGTTTGTTGTAAATAACCCTTGCTCCACATCCTTTGTTTTCCATGAACATCTTCTCAACAAATCTAGGAAGATCTTCTTTCACAAGGACTTGCTTTCCGCCACACAATAAAGAACCCCGGTCACCAAGCTCGAAGTCCTTACGTTTTCTAATCATGGCCAAACAATTATTCTCTTCAGGTGTCCGTTTCTTCACAGGGACATCGAACGATCCGTTTAAACATCTGACAATAATGTCGTACTTCGACCTGGGCAAGCACCCTAATTGCTTCCTTTTTCTCCTAATTGCTTCCTTCATCTGAAATAATATAATAAGTTATTATACATTTATACTTCATTAGTTAATAGAGCTTGTATTGAACACCGCGTGTCGAAAACGAATGTCTCACGACATGAGCTGAGCTAAAATCACTCGTCTGATAGCTCCGCTAAAATTTACAATCCGAACTTCCGGGCAATATGCGCAATGAAAGTAGCAAGTACTTCATGTAAAGTTTCATTGAAATCCAACCGAATTCAAATTCAGGGGAAAAATAGCGGGCAAACTTATGGCGGTCAACGGACAAACGGTCTGTAGAAACCAATGCTACGTGGATGGAAGGGATATAAAGAAGGGGCCCTGGGGGCCTAGGTCGCTCACCAGAAGTCACGACTAGGCAGGGTTCGAAGGTCAAAGACCTATAAACTCCATAAAATTTAAAATGTTCAAATCTACAGATTACAGGAGCTCGATCTGATTTTGGTGGAAAATACACTTTCGAAAAAATGACTGTAGCTTAAATATTTTAGCAGTTTAGGAGTTACGCACCCGGAAGGAATGCCACGGACAATTGGATAGACGGACGGACAACTGCAAATGCACTCTGAGGGGGGGGGGGGCATAAAACATAAAAATCAATGCATGTTAAAACATCAATGCATATTAAGACAACTGAAAATTAAAATTATGTACAGTACTTACTGTCAAGAATTCTTTTGAAGTTTGAAGAAAGTTTGGATTTCAATTCTTTCTAGTCGAAAATCACAACTTTTCTTGCCGACCGCCAAGTCAAATATGGTTACTGACTTCTGAGTAAGACTCGTGTGCAAAATTCCCGCCTTTTTAAAGCGGCACGTTATCAAAGAAAAAATCGGAAACTTCAAAGCTTTGTCGGCTTCTCAGCAATATGACGTCGGAACGACAAATCAACTTTACAAAGTAATGTTTAGGAATACAGTCACACCTGTCTAAAGCAGCCAGTCAAACATCCTTATTTTTGGAGAGATATATTCATTTAAAAGAGCTCAAAATCTCTTAAATCGGATTTTGGTGAAAATACACTTTCGAAAAAAAAAGTTTTAAAAATTTGAAAATTGCTATTAATGATCTCCACGAAAGTATCTGGCCCGCCCGGGAATCGAACCCCTGCGTGCCAATCTGACGCGCAACCGACTGAGCTAGCCGGCGAAACAGTTACACAACCAGCAAAATCCATGTAAAGTGTGGTTAGGTTAGCTGTTTCTGTTACTGCTTGTTACGACGACGACGACGACGACGACGACGACGACGATGATGATGATGATGATGATGATGATGATGATGATGATGATGATACTTTTGTCACTTCCAATATTAGGTTAATACAATGTATTTGAGTTTGAAAAAAAGTTTACACATCGGCAGACTATTTCATTTATTCAGAAATACATAATTTATGTACCATATACGTAGGCCATTTTCATTTTTATGAGTTTTTTTGGTATGTACCAAATACGTTTTGGCGAGCATAGAAAAACTTATTCCAACCGAATATGGTACAATGTTTGTACCATATTCGGTCGAAAATTGTACCATCTTCGGTCCGAGTATGGTACATTTGTACCATATTCGGCCGAATATGGTACAAATGTACCATATTCGTTTTTGTACCAAATACGGTCCGACAGGGCTTCCGTATAAAACTTCATATTTTCGGAATTAAGTTGTAATGAAAATGCTTTGATATAACTGTTGATAAGTATACATTATAATTGATTATGTTGTTTTTCTAAAATGTTTCTTAGCGTCTTGATAAATGGTACGTCTTTTTGATTATACAAATAATGCAATACACATTCGTTAGTATGCTTGATACGATCTTCCTTTTGTATTTTTCAATCACGGTAAATAAGCAAGTGTTTACGCTATCTGACGAATGGTGATACAAATACATGTACAAATTATGCTAAAAAGTGAAATTGATAGGCTAGTTTCGCCTCGCGATAATTGAAAACAACACCCGGAACGTTTCGAGACAGTTTTAAAGAATGCGAATAATTTTTCCAGAACAGCGAGTTTTAACCTTTGGTTATGTTTCAACAATTTCATTTCAGGTACATGTACTTATATTTAATGATATATTATTTTAAGCTGGAATATAAAAAAATATCGTCAATTTTCAAATATTTGATGCATCAGCTTAAAAGGTTCCGTTTGGCATGCATTGAAGCATGTCATTAAATGCTTTATAATGATAAATTTAAACATTTGAACTAAAAATCTCCAGTAAAAAACAAGAATACAATTTTAAAAAAGGAAAAAAAGTAACCCTCAACAGGGCTCGAACCACTGACCCCTGGAGTCCTGGAGTACAAAGTCTCCCGCCAAGACCACTCGACCGTCCGTGCTCATGCTTAGAGCGGATGTATTGTTTACCTATATAAGCAATCCTCGTCGTTTCCCAAAATATAAGGACAACAACAGAACTTTCCAAATTATTCAATCGTTTCGCGTCGCACGACGATTTATAATTTTCAGGTTTTCAAATCGTCAAAAGATGCATATAATAGATATTTAAGAGCATGGTAAATGGTCAGTATTACTATTTCCTCAAAAATATCAGAACTAAAACGAAAATTTGCGAATCTGAAACAACTTTTTTAATTTTGTCAATTTACCAAAACGTGAAATCTGTTAAACGGCCCCTTTAAATGTTTAATCAATACACACATCTCTTTCTTATTGTGTTGAAAATGATTCACTTGGGTTTACCTGATCAATATAGGTCAAATATGTATACTCAAATTTTATTTGCACTATTTATTGTAATTCAATATAACAATATATTATACCCGTGTGCAATTCGCATACTGCTGTATCAACTGACATGAATTATGGGTGAATAAGGAAGTTTTCCGATTAATTTATTATAGCGTCGAGAGTAGCATATCAAGTTTATACATCATTATGAGGGATAAAATAAGACTAAAATATTTGACAAAGCTGCTGGCGGTTTTTTACTCGTCGGACCATGAAATGATATAGTACGAGTCGATTGAATCCCCAAAACCGAATGGCGGTTATTATTTTCAACTTCCTCATGCGACCCATTATTATAGCGGACGAAGTACGTGTTACTTGATGTCGAGGCGCATTTCTTCCGTGACTCGAAAAATTGGACGTTCATTCATATTGTAGGACACTAGGTCTTTGTACAAAGACCGCAAGGCGAACATGTGTAACGGGATGCTGATTTGGATTCTAAAGCTGTGTTGTATTCACCAGGCCTTCATAGGTAGGAGCATTTTTATTGTACAACTCAGATTACAGAATCATTCGGCGGAAACAGATGTGTGGATGAGGTGAAGCCCGCCTTCGCTTAAAGACACAAAATGCACTATACATGTTTTCAGTTTATCATATCCATGTAGTTTTATACAGTTGTTTTATGTCGATAATCTTTACATCAAATTAATTTTTTCAATATACAGTACAGCTCACGCAAAACCAACAAAGTCCGCGGCTACGCCGCGAACAGATTCTTCTGTTAACGTATTTTCGCCGCGTATTTACTCGGCATGATGCCGAGGCACTCGGCGAAATTTCGCGGAGTGACGCCGCGTCTGTTTTTGCCTCGGCATCGATTCGCGGAGTAACGCCGCGTAGATGCGGCGATTCGCCGAGTATAACTATTTACAAATATTGATTGTATACTAATCTATAACACATGTTATCGAAATATAGAAACATACACAGAAAATACGCTGTGCGATTGTTAACATTTCTCTATATCTGCATACATTTAATTAAATTATCAATCGGACGTCATCTGTCAAAACAATTATTGTGTATGTCGATAACTAGATCTATATTGAGTTAAAGTTAACACAGTTAAATCCCGTAGATTATTTCGGAAACGAGACTTGCTTTAAACGTCTGTCATGTCGCCAAAATTGTTGCTCAATAATTTAAAGAAAATAAATGTAGTATTAGATACACATTTTACAACATGTACATGATTCTAGGCTTGTTATTCTTTAGCAAGGCAACCAAAATTCTAAAGATGGCTGCCAGTGCAGCAACCATCTGCGAAAAACGAGAGACATATTGTTGTTGCTTTGTCTAAGTTATCTCTATAACATTAATATGAGGATAAACAGTGCACCCACATCTCAACCTGTGCTTTGCGACACACTCTTTATAAATTTGAATGGGTTGTGTGCATTTCAAACTTGCGGTATAAAAAGCTATAACATAATTTTGAAAACTAAGATTATGCAATAGCGAACAACTTCAGTGCCTTCAGCGATTTGATATAATGTTTTTTTTGACCGTACGATTATTAAACCTTTAACATAACATATTTTTATAAATCTTAAACTTGTAAAAATTCCAAAGTATGTATGTTATGTTCAAATACCCGTTATAATATAAAAATGGAGCTTGCACACTGGTATATATTGTTGGGACGCATTGGCCATGGCATGTATTACTAGTATGTATTTGTCTATTGTTGAAGATCGTGTACCTTAAACATGATGAACGGGAGGGCTTGTGCGCTTGATATTTCGTTAATGTTAATACACCCAATATTTATAAGACCCATGGCGAACGCCTCATAAGTTTAAATTGTACTTGTGAAATCTGATACGGCTTTGGAAAATCCCGGTCTGTTGCAATCGATACCCCTGCAAAGCTTGTTTTTGTATATGATAAAATAGGTTTGCAAGTACGTCCTTTTATTTTGGGCTAGCTGTCTTAAGATTTTGTGAAATGGGAAGAACATATTTGCAATGCCAATTATTTTCAATGAATAACTTAAGTCGGGCAGACATAGCTGATATCTTATTAACTACTTTTATGTATAAAACTTCCGTGTGTAACGCAAATGCTTGATATATATTTGTTATTCAAATTTTCGGAACTGGACTTACCGATCGTTAAACTGATACTAGATTTGCACACTCTTAAATAAAGAAAAGAAAATTCCCCTTCAAGCTGGCCATTATTTACGTTATTGATAATACACTTAAAGTTTTTAGATGTGTATTTATATTCTTTTCCTACGAGACATGGTTTACTGGGATATACACGTAATAGGATGAGTTATTTTATTAAGTGCGATCAGTTATCATTTTCTGTTTGAAACAAGCATCATAAAATCGATTAATTGTATAAAAGAAACACATAACATATTTTTATTATATATATTTATGGTTTTGAATTCATGTTGCATTTTATTATGTTTGTTTTTTTAATTAAAAAAGTGTATATCCTATGTACTGCAAATGACATTAAGTCTCGTCTTATTATCTACCATGTTGTACTTTATATAATCGTCTTTTCCATAAACTCATTATAAGTATTATGGATATGTGAATAATAAAGCACAAAAATATAGTACCACATATAAATTGGGGACACACCTTCATATATTGGCAATACACCTCATTCGTTTTCTTATTTCATTCAAAAGTGTAAGCTCCCTTTAACAGGCCTACTTTTATCCCCGCATCATATTACAAGCTTAATGTTTACAGCACACAGCGGTAACATGTTACGAAACTGCAACTAAATTGCATGTTAAAACCCTCTTAAAAATGCAATAATTTATGTCAAGGCCTCAATTTCATTGTGGAAAATTATACCGTACTTAAGCATGGCTTACGTGCATGTTAGCGCTGAAAACATGACAGTGCGCCGTTAGTTTTCAAACAAACATTTGAATACGTATTGTATCTTTGCAATCTGATACAACGCCCGGGAATGGCGGTCTGATAAAATCAATATCCCAGCCAAGCCTGCTCTACAATGCTTTACATTCACCGTTCCAATGAGCTGTGCCAACTTTAATCACGTTACTAGTGTTTCGTTTGATGAATTTCTTCGTCCGCATTGCACGCTTGCCTCATCTAAAATCCGGATGTTCATAGAAACTTTATTTGATAGTCGCCGTGGCAAAGCTTCTTTCTTTTATATTACTTTGCGTATAATAGTTTGAAGAAAAACTAACATTGGTTCACAAATAAATGATGTATCTCGACATTTACTCCAAACATGCTAAAACAGAAAGGAAAATAAACTATTTTACACTGAATAAATTTGTTATTTGATCCTTTTTTAACACAGTCAACCGCATCATACAAACATATTTATAGGCTATTAACTGTGACACGGAAATAAATTGTCTGAATCCTACGGTTTCATATTCGCATCATTGTGAAAGTAATGCTACTACCATTTAACTCATCTTCGCCGCATATTTGTTGAAGTTTAAGCATATTTAGCAGCCTTTTCTTCCTATTTAGCCCTTTTACAAGTCTATTACATAGGTTTAAAACATGCATCCTATTTAGCCTGTTTAGCCTATTTAGCACCATTTTCTGCCTATTTAGCCTTTTTAACAAAACTAGTACATAGCTTGACACAGGCATCCTATTTAGCCTATTTAGTACCCTTTTAGCCTATATAGCCTATTTAGCAAGTTAAGTGCAAAAAAAGGTTGACACATGCACAATATTGAGCCTATTTAGCTTATTTGGCATCCTTTTCAGCCTATTTAGCCTATTTATAAAGTTAAGTACATACCGGTAGATTGGAACATGCATCCTATTTAGCCTATGTAGTGCCCTTTTCAGCATATTTAGCCTATTTAGCAAGTTAAGTACAAAGGTTGACACATGCATCATAATGAGCCTATTTAGCTTATTTGGCACCCTATTCAGCCTATTTAGCCTATTTAACAAGTTTAGTACATAGGTTGAAACATGATCCTATTTAGCCTTTTAGCCAATTTAACACCATTTTCAGCCTATTTGCCTATTTAACAAGTCTAGTACATAGGTTGAAACATGCATCCTATTTAGTCTATATAGCCAATTTAGAGGCGTTTTCAGCCTAGTTAGCCTATTTAACAAGTTCAGTACATAGGTTGGAAAATTCATCATACTAAGCATATTTAGCATATTAAGCAGCCTTTTCAGCCTATTTAGCCTATTTAGCAAGTTTGGTACATATGTTGAAAAATACGTTCTTATTAGCATATTTAGCAGTATGTTTCGCCTATAAAGCCAATATTGCAAGTTAAGTACATTTATTTAAACATACATCCTTTTTAGCCTCTTAAGCCTATAAAGTTAAGTATTCTTTTTAGAAAACCATGTAAATCCCATGGTAAAATGTCCGGAACCAATGCCCCTTTCTATCTCAAGTCAGTCATCCGTCTGCTCTCATAAAACTCACTGAAACACATAAAACATAATACTAACATCAACACACAAACAGAGCAAACAAATATAAAACGATTTAAATCAAGTCTTCGCTCTACCCTGTTTGCCTGTCGAATGACTAAACCTACAAATCTGTGCACGAGGAAATATAGATTTCCGCACCATTGGACATGTATCACCTTCAAAAACCTGTATAACCAGTTTATTTATTCATACAACGATAGTAAATACATATATTGGACGGTTACGTGGTACATGTAAAGAATGCCGATTTGATGAATTTATTGGATATAGAATAATAAAAAATATCATACGAGTTTTACCTTGTGGATTGTTCATACTTCTATATCTATCAGGTCAGTTCATTAAAGCGAGCGTTGCATACAATCGGTGTTTAATCGTGACGTGGACTAAAAAATAGCCAGCGACAAAGCGACTGGGGGGGTTTGTCACCATTGGTTCGTTTTTGCTCGAGTCGATGGAGCACGAACACCGATTACGGATATTACTGATAACTTCCTCATTCGACGAACTATATAAGCGAACGACTTAAACTGTGCGTCAATTATAGTTGCGGCGTGTTGCTTCTATGGCACGAAACATAAGACGCTGCTGCACTTAATCGAGAGATTACTTAACATCTCAGATTCTTTAATTCGCTCCAAGCGCTTCAGAAAATAGACGTATTTAAATGTATTTTTTTACAAATTTAATAGAGTTTAGTGCCATGAACCTAATTTTCCGTCATAAGAATTGATTCCATTTTAGTACGAAGTGTATTACTATAGACGGGTAGTGACTTACATAATTATATTATCACTACAGCGTTATGGTATCCTCGTTCTTTTGTTAACAAATACGTTAACTATTTATCTTTAGCGCGACGCATATTCGCGCACAGGGATATGAGCATAGTATACAATCTCTTGCACGACGGTTACATGACATTCATGTATGTGAGAGCAAAAAACGACAACTCTGCATGGAGATTGCATAGTTTATAGAACTGCACAGATTAAAGCTTTATACTAACATATGTATTTTCATGTCCCCCAGTCTATACTGGGGGGACATATTTTTTGCCCTGCCTGTTTGTTTGTTGGTTTGTTTGTTGGTTTGTTTGCGTCAAACTTTAACATTGGCCATAACTTTTGCAATATTGAAGATAGCAACTTGTAGTTGGCATACATGTGTATCTCATGGAGCTGCACATTTTGAGTGGTGAAAAGTCAAGGTCATCCTTCAATGTCAAAGGTCAAATATATGGGGTTTCACAAACACATCTTGTTTAACACTTGCTTTAAAGCGGTACGTAATTACTTTGTTATTGGTCGTATTGCAATTCTTTTGTAATGATGTTACGTTTCTGTTTACGTAAAATGTGTGCATAATTAGTGAAAAAGAGGCATAGTTAACTAATGCAAGATAAACAAGACGTGTTTGTGAAACACTATGTCCCCCATATATTTGACCCTTTACCTTGAAGGATGACCTTGATCTTGACCTTTTATCACTCAAAATGTGCAACTCCATGAGATACACATGCACGTCAAATATCAAGTTGCTATCTTCAATATTGCAAAAGTTATGGCCAATGTTAAAGTTTGACGCAAACAAACCAACAAACAAACCAACAAACAGACAGGGCAAAAACAATATATCCACCAGTATAGACTGGGGACATAAAAATAGGTTTTTTAAGTATTCAGAAATATTTAAACAGTGAGTAATGTATTTTAACATATACAATTATATGTTGACTATTCTTTCAAACGAAAAAAACTTTATTAGTTAGTCAGTTAAACATTCTGTAAGTTTGTCTGTCTGAAAATAATAATAAAAGATACCGACAAAAGAGTCCATTCTCATACAGTCTGTTGACAAGGAAGTAAAAAGGAAAAGCAAACGCCTACGAGTGATTCCTGATTGCAATAAATCGTTAAAGAAAATCTTGAGTATGTGCTACTAGCATTTGATTGCTTGAAGTAATTTTGAATAGGGGTATACGTAAGGGAATGCAATTTCATTAGAAAATCAAAATGCTGAGAGCATTAAAAGACCGTTATCGGGAAAAGATATAAGAAGGTGAATTGTGAGTGCATTTTGTGATCTTAGTTATTATTTCAAACACATATTTTGATAGATAGACTCAGTACAGCATAGGTAGCACAGTATGGGTCACTTAAAACAAATCAATAAATAATTACATAAAATTACAATACATTTTATCGTTAACAAATAAAGTAAATGAGTTAAACCTTATTTTGGAATAATGCCAACAACGCCATGTTTCTTAATACTTAAAACAAAGTGTGTATTGTAATTGGAAATAAAAACACGAAATAACAAAAAACAGGAAATAACACTTTCATCTTTTATATTGACCGTCACAATTTCAAGAATGGGACGCTATGGAGAGGGTTTGAATTAAACCCCAAAGCAGGAGTATTATCAGCAATTTACGGTTAAAGCATAGCGATTGTAAAAACGCGTAATATATACAATTTAAAAGCATAAGTCATCTTTAATAATCAATTTTCAAGACATCGAATAGTTATTTTGTTATGCTTTGAAGGAAAACCATTTCAGATTTCAATTTACTGCCTCATTGTGTACAAGGGAATAAATAGTCTTCCGGGAAACTGGTTCTGGATGTAAACTCCTTTGTATTTAGTAAAGGAAAACATGATGATGTACACGATGATTCAACACATACGGATATAATTTAACCACATCCTGAACCGCAATGGTCAAGTCCTTCAACGGTAAAGTTTTGCTGATTCACGCAAATATAAACACCGATATAAACACCGTCGGATAACAAATATATGTATATTTTTTCACATACTGTTAATATAACGTTTGTTTTTTAAAGAAAAGAACATGGTTTCTGTTGAAATAATTCGAGATGGAAAGAGCTTTTTTAATCAAACTTCGTACGTAGATACGTTATATCATAAGCTCGCTTTAAGTGTGAGTGGGTTAGCACAGGCCACTGCAACTACATATCCATTTTATCCTTTATCCCTTATATCAACGGCTCGTTATCATGTGGGATTGTTTGGGTAAAGGTATGCTTTTTTCTTTATCACTCACTAACAAAAATAGCTAGTCTCATGAAACTTTATACTGGGACATAGAAACCTCTTAGTGGGCTTGGGATTGCGAATGGAGTTGGTGGGGTCAAGGTCGCTTTTGAAAAGTATGGAAAACATGTCTTAGTACAATGAGAAAATGTTTTTGCTGTAAAGAAATTTTATTGATTGATAGATTTAATCAAGGCCTCATTTTGAATTACATGGCACTCATGTTTGTTTCGTGTTTCGTATCCAATAAATAACTTCTGTTTAGTACCAAGATAATTGGGAATCTATCGTTTGTGGTGCACTATCAACCTTCTGTAATATGTAGATGCCTACACGAACCGGTATTTTGATTAAATACTTTATATCTACAAGCAATCAAACATGCACATGTTTTATTATTGCTGGCGTATGTTGGAAAGGGTGTTTGTTTAGCTAAAACGTTTTTCTGAAAAAGCGAGCAAAAGATAATATAACTCCAGTTTAGTTTGGCTCCAGTGTGAAACTAATCCACAACAATAATCTTACACAAAAATACACTATTACAACTCGATCCAGCTTATGCACCATTCTGTACTCTGACTATTAAAATATATAATGAATGCGCAATTTCGCTTTTGTTTAAGGTTACGTTCGTTTTCAGGGCAAATTTTTCTCACCGTTTCGAAAGGAATGTGTACTAGTATTTGAAATAGTTCTGTCATAAAAAAATGGAATATTATTATTTTTTCATTATCCTATTCATTCTGTCTTTTCTATTACCGATAACAATTAGAAGTGTTAACCAAAAGAAGTTTGCTAACAATTAACTATTTGACTTGCTATCTACATCAATTATGGCATCTTTACGCCGGCCATTTAAATCTTGTGCGAACATTGTCCGTATGTAAAACGCATTTTCAATATGTCGCATTCAACAAATGTTGTAGGGGAGTTTGAATTTCTTATAGTTATGCCCCCCTTCGAAGAAGAGGGGGTATATTGCTTTGCACATGTCGGTCTGTCGGTCGGTCTGTCGGTCTGTCGGTCGGTTCGTCCACCAGGTGGTTTCCGGATGATAACTCAAGAACGCCTGGGCCTGGGCCTAGGATCATGAAACTTCATAGGTACATTGATCATGACTCGCAGATGACCCCTATTGATTTTGAGGTCACTAGGTCAAAGGTCAAGGTCACGGTGACCCGAAATGGTAAAATGGTTTCCGGATGATGACTTAAGAACGCATACGCGGCCAACAGGGCGAACTCTGAACTATATAACTGAAGCAACTGGTCTGAAATCCTAAATCTATAATTATCAGTCCAATGAAACATCATCATTTGAGTAAAATAAAGTGGATCAGTAAAAATATTATCAGAATTTGGGATTTGTTTGTATATTTTGTATATTAAATATTGTGTTTATGTTTAATTTTGTTGATTATTATAAATATAAGCAGGACAGGGGAGGTAATACACTATTATATCTTTCTTATATACAGGGGAAACAAATGCAATAAGTTTAAATTTCATGTTTAATAAATAGAGGATATTTGTTCATGTCAGTGTGAGATCATTTGTTATTTTTTTCATTGTCCCTTGACATATTGCTTTTATATTTTGCATACTTGTTTACCAACATCACCCCAACCTATATTTCCCCCCCCCCAACCTCACCCCCAATTGTTTTTTCAACATCGTCTAATAAATTACCACACCCCACATTATATCCCCTCTAACCCCACCCCCTACCCCCCCCTACCACCCCTACCCCCCCAATTTTTTTAAACATGTTATAAATTACCAATCCCCACATTATTACCCCCTCTCACTCCCCCCTATCCCCCCTACCCCCCCACCCCCCAATTTTTTTAAACATCTAATAAATTATCTCACCCCACATTATACCCCCCTCTCACTCCCCCCTACCCCCCCTACCCCCCACCCCCCATTTTTTTTTAAAAACATCTAATAAATTACCACAACCCACATTATACCCCCCTCTCAACCCCCAATCCCCCTACAACCCCCCTCCCCCAAAAAAAAAAAAAAATATATTTTTAAACATCTAATAAATTACCAAACCCCACATTATACCCCCCTCTCACGCCCACCCCCCCTACCCCCCCAACCCCCCAAAAAATATATTTTTTTAAACATCTAATAAATTACCACAACCCCACATTATACCCCCCTTTCACTCCCCCCTACCCCCCTACCCCCCCCACTCCCCCCCATTTTTTTTAAAAACATCTAATAAATTACCACACCCCACATTAAACCCCCCTCACTCCCCCCTACCCCCCTACCCCCACCCCCCCTAATTTTTTTTAAAACATCTCATAAATTACCACACCCCACA
This sequence comes from Dreissena polymorpha, assembly GCF_020536995.1. Taxonomy (NCBI): domain Eukaryota; kingdom Metazoa; phylum Mollusca; class Bivalvia; order Myida; family Dreissenidae; genus Dreissena; species Dreissena polymorpha. The sequence continues at coordinate 72,610,488 of NC_068358.1, forward strand.
TTATACCCCCCTTTCACCCCCCCTACCCCCCCCACCCCCCACCCAAAATGTTTTTTTTAAACATCTTATAAATTACCACACCCCACATAATACCCCCCTCTCACTCCCCCCTACCCCCACCCCCCCATTTTTTAAACATCTTATAAATAACCATATTCCACATTATACCGCCCTCTCACCACTACCCCCCCCCCACCCAACCCCCCCCCCCAAAAAAAAAAATTCCTTTTTTTTATTTCTGAACGATCGTCTACTAAATTATTGAATATGAACAATTTCCCCATGATGGCTTACATTATACTGTCAAGCACTCGAATAGTCGAGCGCGCTGTCCTCTGACAGCTCTTGTTAGGTCACAAGGTCAAAGGTCAAGGTCACAGTGTCTCGAAATAGTAAAATGGTTTCCGGATGATAACCCAAGAATGCGTACGCCTAGGATCATGAAAATTCATAGGTACATTGATCATGACTGGCAGATGACCCCTATTGATTTTCAGGTCACTAGGTCAAAGGTCAAGGTCACATTGACTCGAAAGAGTTCAATGGTTTCCGGATGATATCTTACATTAGGTCAAAGGTCAAGGTCACAGTGACATTAAACGTATTCACACAATGGCTGCCACTACAACTGACAGCCCATATTGGGGGCATGCATGTTTTACAAGCAGCCCTTGTTGATATATCCTTTTATCTGAGTAAAGGAATGTTCGATCTGTAAGCATCCATGGTAACGACATTCCATAGGATGATCTTCCTGCGACGAGGAAGTTTAAAACTGAGGTTGTTAAACTTTCGCAACATAGAAGAGACCTTAGTTTTAATTGTTAATGCAAACCGCAACTGCATTTTTTTAGGAAAATCAATGCTACAATATTTCGTCAGCATCCGTTTTTATTTTACCGCACACGTGAAACTTGTACTATAAGGAATTAAACCAAATACATTTGTTATCGACCAACCCATCATCATTTTCTTGAATACAATTAATGCATAGTTAATGCCTTTCTTATTATTGGAAAGATTTCATTTGGAGCTTTTTAAATCAGCCAATGTGTTTTATGCACATATAAAGTGCACTGTCCTTCTGAAACACTGATTGTCTCAACGTCTGTGTGAAAGGTCCGATCTCAGCCGTATCTTGATCGATCTTGACACAATCATAACGGCATGTCACGTGTATAACCCGTTCTCCCTACCTCAAAGGTCAAGGTCACACTTTCATATCAAATGTCAAATTTGAAGCTTGAATGTAAAGCTGGTAAAAATAAAAGGAAGCTTTATGCACAAAAAGGTAGTTAAGATGAAAACTTCGCCGTAATACCTCAACGGAACTGCATACGTATACAGGAATTTACACAGGCTATTTATCCCATCCCTTTTAATCACGTCTGTTTTTGTGTGATTATTTTTGGCTTCAAAACATAGTTTTTTACTTGTATGTAATAAGAAAACAAAAGAAAAACAACTCCAAATAGAAAAACAAATGAAAGTACTTTTTGAAACTGTCTTATACGACATGCAATTATTTTCAGGAAAAAGTTGGTCAGCTATTGTTGAATTGATATACCATTTTAACCTTAACTCATTTAAATTTTAGATCTGTTCAATGGTCTTATTTGAAAATGAAAACAAAAGGCAACGTTAAGGGTTTTAAACAAAATACTTGAGAAAGTTTTTTACAAGTAACAAAACATCCATTTATAAAATGCCAAAACAAATAGTAGTTATCCGTTTACTTCATCCAGCGTCTAAATGTACTTGTACATGTTGCACTTCGAGCCTCGTATGGTTTCAAAATAAACTGAAAATGAATATTTAAAAAGTCGTAAATAGTATTTACATACGGCGTGTCATACTTAGTAATCGAAGTTACTCTTGACATTTCAAATGTTCTTACTACATTTTTATAACATTATAAATCATTTAGATATCACTTCTATGAAATTGTTTGAACATGATTAGCATGATATCAAACGAAAAATTAAGTTGAGTCGCTGATTTAGTGAGCAATACTGTCAGAAAAAGGTTTGGTAGCCTGATTACATGACATCAAGCTCTCTTTATATCTTTGGTCTCAGCTAACCACAATGATAATTTAAACAGTCATACTCGCTAAAACAATCTGTGCATTATATAACAACGAGCAAAATAACAATCCTAACTGGAGAACATGATACAAATAGTGTTTCTTTATGCATAAGCATTAATCGAAAATGGATTTTCATCGCTGACTGTATTAAGACGTGTGTTACCGACATAGAATTGACATTACCCGCTCAAACAAAAGTTTGCGTTCTGTAGTGGTAGCCAGTAAGCTTCTGCTTTCTTGTATATTCCAATTTTATGACTTCTGTGTACATTGTCCTAGTTGCAAATTCATGCCTATTTGTGGCATAATATCGTGCATGCAGCATTGACTTATTCTCAGAGGATAGCGATGATTGGAAGAGTTAGAACTATGCATGACACTGAACAAATTCATCGATAGAAGTATTTACCGATCGAGATACGAGGAAGTCACTGACAAAAACCTACTTCATGTACTTATGAATTTATAAATATAAACAGTATGTCACTTTAAAATGACATACACGATAAAGTCGTGAGTAACCTCTTTTAGCATATACAATGTACTTAATAATGATGTATTTCAAAGTGAGGGCATGCGTGCATGTACGTACCAAATTGATTTGTTATCATCCATTATGTATACATGTATTATGTGTTTGATTACCTCAGATACAATTGTTTGTACCATTGTTTGTATAACTGGTAATGACATTTTTACAAGCCCCACAACTCGTTATGATCTTACACATTTAGCAACAACACTAGTTATTTATTTGTGAATATGTACAATAATTTGCTCATTTACAGTAACGAAGCAAAAATCTTCCCTATTATCGTCCTTATAACCAATTTCATTATTTTAACCAAAATTTTAACTACCATTGTTTTTTGACTGAGATAAATATTTTCTGATTTTGCCAGTTAGGGAAAGAAAATGGATACAACATTTACTGAACTGTCAAAAAGAATGAGCTTCTGAAGAGGTTTCATGGGGTCCAAATTAAAAAAAACACCAAGATTTGATTTTTCAAATGCGTTTTGGCATCTTTAAGGAACTTTATTCCACTATTGACACCGCTTCTAAATGTCATAGTTACAACTAAGCTCAATTCGTAATTTGTATGTACGGTTTATGTTGCTTATAACCTTGACCTCTCACGCAATTTCCATTAACGTTATTAACGTTCTTTTAATTTAATGTTAAATCAAACGCATCTCACGTATACATTCTTTGATCCTCTCTTCCACATATTTAACATTTTATCAATTAGACAGAACAAAAATAAGTGTATAAACCGTTTGGAGCACATTTAGAAGATGAAACAGAAACGATATGATGATCTGCACACTTAATATACTACTCAAAATTTGCTTAGGATCACTTTTTATTTTTACATTATCTTCAATATAATTCAATTTAATTTAAATTGTTCTTTTGCAGGTTTGATATTAGAATGTGTGTTTTTAATTTTATTTTTAAAAGAATACGGATATCCGGATATATTCGGATAGCGGATACGGTTATCCAGATACCGATTTCGGATACGATTCCCATCCCTAATTATTATGTATTGATTTATAATTGATGCGTGACGCTGGCTGAATCTAGCTAGGGGTGAACTTCAAATAACACATACTATAAAAAGTGATCCTTTGCAAATTTTGAGTAGTATAATTCTTAACGCCAGCCGGTTTTGCACAGAAGTGTGGAAACATCCGTTTTTAGCTCATCTATTTTTTGAAAAAAAATATGTGCTATTGTCATCACCTTGGCGTCGGCGTCGGCGTCCGGTTAAGTTTTGCGTTTAGGTACACTTTTCTCAGAAAGTATCAATGCTATTGCATTCAAACTTGGTACACTTGGTACATCATGAGGGGACTGGGCAGGCAGAGTTAGATAACTCTGGCGTGCATTTTGACAGAATTATGTCAAATGTCCTATCCTTTTAACGATTTATTATCAAGAGCAAACGAACAAACCAAAACATAATGTGTATTTGTCGATAAGATGTTTGGAAAATTATCTTTGAAATTTCTCCTCAAATGTGTATCATACAAAGCCACGCGCAAATAGTCTTGTTTCGCTGAGAAATAACGTCTTAAAGAAGTTTTGTACTTAAGATTTCACACAAAATACTATCCCACTGTTTATTTACAATCTAGTTGACCAATCTATGTTTGTACAAGAGTCGCGGCGTGAGTACCCGAAGGCGGACCATTTGTGTATATTTGGGTATGTCATGGTAAGTAAATATCTGCTATAAGCGAAACCCGATGATTATCAAATACGAAAGTGTTTCGCTTTCGACTACATGTATAATATTAATATGTCATACATATACACTCCGTACATGTCTGATTAAAAACAAAGACCGATTATTTTAGATTGCGAAACTGGTCCGCTTGTAAGTAAATGTATGCTGTTAATGTGTCATAAATATGCGCTCCTTAATTATTATTTAATAGTACACAGGTTTTGATAATTTTCATCAGTACAATCAGCCTATTCATAAATTCAATATGTTGAAAACACGACACTTTTCAGAAACATGAATGAACTCATTCTAAACCCATAAAATGGTTGTTGTATACCAATAGTTTTCGTTGTGCGATAGCTGGGGAGGCGTCGGGAATACGTTAGGTTGCAACAATTTTCGGTCGTATGAAATGTCAATAATAGCCGTCCACTTAGGCAATGGAAAATCTCTAAATGTATTTACTTATTGAGCGGTTTGATCCATGATTAAATATAATTAATCAACGTTATTTTTTTTAAGTAGAATGTATGAACAGATTATTTATAAAGAAACGTTATTTACTCGTTCCAGGAACACGTCATGCCCAAAAAACCGCTTACTCCTTAAACGATGAATCGAAAGAATATTGGAAACTCTAAAGATTAACGGAACCCCGGTTAAGACATTAAAACCCGCGCTTTTTTACAATATTCTATGTTTTATTTAAGCGGAAAAGAGGAATACAGTCTTTTTTAAATATTCATCTGATATGTACATGAGATGTCATAGGTCTGATATGTACATTTGAGTATTCATCTGATATGTACATGAGATGTCATAGGTCTGATATGTACATTTGAATATTCATCTGATATGTACATGAGATGGCATAGGTCTGATATGTACATTTGAATATTCATCTGATATGTACATGAGATGTCATAGGTCCTCTAATCGGTCGAACATGTTGGATTACTTTATATCTTATTTTTAAAATTGTTTTCAACACGTATTCAATTTCATAATCGAAAGCTGCGAATATACACGATAGAATGCAAAAACTACGACTGGTTAAACAAGGTCTTAGAGCTGTAATGCACTTCGTGTATATTCACCTTATTTAGTGCATGATTGTCACTCCGAAAGTTGTGCGAGTATGTGCTTAAATGTACGAAAATGTTGACAAAATCAAAATAATATAGCAGTCTTATATGCGAGGAGCCATTGTTGAAAGCGCCCATGGTGTAGAGGTAGAGTATTACAAGAGGTCCCCGCTTCCGGTTTCCGCAGCAGTAATAGTATATCATTCAGCGTTTTATTATTTTCTTGCTATTTTAATTGATTGTTTATTAATTCCAAAAATGAAAGAATTAGGAATAAATATATGAAAGTACAAGTCTAAAAAATACGAAAAAGTACGTGAAGTCACTTTCTTTTCCCTATCAAAATTTGTCCAGTCTTAAAGAAAAAATAAAATCGCAATGTCGTTTTCATACCGTTGACATCGAGAAAATAATATTTCAGCCGCTTAAGTCAGTCTCCCTCTATTTATTAAGAATGTATACATGCATTTTTCTTTAGTCTAAGTCTTTGTTCTCCTGAAGAAAATGATTAACTTGCTATTTTTAATACGGACTCTTACTTACGTTTCTGTTGCAGGCGCCCGTGGCGGGAACGAGGAGTTTGAACTTCACCCCCAAGATGGCTGGTTCAACAATCTCATACATCCGGACTGGGGAGCGATAGGTGAGTGCGATTATCAGGCTTGTTAACGGATATGCTTTAATAATAAGCGGTCTGTGAAACTGCAACTCTTTCTACAAGTAATCAGTTATCAGAAAATATTGTCTTCTTAAGTTTAGCACTCAGCACATACACAAATAGTCAGTGGCTAAAAGTAAAATGAGTTCGATTCATCGAATTAGTGGGTATATTTTATAGTGCTCTCAACATCCGGTTATTTATTAATTTTTTAATTGTTTACTTTTTTCAAAATTCTTACATAGGTTTTCCTTTTTTTCAAACTGCTTAAACTTATTGTAAAGGTCAACAAATCCTTTTACATACCAAGATAAGCCTGTTACAATTGTAACTAGCTTATGCAAAAATGACAAGACACGGAGGAAAGTGGGATAAAATTTGGGTCCCGGTTGCCCAAAAAGCAAGGTCACTAGGTCAAATCTAAGCAAAACAGCCCTAAAAGCCACATTTATGAATATCCCCTCATGAAACTTTGTCAGTATGTATTTCTTGTCAATATCTCAAGTAATGAACGATTTTGTGTCCAGTAGGGTCAAAACCCACAAAATACAGCCCGAAAGACTTAGAGGCCCAGGATACTTTAAAATTAATAACAGCATATTATAAGATACAAACTATCAAACACAAATAAAACAGGAAATATTAAACGCCGTTCAAAATAATAAAGTTGCAAACCCAAACACCTTATGGGAAGTAATTAAAGGAAATATACGTAACACAACAATAAGATACACATCATTTAAACAAAAAGAAACTCACAAACTTGAAACTGAAACCATCAAAACCATTAAAACACTTGAGAAACAATTACATGAAACAAACACAAATGATATCACAGCCATTGAAAATGACATAACATCAAACAAACAAATATTAGAAGGAATATATCGTACACAACTCAATGGAATAATACTACGAGCGCGTGCACAGCATGTTGAACACAATGAAAAAAATACAAAATACTTCGCAAACATTGAAAACCGTAGAAGTGAACAAAAAGCTGCTGTACACAAATAAGTAGTTAATGGCGAAGATATAACAAACAAAACTCAAATACTAGAAGAACAACGTTTATTTTTTGAAACCCTCTATACACGAAAACATGTTGAAAATAACATCCTCTTTAAAAATACACATCATGCTTTAAATCATGGGGAAAAATTATTGTGACGGATTACCTAATGAATATGAATGTGGACTAGCACTAAAAGAAATGCAAAATAACAAAAGTCCAGGATTTGGGCATCACAATCGAATTTTATAAAATATTCGGGAATGATATTAAAACACATTTAATTAATTCACTTAACTATTCATTTAACAACGAAAACTTAACTACGCTACAAAAACAAGGTATAATATCACTCATTCCAAAACCAGGAAAAAACTTAGAATCCTTATCAAACTGGCCACCGATAAGTTTACTGAACAATGATTATAAAATTGCAACTAAAAGTATATCAAACAGAATTAAAAAAATATTAGCATCAATCATTTCAAGATCTCAATCTGGCTTCATTAAAGGACGTTACATTGGTTAAAAATGTACGTCTGATACAAGAACGCATAAATTATTTCAACCAACCAAACAATTCTGGCCTCATTTTCTTTGCAGACTTCGAAAAGGCTTTCGATTCCCTAGACCATTCGTTTATGTTCTCTTGCTTAGAAAATATGAATTTCGGTGAAAGTCTAATAAAATGGGTTAAACTATTTTATACCGATATTAACAGCATAATTATCAACAATGGCTTCTTCTCAAACAGTTTAAACATCGAAAGAGGAGTAAGACAAGGATATCCGCTTTCATCCTCGGTATTTTTTTATGCATCGAGTATCTATCACACTATATCCAATCAAATAAACATATAAAGGAAATATCGCTAGAACCTGACGAAGAAATTAAACAGTCCCTATTTGCTGACGATGCAACTTATTTTGTAAATGACAGTAATGACTCATTCGATAATCTTATAGAATCGCTAACCATTTTTGGAATTACAAAAATTTAAACATTGTTTAAAATCATGGCAGCATCGTAAACTAACACTAATCGGAAAAAACACCGTGTTGAAAACGTCTCTCTCTAAATTAATGTACCCACTAACAGTTCTCCCAAACCCACCAAATGATATTATTGAAGATATAAAATCAGAAATATTAAGCGAACTCAATTAATTCAACCAGTAGAACATGGAGGTATCAGACTAACGGACATAGATTCATTCCTGAATGCAGTCAAATGCAGTTGGGTTAAAAGATATTTAGATATACCAATACGAGTAAATGGAAATTATTCTACCAGAAAATTCTAAAACCATATGGTGACTCCTTACGTTTTGAATGTAATATCGACAATAATATATTAGATGAAATATCAACCAAAAACATATTTCTATTAAATGTTCTATCAGCATGGTGATAAGTTACTCATAATCTAGAAACCAAACAAAACAGTAAAATCATTTTATGGAACAATAAAGATATAACAACTAACAATACAACGCTTTTCTATAAACCTTGGTTTGAACAAAACATAAAATATGTAAATCAATTGTACAACTACAGAATAAAAGACTTCTATTCTTTTGAAAACTACATATACGGAATACCTACAAGTAATTTCCTGATGAACTACACATTGATCAAAAGTATACCCATACATATTAAAGCTGCTCTCAATACAAATAACACACCATGTACTCAAAAAACATTCGTAGAAAACATAACTGCAAAACAAAACAAAACGAACAAAATATTTTACGCACTTCAAATTAAAAACCCTGCCGAAATCTCCAAAGCTCAAACTAAATGGCAAAACCTTCTTAGAGAAAAAGAATTTAATTGGAAACAAATATTTGTCATGCCATATTAATCAACTACTGATAGCACACTGAGAAATTTTCAATACAAATACATCCAGAGAATCATAGCTACAAATAAATGTCTTTTTAAGTGCAACCTATCCGGCACAAATCTATGTGATATGTGAAGTGAACATATTGAAACTATAGAACACCTTTTTTGGGGGTGTAAACATATTCAATCTCTATGGAATCAATTGACAACCTTTCTATAGAAACAACAAATAAATGTTAAACTATCTCTCTTACACATCAGTTTAGGGGTAAATACCTTCAAAATACAAGAGGTTAATAACGCTGTGAATTACATAATTATATAAATGACATATTTTATATTCAACATGAAATACAGAAAACAAAAACCTACAATGAACTGTTTTATCAATTATTTAAAACTGAAGATTTAAATTGAAAAAGACAGAGCCTTAAACAATGATACATTTCATATATTTGAACAAAAACGGAAACACATTAAACTTTCATAAGTCCAGTATGCTTTTTACCCACTTTATGCAACTCAGCCTTATTCATAATTATTATGTTGTTTTTCTTTTTCAAAAAATCACAAACGACCAAAGAAAACAATACATATTAACCTTTTTTGTTTAATCAAAAGGAAACCATAAGGTCAAAAAATTATGTATTAGCATATCTTGTATAACATGTTTGATCATTATTGCTGCTACATGGTATCTCTTTGTTTTATGATCATATACATGTATACATTGTATGTCTTATAAAAAAGGGTTAAAATCCTGGTAACCAGATAATATTGAAAAAGGATCGTAAGCAATATGTTTAAGAAATGCTTAATTCCGCCATACATAAATTGGTCTATTTAACGCATTGTGTATGTAACACATGCAATGTTTCCTCAGGTGAGCGGTATTGGACAATCACGGTCATCTTGTTTGCAGGTTGTGCACAATATTACGCAATAGCGAATAACTACAAGTACCATAAGTGCACTTATTACTATCTATTACTGAGAACTTCACTTCATGTGTACAATAAACGCCGTCAGACCGAATTGGCGTCCTTATGTCAACACCAACATGTTTTAATTTTTTTTTAATTAAATGGCGAAATTGAAGCAGTAGTTAAAATGCCTGTTTGTTCAAAAGCCGTTTTTTTCAAAACAAAAAACACATATTATTTTATGCCTCAATTGCACAGGAAGAGTATGCATTTTTACCAGCATCATAGTTCTTATGCCATTGATCACTTCTCATCAAACAAAAAAAAAAACAGACATCTGAGGCATAATTTATCATGACATGAAAAACGTCTTGTTTTTTAAAAGTTCCATTTCTTAGTGGGATGTAATCGTATGCAAAACTAGCGCTATAAGGAAGTCATTTTACAATAAGTTCAAGAAAAGAAAAAAAGCAAGTCGATCATAAGAAATGATTGAATGGGTGTGTAACATTGCATCTTCTTATCTTAATGGCACTTATGCTCTATGAAGTACACACAACCATGTCTCTTCGTAATCGTTAAGCGATAAAATCCACTCATGAGTGCTATACAATGAGACAAATATATTTTGCTATTTGAACTTCAAATGTACATGCATTTTCGTTCTTTCATTTTTATAATCTTATTTAAGTCTCTTTTGACACAATGCATAGATTAACAAACACGCGTTGCTTTTATTGTTAGGTAAAATTCACTTGAGATTATTTGCGCTGTGCTTTATATTAAAAGCTCATTAAATATCGTTGCAAGACAGTTCCGTTTCAGATTCAAATAAGTTTCCGTCTGTAGTGATAGTTTTTTTGATAAAAATGATGTAGTCCATGAAGCCGGCTTACATTAATTTGATTGATAAGGCTTCCATTGGTGTCAATAATTATCATCTAAAAAGCCAGAAAACGGACATTTAGTATCCTTTTTTTTATATAAAAAGTTAATCTTTTACGAACCGAACCGAAAACCCCCATTTACTTCTTCAAGATTATTAATTTTTTGAAAACTATTCACTTGAATGGGCTCTGCAACAGTGATATATCTTGTTTTCTTGAATCTTGATGTTGTCGTTGTTGTTGTTAAAAAATATGCACGTTCTATTGCTTTTAATTGTTAAGTAGTTGCATCGAAAGAACAAAAACGGGAACATGTGAGTTGTAGCTTTTTTGATAAGCAGGCATTGCATTAATCAAGGTAAATAATAAACGTTTTAAGCAGACCTTGAATTGATCAAGTCTTTATAAAGACTGTATTGTCATAAATCAAGACTTAATAAGCAGACATTGCATGAATCAAGGCATTATTGTCATTAATCAAGGTTCAATAAGCATAGATTGCATCAATCAAGGCTTAATTGCCATTAACATTAATAGTTTCATATGTACAGGTGGTGACTCAAGTACATGTAAATTAAATGTGTGTGACTTTACTTTACAGTTGATTTCGGTTACACGTAACACTGATAAATTCTGCATACACACCCGTGCATGTGTTTATTAATACCAATCGAAACATTTCATCGGTAATTAGTTGTTCTGTTTACTCTAGATTTTTATTATTACTTCAATCGGCTCTTATTGAAAATAAAATATCGCAAATATACCCTTTAATATTTGTATATAAGACATTAGTGTTTTATGTGCTAATATATGCAGTAAAACAAACTACAATGTATACAATATAAAATATGTATTCAATCAAAGCCCTGAAGGCACTGAAGTTGTTCGCTATTGCATAACTTAAGACGCAACTCATTTTTTCAAAATTAATCGCAAGTTTAAAATGAACACACGCCATTCAAATTAATAAAGAGTGTGTCATAACGCACGGGTCGACATTTGTGTGCCCTTTTTATCATCCTATTTATTTCTTAGAGATAACTAAGACAAAATAACAATAACATGGTCCTTTTTGGACGTTCTGAAAGCAAAGAAAGTATGATGAAAATGGTAATGAGACCTGAATATAAAGACAATATTGTTGGAATATCGTATACCTATCTCATTGAGAATATAATTTCTCTGATTAAAATCCCCTGTACAAAACTTTTAAGTTTTGTCACCATATACACATTCAAAATATACAATAAGATAATTGATGAAAATAAATACCGGTAGATAATAAATCTGCGAGCAATACTATTTACACACGAATTAGGTAGTCATAAAGACAGCTCTGTTGACCCGTACTTTGTTGTTTATGCATTACTTGTTACCTTAGCAGTCCACACAGTGTCAACAGTTCTGACCTAAACGTTGATATAGAGCACTAATGCGCTTTTTCGGCATAGCTGTTTTACCCAGCTTTTCACCTTAAATGACTTTTACATAACGCAAGCAGACACGCATGAATATTTTCAAATATTTCATAGGCTGACTCGAGTAAAAACCTCTGAATTTTGGCTACATCACTGTGTCTGTGCTCAGTGTAAAGAATGTAGCACTGTTCAGTGTAAGGAATTCCGGACTACTCTCTGTATGTTCAAACGACACAAATTGTGGCCCAGTTACAATTACGCGTTAAAATCCATCTCGCAGAATTTCAGGGTCAGTACCCGCTCACTAAATCGTCCGGGGAATATATAATTGACTATCGATAAACACAGTTATTCTTTTAAGATGAGAAAACAACCATTACCGAAATAGTATATTGTCACGATAAGAGGAAAATCGTTTAACAAATAGTTTGTCGTACTCGGTCAGCACGTCTGAAAATCGTTCCTGAACGCCTGGATAGGCTGCCCTTATTTACAAGTTTGCTTGCATTCAATTTTGTATTGAAATGCATTGTGCTACAATGTGCCATTTGCAATTCGCAATGAGATTTTAATGACCCTCGTCATGCGAAAATGGGTCTTATTCCATATGCGCCCATTATATATATATATATATATATATATATATATATATATATATATATATATATATATATATATATATATATATATATATAGCCCACTCAGCCTGCGCATCTCTCAGTTGGATCAGGAGATACATAATGATACCATAACACATTGCGTGATTTTATAGCGAACAGCATAGCCTCTGACCAGACTTCGCAACTGCACATGTTGGGTTAAAGATACGCTGGCCGAAACGCATAAGACCCGTTTTCGCATGACGGGGTGATGAAAGTGTGATTTAAATGTGTCGAAAGAAAACTGCGTTTAAATCGAATATTAACATACGATATATTTCGATAGTGAAGAAATATACTCATAATAAGGCATGTGAGGACACATATGATGTGCACTCCCGTAGTATAATTGTTATCTTCTTACACTAATGTGTGGGTTGACAATGATAACACACATTTCAGGCGGTGAATATGCGACTTACAAGTGAAAAAACAACCCACAATAGTTATACTTTTGTTTTCAATTTATTTATTTAGAAACGTAAATTGCAAACTTTATTTCAATGTCAGCATTTACGCCGACTACCTTTCTAAAAATATATTTCTTATTATATGTAGTTGTTTTTAAATATTCGGTTTAAGCGATTATCAAGCATTTTGAGGATTGTTTATAGTAATTGGGGAACTTATGTTCAACGTTTTATAAATTGAGCACTGTGAATATAAACAAGCTCCACCTTCTACTGTTGCGTTGTTAGCACCCGTAAATACAAAAGATCGCCGCTATCTGTTGTGAACCAAAGAACGTTTCCCAGAAATATCAAATTTAACCCCGCTGTATAAGCGTTAACGGGGTTACGAAACAGATAATTCGTGTTATATTTAATTGTTTGTTATTCGATTTTAGCGATTATGAAGCATTTTTGTTGTTTTCTATCGTATCCCTGAAGTTATTGTTGAACTCATGTTCAACGTTTTATAAATTGAGAATATAAACAAGCGTAACCTTATACTATTGCGTTGTATTCTCGAACCTATTAATAGCCTCAAATTATGAATGACCTGTACTACGTCATTAAGACGCAGCAGATAGTGGACATTTTTATTATTCATAAACAAATTCTTCCGCGACACGTATAATACAAAAATTGTCTATTGATTCTTTTCTATATAAGCTCCGTTCAAAAATATTCCATTTAACAAGATATTCCCATAATGTTTCCATTTGTGAATGAATATAGTTGAAGAACTCAAACCTCTTGCATAAATTATACAACTCACTCTCGCGCGGATACGGCATATGCAGCAGATGTGGCGGGTATTAAGCTTTCCGTAGATAACAGCGAACTGACATGAAATTTTCGGCAATGACATATTAAGCTGTTCGCGTAGCGAACAACTAAAACTGTATAATGTGTTCAAGTCTTTTTGAATATTTTAAACTTGCTTATTGTATGTTAAAAAGTGAAAAAAAAACTTACATATCCTTTAAAATTTTACTTTGATACTTGAATGTAATGAACGTTAATATTTAAGTTCATTAAGGAAAATAAAAGTACATTTTCATATAAATATAATATATTTGTGCTAGATATAGCACATGTAGCTTAATGCCTCGATGCGAGTTTTCCATCATTTCAGAAATAAATATTATTACATATTATGCTATGTTCTTATTTTTAGCTCATCTATTTTTTGAAAACAAAATGAGCTATTGTCATCACCTTGGCGTCGGCGTCGGCGTTGGCGTCCGGTTAAGTTCTGCGTTTAGGTCCACTTTTCTTAGAAAGTATCAATGCTATTGCATTCAAACTTGGTACACTTACTTACTATCATAACGGGACTGGGCAGGCAAAGTTAGATAACTCTGGCGTGCATTTTGACATAATTATGTGCCCTTTTTATACTTAGAAAATTGAAAATTTTGGTTAAGTTTTGTGTTTAGGTTCATTTTATTCCTTAAGTATCAAAGCTATTGCTTTCATACGTGCAACACTTACAAACTATCATAAGGGGACTGTGCAGGCAAAGTTATGTAACTCTGACTGGCATTTTGACAGAATTATGTGCCCTTTTTACACTTAGAAAATTGAAAATTTTGTTAAGTTTTGTGTTTAGGTCCACTTAATTCCTACAGTATCAAAGCTATTGCTTTCATACTTGCAACACTTATTAACTATCATAAGGGGACTGTGCAGGCAAAGTTATGTAACTCTGACTGGCATTTGGACGGAATTATGGGCCCTGTATACTTAGAAAATTGAAATTTGGTTAAGTTTTTTTGTTTTCGTCCACTTTACCCATAAAGTATCATAGATATTGCTTTCATACTTGGAACACTCGCAAACTATCATAAGGGGACAGTAAATGAACGAGTTGCATAACTCTGGTTGTCATTTTTACGGAATTATGGCCCTTTTTTGACTTAATAACTTTGAATATATGGTTAAATTTTGTGTTTCGGTCCACTTTACTTCTAAAGTATCAAGGCTATTGCTTTCAAACTTCAAATACTTTCATGCTATCATGAGGTTACTGTACCTGGCAAGTTGAATTTTACCTTGACCTTTGAATGACCTTGACTCTCAAGGTAAAATTATTAAATTTTGCTAAAATTGCCATAACTTCTTCATTTATGATTAGATTTGATTGATACTTTGACACAACTACTCTTACCTGACATACCACAATAGACTCCACCCAAACCATCCCCCGTCCCCTCCCCCCCCGAATCCCCCCACCCTAATTTTTTTTTAAGATCATCTCACAAATGACCACCATACCCTCACACTATACCCCCACCCCACCCCGCCAATTTTTTTTAAACGGTTAAAAACACAAATATTTATTTTTATTATTTTATTTTTGAAATACCGTCCTACCATCGCACCCAAGAATCCCCGCCCCCCCCCCACCCCCTAATTTTTTTTAATATATTATTTTTTATTTTTAAGATCATCTCACAAATGACCACCACACCCTCACACTATTATACCCCACCCCCACCCCACCCACCCCAATTTTTTTTTTGAAACAGTTAAAAAACACAAATATTTATTTTGATTATTTTATTTTGGAAATACCGTTCAACCATCGCACCCAAGAATCCCCTCCCCCCCCCCCCGAAAAAAACAATTTTTTTTTGCATTTTTTTTTCGCATTTTTGGAAGAGATAATGTAATAAATGTCCACACCCCCACATATACACCCCTCCTCTTCACTCCACCTCTCCCTCCTTTGTGATTTAAATTGAGAGTCCCTTCACCTTTAAAAAGAAAATAGATGAGCGGTCTGCACCCGCAAGGCGGTGCTTTTGATACTTATACCCTAAACGCCACAGTAGCCTCTCACAGAAACATTTTACAATAATGAAGGAACTATTAAATCGTTGTAGTTTTTAATTTATTTATTTTAACAAAACACATAGGCGATTCCATCTTTCTTGTTATGAAACCATGGCGCACCGATGCGGAATATTTGTATTGCATGTTGATTCCACCTTATTTTCCTTCCTTACCCATTTTCCAATGTATTAAAGTGCAGTAACATCTGAATTTATAATCACAATAGCCTTCCCTCCACATTCAACTCCAGAGAGTCTGACGACGAAACATACCTTAACTATTTAACAAGCGTGTACATGTATTTTCATATGAATTTGAATTTGAGTCATCATGTCATGGCAGGATCTCAGAGATGAAAAAGACATACAACGTAGAAAACTGGGGCTTGTGGTCGCAAAGGAAATTTGAGATTAAGATTTAAGTGGCTAGATCTTAGAAAAAAAACTTTGGAATTAAAGCAGCGCCACTACATCCCCAACACCGATACTATGTGAGCTTCGTCATACGAAAATGGGTCTCATGCCACATGCGGTCAGCGGATCTCAAGACCAGCATGCACATTCGCACACCGTGGCCAGGTCCGCTATAAAGTCAGGAAAGGTTTCGTGGCCTCATTAGTAAACTTGTTTGATCCTGATCAGACTGCGAGAATGCTTCTCTGGTCGTGTATGGTATAAGACACATTTTCGCATGACGCGGATCATTTAATATCAAACGACCCTTTTACATTACGATACTCATTTTGTAGCGGCGTTCACGCTTTAGCAACTTAATATTTAACAACTTAAGTTCCGTAATTTTATTTATTTATTTTGGTGTCTACCACATATCTTTATTATTCTTTAATAAAATCATAAAAAACGTAATTGTGTAAACTACACAATTGTTTAGCAATCAAAATTAATTTTTGTTGGCCTTTTTGATGAGACAAGACACAGAGGGTTTCTTTATGCGAATGTCAATCTGTCGAAAGCGTTAAGGGGGATTTTAATTCGCATTTTGTTTTACATAAAGCCGTACAGGCTTTAACGCTTTTAAAAGAATGCAGTGCCGTAAACCTTTAGGGGCTGATATCGGTTATCAAATGACGTAGTGCCGTAAGACTTTAGACTTAATATAGGTTATCAAATGACGTAGTGCCTTAAGACTTTAGACTTAATATCGGTTATCAAATGACGTAGTGCCTTTAGACTTTAGACTTAATATCGGTTATCAAATGACGTGGTGCCTTAAAACTTTAGACTTAATATCGGTTATCAAAAAACGAAGTGCCGTAAGCCTTAAGGGGCTAATATATCGTTTATCAAAAGACGTAGTGCCGTACGCCTTTAGGGGCTGATAACGGTTATCAAAAGACTAAGTGCCGTAAGCTTTTAGGGACTGATATCGGCAATCAAAAGTCGTAGTGCCGTAGGACTTTAGGGGCTAATATTTGATATCAAGTAACTTTCTACCGTAAAACTTTAGTTTGTCAACGATTATCAAAGGACTTAGTGCCGAAAAACTTTAGGGATGTATTTCTGTTATCGAAGGACATCATACTTATGGCGTAGATCGGTTATCGAAGGACGTAATAGCGTAAGGCTGAGGGCGTAGATCGATTATCGAAGGACGTAGTGGCGTAAGACTGAGGGCGTAGATCGATTATCGAAGGACGTAGTAGCGTAAGACTGAGGGCGTAGATCGGTTATCGAAGGACGTAGTGGCGTTAGACTAAGGGCTTATAATTCTTATCAAAGGACGTAGTTCATTACAACCTGTATCTGATATCAAAGGACATGCTCCATTTTATCTTTATTATCTCACATCGGTTATCTAATTATGTAGTGCCGTAAGACTATGGGTCCGTAAATGATATCGCTTATCTAGGACGTATTTGCATGCTTATATCGCTTATTAAATGACATGAATCCCTACAACTCAAGGGCATGTTTTGGTTATCAAAGGGCATTTTTTCAGTACAACTGAATTGTTACGTCAAAAACATATCCTATCGAAAACCTTTAGGGGATTATCTCGTTGATTAAAAGACATGATGCAATTACACTTTATAATAAATATTGTTGAAAGAATTAACTTGTTTATATCGTGCAGCAAACGATCTTATAAGGTATACTTTAGACGATAACACTTTTCAGCAAACGTCAAGCAACCGAAAGACGTAAACAGCTTAGAAATTAAAAAAAAGGTTATTGTGTCATTGAGCACCTGGTGTTAAATACATACAAATGACAAGTGGATTTAGTTAAAATGAGTTGCACATTGCAGATACCTAAAACTTTAGAATATGTTACCTTTCCAAACTCATCGTTCGATATATCGGCTTTTACACATTTTCCAGATGGGCAACTTCTACGAAAGAGTCCGGTGGCGTACAGTGACGGGGTATACATGCCCTCGGGCCAGGACCGGCCTAACCCATTTGAGATCAGCAGAGCGGGTCACAAGGGTCCCCCGGGACTCGGTTCCCTTCGAAACAGGACGGCATTCCTCGTCTTCTTTGGTGAGTTCAGGGTTTAACAAAAATATATATATAATTTTATAGAGTCACCAGTTTTTCACTGCTGAGTATTTTATATTTGAAGTATTGAAAACGCGTTTATATATGTTCACATAATCAAGGGTAATTTAAACACACATAAATGTGCCTATTGTTGTTAACTAGGTAATAAATAACATAGAAGCACGTGTGAACGGAACATTCTAATTACAAAGTCTAGAATGCCATCCGCGTTTCACAAATATGTATAAGTTTTATGAGAAATGATTTTTATATAAAAACATTTTACATTTCTAGTGTCACAATTAAATTGTTAAATCGCAACGGTTGCAATTTCAGTTTTGTTCAAAACAATGCTAATTTGTATATATGCATGTTTAAAAAAAAATCAACATTTAATATTTTCTATTTTCAACCCTGTTCTACAGGTCAACAAGTGGTGGAGGAAATACTGGACGCCCAGACGCCCGGATGTCCCCGAGAGTTCTTCAACATACCCGTGAAGAGCTCGGTAACTCCGCAGTTCGACCCTGAAAACAAGGGCAACGTCGAGATGCCTGTTTTTCGCTCTCGATATGATCAGCGCACGGGACTCTCGCCCAATAACCCCCGGCAACAGGTGATTGAAGTTTAGTTTTAAATAGTCGGTAAATTAAGAAATATACTGGCATCATGAAACTACTTCTTTATTGTGAATGTTATTTTAAGCTTAGAGATTGAGGAATTAAATCGTAACGCTCGTGTAAGTTGAAGACTTCAGTGGAGCTTATTGTTATCAGCACAGCCTTCTTTGGAAAGAAGCCAACAATTTGATGCTAATGTATCCCAGTAG
Source organism: Dreissena polymorpha (assembly GCF_020536995.1). Classification (NCBI taxonomy): domain Eukaryota; kingdom Metazoa; phylum Mollusca; class Bivalvia; order Myida; family Dreissenidae; genus Dreissena; species Dreissena polymorpha. The sequence continues at coordinate 72,629,921 of NC_068358.1, forward strand.
TCCAGTGTGCTTCACATCACCAAGGAAACCGTATTAAGGCTTGACATTTTACACGCAAAAGTTAAAATTCATATGCTTCTTTTCTTTTTACGCTGTCATCGTTGTGATTGATAATGCCATTGATTTTCATAAGGTTCTGTATACTGTATCTAGGATATATATTGCATAGTGAAGTCTCTTGAAGAATTTATGTACATGTTTTATCAAGACAGTTTATTTTCATGCTCTTGCGGTGGAATGTTTGACATTCATTTTTTCGGGTGTGGATAGTTTGAATAACTTATGTTAAATCAACCAGACATACACCCCATCACGACGTAAGGAGCGGATCACCATTAATTGTAAAAAGCAGATACCCGACAGACCGTTATATCAATAAAGATGTCCACATTTATATGAGCCGGGCTCTGTGAAAAGGGGGTTAAATGCGTGTACATAATAAATGGGCTGTGCTCTGTGAAAATGAGGTTTAATGCATGTGCAGTCCACACAGGCTAATCGGGGAAACACTTTCAACCTTAACTGGATATTTGCGATGAAGAGATTTTCTTTAAAAGAAAATTATAATAATATCGGATATCTTCTTCCTTTATTAGCCTGTGCAAAGGCTAACCTGGGACAAAACTATACCCACATGCATTAAACCCCCTTTTCACATAGCACGGCCAATTTATAGTATATTCTACATCTATTTATGGCAAGACACGCCAATGATTTGATAAAGACGCATTACATGTACTAACTAACATGTAATTGAGTTAAATAATCATCTGTTTAAAACTTGCACAAAATATATATGCCAAAAGTGATTCAACTCTCAAATGACGTAGTATTGATAAAACAGTTGAACGAAATCACGCCATACATCGACGGCACGCTCATGTACGGTCCCGGCAAAGCTTGGACAGACGCCATCCGGGAACTTAGCGAGACACATAAGGGACGTTTGAAGGCTCTCGATCCCTCAGTTCCGGTGAAGGACAGTTTTCCGGCGCTTAATGATCTTCGTCTTCCGTTCGCAAATCCGCCTCCACCTCGAGAGCACAACTTGAAGCCCGTAAAACGCTTTTGGAGTGAGTATAATATTGCGTGTAATTAATAGGAATTTAACATTTCATCTACAACATGTTCAAAATCTTTTATTTACTATTAATTACTCATCATTCGTTATATATTTTAGATAGGGGGTAGCTTGTATTATTCATGTTACAATTGCAATGAATACATTATACCCCCCCCCCCTCAAGTAAGCACCACTTTTTCTTACTAAAAAGTCACGAGGTAAAGAACAAATCACCAATCAGGATGTAATTTTTTGAACTGAGATATTTCCTCTATATTTGATAATGAATTTGTTAGGGAAATACGTTGGTTGTTTGCCGGTATTTGTCAATTATTTGACATTGGCATGATGTGTCCAGTGGTAAATATCCAAACCAAGTGTTTACCACCTATAGGCGCGACATTATCCGAAGATAAATTGAATCAGTGGGTTCTTTTGAAAGCATACCGGCATCTAAGTGTACAGATATTGAAACAGTTTGAATGACGCGATTTTGTAAAAATGAGTTCGATAAAAAACGTAGCTTTTGTCCTAAGAAGGAAGAAATGATATGGTATAATTTTATCTTTAACGCTTGTCTACTTTATCCAATATCTACGTGAACAGTCATAATTATGTAAATAGCCACATTGTTTCGCAATCATGTCAAAAAAAGATAACTGCCAAGGGCAGTTCATATCAATTTGACACGGTTAGCATCGGTCATTTTATTAAAGAGACACTTGTTTTAATGAATAAATAAAGTGAACGTTTTATTAAAAGGAAGTTAATTTCTTTAAAAAAAATGATAATTACGAAGGAGCACTTTAGAAATAAAGCTTATATTTTTGTTTATCGTTTTTAAGAAGACATTTATTGTATATGCAAGTCATCATCATTAACAATGTTATGTTTGCACACGCATTTTCTTTCCTATTTACGAAAGACATTTGATAACTCGGTGTCCAAAACGGAATATCAACCATTTTCTCCACAGTAATTTTTCTCCAACAACTTATACGTAACACTATCCCTATTGATATTATTTTAACTTAATTTTTATAAGCTCAGTTGAATTATCCGAAGGGATATTAAATAATTATAACTCTCTGATTATACTCCTTTAATGACGTTTCGGCATAATGCCTTTATCAAAACATTGGAAATTATATGTTAACTACATTTTTACGTCTTTTGCCTGCACAATTTAAATAACAAAGAAAAATGTTTTTAAACGTCAAATGACGTTGTACATGATGACGTCATAAATGGCGTTACATAAAATGGCGCCAAAAAATGTAAAAATTCGCCAAAAATGAAATGACGTTAAACACTTACATATTGTGTCTTAATCTTATGTTAAATGTGTGCTTTATATATTTAATAAATTGATATTTTACAATAAAACAATCATCATCATATGTAATTATTATCTACCTAAACTTTTTATCATAAATTAAATAGGGTAAACTTAATTAATGACTCTAATTATTTCAATCCATATCTATGTAAAATATTATAATGATATTTGATTAAATAATCATATATACTTGCTATTCTATATATCATATACACATTATGGACAAGATAAAATTCATAAATTACTATTATTTTTACATTCATTTATGTTGATGATTAATATAAAATGTTTTTCACATATATTTTTTACAAAATAGTTTCCCGTAGTAGGACATCAAGTTGATTTTTTGTATTTAGTCCATTTGGTGATTGCGTTTGAAACTTCTTTATGAATTCCAATTCTTTAATAAGTCTGTAATAATGGGAACTGTCTCTTATTTGTGATAACACGGATACACCCATATCCTGCACTCTGTGGCCAGCACCATTGAAATGTTCTGAGATTGGTTTCTCTCTTCGAAGCCGCACGTCAGCCTCGTGTTCTTTGGCACGTTCCTTTAATGATCTGCTTGTCTCTCCGACGTATACCATCTTTTGGCATTTAATACAAAATATACCATACACCAAGTTATAAATGTTACAGTTCTGTTTTATTGCTTCGTTTGGAATTTCACTTTTTGGGTTGTTATGAAAACCTTTTTTCAACATTTTACAGACTATACAATTAGTCTTACACGATTGTGGTATTAGTTGAAAACGTTTGTTTATTTCTTTATTTGTTTTTCCATGAACTTAAATGTCACCGATATTCCTATCTCTTCTGTATGCAACTATTGGTACGTCTGGAAATACATTTTTCATTCTGTCTGATTTATATAGTTTGTCAGTATGTTTTCGAATTATTGAGTGGATATTTGGAAGGTTGTTAGAATAAGTAATAGCTAGTGGTACTCTCTTGTTGGCTGTTTTATTTGTTTCTTTCTTCTTAAGTAAGTCTTTCCTATTTAAATTATCAACTCGGGATAATTCATGGTTTACAAATTTATTTGGATATCCTCTTTTCTGTAGATTCTGTTTTAGTTCTTTTTTCCGATGTCTGTATTTGTTTTCGTCAGAACATATTCTTTTTAAACGTATTCCTAAACCATAGGGTATTGCTTTCTTCACATTTGTTGGATGGTCTGAGTCATATCGGACATATTGATGTTTATCGGTTGGCTTTGAGTATAAATCAGTTGTTATTTTATTATCTTCTAGTTGAATTTTTGTGTCTAAGAAGTCTATCTGTGTTGTGTTCCATCTCAACTCTACTTTGATGTTTTCATGTATTTTGTTAGCATAGTCGAAAAATTTCATGAGTTCGTCAATTCCATGTGTCCATAGTCCAAACCCATCATCTATGAAACGTTTATAGAATATTGGTTGTTTATTGTATTCAGATAATTGTTCATCCCATTTTCTCATATAACAACAGGCATAATTTCTCCCAAGTTTCGATCCAATAGCTACTCCCTCTTTTTGTCTGTATTCTTGTCCACAAAATTCGATCACATTATTTTCTAAAACAGTTTCAATCATTTCAATCACCGCTTCAGTGTTGATGGTCTTAGTACAGCGTTCATTTAAAGCTTGTTTGCACGCCTCTAGGCCCTCTTTCTTAAAATAATTTTTTGAACTGAGATATTTCCTCTATATTTGATAATGAATTTGTTAGGGAAATACGTTGGTTGTTTGCCGGTATTTGTCAATTATTTGACATTGGCATGATGTGTCCAGTGATAAATATCCAAACCAAGTGTTTACCACCTATAGGCGAGACATTATCCGAAGATAAACTGAATCAGTGGGTTCTTTTGAAAGCATACCGGCATCTGAGTGTACAGATATTGAAACAGTTTGAATGACGCGATCTTGTAAAAAAAACGTAGCTTTTGTCCTAAGAAGGAAGAAATTATATGGTATAATTTTATTTTTAACGCTTGTCTACTTTATCCAATATCTACGTGAACAGTCATAATTATGTAAATAGCCACATTGTTTCGCAATCATGCCAAAAAAAGATAACTGCCAAGGGCAGTTCATATCAATTTGACACGGTTAGCATCAATCATTTTATTAAAGAGACACCTGTTTTAATGAATATATAAAGTGAACGTTTTATTTAAAGGAAGTTAATTTCGTTAAAAAAATGATAATTACGAAGGAGCACTTTGGAAATAAAGCTTATATTTTTGTTTATCGTTTTTAAGAAGACATTTATTGTATATGCAAGTCATCATCATTAACAATGTTATGTTTGCACACGCATTTTCTTTCCTATTTACGAAAGACATTTGATAACTCAGTGTCCAAAACGGAATATCAACCATTTTCTCCACAGTAATTTTTCTCCAACAACTTATACGTAACACTATCCCTATTGATATTATTTTAACTTAATTTTTATAACCAGTGATTGGCAACCCTCGTGGAAATGAAAACCCATTCCTCTTGGCGTTCGGCATACTTTGGTTCCGTTACCATAACCACGTTGCAGACGAGATCTCCAAACAATATCCGGCACTCAACGACGAACAGGTTTTCAATTTGGCGCGGAAAAAGGTTATTGCGACACACCAGGTACTTTCAATACTAGGTCCACTCTTTCTAATGATAAGAATAAAATAATAATTAAAATAAAATAGCAGTCATAGGTGTACCACTACTTCTTCTGCAACTGCTTCGATTACCACTTTAACTGCGCCCGCCGCCGCCAACACCGCTCCCTCCATCCACAACCACCACCAGCGCCACCACCACCATCACCACAAATACAATAACAAATACAACTTCACTGATCCTTAATCTTCTATATTTGATCAAATTATTACTGCTGCTGCTGTTGCTGCTGTTGTTGCTGCTGAAAATTCTTGTTACACTATTCACATTTTATTTAGATGCCCCAAGTTTTATTGATATTGATTTATATACATCTTATACACACCCTTGATTAAGAAGTCCCGTAACCCGACATGTGCGGTTGTAAAATTTACCAAATTAGTTACCTTTTCTTATCGGATGTACGTCAGCAAAAAAAAATACAAACTCTTTTAAACATAAATACTGACTTACGGCATAGTTAATTCAAAAACAATGTAAGTGTTCAATATCAGTTGATACGTGCAAACTTGGTGTAAAAACTGTGAATCATTATTGAAAAATGTCGGTTTTTGTTCGACAGTGCGGCACAGAGCATATACAATAACTTAATAATATTTCTTTAGTTTTTACGATTATCGAATCTGTACATGCTAGTATTATCATTAAAGCTATTATACTATTGAGGAACCACTGACTGGTTACCGCTGTGTGCTACGTTGTTGCCACATACCTGTGTGCCTATTGTACATTCTAGAATATCGTGCTGTATGAATGGTTACCGATGTGGCTACAAGTCAACTCGACCATGGTGTCGTCCCAGGTCGTCCCGCCATACAGTAAGTTTAAATGCAGTTTTAAGTATTGTGGAATCCCTACAAAATGAATGACAAATATTAGAACAGATTGATTTAATATGGACAGAGAGACGGTTCTGACACAACAATGCTCGAAGCTTATATGCGGCATATTTTGTTTCATATGATTTTCATTGCGTGAAATCTATCTTCTTAGGGTCTAGGTATACAAGTTTTTGAGTTCGACAGTTACATGTATCTTCTATAATGTTTTGTGTGAATGGTTCATTAATGGCTCAAACTCTATTGTTGCTGCAAAAAAGTGAATTATTAGAGTATTTTCGTTTTGAATATATACAAGCCGCTGCCTATTGTAAATTAACAAACCAAGTTTAAATCGATTTCAATTTATAATCATACATTGAATGTCTACTGCTATTGCATCTATAAATATGAAATACGTTTTCCTGCAACAATTCAACGCCTCACGACATGCTGAAGATTGCTTTTGTTCATGCGATGTTAATATGTCCAGACGTAAAAAAAGTTTGACATATATTTTTAAGCAGCGCCATGCGAACCGCGTCTTGTCATATGCGGCTAGCGTTACTCCAGAGCAGCATTTCCTGAGCAGTTTGGTCAGGAGCTGGCCTGCCCCACGAATGAGATCAAAATTGTGCTTTATTTCATTACGGAAAGGGTAGTCCCTGACCAGATTGCGTAATGCGCAGGCTGTTCTGGAACTTCTATGGTCGCATTTTCCATAAGGACCCATTTCGCATGACGCGGCTCATTTCGCACTATGCAATATACGTCTTGTTTATTCCAACTGAAATTAAACCTGTCATAGCGTACACTTACTGAAGGCGAAAGAAAAGAACAAAAGGTGAAGGTATATCACGATTTAAATGGAAATAACACATGTCTTTGAATATATTTTGATTTCACAAAAAGCTTTGGTATACACAATACGTGTTTATACAATCTGTAAATGAATACTTAAATGTAGTGTAAGTGTCGTGTTATTCTGATCTTGAGAAAAAAATCTAAATTGATTGTAACGAAAAATTTGCCACACGCTTCCAATGCTCGACGTGGCATTTGTTAAAGCCCATCGGAATTTATCAATGACATAACCATGTGATACGAATCAGTTAAAACAAAATGTAATCTAGAACGCTTTTGCAGGTGGGTATAATCCGAACATACATCCGGGCATCGCGCAGGAGTTTCAGTCTGCGGCATTCAGATTTGGACATACCCTTGTGACCCCCGGGACCTGGATTAGGTACGTGTCCCCCGACGTCACTCACGTGTTAATGACGTCATTTACATTAGAATGTTACTTAAGTTAAAATTAAAAGGATGATATCACGTTTCAAATATTGACGTCAGACAAGTTTCAGATTCGTCATTTACGTGAAGGATATGAAAATCACGAACTTAGGATGTAACACAGTTTACCGTTTGGAACGCTCGTTACATTGACGTCATATACGTTACATTGGTATCATGCTTTACATTTAATGAAACACCATTGTGCAACATGACCATAGTGAAAGATACGTAATCACCCCGGTTAAAGTCCTTGAATAAAAACAAGGATCAGCTGTCAAAGCTTGAGATCGTATTGCTTGAAACGGTCTGATTCACACATTTTGTCTAAAAATATCACAAGATGCATTCACTTGATAAATTAAAAGGAATCAGATTTCATACATTAATTAACATAATTGTAACTTGAAGAAGATCAAAAACATGTTGGCCCTATCTTGTCTCTACCAGGATCGCCTGGATATACATCCTACTACTATGTCCTTTCGCCAAGCCTGACAGCTGTATACGCTATGAGCATGTACGCCATGCACTTATTGAAACACATGTTAACGTAAACCACAGAATCACTCCAAATCATTTCGCGTTTGTAACGCTTTACAATTTTATTTATTTCAAACGATGTTTTTTTCTCTGACGCACACGGATTTAATTGCATGTCTATATTAGTAATGTTTTTTGTTCTTTTGTGAACACGTTTGTTAGGGGACAATGACAACACAGGGAAATTCGGCATGTAGCCAATATGTGATGACTTTTCTTTAAATTGCGATGGCATTTTCAGGAAAGCGAATGACCCTACATGTACGTTTGAGAAGTTGAACATTGAGATGGGTGGAGGATCCTCTGGTCAGGCGCATGCGCTGAGGCTCTGTAACGCCTTCTGGAACCCACAGGTACGCCCCCTTTTTAATTCATGCAGTTGATTTATTTTGCAATGCTGCATGACACATCACAATGATGTTCAAAATGTAATGAAAACATCATAATTATGATTTTTTTTGTATTTAGGAATATTATTTTCAAAATAGTATGTATTTCTTTTAAGCCACTGTAAACTGGTGAATTACTTTTAGGTTTAGGTAGGTATGAATTTCACGTTTAATCACACCAAATCTCATAAAATCTGATACAATAACATGAACTTGTACGACGACAGTACTAAAATTCATTAAAACCATCACTTGAATGTTGAGTTACCTATGAATAGTACGAATCTCTTTCCGTTCTGTGGTATATTTTATAAATATAAAATACCGCATGTTTCCCGTGATAAATACAAAAGGGCGAATTTCAATAAAACGGGTTAAACAGAATGCAAGTATTCGTCTACAATTGTCAAATATGGATCGCAAGCTGGTCTTATTGATACCACGTTTAAACCAAGGTCTTGATACAATTGTATTAATTTCATTAATATGCACACACAAATAAAACAATAAAAAATACGTTAAATAATATCAAATAAATGAAACACTTTAATACTAGATCACATTTAAAGGATTTTAATATTTGCTGCAAAAGACAGACACATGAAAAGACTAAAACTACGAAAATTCAAGAAAAGAACAGAAAAAGCACATTGATTCACACACACACACACACACACACACACACACACACACACACACACACACACACACACACACACACACACACACACACACACACACACACACACACACACACACACACACACACACACACACACACACACACACACACACACACACACACACACACACACACACACACACACACACACACACACACACACACACACACACACACACACACACACACACACACACACACACACACACACACACACACACACACACACACACACACACACACACACACACACACACACACACACACACACACACACACACACACACACACACACACACACACACACACACACACACACACACGTCTTGGACGACACCGTATCAATATCAATTTCATCTTAATATTATTTAGAAACTGATGTGTTATTGATATATGTAACTTTCGCGCAGGAATTATTGGACTCATATCCTCAATAGACAACGCGCGAGATGTGTGCCTAATTTTGTAGTCGTCACAAAAAATCGTCGTCACAAAAGACTGACCACAAAGTGAACTTGTTATTTGAAACGACTTTTTTTCGAACGTGCAGGAATTTCTAGACGGTAAAAAGGCATCAATAGACAACCTGCTGTCCGGACTCGCCGTAACGCTAGCTGAGCGAGAGGACCATATTGTAGTGCCTGACCTCCGAGGTAATGTCTCACCGTTTCCAGTAATACACTAATAGACTATGACAACCTATTAGTATTTATTTATTTCAACGTTACAACTTAAACCATTGAAATAAAATTTACCAAAAATATTTTTGATCCTGAAACAAACTGCAAAATATATATATTTGTTTATTGTAATTTTATCTCTGTCTGGATACATTTGACCCGCTCCATGCGAAAATGTCTACAGACCAGCCCGCATAATCTACCCTGTCGATATACTGTAACAATAGAATAAGTATAGGTTTCGTGGTCTAATAAGCAGACATGGAAGCTCCTGACCAGACTGCAAGAATGCGCAGACCGGTCTGGATCTTCACTTGCCGCATATGCCATTAGACCCATTTGTGGATGACGCGGCTCTTTGATTGAGTATTAGTATGCACCTTTTAAAGGAGAAGACATAGCATAAAACATGGTTAAACATAAAACATGGTTAAACATAAAACAAAACAGTACTTTACTTGAACGTTATAAAGTGTTAGTGTAAGGTAACGTTGCATAACTCAGAATTTTAACGTAAAAGAGTGGTCTCCCTCTTTAACAGAGCACCTATTTGGTCCACTGGAGTTTTCGAGGCGTGACCTTATAGCTATAAATATCCAGCGTGCACGTGACCACGGACTTCCGGATTACAACAGTGTGCGCGAGGCGTACGGATTGGAACGGAGGAAGTCATGGGAAGATATAAACACGTACAATATTTCGGAAAAAGATCCACAATACAACGACACGGAAAATATGTATCCGAATGGCATGTACATGAGCGGTGTACGTATAAGATCACCTGTATTTATGTAATTACTGTATGTACGGAAAGATTTAGTGCGAAAATAAGTTTGCTATGCTCTGCGTCCGTTTTCCATCTAAACAACCCTACCACGCCGGCCAAAAAAGACTAAATCTCAATATATTTATATTAAATTAACATGCAATCACATATGGATTGACATTTGATTCTTTAAAACCTTTATGAAACTATACCCCTCACAACACGTGTTTGAGCATCGTTTGTACCAAATTATGTAAACAAACTGGCCCGTTTAGTAGCGCAGTCGATCGTTTCGATCTTAAATCTCACATGTAATCGTTTCCTTTATAATAAAGTATATTTTCAGCAGTTTAGTAAGATATTGCTGATATCTTGTTTTAATCGATATAGAGTATTATATTCTGATATGAACTGTGTATCATTGAAGTTTTCTGAGATATAATAAAGTAAATTAAATAAAGTATGATTTCGGATTAAAAAATAATTTTATTTTCAGCCGATTGCGAATCTTAAAAAGCTGTATGGGAACACGTCGGCTCCCGACAATTTAGACTTGTTTAGCGGCGGGTTGCTCGAAACAACGCCCGATGGCCTCGGGGAGCTCTTTCGGACAATCATACGCGACCAGTTCACGCGCATCCGGGACGGCGATAGGTTCTGGTTCGAAAACGAGAAAAATGGGTAGTTATTTTTGTTGACAAAATGCGTATGACATGTCATTACGGACATCAGAAACATTTTCGTAAAGTCGTGTTTAAATTGCTACATTTCACAAGACTTCGTTTTCACAGTAACTGCTCGCTGTTTTTGTGACATGTATAAATGTATTTTTCACTCAAAATCTGTTCTTAACGTTTCATTAGGAGAATGCTTAAACCATCGAATGAAAATCATGTTCACGAAAGAACCATTCCCGTAATTATGCAATTCGTATTGAACTTTGTAGATACATTAAGACAAAATGTTTTTTTTATTCCAGATTATTCAACACAAGTGAAATAGATGAAATACGGAATATATCTATCCGTGATGTAGTTTTGCTTGTCACAAATATAAAAAGTGAACATTTCAACAAAAACCCATTCATTTTCCAGCAAGGTGCGTATACAAAATGTTGCCGTAAGTCGTTACTATGTACTAATTTTATTACATAAATAAAAAAATAAAATCGTTTTCCGGTTGTATTTATTATCCCCACGCTTTTAAAAGCGTGGGGATATTGTTTTGATCTCCGCTTGCTGTCCGTCTGTCCTGGCCACTATCTCCTCCTACACTATTAGCACTAGAACCTTGAAACTTACACACATAGAAGCTATGAGCATATGTGCGACGGTGTACTATTGGAATTTTGATCTGATCCCTGGGTCAAAAGTTATGGGTAAATACATGGGTAAAATGGGTACAAAACAACAACTCATTTAACTAACAACATGCGACGCACATGATAATAACTTTTTACCTATGTGTCAGATCAAAATTCCAAATAGTGCACCGTCGCACATATGCTCATAGCTACCATGTGTGTAAGTGTCAAGGTTTTAGTGCTAATAGTGTAGGAGGGGATGGTGGACAACCACGCCCACCTAAAATTTTGTTTTAACATAATTTCTCCATTTATTCACCAATTGACTTCAAATTAACATCTCTAATGACAACACGGTGTATCTCGACCATCCATGTCCACATTACCCACCCAAGGGCCATTGATAAAGGTAAAGGCAGCTTGGTTCCCGTCCTCTTTCAGATTTATCGAGAGGTCCACGGGTACTTCTTCCTCGTACCCCCCCCCCCCCATTTTTTCCGTACTCAAATGTTTTTTGTTCCCACAATTGTTTCTTCGTACCCACTCGTTTTCGTACCCAAATGTTTTTCGTACCCACATTTTTTTCGCACCCGATTTTTTTTCGTACCCACTTTTTTTTCGTTCCAATTTTTTTTTCTACTCAATTTTTTTTTCGTTGCCAACTTTTTTCGTACCCAAATTTTATTTCCTACCCAATTTTTTCTTACCCAAATATTTTTCGTATTACACATTTTTTTGCATAATTATTTCGTACCCAAAATGTTCGTACCCACATGTTTTTTCGTACCCAAAATTTTATTTAACATTACTTCTTCATTTATTCACCAATTGACTTCAAATTAATACTGAACATCTCTTAGGGTAACACAGTCTCTCTCGACCATCCATGTCCACATTACCCACCCCGAGGCCCTACCAACATAGGCCTTTCCCACCCAAATTTGCCTTTAAATATATCATCTTTGCGGCGTGGGGATTCGCGTCGGCCTATGCCGCGCCACTTCTAGTTATTGTAGGGTATTTGTTTTTCTGTTGGGTATTGGCCAAATGCCAAAGTTCCTATTTGAATTCATAAACTGAATATTGTTTATACTCTCACGGGCTAATCTGGGACGACACTTTCAGGTTTTAGGGTATTTTTCGTTTAAAGGAACTTTCTTCTCAGCGAAGATCCAGTTTAGGCGAAGAGTGTCGTCCCAGATTAGCCTGTACGGACTGGACAGGCTTATCTGCGATGAAACTTAAGGTACATGCATTAAGCCCAGTTTTCCCAGAACGAGGCCCATTTTATAGGAGATCCGTGCCCCCAGCCACAGCAGCTTAGGGCCGATACTAACGACACACTCAATAACAGCCCCGATGGAGTAGCGGTGATCGAGCAATGCACAGGGGTGAAACATTACGACTACTTCTCCGGTAGCGAGTACTCGTTCGCTCTATCATACCTCGCACTGGCACTATGCATTCCTGGTACGTCATTTCCGTTTCGTATTTTAGTGGTGTGTAAACGCGTTTTCATTAAATGTATTTACCCAAATTAAGTTTTCAAACAATGTTTGTTCCGATTCGAGTTTTCATAATATGTATATACCCAATCGTGTTTTCATCAAATGTATATACCATATCATAATTTAAAAAATAGATATACCCAAACTTGTTTTGTTATAACATTACACCCAGTGTAATTAAATTTGCCATCGAACTGGTTGAAGTACTTTTTTTCTATTGTTTTTCTGTTATATGTACTTATTTCAACAGGAACAATCGGGATCATGATCTTGATGGCAAAACACAAACAAAGACGCATGGCGGAACAGCGCCAAAAAGAGGCGCCCAAACGGAATGTTGAGCCAGACGTGTACATAGGTAACATTGAAATTAAGCTGTATTTTGAAACCATTTATTAAACTTCGGTTCTGATAATACAGAATATTGTTGAAATTATTTTCACAACGTTGTTAATGCATAATTGTACTTAGTTATCACGATAACACAATTTTAGTGTTCTCCGATTGGATGGATTCAAATTATTTATGAATAACGTGACGTTGATACTGAATTTCTAGAATCAATTATAGTCTATATTTTAATGTAAAAATATTAAGTTTTGGCCACCTTCATTTGTCTTAATCTTTCTGGTTTTTTTTTTCAATTTCGAGTTGAAAAATTAAATGCCACATGATTCGTAGTGCATGCAGTCCTTTGATACAGTAAAATGTATTGGCACAAAAAGTAACATGGTATATTTGGTTTTTTCAAATATGTTTTTAGCCCTTTGATTTACGATACTTATTTATGATTCCATAGAACGTTAAATACTTATTCTAAGTGATTAAACCCATGACGCTGTTTTATTACCTCAGCTTCTGAATGGATGGGTCCTCAGGAAGGCGAGCGAAACGTTAAAGTGAAGTTTGACATTGATCGCAAGAAAATTCACGTGACAGACCGTGGACGGCGTCCGCTACGTATGATCGACTTACGTTACGTAAACAAAAAGATCCACTTCCGGGTTTGTGAACCGTCTAACTTTATCTCCGTGAGAGTTCCGGATGAGATTGATCTTGTAAGTAAAACTTCCCATGGTGTGCGTGTGCACCTTCTTATGTTCGTCTGAGCGAAAGCAATTTATGTTAATAGTTATAACACGTGAGAATAAATGATGGTTAACCATGCATCACGCAATGTCGTCCTTGATGTAATGCAAATTATACAATGCATATTATTCAATTTAACCGTGCGATAGCTTGCTTGGAGTGCATTGGCATGCGTCAAAAAGGTCTTTTTAAAAAGGATAACACAATTCTTTCATGGAATGTAACAAACACTGATCTATTGCAAAATGCCTCTTTTTAAGTTTTTTTTTTACTATAAAATGCATCAAATTATGCCTCTTAGTAAGCGTGGTCTTTTTAATATTGAAACCACAATATCTTTCTTAAAGATAATAAAACATTGAGTTACTAAAATAACAATGTCATCATTAAACACACGTATTTTTTTGTTTTGTGACACACCTATTATATGATATAAGTCATACGCGTGTATAACTGAAGTAAAAGAATACTACCACGACCATCTTATACAACACCAACTTACCGTCCTGTTTTCAGGTGCTGCGCTTCGCTACCGGCGAGTTCCTCACTGAATTCATCCGGAAGTTGGAGGAATTTCTGCGCACGTTGAAGCTGGAGCGTGACCGCCAGGACTGGACTGAACCGCTCATCATGAAGAACGCTACCACGAAGGCCATGCGGAAGCAGACACTCGACAAGTTCATCCGGGTCGCCTGCCTGCAGGTATACATTCAAAGAAATCTGATGATAGCGTACATTCACCCATCAGGAAATTCAGATGGCGGCCCGGTTATGATATTTCTTTTAAATCTGGAATCTTTAAAAATTATATAAATATTTCAGCCAAACATGTAGCTCCTTTCATGAAGCATGATCATGTATGTTTTGCTTGTTTTATAAGCATCTTGTCGAATTTGGTATATGTACAAAAAGAAAACGTCCTATCTTCGCTGTTCTTTGAAAACCGCGTAAGTCAAATTTGGCGCAAATTGTTATTAGTTTTTTTAAGAACGGCGGGTTCACGGGTCATTTTCTGCGAAAATACTGGATTTAATATCCAATTGGAAGGCATAGTTATGAGCATGTGAGAAAATCCTGAACACTCATTGGTGCACTAATGGTTTCTGCAAAAACTGCGTAAGTCAATTTTTCCAACTTTTAAAAAAACATTTTAAAAATATTTTTTGAAGTTTTAAAATATATTAATTTAGATAGTCTATGTCAAAATGGGCATCCTTTTTATTTATGAAAATATAAAGGCCTGTAGTTGTCATTTAAATTCTTAAAATGGACTTACGCAGTTTTCTCTTTAATATTTTGTTCCGGTTTGGACTATCTAAATTATTATATTTTAAATTTGTTTTCTTTGCCTATTGAAAAGTTGTAAAAATTGACTTACGCGGTTTTCGAAGAACAGCGACGATATAAATAAAAGTAGTTCAAACTGTTTTATTGACACGAACGTTTCATAAAGTTGTATAAAGTATCTTTGGTAACAATTTAAATATTTCTTAACAATATATAATATTTTCGCCTTTTGATATCACCATGTGTCGCTTTCACTTTTAAAACAACGAAAGTCAGACTTAATTACATTTCCAGAAGGTCACCTTTTGAGAGCCCTTAGATTACATATAAAGCGTTTTTAACATTTTGTTGGCAATAGAAGAGTAAAACAAATTTGTTATCAAACACAAACTTATTGACTCGTGGTTTGATTTCGGAAAATTATGATTTGACCACCTCATTTATCGTCCTGTTAATGTGTTATTTGCCCGAAACATCAGACATTAAGGCGAATATGTTGTGCCGTTTCTACGGAATCACACTGATGACTCCAATCAATGGATATGTATAAATAGTTTTAGAAAAATATAATAAGTTTCTGAAAAATACAATGAATATGAAAATATTAATGTTTACAGTCTTAATAAAATTATTTATTAAATGCCAAATGCACGTCCCATTATGTGATATTTATTTTAATATTTTGATAGGTTAAAGACGTAAGAAATCGTCCGCTTTTGATTCATAAAATTACGGTGTTACTACAATGTTCGCACTGCACGTAGCGCATATATGGGCAGTGCTTTGGAAAAACCTGCTCTTCAAAAAGTATCGCCACAGATTATCTTATGCAGTCCGTTTACACTTTTACGGAATTTATGGAATATTTCGTTGAAAGAAAGTCTCTTCTAAATGAAAATCTAAGCGGAAAGTGTCAAATTGCTATGCATTAAGCCCAGTTTTCTCAGAGCGCGACTCATGTGTAAATAGATATTTTTCCCTTATTACAATTCCCGTTGTACAATTCTCCTGGTAACACACATATGTTTTCCCCTGGATTCCTCGATCCAAATTGCACACATGTAATCGTGTATCGTTTAAAACATGCACATTTCCAATGAAACTGATACCAACTGTATTACAATAACGATAGCTTTAATTGATTTAATCCAACAAGAGAAAATTTAACCCATTTATGCCTAGTGGACTCTCCAATCCTTCTAAATTGGATCAATTTATTTCCAAAATTACGGATGTCTAGTATACGTATTTCTATATTTATAATATTTATTACTGAAAATCCTTTTAGCAAACAGCGCAGACCCAAATGAGACGCCGCTGTTTGCAATGTCCTTTTTTCAGGACGCTAGGCATAAATGGGTTGATTAAATAACCAAATATATTGCGCAGACATTTTCCTTGTTCAGGACAATTTTAAAAATACCTTATTGTCTTATATGTGATAATGTTACATCTGCTATGAACAAAAACGACAAAATTGTGATTTTTGATATTTTCGACCTTTTAAGTCTTGACAAATCGCAGGTTTTGTCTAAACGTATATTTCCCCTATCAGTATCTAGTTCAAAATTTCATACTCGCAGAGATTCACATTAGTATAACTTAGACAGTATATGAAGGCTTCGTCAAATGACGTTTGAGCTATATTAGTTATATTATGTGGTAGCGCACTCTCGGTTGTATGTGTATCGTTTATGATATCTAACAAAGCTGTTTGTCATTTTAAAATGTGTAAAGATTTAAAATACTAGTTATCTAATAACTGTGTAAACACGTACGTCCGCGAATGTATCATATACTGTAATATAATGCCAGCGAAAAACAACGGTGCATACGTTTAAATGGGAACAAAACAGGTACGTTTTTCAGGAAAAAAGTCCCCCCCCCCCCCCGCCCAAACGGGATTATACACTTCCGACCACACCACATAACACACCAGGTCCTTTGCTAGTGGGTCTATGATGCAAAATGTTCATCATAGAAAATAGTTCCATACATTCATAAACCCAACCAAACCATCCAATAAGTCAGTGTTACATGCGGTTCTGTCTGAGTGGGTTGTGGGAGATCTGTAAAGAAATCGGGGTGTCGATGACGGGGCAGATTTTTTTAGCTCATCTATTTAAAAAAAAATGAGCTATTGTCATCACCTTGGCGTCGGCGTCTGCGTCGGCGTCTGCGTCGGCGTCCGGTTAAGTTTTGCGTTTAGGTCCACTTTTCTCAGAAAGTATCAATGCTATTGCATTTAAACTTGGTACACTTACTTCCTATCATTAGGGGATTGGGCAGGCAACGTAAGATAACTCTGGCGTGCATTTTGACAGAATTATGTGCCCTTTTTATACTTAGAAAATTGAAAATTTGGTTAAGTTTTGTGTTTATGTCCACTCTATTCCTACAGTATCAAAGCTGTTGCTTTCATACTTGCAACACTTATTAACTATCATAAGGGGACTGTGCAGGCAAAGTGATGTAACTCTGACTGGCATTTGGACGGAATTATGGGCCCTTTATACTTAGAAAATTGAAAATTTGGTTAAGTTTTGTGTTTTGGTCCACTGTACCCCTAAAGTATCATAAATATTGCTTTCATACTTGGAACTCTCGCAAACTATCATAAGGGGACAATAAAAGGACAAGTTGCATAACTCTGGTTGTCATTTTTACAGAATTATGGCCCTTTTTTGACTTTTTTAAATTTTGTGTTTCGATCCACTTTACTTCTAAAGTATCAAGGCTATTGCTTTCAAACTTCAAATACTTTCATGCTATCATGAAGTTACTGTACCTGGCAAGTTGAATTTTACCTTGATCTTTGAATGACCATGACTCTCAAGGTCAAATTATTAAATTTTGCTAAACTTGCCATAACTTCTTTTATTTATGATTAGATTTGATTGATACTTTGACAAAACAACTCTTACCTGACATACCACAATAGACTCCACCCAAACCATCCCCCACGCCCTCTCCCCCCGGAATCCCCCCCCATTTTTTAAAGATCATCTCACAAATGACCACCACACCCTCACACTATACCCCCCCACCCACCCCATCGCCCCCCCCCCAATTTTATTTTTGAAGCGGTTAAACAAACACAAATACCGGTATTTATTTATTTTATTTTATTTTTGAAATACCGTTCAACCATCGCACCCAAGAATCCCCTCCCCCCACCCCCACCCCCACCCCCGAATTTTTTTTTGGCATTTTTTTTCCGCATTTTTGGAAGATAATGTAATAAATGACCACACCCCCACACTATACACCCCTCTTCACTCCACCCCTCCCTCCTTTGTGATTGAAATTGAGAGTCCCTTCACCTTTAAAAAGAAAATAGATGAGCGGTCTTCACCCGCAAGGCGGTGCTCTTGTTTAATGATTACGCTGCCTTACTTTGGATGATACATATGCATAATTGCCCTTTAGCAAATACTTTTTAACGAGCGACACAAGGTCTAACAAATTTAACAGTTCAAAGTATAGTTGTTTAGTTAAGAGGTTTATAACTACGCTAACAAACTGCATCATTTCAAATTCTGATTAATATTTTTATTAGTTATCATCCCTCTGGCCACAACACGTTTATGGTTACGTGTGATATAACAATTTGATGAAAGGACAAGGTTATTTTTTCTGAACCACTCCTTTTATCTTTAAAGTTAGACCAAACACTTAAACAGAGGCAACTTGAAAAGGTCTAAACCGTTGCCGTTCTATTTCATGAGCAAAAGGGTCACCTAAAATCGAATATATGATGTTCTTCGTCCGAGCATGCCTACGTTTAAAGACCCCGTCCTATCAGTAATATATAATCATCGACATGTATCTAGAAATAGTTCCTGTTCATCCCGTATAGTTTTGAAATATGTTGTGGTTCTCTCACAGGCGTTCAAAACGGATACAGACATCAAGGACATCAGCAATATGGATGGGACGACCGCAAATTCAATCTTCAAGATCCAGTTGACCCGCACGGAGTTTGCCGAGGCTCTCGGGCTCACGCCCACCTCAATGTTTGTTCGCAACATGTTCCTCATGGTGGACAAGGACAAGAACGGCCTCGTCAGCTTCCACGAATTCATGCAGATGTTCAACATTGTAGCCAAAGGTTAGTATAATTCTAATGATAAGTTCATTTCGTTAAAGGTAAATCCACGCAAAAGGAAAATGCAAAACTTGTGAAAGGACACACTGAACGGCTTCATGTTTATATGCATGTGTACACAATCAAAATGTGTTTTTTTAAAACGTTTGTTTGAAGCGCGTTTAGTACAACCACGCAATTTCATTTAACAGTTACGCAATAAAACACACACTTTTTAGAATACAATATATGGACTTTGCTTATCTAACATATGTTCTTTTTTAAGTTATTATGTATACGTTACTTTCTTTGTTGGAAATGTTTTATTCAATACAACATAGTTTTCCTTGCATGCGCGTTTGTTGCTAGGTAATGCCGGTGACAAGGCGGAGATGTTCTTCAACATGTTTGACCTAAAGAGGCGTGGCTGCCTGAGTCGTGATCAGTTTTCAAAGATGATTAAGTAAGTACTTCACGTTGAATGTCAGACATGTTCAGATTATAATAAAAATCGTGTAGTTTGCTTTGCCGTTCTGTATAAACCTAATTATTAAAACTGAAAATACCTATAAGTAGTTTGTGCATGGGTAAATCGATTGGTTATGCAGTCATGTGCTTTGTTACCTCTGCAATTCTGATGTACGGGCCTAGAGGTCAACGCTGTGATTTACTGACAATTTATAAGTTATTTATTAACTTTCGGCGATTGTTCTTTCAAGGTCAATGCTTGACCTCTCGAATACCGGACTAGACGACGACGACTTCAAGGTGCTTGTAGACTCGCTGTACCAGAAGGCAGGGCTTCAGCCGTCAAAGGACATAACTATTGGGGAATTTAAGAAGATATTTGCATCCGGAGAATATGAACATACATTAGAACAGGCCACGTTACAACTCGCTGGTAAGTTTGACACTCCCAACTTGGGGTTAATGCTCTAGTGCTTGAGATAAATCTTAAAGAGTAGAGCTTGGTTGCTAAAACTGAAACAGCCAGTAAAGGTATTAGTTAACTTCAACTCAAACAAAAAGTCTCTACAATTAATTTAAAAGGAATGGTTGTTCAAACATGTTTTATTGTTGATGAGCAAACCAATTTGTTACCAAGTAATACATACATGAAACAGGCTGTTAACATGTTGAGCAATTAACAACAACAACAACAACAACAGCTACTACTACTACTACTACTACTATACTACTACTGCTACTACTACTACTACACTACTACGACGACGTACACGATACTATTACGACGACGACGACTACTACTACGACGACGACTACACACTAAACTACTACGACTATACGAGACTACTACACTACACTGACTACTACGACACTACTACTACTAACTACTACTACGATACTACGCTACTCTACACTACTACGACTACATACGACTACGATACTACTACTACTACTACTACTACTACTACTACTACTACTACTACTACTACTACTACTACTACTACTACTACTACTACTACTACTACTACTACTACTACTACTACTACTACTACTACTACTACTACTACTACTACTACTACTACTACTACTACTACTACTACTACTACTACTACTACTACTACTACTACTACTACTACTACTACTACTACTACTACTACTACTACTACTACTACTACTATACTACTACTACTACTACTACTATACTACTACTACTACTACTACTACTACTACTTCTACTACTACTACTACTACTTAAATTTTATTAAATAAGCGTCTTTTTCTAATTTCAGGTGCAAAGGCACAGTGTAAGTGAACGCCATCTTAAAGAAAGTTACAGGTGGTTTACTTGGTCGCATAAGAAAAGTGAAAAAAAAAACAACTTAAATTTTAATAAAACAACATGAAATGGGTTTTAAAGATATTAGAGAGTTAACAGTTTATGAAATATTATCGGCAATTCATACAATTATTTAATAGGGATATCTTTATTTTATTAAACTCCGCGATTTTGAATTAATTCCCGCAATGCTTAAAATATAACTTTCTAACGACATTTTTATTTTTTTAACGCCTGTTGTTCTTACACTTATCTTGTACTTGCACACGAACTGCAGTAAAATCACTGCAGCTATTTACATCTGCAGCAATTCTCGCCCAGTGCTAAACAGGTATCTTGATAATGTTGTGAAATCATGTTGGATTTCAGGGCAGGGCAAGGGTCGGGCAGTGGAGCAGTCCTTCAGGTGCCGCAGAAAAACATTTATCGATTCCTTTGGGTAGGTTGCGCTCTGACGGCGCTTAAAAGTTCGATGTCGTCTCATAGTAGTAGTTACTGTAGTATTTTTTTGTACGTTTTTTTGTAGTATCATTTGTTTTAGAAATTAAAACTGCTTTTAAAATAATCCGTGTGTGGACGCTATACATAGGCATATACAGTTTTCATTAAGTAATAATACTAATACTGATCGAATTAACGATAATAAAAAAATAAATAATATACCGGGTAATAACTATTATTAGATGTATAATGATGATGGTGATGATAATGGTGATTATGATCAGAATACATCAACATACATCAGAATATGTAAGTTTATCTTCGAAAGACTTCACCACTTGCCAAGTCATCCTAATTATTGTTCGCCTTTTATCCTAGCGAATCAGCGGCGACCGATGGAGGCGCTCCCAGGCAGCAGCGCCCGAAGTCACACCTTCGGGGCGAAGTAGTGAAGAAAAGCCGTCCCCCACCCACGGGCTTCTGGAAACACTGGAACAGCTTCACGAAATACGTGGAGAACTACCGCCGCCAGATCTTCTGGGTGTCACTCTACATTCTAATCACCATTGGCATCTTCGCGGAACGCGCCTTCTGTAAATCGAAAATTATATACGTACATTTGTATATGTTATATGTCGTTATGGGTGACATTTCAGAATTACATCAATCTTCTGTATTGGTGTTCAAGTTCATAATGACAAACCCAATCATCCATCAACTAATTTTAAATTAAAAGTGCTTGTTACCTAATTGCAAATTCAGTCAAAACACGGTGGATGACTCTGTGTTTTAATTTCATTTGTTTCACAAAGTATATATTATACTATTAAGTCGATGTAGAAAATTTACGAAAACATAGATCTTTAATTTAGAAAAAGAATCATACAAACTGCCATCAATTTATTGCTCTGTTTTGATAGAAATTTTTTATAAACGCACTGTGTATACGAGATGTTTTCTCTCCACATGGAAGTAAATTAAAATAAGTAATAATCCATGTATGTGCATATATGTAACCCTTAATAATGAGCAGTAAATAAAGTTACCACTTTTTTAGTATGTGTGTTCATATTAATATGGATATTCTTAACAATTCGATAATCACATATTTGATGGTGACGATCTTCCCCAATTAGTTTCCTGCAAATCCTTCATTTGAACGCATGTAGGTAACGACTAGTGAAGATTTTCGCCCATTGTATTACTACACACTATTCATTTGAGCGCTTTTAGAAGATTCTGACGATTTGTATTTCCATTATGTTCATGCAGGCTGTACTTTTAAGCTCATCTAGATAACAAGTAATGAAGATTTTTTTCCCCATTCTATAGATGAAGTGAAGATTTTATCACACTCTATTTATGCGGATAATGATATGAGCGCATCTAAATTAAAACTTAAGATGATTTTCTTCCATTCTGTTCACGCAGACTATTCGTGTGAGCGCACATAGATACTGCTTGTGAAATTTTCTTCCATTCTATTCATGCAGGCTATTCATTTGAATGCATCTTGATACTGCTTGTGAAATTTTCTTCCATTCTATTCATGCAGGTTATTCATTTGAACGCATCTAGATACCGCTTGTGAAATGTTTTTCCATTCTATTCATGCAGAATATTCATTTGAGCGCACCTAAATACCAATTGTGAAATTTTCTTCCATTATATTCATGCAGGCTATTCATTTGAACGCATCTAGATAAAAACTAGTTGTGAATATCTTTTTTCCATTCTATTCGTTCAGACTAATATTTTATTTTTATGCATCTAGATAACACAAACTGAAGATCCCCCCCCCCCATTTATTGTATGTAGACTATTCATTTGCGCGAAACAAGACAGCAACGATTGAAGTTTTTCTCCCATTATAATCACACAGACTATTCCATTATGCACTTTGGGCTCCGCCGCTTGGCCGGATATGGCGTCTCAGTGACGAGAGGCGCCGCAAGCGGCATGATGTGGACGTTCTCGTGCCTGCTGCTTACTATGAGCCGCAATACAATCACGTTCCTGAGAGAGACGTTCCTGCACAGGTTCATCCCCTTTGATAGCTTCCACGCCTTCCACAAACTCATCGCTTATATGGCGCTCATCTTTACAGGTACTACAATTTATTGTTGTTTCGTCGCCTTACAAGAGGCCTGTTTACAGTTTCGGCTTGACGAAGCAATACTATGACCACATAACTTACATGTAATGAATAAATTCGAACAATAATCAATTAACCGATGAAATCATGTGTTTGCAGTGATGCACGTATTTGGTCACGGTATAAACCTGTATCACATCTCCACGTGGGCTTCTGGAGACCTCAACTGTGTCTTCAGGGAGTACTTCCGGGCGTGAGTAGACACAAACACAAATTTGACAAGATTTCCGGAAAACCTATTGGCGGCCAATTTGATCACGTTTTTTAATTCTAACTTTCAAACACAAGAAATGTGCCTGAAAAAAAGCATTGGAATAGATTCTGCAAGGATGAATAAATGTTAAAATTGATTGGGGTGGTCTTTTTTCTAACAGAAATATTCCTTTTTGGAAGCATATCCCACACATCGCTATTTATTTTTAAGATTAAAAAAGGAAGCAATTTTCTGATTGGCCGACTGGAAAGTTGTACCATGAATGCCAGACTCTGATTGGCCAACTTAAGGTTGTACTATGACAGTCAGACTTTGATTGGTCGACTGTGAGGTTGTGCCATGAAAGCCAGACTCTGAATGGGCGACTTAAAAGTTGTACCATGAAAGCAAGGCTCTGATTGGCCGACTGAAAAGTTGTGCCACCGAAGCAAGGCTCTGATTGGCCGATTAAAAGGTTGTCATGAAAGCAAGACTCTGATTGGTCGACTAAAGGTTATACCATGAAAGCAAGATTTTGAATGGTCGACTGAAAGGAGGCGCCATGAAAGCACGGCTCTGATTGGCTGACTGAAAGGTTAACAATTAAGCCAGAGTCTGTTTGGCCTAATGAAAGACTGTACAATGAAAAAACGGCTCGGATTGGACGCAAAATGGCTGCACTAATTAAATATTATTCTTAATGCCCTCAGATCAAAATATTGATGTTTTCTTTGGTTGTATTGATCCATGCATGTCGTATATAGACTATCATAGATCAGTTTGATGCATGAGCTTAGATTAATTTTATATGAAGGTCTAAACAACATTTAACAAAAGAGGAAATGTAATCTATATTAATTTTCAAATAAAAAAGATAATTACATGTATTATTATGTGTCTTTGGTCGCTGCTAAATGTATCACACGGTCATCGTGCATGCTGTATAAATGGTAACTTAATGTATTTGTTATCGCTTTCAGCACGGACAAATTTGCTTCCTTCCATTACTGGGCATGGACGACCATTACGGGTATGTGCATACGTGTGTGTACTTAGTAGCTCCAAATGCAAACGACAGAAACAAGGCTAGAGACAAGAGATTAGAATTTCACGACGAATAAACGACATAAACATAAAAAGTGTTTTCAAACACACGTTTACTAATTAGTTATTATCAATTGATTCTTCAGTATCAGAACAACACGGAACTACTTATTGTCAAATGCTTTCCTTTCACAAAAGCTTTTAAATTTAATAACTATTATTCAAACTGGTGTATAAGGAGGAACCTACTGTTAATTTCTACGGGCAATACATTGTTTACACTATTTATCAGGACTGACTGGAATAGCGCTGACGCTCATAGTCATCGTAATGTACGTGTTTGCGACGCCGTACGCGCGCCGGAACCTCTTCAGCGCCTTCTGGACGACGCATTTGCTCTACATCGGCCTTTACGGCTTCATGCTCATGCACGGATGGGGCCGTCTAGTGCAGGCACCGCTCACGCAGAACTTCCTGTACGGTCCACTGTTTGTTTATGTCGTAGACAAGCTGATCAGTATCAGCCGGAAGAAAGTTGAGATTGCGGTACAGAAGGCAGAGCTGCTGCCATCTGGTAAGTTCTTTGAACTATGTGTCCATACCAACGGGATTCTTATACTGAACACGTGGTATATTGGTACCGCTCTGGCATCGGAACTTATAGGTCGTGACGTATGATATCTTTTATTAAAAAAAAATCTCTTCTTATAACAGAATCCAGTTAAGACGGAAAATGTCGTCCCTGATTAACCTGTGAGGACTTCACAGGCTAATCTAGGACGACACTTTACGCACATGCATTAAACTACCTTTTCACAGAGCGAGACTCAGTTAATCCGAAGTCTGCACAGGCTTATCAGGGAAGACACTTTTCGCTCTATTCTATCTTTTATGTAAAGATAGTCTCTTATTAGCAAAAATCCTATTATTAAACAACCTTTTAACAGAGCGAGACTCAATTAATTCGCACCACTCGTTTAGCAGTCAGTTTTCCTGCTATTGATGCTACTTTCCATGAATGCTCGTCTATGCCAGCAAACAGATCCGTCGTAAACCATAAAACACAATCATAATGATCCATTACTTTCACAAAATAGTTACATTCCTGTTTTTGTTATGTATCATTACAGATAAAAGATATCTAAATAAATTAATACTCACAAATCCCTTGCTTCTCTTAAGTTTACTTCTCGACACCAATCTGTCTACACTATCAGCGTGTGTATTGTCATGTTTTATTTAAATCAAGTTCACTCTTACAGTAATGTGTGGCATAAGTGTATGTAGTGAATTGATTTTATAAAGGATATCAAGGGCTGATGCTACTTGGTATCACTGGAAGTGCATGAATTGATCTTCATTATCTCCTCAGATGTGCTGGGGCTGACCTTTAAGCGTCCGTCCAACTTTGACTACAAGTCCGGCCAGTGGGTCCGTATCGCTTGTCTGGAGCTGGGCACGAGCGAGTACCATCCTTTCACACTAACTTCCGCTCCCCACGAGGAGCACCTTAGCCTCCACATCCGGGCTGTGGGCCCGTGGACAATGAACATGCGCAAAACGTATGACGCCAACAACAGGGATGACAAGCCTTTCCCCAAGGTGAAGCATGTTTCTGGTGCTAGTAAAACCACTTGCTGTCGATATATTAGTTTATTAATAAATAAGTTATTTGATTGATTGCTAGACTGACTGATGGAACAATTGTTTCGTCGATTGATTGATTGATTCCAGCTGTACCTGGACGGCCCGTTCGGCGAGGGACACCAGGACTGGTACCGCTACAAAGTGTCCGTGCTTGTGGGCGGTGGCATAGGCGTGACGCCCTTCGCCTCCATTCTCAAGGACATCGTGTTCAAGTCGCGCACTTCCACCGTGCGCTTCCCGTGCGAGAAAGTCTACTTCCTGTGGGTGACGCGCACGCAGAAGCAGTTCGAGTGGCTCACCGACATCATTCGCGAGGTAAGTTACACAGAGCGCTTTTACATACTAACATAAGCTAATGACGTGGTTTTTTTTCTTCTTTTATTGTAGAGGCCGGTAGAAGACATCAATCACTTAGAATCAGAAAAAATCATTAAGTTTTCTCTTTAATTAAAAGCCTGTTACCCCAGGTACGTTCGCCCTCGTATTATGAACAGCTTTACACATAATACCATTCTTAACTCTTTATTGCAACAATAAGGGGAAACTAACCCATTATAACAGTTGAAAAGCCCCTCTGCACTTAAAATTAAGTACGCATTGCTTGTTGGGTAAAGGACTATCAAATTATGGAGTTTGTTCTTATATCTTAAAAGACCTATCTATCTCTATATTTTAGAGTTATTGTTTTATGTTTGAAATTGAACCTATTTGTTTAAAAATGAATGCAATTGCGTATGGTTTAGTTACATTTGTTTGGCCTGAATCAAAGAACATTCATGTCGAGATTTGTTTTGACTAGAAGCATAATTTCCAAAAAGTAGAAATATAATTAAATAAAATATAGTTAAAGGATCGCTCAATTTAAAGATGTAAATTTAAGGTTCCGTTTTTGTATTTCAATTATAAGGTTGAAAACAACGACCCTAACAATCTCGTGAACGTTCACATCTTCATTACCCAGTTCCAACAGAAGTTCGACCTCCGTACTACCATGCTGGTGAGTGGCACGTTATACTGAAAGAGGAGTAGACGTGTTAGTGGATTAAACCGTCTTAAAAACTCGCTTAATTGAAGTATGCGCACTATAATGTCTATATTTTGAGTTTCATTCAAAAAAGGTGAACTTCGTTGTTCATTTGCTTAACTGGTTTGTAAATGTATGTGTCGATCCTACTTAAAGCGTCCTTATATTTTTCCGGAACCAGAATCATGCACGGCAATATGAATTTTGTGTAAAACGTAATGTGTTAGAAGTAGAAGAGGACATCTTGTATTTTAAACTGAAACCGTGAAAACTCTTTTTTGATTCCAGTATATCTGCGATCGAAAGTTTATGAACAATTGTTTAAAAAAATCTGTATTAAGATAATTCCTATAAAAACTGCGCATTTTGCACTGATCAAACTCCTGGCTGTTTTCAGTACATCTGCGAGCGACATTTCCAAAAGGTTTGTGGCAAAAGCCTCTTCACCGGGCTAGAGGCCACAACGCATTTCGGTAGACCGGAGTTCGAGGAGTTCTTTAAGTCCATCCACTACGAGCACCCCAAGGTAAAGTTAGGCGCTCGGTTCATCAGAGTGCAATCTGTTTGGTTAAGTATATTTTATCGTTAAATTACGACTTCTCTATGGTTACATAGAAAGTTAGGGACATCTGTGTTTTAGCCCTTAATATTAATATTATAATATTCGTGAACCCCGATGCAACCTATTGTAACGTGTATATCGTTTCTTCGGGATATATACAATGGCAACAAACACCAGTGGTATTTTTCAACACACGGACTTCCCTGGGGCTTTCCTTAGCCGTTTGCTTAAATACTCAACTTCCTCAATTTAAACTGGAATCAATGAATATTTACACTAGTAATGATTTATAATTATTTTATCATTCGAATAATGAACGTTTAATCACTCTACAAGCCGGTTTCATATGCCAGGTGTGACTTGGGTTGACTTGGGTTGACTTGGGTCGACTTGGGTCGACTTGGGTTTACTTTGGTAGACAAGGGTGTCTTGGGTTGACTTGGGTTGACTTGGGTTAACTTTGGTCGACTTGGGTTAACTTGGTTCGACTAAGGTGTCTTGGATTGACTTGGGTTGACTTGGGTCGACTTGGGTTGACTTGGGATGTCTTGGGTTAAATTGGGTCGACTTGGGTCGACTCGGGTGTCTTAGGTGACTTGGGTCATCTCGGGTGTATAACACCTATAGCAACGAGTCTGCAGTATCCCCTATTTGCGTTTTGCAAGGAAGACAATCGGCCAGTGTAGTACAAGCGACACTAAGTAGCTTGACTCAGGCTGACCTACGAGACCTGACACGTGCACTTACTTATATTTCCGATGGAAACCTGTGACCCGGACTAGTATATGAGTCTCTAGGCTACCTAGCAAGCTATTGTATGCTATGCGCAAAGTTGCCTGGGTCACCGCCACTCAAAAGGCATCCAAAGTCACAGAAATGTCCCTGGCTTATGCTGACCTAAGAGACCAGACACGTGCACTGTCTTATATTAACAAAGGAGACCTGTGACCCGGACTAATATGTGAGTCTCAAGCTTACCCAGCAAGCAATGGTATGTTATGCGCAAGGTTGCCTGGGTTACCCCACTAATAAGGCATCCAAAGTCACAGATTCTTCCAATGCTATATGGTCTCTAATTACTGCAACGTTGTGATCTGTTCGGCAATCGAACGTGGACTGCCTGCTCCCAGTAGAGCAGCGCTTTATATACTGATAGTTCACGTGACCAACTTGCTAAAGACATCACCCTACTATTTCATTTCATAAAAACACAACCCTACCGTTTCAAACAATAATTGTATAATACTGTGACTATATTATGTTATACATATTGTGCATCTTTAACACCGACTTGTATTATTAAATCATTAAATTGTGTACATGAAAATACAATTATCAATTCAAAATGCAGACGCTATTTGCGTTGAACTTACGACAAGTCATGTACATGAACGCGGGAAAAGTACTTTCGTTTTAATGTAAATAATAGGAATGAACTCAAATAATAATGAACCTAACGGATAAAGTACCGGCAAAATTCGTCACACTATCTCCGAAATGGGACATATACAAACATGAACTAAGACACATAAGAGTTCTCCCCCGTGTATGATATTGACTTTTTACAATAGGAGCATACCGCGGGCATTTATTACGAAATATGTCTCCTTTTCATCATATTAAATGTTTATTCTGAAATTATATTACGTTGCCTAGGTAATATGAGGCAAAAAGCATTTCACATTATAAGCAGCATAAAAATCTGTCTTTTATGCACTATTTGAAATTCTTAAAAAAAGCAGCACTTACCGGTGTGTTTACTTCCATTAACGTTCAATTGGGAACCCAACAAAGTCACGTGATCCTGCACCCTGTTAATTATAGCGACACTCTATGAACACCACATGGTAAACACGACTCTGGGTAAATTAATGTGCTCGCCATTTAATTATAATGCTTAATTAATAGGCTTAACTATTTGCAATACAACGTTTGGGAGTTCAGTGAAACTTATTGACATTAATAATGCTGTTTACATTATAAAACATCCTTGTACCTGAGTTGCTCTTCTCTTAACCTTAGCAATTCAGCATTTCATTCGTTCATCTGCGCATGTATTCCCCCCCCCCCCCCGCCTACTTAGAACAAGCAAGGAAACCTTCTTTTTCGCCCATTCGTCCATTATAACAAAATCATTCCGTAACAAAAACTAAAATGACGCGTGGAGTTTGTCAATGTCAGACTGTATACATATACAATTGCTTAGAAAGGCCTAAGCTTGGATCTGGCAATGAAAGTCATGAACCTTTTCTATAAATCAGTCAGTCATGGACACTATTCGATGCATACAATTTGAAGTGAATTGCAGAGGATTGTATGTCTTTAAACGATCTTAACGCAATATTGCAGGTTCAGCAAGTGGGCGTATTTAGCTGCGGTCCGCCCCCTATGACCCTGAATGTGGAACACGCATGCGCGGCAATGAACAAATACACGGACTTCCCAAGCTACATTCACCACTTTGAAAACTTCTAACGCATGCGCACTTTGCATATGGAAAAACTTACAAATGACGGAATCTCTTTTATAACTGTGCCATATTTTTCTACAATGTGCTTAACTTAAGCTTCCTTCTACAACGGAAGACGATATATATGTAATGTTGCAAATGGGAATAAGCATGGGTGTCAATGGTTGTAAATAACATGTATGCTTTCATACAATTGCTAAGATTGATGCCGTTCTTTTGTCACAGTCTATATGTACATATATCATGATGTTTTTCTCCTTCCATATATATGTAACCGATTTGTTTTCATGAAGACAGTAACCCTGCAAACAACTCCAAATGATTTGTAATTTGATAAAGATTAAACCAAAAAAAAAGTAATTCATCAGTCTTTTCATTTCGTAGAAATGTTCAGCATTTTGTTTCAAGGGACTGAATTAGTATCGATTCTAGTCTAAATGAATATTCCTGCCATTGATTTGTTTCATATTCATACATTTCATTCACGGTTGATAGTATTAATTCCTCCTGGTATTGTTTTCTCAAACTATTAAAGTCTTAATTTACATCAGAACAAACACTGATAGAAATAACTGAATAATACTATACATTTATGATCATGCCCCTCACAACTTACGTGTTTAGCAATAAGAAATAGTTGTTTACGTAGATTTCATTTTAAAATAAATTTTAGTATAAAATATATAATTATTTAACTTATTATGGTTGCATGAATTACTGAAAAGCACTTCTGCATATTAAAGTTTAATTCAAATAACAATATTTATGTTTTTGTGTTACATATTTCATTTTTGTCGTCTATAATTTTTACCGCTTCAAGTAGAAATATTTGGTTCTTTCCATTTGACCGCTGATTGCCACTTTAAGTAATTGTTTTATCCCAGTTGATCCCAGTAAGCTTCCACGTCCTTTTTAACACAATAATTAAAAATAAATGGTTACATAAACGTTGTGGAACTTTATGAGATAATTGTGTACAAGTAAGTTTAACAAGACAGTTGTCGCGCCACGTATTATATCTTTTAACAAAATTGTCTTTTGAGAAAAATCGCGTTAAATGATGAGCAAATAGTTTTCTTTATTTATAATAATGTTCTTTAACATATTAAGTATTCAATACCGCATTTAAACATAATTATGAATATGTGTACTTCTCTGTCTAACAATAGTACGTATATGTTCGATTTTTATATCATATCAAGTTTAACATGCTTCCATATAAACGCTTAGACATATGGGTGATGTAATTAATGTAATTTAAATGTTACTTTTTTTCCTTTTAAATCAATATATGTTATTGAATTTTGTTCCATTTAAATAAAATCGGCACGTCACTTCATTCACTTTTTCCTGTTATAATTGCATCATTCAAACCCTTTGGTGTCAATGTTTCTAAGCTTTATTGTAATCTTGTATTGAGTCAAATCAATTGCTTTATTTAGGGAAGTATTGACAATCTGCTTTTTTCTGTTTTCGTTTATAACTTTCATTGGTGCGAATACATGCTTAATTCAATAAATATTTATGCAATTATTATGATCAATTCATTTTTCACTCCGGTACGCGAACATACTACTATTTCCGTCAAAAAACTGTAAAAAAAGTGTTTTTATTTCATATGTTAGCATGCTATCAAGTAGAACAAGTTAACGCATAACGCACGTGTCGGTTTCATGGAATTGTAACTATAATGATTAATTGGTTTAATAAAATTTCGCAAATTTGTGCTTTGAATTGTGCATTAAAGCTAATTCACTTTTTGTAAAATGACAAAATCATTAAATTATGCCACAGCTTTATTTGCATTTTTCGTTGTCTTTATAAAAGAACAT
The DNA here is from genome assembly GCF_020536995.1 of Dreissena polymorpha. Taxonomy (NCBI): domain Eukaryota; kingdom Metazoa; phylum Mollusca; class Bivalvia; order Myida; family Dreissenidae; genus Dreissena; species Dreissena polymorpha. The sequence continues at coordinate 72,662,597 of NC_068358.1, forward strand.
ATAAGTTGTTGTGAAAAATAAAATAAATAAAAAGACAACCACGATGCCTAACAGTGCTTGTTGAAGATCATACATAGGCGAAGACCCGACTGTGATTGAACGCTTCAACAAAGGATGGATTTCTTGCTCTTGAACAAAGGTTTGATTTCTTGCTCTTGTTATGTAGCTTGAACAAACGTTTTTTTTATCTCTTGTGCCGTAGCTTGAAAAAAGGTTGAATTTCATTTTATACACAGACATGCGGTTTTACTCATTCAAAATAGAGTTTAGAATTTATTTCAACATACATTAGGCTTTAAGCCCATGCGTACACACATATTACAAAACAAATATATACCCAAATGGCCAATGACGTACAGAATTGTTAACATAACTTAGATCAAAATCTGAACAAAACAAATTTGTATGCACTTTATCGTATTTTGTATTCTTATATTAAAGGTCAATTTTAACACTTTTGGAAACTTTATAACATGAAAGATAATTGTTTGAGATGCGGAATAAAACTATTTGCAACAATTAAGCGTTACGCCTTATGCCATAAATCACCAGGTAAATCTTCCAATAACGCGCCGTTTTCTAAAAGATGGACTGACTTACCTTCCGTTGCTGTGAGGTCAGAGCTGTACATCCGCTATTTTTAACAGCGTTATTTATGCCGAGACGATCAACTGCATTGCTATTGCATCAATACTTTAATGGACTTTTCTGACGAATATGATCATTAGGAAGATGAACTGCATGAAATTAGACCGTATATGTACAGTACACACCATTTTATCGATTTAAAAAATACCAATTAGACAAGACTCCTTTTTCCCGAAATGGCATGAAAAAGCCGTAAAATGTTCGTTATTAGATTGTTTATCATTTATCTAAATTATTGTATTTTTTGTAAATAAATGCAAGTGAACGAAATCGTATAACTGTAACACATAATTTAACTTATAACAATAATTCTAATCATTTGCACCCATCGATGTAATTACACCGATGCTCTAACTGTTCATCTCGCATGTTTGGTCTAGTTCGTAATCTTTTCCACTTAAATGCATAGTGCAAATGTAAAGTTCAATAAAATTTCAGAGGACAGAAAACACACTACCGTATTTTTCGGGGGTAAAGACGCGACTTTTTTCCGAAGCGTCTTATTAATGGACGAAAATGAAAAACATAATATCCTATTTTTTGCGAAAATCCTTATGTGTACTCCTCCACGATAAAATTGTAGTCAGTTAGATCTACTGATGATAGCAACCGGGTGTAATCCTCCTGGAAATCGTGCTTTTCACGCATTATATTATCAAAATAGTTTTTCGACACGGATAGATTTTTACAAATTTATATTTAATTCATTACACATATATTACTTATATAAATGTTTTGTTGAATTCCCCAATAAAAATACACATTTGTAATCCGAAACACACTTCTGATTGTCTTTTCTTAGCGCGCCGTTTACAAATTCAAGCGTCAAATAAACATTCGGGATTGTTAGCAGATATATACAGAATATGTCTTATTTTCCAAATTTCAATGTTGTTAGCCTTTTTAGTCGCCGATGCTTAAAGGAAACCGTGCTCGCACCTAGCGGTAGGCTCCCGCAATGAATTAGTAATAATTTCGTGTTGTTTATGCTTTTCGCAGTTTGTACACGGAGTGTCTATTCTCATCTCGAGTCCGTGGTTTGTAGCCACGACGAACCCATAATTGATTTTTAATAATTACACCATATATGTCTACATGTCGAATTTTATATTAAAAAATTAGGCTGCAACCATTTTAATTTGTCGGCATTTTGTTTCATTTCAGACTCCATGCAGTTCTCAAATCATAATCTCTGTGATTTATTACTCTAACTTGTTAGTTTCTGACCACGCGTGCTACTGAAAAAAGCCAGCGGGATTGTGTTTTATGGCACAAAGAAGCACACAATGGCTTCGACCAGTGTTTTTTTGATCCCTAAATGTAAGATAAGCAGGTGCAATATCAAATATTATGTTGGTCAGTACAAACGTTCTACCGAAAACCGCAGACCGCGTTTTTTTATATTGCCCAATAATGCCCTGAACATCCAAAAGCCTGTGTATTACGACACACAAACTTTAGATAAGCACGTGCCGTCTGTCAAAACAATGATTTTTATAGATCAGTAAAAATATCGAAGTAACTCACACAGTGACTTCCCATATATGACCTCGGAAACGAGACTTGCTTAAAACGTTTAAAATAACGATATTTATTGTCAAAATATTTCTATTAACAAATGAGAACCATCCAACATACATCATACACAGGCCAAACAAAGTATAAATAATTTTGACAATTTGAATACAAACATTGAATTCTATACGATGATTTTTTGTGCGATCAGTATACAGTACAATACAAATGTTTGCAATTGGATGTTATTTTTCAATAATGAACGAACTAAAAGAGTGTAACGATAACGATACAGCGTGTTTGATTTTTATTTTATTCAAAGGAATTGTCAATGGCAAATAATTCGCGAGATACTCCGGTACTTAAGTTGAAATTCACTACGAAACTTTTAATCGAAATTTCATCAAATCTTTAAAAAGAAACATATGCCGAAATTCGTTTGATACTTTGGAAAAAATAGAGAAAGTTTGTGTTTAGGAATTTGAGCACTGTTTCTTCAATATTCACCAGAATTTAATGTGAAAAACGGAAATCGGCCATATACGGAATTATCATTGTTTTGACAGTTGACATCCGATGGTTATTGTATGAAGTATGAAGAGAAGCTGACGAAATGTTAGCACAATCGCGCAGAAGTAAATATATCAGCGTATTATCTGTATCTGTTTCTAATTTTCGCTAATTTTAAAATTATTTAACATTTGCTATAGTATACAATAAATATTTGTAAATATTTTTACTCGGGTAATCGCCGTGTGTACAGACGCGGCGTGATTCTGTGGATCGATGCCGAGGCAGAAACAGACGCGGCTGTTTTTTATTTGGAAAAAACAGTTTGTGTTTGGAAACATGGCTAGCACGATTGTGGTGCACCAAATCTTTTTCAGTTTTTTGTCGTTCGGAAACTGGAAAAAAATCACATTATCTTTTCCAGAACGTGAGTTACAGCGAAAGGCCGCACAGATAACCATTTTCCCTATTTCTGTGAAAACAATTTCACGAAAAATATCAATACAAACAGAAAAAATAAAACCCGAATTCTGATCTATCGCTTATTTTCTAAGCGGGCGCGAAAATGCTTGTTCAGCTCTGACGTCACACAACAGGGGAAAACAGGGGAGATAAGCGATCAACGCTTTGCGAGTTACGATCATAAAAGTCAACAAAATCATCTTTTTCAGGTTAAACACAACACGCAAACGTTATTTTCCCGATAATTTAATCATATTTCAATGTGAATAGCGTTTAATATATTGACTTTGGATTTTCTTAAAATTGACTTTTAAGTAGATAGATAAATGTTAGTACATAGAGAGAAACTATTGATAACATAAGTCAGATATCAATTCAAAAGCTTTAAAAAATGGATAGAAGTCGATTAATTAACTCACACGTCCCAGTTCCCCATAAACGACATTTTTTTGTTTTGCAACCTCACACCTCACACTTGTTTACAGTATCGTATGCATGTATTCTTTTAATCGGAACACTTTTATTAAACGCCCATACTTCACAACCATAGTTCAGAATAGGTTCAATTACTTTATTAACATGTTTAAGTCAATGATTAACTAATATATCTGGGTATTTTACTAAATATGTTGTCATCTTGTATTTTGCTATAAGAGTTTGTCATGAGAGTGCGTCATATGTTAATAAAAAAACAGTGGCAAATAATATACCTTACGGAATCAAGATAGGGCCAAGTTGATTGTCGCGTGTCGACCTTCGAGGTCGACGCACGACATTCAAGTGACGCACGATATGTCACTCGACTTTTGAAGTCGACATGCAACAATCAAGATTTGAGTGTCGCATATCAGCGCGATTTTTAGAAAAAAACATATTGAAGAAAATCTTGACTGTCGACTGAATTGTCGACTGTCGCGATGAATGTCGAGTGTCGCTTCGCATGTCGACTTTAATGGTCGTGTGTTGACATTCGAGCGCGACACTCGACATTTGAGCGACGCACGAAGCGACGCGCGACATGCGATATGACACTCGACACTATACATGTACATAGCAAATGTCGCGAAAATGTCCTGAAGCTTGATGAGGTAAACCTCTTTCCACTCTGTTGGAATTTCTTCTCCTTCCAATACCTTGCTTAAGAGATGGTGTAGTAGCTCCACACTGGTCTCCACATCAGCCGTAAGCGCTTCTGCAGATTTGCCGTTCTTCCATCTCTTGATGGCGCTGCTGATCTCCTCATTTGAGGGAGTACAACAATTGATTGGCAGATCGATTGTAGCTGGTAGAATCTCCGGTGGGTTCCCAGCAGCTGGCCTGTTGAGAAGCTCCTGGAAGTGCTCAATCCACCTCTTCTTCTGCCATTCGTCATCTGTTATTACTCCTCCATTTTTGTCCCTTACTGGCCTCTAAGGCTAGGCAAACTTTCCTGTTAATTTCTTGGTGATGGAGTATAGATCTTTAGTTCTGTTCTGATAGGCTGCCTCTTCCACGTCTGTTGCAAGCGTCTTTAGATAGTTCCGCTTGTCTGCTCTAATACTTTGCTTGACATTCCTATTTGCTTCGATGTACTCTTCTTGTGCTTTCACTTTTGCGGCTCGTGTTCTGCTGTTGTTTACACTTGCCTTCTGTACTCGTCTTTCCGCAACTTTCTGAAGCGTCTCTGCTGAAGTCCAGTCCTTGTGGGTGTAAGACTTGGAGCCCAGTACATCTTGGCATGTTGAAGTCACTGCTACTTTCACGTTCTGACACTTCTGCTCTATCGTCTCTTCTTCAAGCAGCTCCTCTTGGACCTGGAACTTGTTGGAGAGAGTGATCTTGAACTCTTCTTGTTTCCAGGTGTCTTTCAGTGTGGCAGTGTTGTAACGTTGGCGTTAGATTGGGCCCCTGTCCAACTCTTCTTCAGGTTTAGTTTCAATCGGGCGACAATGGGATTATGGTCCGAAGCCACGTCTGCTCCTCACTTGACACGTACATCCTGAAGAGAGCGACGAAACTTCCTTGTGATGCATAAGTGGTCAATCTAGTTCTGCGTTGACAGGTCTGATGACACCCAAGTTGCCTTGTGTATTCGTCTGTGAAGGAAAACACTTCCTTCGATGACGAGGTAACTTGTGGCGCAAGGTCAGCGAATCTCTCCCTGTTGTCGTTCATCTCGCCTAACCCATGCTTCCCCATGATCTCATCATATCCTCGGTTGTCACTGCCGATATTGGCGTTGAAGTCACCTATTAGAATGATGATGTTTCTCTAGGGAATGTCTTGTATGATGGTCGACAGTCTATTGTAAAAGTTTTCCTTTTCATCCTCTTTACTGTAATTCGTTGGGGCGTAGCACTGGATTATGTCTACATTGATCCTCTTCTTTATTGTCAGGAAAGAGGTCGTCATGATCCATGGTCCGTGTGTCTCCCACCCGATGAGCGCTGTCTGTGCCGACTTTGAAAGCATGTGGGCTTCTCCCTGGGTGTGTGTTGCATCCTCCTGCTCATCCCCCAAGAACAATAGTAACTCTCCGGAAGTCATGCACTTCTGCCCAGAACCAGTCCATCTTGATTCACTGAGCCCTTGGGTGGTGAGGTTGAACTTCCTCATCTCTGTGGCCACTTGTGCTGTCTTCCCGGTCTAGTACATGGTTCGGACATTCCATGTACCGATGGTGGTTGTGGTCCTGGTGGAGATGATGGTCTGCGGCCTGAAGGCTTCCAGTTGACAATGGCTTTCACCATCCGGCGTTATACGTCCTCCAGCTGGAGGTCCACCATCCCCCAGGTCCGTGATGTCTGTTGTTATTATGTTTGGCGTTTCTGCAGCAATAAGGTTTCAACAGGGTAGGGTAGCTGTCCCTACGCCTAACCCTCCTCCTTTTTCAACGCGGGCCTTGAACCGCCCTTCGCTCCAAGTCCCTGAAAAACAACCTTTATAAAACATTTTTTAAACAGTATATTTAATATCGTCAGAAAGTGTTCATTTGTAACACCGTGTTTAAGAAACTCGTTTAACACGTAATCGGGACCAGCAGATTTTCCTTTTTTTATAGATCTACATGCCTGCTTAATTTGGTGTTGTGATATTCAATATGTAAATGACCAAACATTGCCTAAAATGTCTCATTAAAGCGAGATTATACGATTTTGTCAAATATTTATTTATTTATATAAAATGTGTAAAACACATATTATACATATATTTAAATATAAACTCAAATAAAAGTTAAGAAGAACATGTGTCGAAAAATGCGAAATACGCCAGATATTTAATTCTGATATCGATAAAGGCTGTACAGTCGAATTCGCCAGCATGTAAATCATGCATGTACGATGTGAATATAAAAGTTTAACGGTTCATTTTAAATTCCTGCAACGATATATATTCATACGAACCACGAACACTAACATGGTGCATGAACATGTGTTGAATATTTTGTCCCACAGAAAAACAAATCAAAGCGCTGAAGGCACCGAAGTTGTTCGCTATTGCATAATCTCATTGCATAATACGCATTTTTCAAAATTATGTTATAGCTTTTTAAATCGCAAGTTTGAAATGAACACAACCCATTCAAATTTATGTAGAGTGTGTCTTAACGCACAAGTCTAGATGTGTGTTTGTGTGTTTACCATCCTATTTATGTTAAAGAGATAACTTAGACAAAATATCAACAACCTGTCTCGTTTTTGACGTTCTGCAAGCATTAAAAATATGATGAAAATGGTACAATGAGAACCAGTTAATTTAAAATAAAATTTGCAATCACCATCATAATAAATGAATATAATTGGAATTTCGAATCACGCTAAGAATATAATTTCATGATGGAAATTCCCTTTACAAAACGTTTTTTTAACACATTATACAATTAAAAATATACAATAAGATAATTGATGAAAATAAAAATAATCTGAGGTGAAGAACTTTTTACTCACGAATAAGGTAGTCGTAAAGAAAGTGCTGTTTACCCTTACTTTGTTGTTGATGCATAACTTGTTACCCTAGTAGTTAACACCGTGTCAACCTGTCTCTTACCTTAACATCCGGAAAGACCTCTCGTGCGCTTTTTCGGCATAGCTGTTTTACCCAGCTTTTCACCTTCAATGACCTCTACATAACGCCAGCATGCACGAATGAATACATTCGAACATTTTAAAGACTGATTCGAGAGAAATCCCCTGAAATTTGGCTGCATAACTGTGTCTGTGCATGTTCAAACGACACATAGACACAAATTGTGGCCCTGTTACAAATTCGCGTTAATATCCATCTCGCATAATTTCAGGGTCTGAACTCGGTCACTAAATCGACAAAGGAAGACATAATTGACAATCGATAAACACATTTTTGTTTTCAAGATGAGAAAAAATCTACGGTAATAGTATAGTGTCACGTTAAGAGAAAATCGTTTAATTGTCTAACCATACATGTTTGCTGCACTCGGTCAGCACGTCTGGAAATCGTTCCTGAACTCCTGGACTGGCTTCCCTTATTTGCCAGTTTATTGTAATTGCTTTTTTTAATTCAATTTAGTATCGAAATGCATTGTGCTAAAATATGCCATTAACATCTCGCAATGAGATTTAAAAAGACCCGCGTAATGCGAAAATGGGTCTTATGCCATATGCGCCCATCATAGCTATAGCCAATCCAATCTGCGCATCTCTCCGTCTGGTCAGAAGATACATAATGAGACCATAAAACCCTGAGTGATTTTATAGCGGACAGCATCGCCTCTGACCAGACTACGCAGGCTGGGCATGAACTACGCTGGCCGAAACACCATAATACCCATTTTCGCATGACGCGGCTATGAATGTTTGATTTGAATGTTTCGAAAGAAAACTGTGTGATAAATATTAACATACGAGATATTTCGATGGTGGAGAAATAGACTCATAATAAGCTATGTGAGGACATATATGATTTGAACTCCCGTACTATAATTTGTTTCTGCTAACCCTTATGTGTGCTTTGACTATAATAACACACATTTCATTCGGTGAATATGTGACCAACAAGTTAAAATACACACACAATAGTTTAACTCGTGTTTTCATTTAATTATTAAGAAACGTAAATTACAAACTTTATTTCAAAGTCAGCATTTTCGCATCTCATGTTAAACGTTTTATAAAATGAGAACTGTGAATACAAACATGCTTAACCAATGGAGAATACATGAGATATCGCTGCTACCTGTGGACAACAAAAGAACGTTTCCCAGACATATCAACTTTAACCCCGTTGTAGTAGCAAGAACTATCAACCAGGTTACGCAACGGACGCGTGATAGTGTACTGGAATCTCGATATGTTGATAAGCAGTACTTTTATTTTCCCGCATATATTAATAGCCTCAGATTATGAATGACCTGTGCTGAGCAAAAAACCACGTGATTAAGATAGATAGTGGACTATTTTAATCATTCATAAACATTATTTTCCGCGACACGTATAATACTACCGTTGTTTATTGATTCTTTGCTATATACGCTCCGTTAAAACATATTCCATTTAACACGATATTCACATTATGTTTCCATTTGTGAATGAATATAGTTAAAGAACTCAAACCTCTCGTAAAAATTATACAACTATTTCTCGGCGCGGATTCGGCAGATGCGGCAGTTATCAGGTTTATCGTAATTGCGAAAAACTGGCTTGAAAAGCGTGGCACTAGCATTAGTTGTTCAAAAGCGAACAACTAAAAATAACATGTTGTATCTTGGTAAATCTATGTTACCAGACCACATCAAGCTTTGCAATTTTGGCTATTGCTAAAAAGAATACTGATTTTCACCTCGGCTTAGAGAGTTTAGGGAACACTTAGACACACTTTTATTAAGCGAATCTTTATTTAACAATAAAATCCACTTAAGGGCGTAGTTTTAAATGCATAGCCAAATAAGGTAGATTTGGGATATTTCGTTAAAGCGATGGGAATCACATTGGTAAAATGTTTAAGTGCGAATAATAGTTATGATGCATAGATGTTTAAATCGATAAATAAAACCGAATGGTAGAATCCACGTTATAAATTCTGATGGTAGAAACCATGTTGTATTGTTTTACATACAATGTATAAATATGAGCATGACTTGTTGTTGTTGTTGTTGCGTTGTTTGTTGCTCTTTTGCTTGAAATATATGACTTTTTAATGAATGCCATTTAAATTTTCGTATTTCATGTATCATAAGGGACATGACGATGCTACTTAATTTTCATTTAAGTTACAAAATAAATATTTAATATAGTGAATAATATTTCTTATACGTTTGTAAATGTATGTTCGAAAAAATGTTATGCTTTTATATATTCTCTTTACAGATGCAGAGATTTAAATTATTCTTGAAAGTGTAATAATAGGAATTAAACATGATGTCGTCAGCAATAAACAATATATCATTATGTATGTATATTTATAAGGAACACAATAATGGAATAACCAACTTGAGAATTTGGTATTTTCCTCGTTCTTGTCATTGACTTTTTAGAGTAGATCAGCAGGCATTTCCCAATGTCCGTGAAGCACAGGGAAGACCCTTCGCATGCATTTACATGTGTGTTCAGCACAATAAGTAACGCAAAAAAGAAGTGGGCGATAAGAAATTGTCGAATAATACCTTAGCATAAGTAACTGACAAAAATGACAAAAATAAGTGTGCACTAAGAACCTTGCAATTGGTCCCGCACAACAAGTTGCGGACAAATGTAGTGTGCAATAAGAACCGTGCAATAAGTCTCGCACAAAAAGTAGTGTGAAATATCATCCTTGCCATTAAATCCGACAATTATTACTGCACCAAAGGTTTGTGCATTGAGAACGTTGCAATTTTTCACGCACAATAAGTAGCGGACAAAAAGTACTGTACAATATGAACATTTCAAATAGTCCCGCACAACAGTGTGCAATAAGAACCTTGCAATTAGTCCTCTGCGAGTAAGTATCTGCCATTTAGTACCTTGAAATGAGAACCTTGAATAATTAACTCGTGTGTGTGTATGTCAGAGTTTATTTACAGGTCATCGCTGAGTCTACACGACTACCTTATGTGCTGACCTAACCCTGTGACCTATCAGGGGAAAATATTTTAATTACTGTTAAGCCAAATTAGGTCAAATTTACCCCGGCTTTCCAGGTTTTTGCCGAAAAAAAAATTATTATTTGTTTTAGTACAAATACACCAGTGCACGGTGGCCAATGAGACCTTAATGTTCACTCGAAGTCATCATTATCATCACCATCATCGCTATCAGTACCATCATCAACATCATCATTATTATTCTCCGTACTGCCACCATCACCATTATTAGTATTATTATCATTACCACCGTTATCATATGTTTTAATGATTGTTTATAGTTTCTTGATCAAACTGTGGGTGTTCTTACTGTGCTCTCCGCCCCAGGAGAGGTGTTAGTGGGGGATCGAGCGGGATAGAGGGAACGCCCCAATTCCAGAGGCGTCACTGATTTTTTAAGTGCCCGGTGTAGAGCACCGACACACTGCACCCGTGTAATAACCCTCACGAAAGACAGGTTAGTTAGTTAGGATAGTATTTACAGAATTAGTTAAACCAATGCACACAACAACAAAAAACAACTGTATATATATATATGAGCAGTGAACGAAAATTTAGTTATAAATACTTGCATGATGAGACTAAGGAATTATTAGTAAGTAGTAGTTATTAGTAGTCTCTCAGTAGTTAGAGGAATGGAGTATAATTGCTGCCCGTCAATTAAATTTTACTGCTTATTCATCACCCATGTAACAAATATCATGAACTGTACACCAAATGCTAAAGAGAAAAGTACGAGAGAGCATGCGATAGACAAGAGTAAACCGCAACCATTTTTATATATTTTTTAAAATATAATTTTGAATATTAAGTGGTCTATGTCATCAGGAACCAAGCGCGCGGGCGTGATGGAAATTCGCCAGAGGCGCGCCGCTAGCGTCGCTGACATGTTCTACCGAATATATTATAATACATATAATTACATTTTGAATATAACATAAATCAGTCATATTTAGATAAAACATAAATTACACTTTCTGTGCGCGTAGTATTTGTTAGGGGAGCACAGTGGGTAGATGAGGTGGACCCATGTCCGCACTTATTGCATCTTACACCGATGGATGCAAGTGTGTTAGTCGGTAGCTGGTTACAGCTAAGGAGAGGGAAATTAAGAGGGTCTCGCGGAAGTCACGTTTTGTAATATAAAGCGTTTTTATTAAAGTTTGACCTTAGTGGTCATTCGGCCTAACGATATGTGTATTGTGAGAACCCTTCCGTCGTTAAATTGTGTGAGTTTTGCTATGCGTTATATCAGCCTGTCTCCGGCCATTACCATTGATGTGTAAGCAGAGCAGCGACACAGGGGCTTATAGGTAATCCCTTTCAGCTCGTCGTCGGCGTCCTGCTTAGTTGTTATCGTTATAGGTATTAAGTGTGTGACAGACATAGAAAACTGGGCTTTTGGGTATTCTCTTTCAGCCAGTCATCACTTGTTTGTTTAGTCCTGATTAAAGTCAGAGAATAGTTGAGGATAATTACAGGTTATTGTTCGGGGTACGTAGGCAAGGCATTCATAGGTGGGGTTATGTGTATGATTAGTATTCATCCCATTCTCGTTGTACATATTTTTACTTCATGATTATTTTAGATATGTACCCATTGGTTTAATAAAGTCTTATGGGAACGATCGGTACGGGCACGTGTTTCGTGGTATTGAGTGTGTAACAGACATTGACAAGTTGGCTTATGGTATTCCCTTTCAGCCCGTCAATACTGTCTTGTTTAGTGCTTATTATAATCAGAGAATAGTTAAGGATATTGACGTGTTATGGTTCGGGGTACGTAGGCAATGCATAGATAGCTGGGGTTATGCGTATGACTAGAATTCAGCCTATTGTACATCTTTTTGCTACACGGTAATATTAGACATGTACTCATTGGTTCAATGAGGTCTTAAGGGAACGATCGGCACACCGAAGATGTGCGGTGTAGCATTTAGTTTTTCACACGGCGTTTATCCATATTATTTTCCAGAAATATAGTTGTTTGTTTTGGAATATCGATAGTTTCAATTCTAGTTTTTAACCAAGGAACTTAAAATCCTAGAGGAAGGATGGTTGCGTAACGGATTTGACCATGTGGCTATTGTTGGTGATTTTTCAATTCACAATCATTTATCGAGCGTGGTTAAAGCAAGTGTGCGCCAGTACACACGAAGTCACGAGGTAAGCGTGTTCATCTACAACGTACGTCGGCGCAATCACACTTGATTATTACGCGACGGGTGGTGCTATGTCAAGAGAAAGATATGAAATGATAGGATAGATAGAAGAGATTTGATAGCTAAAAGTATAGAGATAGTGAAAAGTTTAGCCAGCTTTGTTTTCACTTCTTCAAACCAAACCTGTCTGGTTACGGTGGCCGCGACCGGTACAGCAATGGGAATCACTAGGGGTTACTTGGAGCTAAGCACCTAACAATGATTAGAAGGTGAGTAAGGAAAGCCCCTGCTTGAAGGATACCAAGTCAGGGGCCTCTGCAACTGTCGCAATGGAGGTGGTTCCAAACGGATATAGTGCGTGGGAAAAATGAATTATTGAAATAGGATGTTCATGTAGATGGCTGGTGGTACTTCTTGTTATGATCCTTTTGGCGACTTGGGGCTTGTATAAGGTAATGGTTTGCTGGGATATCTACCAGGTCATTGATGATTTTTATACAGCATGGTGAGTTACGCTTTGGTCCGTCGTGATTCAAGCGTCTCCTACCCCAAGTGCTCGATCATGGAGAATACGCTGCTAGTGTTGTGATATCTGTTGGTAACATATCTACCAGCCCTCCTCTGTACCATCCCAATCTTGTATACCATGTCCTTTGTAAAGGGTTCCACACTGCGGAGCAATACTCAAGACCTGGCCGGACAAGAGAGCTGCATGCCGTGGTCTTAACCTTCTCATTGCTGACGCGTAGATTGCGAGGAAGCCGAGTGTGCTATTTCCCTTTTTTACTGTTATGTCCACATGGTGGTTCCATGAAAGGTTTTTGGGACAATGTCTCTTTCAGGTACTAGTGCTAGTCGAGTCAGTCTCGAGAATGTGATTTTTCAGGGAGTAACGGCACATGATTGGGTTCCTCTTTCTGTGAACACGGAGAATAGTGCACTTCCCTGGGTGAAAATCCATATCCCATTGTTTCTCCCATTTGGCAAGCATTATCAGGTCGTTTTGTAGGATCTGGCAATCTTCTTCCGAGTTGATTTCCCGATACGAGACACAGTCATCTCCAAATACCCTTACTCTGCATGTGACATGAAGTGGCAAGTCGTTGATGAAGACAAGAAATCAAATAAGTCGATGACGGGTGCTGGCTCGGATGTTGCTCCATCAACGACTACCCTCTGTGTGCGGTCTGTCAGAAAGGTTGCAATCCACTTTAAGGTGTTGCCCCTGATGCTATAGTGACTGAGTTTGGTGAGCAGGCGACTATGTGGAACACGATAAAAGGCCTTGCTGAAATCAAGTGCAGCAATGTCATGTTGTTTATGGCGGGCCATGGAATGAACGAGCTCATTGGTCAGCGTCAGCAGCTGGGTTTCGCAGCTCCGTCTTCTCCTGAAACCGTGTTGACAGTCCGTGAGTATGGCATGTCTATCAAGGTGGCCCATTATGTTGCTTACAATAATGTGTTCCCAGATCTTACATGCTATACATGTCAGTGAAACCGGCCTGTAGTTGCTGGCTTGGAATATTTCCCCTTTCTTGTAAATTGCCGACATATTGGTTGTCGTCCACACGTCTGGTATACTGCCATTTGATAGAAACTTACTGTATATGATATTCAGGAAAGGATCACACTGGTTTGCCATCTCTGTGTAGATGCGTGCAGGAACTAAGTCTGGCCCGGTTGCTTTTTGTTCATTAAGTTTCCTGAGAAGGGCACGTATACCTTCTGTGGTGATTTCTATGTCTGGCATGATAGGTGATTGTTCACTCTCAGGTATTGGGATGCTGGAACTGTCCTCCTTGGGGAAGACTGAGTGGTACTGTCGGTAGGATGTTGGCATTTTCAGTTGGATAATCATGCAGTTTTCCTTCATCCTTCAGTGGAGCTGACCCGCATTTATTTTTCCTTAAGGATTTGATGTAATTCCAAAAAAATCTGTTTCGAATGTTGTTCTGTGTTGGTACGATCAACTTCAATTAGATTTCTAATATATCTCCAATATTCTTGTCTTTCCTGTTTCTTGTTTTCTTTTTTAGGTTGGAGGTATCGGCGTCTATCCTTAAGATAACAAATAGATTTAAATTTGGACTGAAGTTTGTTCCTTTCGATGGAGGGACTTGATTGTTTTTGTGATCTATGGTTTTTGGACTTTGTTCACTGAGAGGGTCTTTGTTGGGATGTTATTGCTGATTAGCGACTCCAATTTGTTCTCGAAAACCTTCCAAGTGTGGTCGACTGAGATGTTGGCAGTTTCTTCAGTGAACTATGGTAGGTAGGCAGACAGTTCATCTCTGAGCCTGTTAAAGTCGGCTTTCTTGTACAGGTGCACTTTCCATGGAGGCTTACGCACTCTCATTGGGCGAAGACTGGACTCTATAAAGATTGCACCATGATCTGCTATGCCGAGTAGTACTTCGCAGCGGTTTACAAGTGATTGGTTCTTGGAAAAGAAGAGATCAAGCATGTTTTCTGTGTACTCGGTGGTTCTTGTGGGTTTATCAACAGTCTGGACAAGGAAAGCGCGTTTTTGGAAATGTCAAGGAGCTGATGGCGCACTGCTTCATATTTGTGGCCTGTGTCTTTGGACACTCCTTTTCCCAATCAATGTCCGCGAGATTGAAGTCGCCGCCCAGCCATAAGTGAGCTCCTCTTGGTATTCTGGAGAGGCAGGTGTCCAGTAAATCAAGGTATTCAGGGGCTGTATTGGATGGAGGCTTGTAGAAAGCTCCAAAATATAAGTCATGGGCTCCCTTGACCTTAATCTTGCACCAAACCACCTCACAGTCGCCTGTGAGATTCACTTCTGCTGGCTCATCGCTTACATATTTGTTGGACACAAGGAGGAATACACCACCACCCTGGGAATCATTTTATCGATCTCGTCGATATGACTAAGTGGGGTGGGAAGACCTCAGATGAGTTGACGCTGCTGTCTAGCCAGGATTCAGTCCCGATTACTACATCAGCTTGTGTTGAGGTAATCATGTTCTCCAGTTGTGCTTTCTTACACGGACTCTTGATGGACTGGCAGTTGATTACAAGGACTAGTGTGGCATGCAGGACCCTTTGTTTTACCCATGAGTAGTTTCGTGCAGGTGATTTACTATATTGGTAAACTGATGGCAGGCCTGTCTTGTACGAGCAAGGGCATTGTCGAAGGTATGTTCCCTGTGTGGCATGGTAATTTGGTACACTTACAGACAAGAGACAATTTGGTGACCTTACAGACAAGAAGGACAGATGCAATAATAAATGGATAGTGTCTAAACATGATTACCATTCGGGGTGAAAACTCTAATGATTGTTTATATTTGACCGCTAGGAATCATAAGAAAAACAAAATGGCGGACTTTTTAAGCTTTTATAGATACAACAATGAGAAGTCTGAAAAATGATGTGGATGGATAATACTAGGGAAACAAACCTGACCAAACTATTAAGATAGTATTTATAAAACAAAAATAATAAGAAATTCCATGCTAGAACAGCGTTGTCTGCAGAAATAAATAAGTTTAGTGTAGAGCGAGAACAGGAAGCGACCTTTTTGCACCACCGGAAGCGTAAATTGTTGTCAGTGTTGACAATACAAAGGCAATATACGGCAGGTTGAGAAGGTAATTACAGTTTAGCTTAGCTTAACACTTACAGACAGATAATAGAAATACAGTTATAAATTTGTTGACGATATATGCCGGTCGAGCATGCATTGAAGTGTCTTTTTATGCCCCCGGTAGGGTGGCATATAGCATTTGAACTGTCTGTCCGTCCGTCCGTCAGTCCGTCCGAAAACTTTAACATTGGCCATAACTTTTGTAATATATTTTGATATTATATATATATATATATTATTATATATATTTTTATATATTGATATATGGCATGCATGCGTATCTCATGGAGCTGCACATTTTGAGTGGCGAAAGGTCAATGTCATCCTTCAAGGTCAAAAGTAAAAAATACAATCCAAGGGAAGTAATAAGTTTTAAAAGGGAGATAATTTCTCAACCTGCTAAATGATATATTGACATTTTATTTCAAAGGGTTAAGCGGCGCAAAAGGGGACATTGTGTTTCTGACAAACACAGCTCTTGTTTATAGAGTTACATGTGTCAGAAAGAGTAAAAGGGTTTGTTTTGGAGGTTTGACCAAATAAACATTGTTACATTAGTGGAGTTGGGCAGAAACAATAATCTACAATAATTTACAAACATAGACATATATATAGTAAACAATGTACATGCACATAATTGACATGTCAAACAAGCATGTACATAAAAAGCATAATGATTTCATTGATAATTTTCAATTCAAGCTTAAACATTTCAAGCTTGTTCGTCAAATCATTTAGGATAACATATATTATAAAGGAATTAACCCGGTAATTACTCCGTATATACATGTAAATGTGTGTGTACAAAAGGCATCATAAGCTAGAGCTCAACAATAATTTGCAATTAAATACATAGGGTTCTAAATAATATTTATAAATTAACATTCACTACACTGACTTGACTTGTTGGTTTGTATTGTGATGTATTGTGCTGTTTTATACTGTTTGGGCAATCGGTCACTTGCCTTAAATAAAGGACCAACTAATTGTTTTTAATGAACATTCAATACTGCTCCAGCAGCTGGAGTTTCACTTCTTTATATTGTACTCATATCTATTTATTGTTAGGGACTGCCACTGTAGTAAGCGCCTGTCGTCTGGTGATAGTAAAATATTTTCTGATAATGCAAAAATTACTGAGGTATTGTACTCACAGTCAATGTCGGTATTGTGAATAGAATGTTTAAATTATATTCAATATATAATTGGTGTTAGTATATCATACAAAATTGTATTTGCACAAGGCTAAATAGGGTATTTGAAATAACTACAGACATTACAATTCATTTGGTGTTAGACATAGTAACAACAACAACAACGACAAACATTTATTTAATACATCATCAAGTAAAAATTGGATGGCTGGAGGCATTGTTGAAATCAAAAATGTAGTTATAGACTAGTCTTGAATTGACTAAAGATAAAACAAATAAATGGGCATGTGTTTTTAAGTATATGATTGGAATCGGACGATGAAAATGTGTTGAGATTTGCTTCATGCAATTCAAGCCCCAAGAATTGTTCTCTTTCAGGGTTAAAGACAGCGCAGTTTAGAAGATAGTGATGTTCAGATCCAACTTGACCAGAGTTATACAGTGTACACGTTCGTTCATTAAATGGGGTTCCATCGTATCTGCCAGTTTCAACTGGTAACCAGTGGTTAGTTGTTCGGTCTTTAAAGAGATGTGTGTATTCAGATTTGGTGAGTTTTATCAGATATTTTTTTAAGGATGGGGTTTGTTTGAAACGTTTATATATTTGTCCTTTGTTTGATTGTTGTAGTTGAGTGTGCCATTGTGTTTGAAATTGGATAAGAAGTTTAGATTTAGCTAGGTGTGTTATATTGTTATGTGTTGTAAAAAAATGGTTTTCCCATAGGTCATTTAAGTCTACTGAGGTGAAAATTTCCTTAATTTTGTTAGCCCACTTAAATTAGAGCTTGACAGATCCATCATGTTTTTGTAAATTTGGAGAGATATTTTCTGTTTTTTCCTAGTTAATGTCTGTTCCAGAATGAGATCAAATTACATTTGATGTTAATTGCTATAGAATATCTGCCGAGTTATCCATATAAGAAGGCCATTGGGGTTGATTTTCTAGCATTAGTGAATTTTCTGAGAAAGTTGTTATGACTTATTTCAAGGATATCTATGTTTTCAAAGCCAAATATCTCTGAGCCATAGGTTAGGATAGGTAAGACAGTGTGGTCAAATAGTTCTAGTGTAAGGTCAATGGACAGGTCTGCGTTGTTTGCACGTGTGCATAAAAGGTGCATTGCTTTATTTGCTTGTTCAGCTATATGTTTTCTGGCATTAAGGAATGAACCATTGCTAGATAGAGTTGTGCCTAGGTAGTGATCACGGTCGGTAATCTCGATAGGATTGTTTAAAATCACTTTAAAATTAAAGTTCTGTTATTATCTAGCACCAAATATTATGATTTTAAATGATGTTTAAATTAACTTTTAGATGCCACTGATCACAGAAGTTATTTAAGATATCTAGACTGTTTTGAAAAGAGTTCGAACGGATCACTGCGCCGTCAGCATAGAGAAGGACAAGTAGTTTAAGCCACAGGGATAGATCCAGGGGATTTGTTAACTCTTTGCCAGTTGAGCTATTGAGATGCAAATTTGTTTGTAAGTCGTTTAAAAAGAGTGAAAAGAGTAAATGTGATAAATTTTCGCCTTGTGTAACGCCTATTTCTGAGATGAAGGGCTCGGATATATTACCATTTGATGAAATGCTTGATTTTATATTGTTGTAAATATTTTGAATCAATTGCAGAAATTGTCCATTAATATTAGGTTTGAGTAGTTTATGTCATAAGCCAGCACGCCATACTTTGTCGAACGGTTGTGAAAAGTCTATGATTGCACAGAAAAGTTTTTGTTTTCTCCTTTTCAGAAATTCTATTAATGAATATGAAGTGAATATATGGTCAGAGCATGGTCATTTAGCATAGAAGTAAAAAGTTTTCCTTAGCAGCCAGCTGAGAATAGTTATACGCCGATAGTTGGTTGGGTCTTTTGGATCACCTTTGTTTTTAAACATTGGAATAATTATTCCATTTAACCAACTTTGTGCGATAAAGCCGGTTTCCATGACACAATTGAATAGTTTAATGTAGACTGGCATTAAAATGTGTTTTGAGAAGCTTTTTCAGAAGAAAATCTGCCATTCAGGATAAAGATATTATTATTTTTACACATATCGATAAGTCTAAGTCCATGTGTATTGGGTGTATTGGTTATGTGATACATAGTGGTACGCATAAGTGGAATAGATAGTGTAATGTTGCTTATTTTATGATTATTAATATCTCGACCCTTAAAGGGATGGTTTAAAACACAAGACCCAAATAGGGATAGATTTTACTCACGTTTATTTACTCCAGTTATCAAAGCGCAACTAACAGAATGGACTTCAAGCATATCACATACCGCCTGCTTCTATTAGCTCAGGCGGGGCTAATCATGCATGCATCGCTGACCATTACACTACTCATCGCTGACCATTACACTACTCATTGCCGACCATTACACTACTCATCGCTGACCATTACATCCCTCCTTTTTTTTTAGATTTAAGTTTAACAAAGTGCACATATATAGTGATACATGATATACATTCTTAGTTTGCTTAATTTAACATTATTTCAAATTTCAGATGATTACATTATTTATCAACACGTGGAGTAATACGATCATTATGAGATACGGCCATGAATTGCTTTATTTTTGATTAATTGAATTGTAGTTCAACGACATTCAAATAAAAAGATTAAACGTACAAACTATCATACAGTCATGACAACATTAACTGACAAACAAACTGTTCAAGCAGGCTAATTGTTCAAAATGTCATTTCCTCCCTAACTTCCTGGGAAAATGTTCATCTACCAGGTGTGCCTAATTTACAAATGTTTGTAAACGTGACAAATTTCTGATTGGAAATGCCGTGCCATTTCTCCCGCAATGAATGGGAAAATGTTATGCAAGTTTATGGGCGCGGTGTAACAACATGTCTGTGATGCAGACTGACTCATTGACCGGAGTGCGTGCAGTTGTTTTCTCTGTAAACGCGAGCCATTACTTTCAGGTTAACGTTGACATTATAACGGGGTTGATTTCCTCTGGAAACGCAATTCATTAATTTCATGTGAAATAACACTATTTAACTTTGGAAATATTATGGCCTCAGTCAAACTGATTTCAAGCATTTTTCACAAAATAATTATCTTAATCGTTACCAAATATAATGCATTCACACACATGCACTGAAAGTTTTCGGATGTGTTGTGCTACGTTTATTCATAAGGAAGTTGCTCAGACCTTGTCGCATCTGTATTCCTTTCGTACCGGCCGTTTTCAATGCTTTCACAAGAGGCTTCATGAACGCTTCAACTAGACCGTTGGCTTGTGGGTGCAACGGTGTTACTCTGCAATGTTGAAATCCGTATCTGTTCGCAAATTCGGTGAAATTTTGGCTGTTAAACGGTGCTCCGTTGTCCGACTTTTCTATGCTTGGAATCCCCATCATAGCGAATATTGTCTCCAGTCGAGATATCACTGTATGCGCTGATATAAGTCTGATAAGTTCGACGATTGGGAATCGGCAGTAATCACATAAAACCACCATTGCGTAATCGCCATTCGGAAAAGGACCGCAAAAACAATTGATACTTCATCCCATGGTCCCTTGGGTAAGGGGACTTGATTTAACTGGTTCAGAGTTATTGTGCGGAGACGTTGATTTCACCTGTGGTAACTTAGAACTAGACATTGTGGTCACTGTTTTGAGTCCATATACAACATCAAAGCCTGCGTCAGCACCACTTCCGGTTTCGTTTTCGTGAATTTCGTGTACTCTGGATTTAGATCTTTTTAGTTTTCTGCACACTACTCATCGCTGACCATTACTCTACTCATCGCTGACCATTACAGATAGTTGTTCCAGAGTTTTGTATTGGTCAAGATGGCTCTGCAAATCTTCGTCAATATTGAAAATGTCATTTAAGGTTGTATGTTAAATAATGAAATATTTCATGTTTCCAACTCTGCTGTTACAAAACCTGCAAGAAAAAAATATTTCCATTCATTAATTTCTGGGATTTTTCATTTTCGAGGGCCGTAAAATCATCCTAGTCACAAAATCTTGAGTTTTAAGGTGGAATGTGGACAGCACCTATTTAAATATTTTCATCATGTTTTGTTTTACTATTAGAAATGGAGACCCAGAGTATATATTCAGTTTTTGATTCCATGATTTTAACAAAGGGAGTAAGTGTATCTTTAACAAAGATTCCAATGCCTCCAGATTTTTGCTTATATTCTTGTTTTCTGTGTTTAACAAGGAATTTATAATTTGTTAAATTTATTTAGTCATGGGTATCTATATCGGTTTCTGAAAGGTAAAATATGTCGAAAATTATTAACAATTTCTACAAAATCTGGGTAATTTAGGCGTTTTTTAATCCGCTAACATTTAATGCTCCTAACTCTATTTTATTTCGTTTCAGGTCAAGTAGTGTGTCTACCCACACTGGCATAGTGCGAGTGATTGTTAGCCTCGTTGGTGACGTTCATTTTGTTGGGCGGTAGGGAGCTCTTGTTTCCAGATTGAGCGTCATTTTTGGATTCAGTGTCCCAGGGTCTTTGGATACTTTTCGCTGGCGTCTGGAAATGAAAGGGAGTTCTTGGTGGTATTTGTGCGTGGCTGCGTGTGTGGACTGCCGTTGGAGGATTGGGAGACACTGATTGTGACCTTCTAGGAACGTGATTAGCGCTAGACACCGGTGGAGGATCAACATTGAACAACCTTGTCAATAATGCCAGTGTTGGAAGCAAGTGTGCTGGGTGCTGAGCTTTTGGAAGAAGGCCTGTCTTCCTTACATCTGATGTTTAGCGCTTGCTGTGCGTGGGGATTCCTATTGCTGTTAGTTGATGAACTAACTTCGGAACTGTTTCCGTTAAGTATTGTGTTCCAGTCAGGTAAAGCATCTTCAATCACCTTGCCATCGATAACAATCTTTGCCGGGAAGATCATGGTGACTTTGCTTCGCGGATTACCGTCTCGAATTTGTTTGAATTTAGGCCAAAGGGTTTTCCGTGCTTGTGTTATTTCCTTTGGGAAGTCTTTATTGATGCTGAGAGATGAAATTCGAAGCCTGTTTGGAGAGAAAGTATATACACTGTGCTTTGGTAGTCTAGACAGTTAACAATGATGCCTCGTGTGGCGCCCTTGTTGAATTTTCCTACTCGATGTGCACGTTGAAATTGAGGACATTGCATAATACTTAGTTGATCAGCGAGGAATTGGGGAAAGACATTTTAACAGTTTTCATCTCTGTGTTCACTGATTCCACTGAAAATGAGATTGTTCCTTCTGCTACGTGCCTCCATGTCAATTGATTTATATTCAAGCAGTTTAAGACGTGCGTTATGGTCAGTTAAGGTCTCTTCAATGGAATGAATTTTGGTGTGCAATTGTAAGCATTCATCAACCTTGTTTTCCATATGTATCATTTGTTTGAACATAACTGACATTTTTGCATCCAAAGATAAAAGTTCAAAGTCGTATTGATTTGGTATTTCTTCACCGCTACTGCACTCACCAGCTGTGTTTACTCTAGTCCTTTTTATGTTGTTGTCAGTTTTACGTGAGTTTCCCACCGATTGGATGTCATCAGTTTGCCGCTTTTTAGGTGTTTATTAAATCAGTGCAAATGGGGTAGTTACTTTGTTAATTAAAGGGAGGTTTATCACAAGTTTGCAAGGCAGCGTGTTTTAAGTGGTGATATTAAAATATATTATCAATTTATTTGAAAACGTCGGTTTTAAGTTATCAATTGAAAGGAAATCGAAAAAGGTGATATAACTGTTGGGGTCGGGTGTCGTTCTTTTTATTGCAATTCATCGGTCATGACTAAGAATACGACGAAAACAGCTTTTTTACGGGGACAGCTACGTGTATCGTTTGAGGAGATGGGGAGAGATTCCCGAAGAAAGTATATTAAAGTGCTTTTTTATTGCAGTGGAGTCAATTATAGTATTTATGTATTAATACATGAAAGAATATATATATGCATATCAAGACACATATATACTTACTTACCTAGATACATATGAGGGAGTCCATATGTACGTGTATTTGAGAATGTTTTCTTACTGGAGTGAAGTCATTAATTGCGTTTGTTTATTTGAACCCATGTATAGACATACATACCTAGACATACCCGCACATGCAAACATATGTACCTAGATACATACACATATAAAAATACATACATAAATGATTTTGATTTGTTGTCTGTTTTAAGGTGGCTGGTCATTATCGTTTTTATGGGCGTGGAGGGATGCGGGTGTTGCATTATAGAGAGTAGTTGTTATAAGAAATGCTGCGGTGGGGACCGGATGTGGTGATTTTGTGTTTTGGGGGCGGGGGTAATGAAATTTCAACTGTGTTGAAGCGACGACAATATGATTTGGAATTATGAATCTCTGTCGGAGGATAGTGGACGGGGGTGTTGCAACAGTGATTGTTTCTGGAATTTGTAAGCGATAGGCGTTTTATGACGCCTCTCTGAACCACACCAGTTTCTCGAGGATGGCGTCAATCATTGAGAAACATGTGACTACTAAGTTTCTAGTCGCCTCTATGATCTACGTCAGGGAGGTTGGTATAGGGACGGGGTTCATCTGATTAAGAAAGGGGCGGGGGGTAGTGTTCCATGATAAGTACCTCACAATAAATATCGGGTTATAAGTACTATGCAGTAAGAACCTTGCAATTAGAATCGTCCAATAAGCATGGGGCGAAAGGAAATTACAACTAGTGCCGCGCAAGAAGTATCGGGCGTTAATACCATGAATTATGAATCTTGGAATATATGTATCCCGGAAAAGCAACCTTTTTCGGGGAAAAAAACATACTCATCTGCTGGTACAAATAAAGATATAATCCTTTCAAAATCACAAACCGTATCACCGTTTTTTTTTTTTAAAGTATGCTATAATTGGTATATATAATGGACCAGCGTTGTTTGTACCGATGGATTCGTGGGTTTTTCTAAACTCGTGCGGATTCCGGAATTAGTCTAATATTATGTGTCCCGAAAAAGCAACCTTTTGGACAAAACACAAATCATCTAATATACATGCAAAGTTAAACAAGTTTTAAAGTCTTTTTCTAAAATGTTTCTTAGCGTCTTGATAAATGGTACGTCTTTTTGATTATTAAAATATTGCAATACACATTCGTTAGTATGCTTATTCATATTTTGTGTTTATGTTGGTTTGTATTGTACTGTATCGTGCTGTTTTGTACTGTTTGGGCAATCGGTCACTTGCCTTAAATAAAGGACCTACTAATTGTTTTTAATGAAAATTAAATACTGCTCCAGCAGCTGGAGTTTCACTTCTTTATATTGATACGAGCTTCCTTTTGCATTTCTCAATCACGGTAAATAAGCAAGTGTTTACACTATTTGACGGATGGTGAGACAAATACATGTACAAATTATGCTAAAAAGTGAAATTAATAGGCTAGTTTCGCCTCGCGATAATTGAAAACAACACCCGGAACGTTTCGAAACATTTTTTTTAAAGAATGCGTTTAATTTTTCCAAAGAATGCGTTTAATTTTTACCTTTGGTAATGTTTCAACAATTTCATTTCAGGTACATGTACTTATATTTAATGATATATTATTTTAAGCTGGAATATAAAAACAATCGTCAATTTTCAAATATTTGATGCATCAGCGTAAAAGGTGCCGTTTAACGGATTTTGGCATGTATTGAAGCATGTCGTTAAATGCTTTATAATGATAAATTTAAACATTTGAACTAATAATCTCCAGTAAAAAACAAGAAAACAATTTTAAAAAAGGAAAAAAAGTAACCCTCAACAGGGCTCGAACCACTGACTCCTGGAGTCCTGGAGTAAAATGTCTCCCGCCAAGACCACTCGACCGTCCGTGCTCATGCTTAGAGCGGATGTATTGTTTACCTATATAAGCAATCCTCGTCGTTTCCCAAAATATAAGGACAACAACAGAACTTTCCAAATTATTCAATCGTTTCGCGTCGCACGACGCTTTATAATTTTCAGGTTTTCAAATCGTCAAATGATGCTTATAATAGATATTTAAGAGCATGGTAAATGGTCAGTATTACTATTTCCTCAAAATTATCAGAACTAAAACGAAAATTTGCGAATCTGAAACAACTTTTTTTAATTTTGTCAATTTACCAAAAGGTGAAATCTGTTAAACGGCCCCTTTAAATGTTTAAACAGTTCACACATCTCTTTCTTATTGTGGTGAAAATGATTCACTTGGGTTTACCTGATCATTATAGGTCAAATATGTATACTCAAATTTTATTTGCACTATTTTTTGCAATTCAATATAACAATACATTATACCCGTGTGCAATTCGCATACTGCTATATCAACGGACATAAATTATGGGTGAATACAGAAGTTTTCAGATAAATTTATTATAGCGTCGAGAGTAGCATACCAAGTTGTCATGTAACAGCTTATAACATATCGTTTATTCTTATGAGTTTATCCTTATGATGGAAGTTAATAGGGATATTATGTATATTTCAATAATATGTATATGCGATGTTAAGATGAAGTTTGAGAATTTAATAATACATCTTGGGAGGTATTTGCATAAACTAAGACCTGATTTAAGATTTATTTCAAGTAAGAACGCAAGTACGTTTACACCCAAGGTGGGGTATAATTGGAATCAATAAAATGGAAAGTCAGACCTGATTTAAGATTAAATCCAAATAAGAACATAAATACGTTTACACCCAGGGTGGGATAATTGGGATTAATAATAATAGAAAGTCAATCAGACAAAAGAATCAAAGGTCATATACTTAACAATGAGTCCAGAGTCAGCATATAGATACGAGATTATAAGTAACACGCATGGTCAACAAACAGCACAGATGAAAGGGTCACCTATTTTCTGGGATACAAAAGTTATGGTACTGACGGATGTAACGGAATTACTCTATACCAATATAAATTGATTAGTACCAGTATAAATTGATTAGATTTTAGTATATTCGCCAAGCAAGTAAATACATGAAAAATTGTTCCTTCTAGAATATTCTGACGAATCAACCAATCCGTAATAAGCCCGGACCTTGGTGACCAATGGAAATTACAAGTTGATTTTATGTAAATTAACCTGGGGATAAAATGCAGTGTTTTAGTTAGTAGAGATGGATCTGCGGTTAGATTTGAAAAGAACTTGGAGATTTGTCACGTCTTCTTGACGTGGCAGCCATGTTGGCTGCCGCGCTGTAAAATTGTATTTCGTGTACATTAGCAAGCGTTGTTTGAAAAGAAATATTCGACAGAAATAAATCTCGATGAAATCAGAAATGAACTTTGGTTGTTACTGTGTGTTATCAACGAACAATGTGTAATGACGTGACACAGTACATTTTATTGGCAAAGTTGATACATCATTATGAGTGATAAAATAAGACTAAAATATTTGACAAAGCTGCTGGCGGTTTTTTACTCGTCGGTCCATGAAATGATATAGTTCGAGGCGATTGAATTCCCAAAACCGAATTGCGGTTATTATTGACAACTTCCTCATGCGACCCATTATTATAGCGGACGAATGAATGTACGTGTTACTTGATGTCGAGGCGCATCTCTTACGTGACTCGAAAAATTGGACGTTCTTTCATATTGTAAGACACTATGTCTTTGTACAAAAACCGCAAGGCGAACATGTGTAACGGGATGCTGATTTGGATTCTGAAGCTGTGTTGTATTCATCAGGCCATCATAGGTAGGAGCATTTTTATTGTACAACTCAGATTACAGAATCATTCGGCGGAAACAGATGTGTGCATGAGGTGAAGCCCGCCTTCGCTTAAAGACCCAAAATGCACTAAGCATGTTTTCAGTTTATCATATCCATGTAGTTTTATACAGTTGTTTTATTTCGATAATCTTTACATCAAATTTATTTTTAAATATACAAACGAAATGTTTTTTTAACTAATTAAATTTAAATATACCAGTTCAGCATTTGCGAAAATCTAAAACAGAGAACAAAAAGACGTGTTTGTGTTTATGTTTTATTTATGTCCAATCAATACTGTTCAAATAATTATAAACATCATAAAATAAGAAGAAACAACATGTGAACTCTGTTACATTATTATAAGAGATTTTTATGACATAAAATGCCTATTTATTTTCTACCTACCTTAGATGTTTGACTTGAAACCTAAACATATTTATGCGATTTATGTCTGATAAAAACAACAAAGGATGTCGACAAAACGCTCGTTCTCTTATACAATTTCCTGAATGCTGACGAGGAAGTAAACAGGAACAATCGGGCAGAAGTGTTCATTCTGTATCCAAACTGTTTGTGAAATAAGACCAATTTTCTTTTAACAACATTGAACGTTACAATGTTTAAAGAACTCGCTGACCAGCTATATGTCACGGTTGGAAGATTGGTTAAAATCATTGTTGAACATAAACCAAAATAAAAACATTTGAAACCAATACTTATATAACTAACAATGAAAAGCAAACAACTTAATTTTAGAACTGAAACTGAAACGTTGTATTTGATGAAACGCCTATTTCTATAAAAATATTCAATGGCGTTGTACAATGATAAATGATACAATACAGCACTTAATAACAATACTAACACTAATAAAACTTATTTCAACAATTTGCAATGTTAAATTAAAGATCGTCAGGATAATTAAAACAAAATTCAACTTATATGACTAGAACAAATAACCTTTTCCAACAGATAATTGTTACTAAAAATCAATTGACAATGACTTAGATAAAAAAAGATATTATACTAAGGGATATATAAAAGATATTATATTAAAGATATTATATAATATTATATTAAATGATATATAAAATATATTATATTAAAGATATTACACAATATTTACAGCATAATAGTTATCAATATATCTAAAACTTAAATGATAGTATTTATAATTTAAAAGCTAAAGATGTAATCAGAGTCATGTTTTGTGCGTAGACATACTAATATATTTTACATTGTCGTTTAGAATAGTGCGTAGAAGTCTCTGAAATACCATGTATTCAGTTTCCGTTTACTAATTTCGATTGTTTTTGATTTCCTTATGTCCAGGGGAATTTCATTCCACAGGCGTGGTCCGACATGAACAAATCATTTGCATAATATTTTCTATAACAGAACAACAACTTTAAACATATCACGATTAAAACTGGGATCACAGAAACCTGATATTACATGCCAATGATTCACTTTATTGCGCAGATTACATTTTTGGACCGCAAGAAGAAAACAAACTTTTACTAGATGATGTAGTGCGATAATACAAGAACTATGGTTCATGTTTTACTGCTTCATATTTCTCGGAAACTCCACATTCTGGCGTCAACAAATCCGTGTTCGAATACATATCGGGAGTTCAAATATGGCGGACAAAGCATTATTTTGATAGTTAAATGTTAATTTAATCTTAATGCACTTTGTTTTAGTTTCATAAACAGATATTCTTACGATCATTTGTGAATTCATAACTGTGTGTGTCATGTGCCGCCTAATATTTGTTTTCAAAAATATAAAAACTAGTGACATTGCAAGTTAGATCGGCAGAAGACAACTTATATGATTGGGGCACTTAATTCGTTCTTCGGTACATACAAAATATATATAATCTTATGACTACACGTTTTTATGATTCGATGTTAGGCAAGCCATCAGCGTAGTTTAAACCCTCAATACTTTACATTCACCGTTCCAATGAGCTGTGCCAACTTTAATCACTTTACTAGTGTTTCGTTTGATGAATTTCTTCGTCCGCATTGCACGCTTGCCTCATCTAAAATCTGGATGTTCATAGGAACTTTATTTTATAGTCGCCGTGGCAAAGCTTCTTTCTTTTATATTACTTTGCGTATAATAGTTTGGAAAAAAAACTAACATTGGTTCACAAATAAATGATGTATCTCGACATTTACCCCAAACATGCTAAAACAGAAAGGAAAATAAACTATTTTACACTGAATATGTATGTATGTATTTATTTGTATGTATTTATTTTGACCTTGCGGTCAAGGATAACCCATGAAAGTGCAAGCACTTATTTCCAATGGGGTCCTTTGGTTTTGCTGAAGAGACAGCAAGCAGAAGAGACAGTATTGGGATACAAGGAATCCGGGTTCGATACCCTAGCTCTTTGCGAATAGATTCCTTGGTTCTTTTACGTGTCCTTTTAAGTGTATAGCACCGATACACGCGAGAATTACCTGGGTTTCATACCAGTACATATCTAGTTGGGTGGGAAACACTTGAAGCATTTCTGAAATTTCCAGTGCCCCGGCCGGGATTTGAACCGGGGACCTCTGGAATGGTAGACCAGAGTGTTACCACTCGACCACCGCACCACCCCAAATAAATTTGTTATTTGATCCTTTTAAAACAGTCAACCGCATCATACAAACATATTTATAGGCTATTAACTGTGACACGGAAATAAATTGTCTGAATCCTACGGTTTCATATTCGCATCATTGTGAAAGTAATGCTACTACCATTTAACTCATCTTCGCCGCATATTTGTTTAAGTTGTTGTGTAAGGGGTATATTACGTTTGCAATAAAACGTATTTGCATTTGATGTATACTGATTTGCATGAAAAATCATTATTTGAATAAAATTGAAAGTGTATTAAATTTGATACAGTAAATACTTGAATACCCTTCATATTTAATATCATACGAAACTACACACGTTGTTTTGGGACCTTTATAAGGTCGCACGTGCATGCATCAGACGTCTCTTTTTTTGATGAAAATTGATAGCAATCAAAATGAGCTTTTTTTAAATTGCAGAAACACCTTATTGATAATTTGGACGGGATCTATTGTTGCACCTGCATTTTAGCCATCATTACTACCTACACATTCTCAGTTTGCTAAAGTGTTCTGGTTATATACTGTATTATCTTACCTCTTACAGAAAACGCGTTTTACATTGACTTAACAAGGTCACATGGCTGCTAACAATGTATTTTTGATAAAAGTTCAGTAGAACATGTACTTCATATAAGGTTAGAAACGTTAATTGACTTTACGGGACTAAACAAGACGACGTTATAAAATACAATTTGCCTACTTTTTTCCTATTCTTACGTTTCAAACTTCAGAAACAACGGTGAACATGAACAAGGTTTCTAAGGATGTGATACTGGGTCAAAAATGTATACGCTCTCGCCCAGTGGTAATGTTCCGAAACTTTAAAACACATACCGGGAAAGTAAGAAACCATGTTACCGATATTATTCATCTGTCAAATCTTGTAAAATAATTAACTGGGTTTACATTTCAAGTGTATGGTTTTTACTTAAAAGGCCACTTAATTGTGCACACACGCTTATCTTAAACGCACACCGTTTCTTGTATCATATACAATGGTGCGCTAAAATAGCACGGAAGTTTAGAGTTCACAAATAATATCCTTGCATTTAGGGACCATCAATTCATTCAGTGCAAATAACGAAGCTCAAATTTGTCAATTTGCATCCATCCATATATAGGGCTAAAACCAGAATTTTGAAATTCATGTAGAGTGAAAATTTTAGTGGTTGCTTAGCTTCCTGATACTAGTTTTGCACAGTCGGTGAACAACAACAAAATACAAGACCGAAACCGGAAACGGGTTTAAAAAGGAGACAAAACAAGTTGATTAACTGCGTGTGCAAAGGAAATACACGCGTAACGAATCGCTTAACATCTTTAATTAAAGCTAAACAGAAGGTAAGGTAAAACTTTGACATATTATTTTTACGTAGGTAAACGATATTTTCAATTAATACACACGTGTTTCGGAACCAAAATCAAATGCTCTAAATGAACACCTTTATGCAAACATTTCGTCGCCTCTTTTTTATATGGTGTAAATGAATCTTACAAAAACTGTTTCCGTATTATAATGAAATTCCATCTTAATGAATTATTAAAATGAAAATTCCCGAATATTTATACTTGTCCAACACTATATCGATGAACCATTGGATTTCCAGTCAATCTGATACTAACTCAGTCACGAATTGTTGCTGCTTCATGCAGCAGACCTTGCATGAACATTCCTTCATCCTCAAATTTATTTGAGCTGTTTTCATATTGATAAGTCATAGTCCCTTTTTCTGGCATATCCCATGTAAATTAATTTGAAAACACACCCATTTATTGCGTAAATATTATGTATACTGTATTTGTTAACAAAAATATGATTAAACTAGTAGAGCAACACAAACTGCTGCCGCCACAGAAAACATGGTTGCAACACGTTAAAGCCTTTCTTATCTTCAAAGATTACGTTACAAAAATATGTAATACAGCTTTTTTAAAGATAATTTAATGTATGCTGATTATACACATCTTTGTTTGATTAATACTCAAGAATAAACGAACTAGCAGAAGTGGCTTTCGTGTTCGATTAAGATGCTTTATGTTTCTTTACTGCTGCAATATTATAACATCCCTTAGTTTTACAGTTGTCATGTAAACAATATGGAATTGTTACTTGTAATTCTCAAAGAAAGTTAATTGTCTCGCTAAAAGTGATTTAGTTAGCACTTTTAGAGTATTAGATATTTACGGAATGTTTCTTGTAAAATCCTGCAAATATATTCGGCTTGTTTCTCTGGCAGTGAATGAGAATTTCATTAGCGATAATCTCCTAAGAATACGGAGGGAAAGTGGTAAGCTACGTCAAACGCAAAGGGAAATCGGTAACATCGGTTGTTTCCAGTATATAAAGGCTTTCAAATTTACAAGTCATGTCAACCAGGTCAGCACCTAAGGTAGTCGTGAAGACTAAGCGATGACGTGTGAATAAACCCTGACATACACACACAAGTTAGGTGACTTTTGCGGATGCGAGCGGGATAACATCTGAAGAAAAGGTACGGTGCTCTAAAGAACTGGTCTCTTGAGCATTTCGGGTAATTAAGTTGAATTCTAACGGAGCTGCCCGGGCTGCTGAGTTCCTGTTGCATCTAGAGAAGGTCTTCAGAGGGTTCGAGTCTACGGAAGTCATACAAGGGAGTGACGGGAGCTTCACAGAGGGCTTGGTGAAGGGTAACAGCTTAATTAAAGTTGGAAGTAATTTAGAGACGAAGCTTTGTGTAGGCAAAGTTTCCATGTTTGTCGCATTGTTCATATGCGTGGCGACTCGATAGTTTGTTAGTTTTCTAATCAAAAGGCAGGCTTCCTTAGGAAAAGCATTTATTATATTGTATTTAATGGGTAAATGGTCTTCCGATGGCTTCGGAAGGCACATCTGGTTTTTGAGGTCGCGCACATAGCGCTCGGTGGCGGTGTCAGCAAGTCGGCCGCTCGCGTTACTCTCTACTTTATTTAAACGTTAACTTTTTGAGTGATGCTTTAAGCGATAGGCGCTTCTTTTTTTAAAAACTATTGTGTTTAGTAAGCTTGCGTTAGCGTTGGTCATTTCACTTGATGTCGAAGAATGTTGTCGCTTTTTTCCATGCGAGCACGTTGCTGGCCGGGTTTTGCGGATTTTTTGTTTCGACACACATACGTATGTTATATAGTTAAATGTTTAAAGAATTAACAAATTCTAATCTTACGGTTCTTGTTGCAGGTGCCCGTGGCGGGAACGAGGAGTTTGAACTTCATCCCCAAGATGGCTGGTTCAACAATCTCATACATCCGGACTGGGGAGCAGTAGGTGGGTGCACCTAATAGAACCTATTTTAGGGAAGAGAATTTGTTTCAGGCTCCGCCTTACAAAGTGTTAAAACTACGTAACATAATAAAGACCGACACATTGGGAACCTCATAAAGGCACGTGATCCTGCAAGCTGATTAGTTAGGATGCTAAACCCGACGCACGTACTCGGTGACTGATTGTTTAATAGATTGTGTCATAGAACCTTCGGTATTATTAATGTGGCTAGTTTCAAGTGGTATTGGTACTTAAATCAGCTTATATGGAAAACACATTTCAGTAAACGAGTTGTAAAGATGAAGAGGGTTTTAATGCATACTGACTTATGAAATATAATTTTAATTTTTCGCAAACACCATGGCATTGCAAAGTCACACAGACATGCGATATCAGGTTTTAATTGTTTCAAATACGCACTTTCTTCGTAAAAGTCCAGTTGCGTACAGTGACGGGGTGCACATGCCCTCGGGTCAGGACCGTCCTAACCCATTCGAGATCAGCAGGGAGGGGCACCATGGCCCCGCGGGACTGGGCTCACTCAGGAACCGGACGGCGTTCATGGTCTTCTTTGGTAAGGTGATAAGTAAAGTCTTTAGTTATTCATAATATTGTTGCCGGGTGGTGAAAAGTGTGCGGCAAGTCCGGGACTCGAACCCGGGACACATCGCTTACAGGGCGAGTGCTCCCCTGCCAAGTTGGAATTCGTACTCGAATTCGAGTAACATGGAACAGAGAAATACTGATCCCGACAAATCCACGGACAAATTATATGGGGAACTGTACCCGCCACATTGTTACCGGGTGGTGAAAAGTTTGCGGCCAGTCCGGGACTCGAACTCGGAACACCTACAGGGCGAGTGTTCTCCCGACTGAGCTAACCGGACCGCCACACATCCTGTCACCAATCCCGCTTAAGTTCGGTACCGTGACAATATGATTGTATTTTGGACATATTCACTATCTATATACTCAATATTAAGTTTTGAGGTGTTTAGTAAGCTTTTGAATATGATACAATTTACACTGAATCATCATTAAACACGTCATGTTGCTCACTCTCACTCTCCAAAAAAATAAATATTTAATGCCTTGTTTCACAATTATAAAACAGTTGTTCATATATATTTCAAGGCATTGTTCGGGGGTTATGTTATCCGTTTTCTAGTAGATTTCAAAATATCGATATATGTTTCATTTAAAAAAAAACAACATATTTTAAACCCTGTTCTACAGGTCAACAAGTGGTGGATGAGATATTGGATGCTCAGACGCCCGGATGTCCCCGCGAGTTCTTCAAAATCCCCGTGAAGAGCTCGGTCACTCCGCAGTTCGACCCGGAAGACAAGGACACCGTCGAGGTACCGGTGTTTTGCTCCCGATACGATCAACGCACGGGACATTCTCCTAATAACCCCCAGCAACAGGTGATTGTTTCAATAATTGTTTTTTACATTGTTCGCCGTTTTTAACAGTATTACAGTCATATCACGAAGATCATTTTACAAACTCACACAAACTCTCTTTTAAATGGTTTTCCAATAGAAAGTTCACATACTTACATGTATGTCCTTGACAACTGCTCTATTTGAATCAAACGGTGTGTGAAGAGGGGGGGGGAGGTCGTACGCATCATTTGATTACCAAATACCACACAAGTTGTTCGGAATCGAACTCGCGAACCTTGCAGGTGAAGTCTATCCCTTCACCACTCTACCATCCTCACCTCACTAACAGTTGCTCGTTGACTCTGTGCGCGCAATGGTAGTAGAACCCATTTGCTTATTTTTCCTCATAAAGTCTGTTAACGCTGTCAGCGTTTTCATTGATAATTTCACGAGTCTTGCATTCTTTTGCGCATTGAAGTACTGTTATCATAAACCTAATTCTAAAACAAATAAAGTGCATTTAACAAGGCCAATGCATGCAAACAGTTTGATAGAGACGCACCACTCATCTAGTATAACTAATTGATCAAAAGGTTCAAGAACCGGTTCGAAAAGTATTCTCAAAGTTTATGACAGCAACTTGTCTAAAGTGATTAAACTCTCAAAATGACGTTGTATGTTTAAAACAGTTGAATGGAATTACGCCATACATCGACGGCACGCTCATGTACGGTACCAGAAAAGCATGGACAGACGCCATCCGGGAACTTAGCGAGAAGAACAAGGGGCGGTTGAAAGCGCTCGACCCCTCAGTTCCGGTTAAGGATAGTTTTCCGGCGCTCAATACTATCCGTCTGCCGTTTGCTAACCCGCCGCCTCCCCGGGAGCACGTTCTGAAGCCCGTAGAACGTTTCTGGAATGAGTATAATGTTGAATAGTACATTCTCTTTTTTAATATTTTCATTTCAACCGACCTCAGTTTCGTCCGTTTCTTTCGTGCGACAACCTTGTATTTTTTGTCACCGAACGAATGTGAAATACCCTAAATACTTTCCGCACATTCCGCTTATCGCCGTTGTTAATTATTACCGACAGCAATGAAATTATGGTATAAGTCCACTTAACAAGTTATATTTCTTGGAGATATCATATTAAAAAAATCCTTTACTGAGCTTAACCCTTACATTATACCGCTGAAGTAGGTTTTCTAATAAAAAACACACTATGTAATCATTCGTTCGTTACCTGTGTCATACGCTCACTGAAGAGTAGATCTTCGTGAATCGTGTATTTGAATTGCAGGTCATATCATTTCATCAATTTAGTTTTACTTGAGTTTATTTAGAATAAACAATTAACACGACGCCTTGATATATATATTCATTGTGTACCTGATATGTCCACAATACCGGTATGTCCGGGTAATAAGACATTGTTCAGTCAGCTAGCTCAGCAAAAATATTAAAGATTATGGTCAGTTGTAAATTATCTTCACTGAAGGAGAACGCTGTCCTTACACTAGACAGAGTTATGAGTTTACAGCAAAAGCGCGTTTAAATCTGCAAACTCTCATCAGAATTGATATGTCCATAAGCATTGTCGATTTGCTACCGATAATTGCTTAGTTAGACTTGAAGTAACATTAATACTAAAAATCAACGAATATTTCGCAAAATATTTCGTAAAAAGTAACCCATAAAAACAGTGTTCCTTTTAACCATAGCAAAAAGTTCAACGTTAAATGTGATTTGATAACATAGATTTAACCAGATAAAATGCGCGTTTTTAGTATATTTGCGTTTACGCAAATATACTTTAATAATACCGTATTTCAAAAACACTGCGCAAATCGGTTGGCCTTTTTGATGCCTTACCAGATTTTGGGCAGACGGAATATACATTTAACATAGCATTTTGTAATTCTTACAATTTTTCACTTAAAAGCGTTTTTCTACCATTTTCCTCCAAAAATATTGCATACACCATTTTCAGCGAATTTTTCTGAGACCGTTTTAAGTGAAAAAACGTTATTAGAAACTGAAACAAATTTTGTTCGTAAAATAATTTTAGAACTACGGGCTGGAAGTAACCCGCCCACGTGATACCAAAAATGGCCGCGCCCATGAGAGAATGTCATAAATCGGCTTGTTTAGCTATTTAGAAACTGTTATTTTCGATATATGAGTTATGTATTCACTAAATATCGCTAATGACTACAATGGATGGAATTCGAAGGATATGTTCGATGTGAATGAAGGACTTTCTGGATCTTGACAGCTTGACACGGCAAAACTGGCATACTGGTATTTTTAGTTATCAATTTAAATCACATTTTGCTGTATAGATTTTATTCGAGCATTTATTGAATGACTATGATACCCGATATCAACATATCATATGGGATTTGCAGACCACCAAGCTGTCCTGAAATTC
Source organism: Dreissena polymorpha (assembly GCF_020536995.1). Taxonomy (NCBI): domain Eukaryota; kingdom Metazoa; phylum Mollusca; class Bivalvia; order Myida; family Dreissenidae; genus Dreissena; species Dreissena polymorpha. Next base: position 72,699,174 of record NC_068358.1, read on the forward strand.
AACATTGATTACAAACCCGTTACTGGTTTGTATTCTTTCTTCTTTCTATTTTTACAGTAAAATGAACTGTGCCACAGTAAAAGACACATTAAGGCGATTGTGGCCAGTTTGGATCCAGATCAGCCTGCGGTCGCTGGAAAGCTGTTTGCTTAAAAGCGGTTTTCTGACAATAACACATAGTTTAATTGGATACCGATTTGACTGCGTTTTTTGTGACCTGGCTCAAATAATAGAATTGTCATTAATCAAATGATTTTATTTCGAACATTAATCAAGTGCTTTTTTCTGGTCCCTCGGGATCAATGACTCCAGCGCTTTCGTGTTGATAATTGAATACTGCTTAAGGCGCTGATAGGGGGCATGAGAGATGTTGCACCTTCCATTATCTCTCATGAACCGACTCAATAAAACCGAGTCGACAATATATGACTTAAGTTTTGGTTTGGTTGCTCTCGAGGGAATAAAGTATAAAATTTCCTTTTGGTGGAAATGTTCAATTTGAAATCGGGTCCCATTCTAAGTAAGTCTATATGAATATATTCTATTGGCAAACTTCCCACTTGACAACCTCTTCTTCGTAAACGCAACTGCAGACGACGATTCATTGAACCAAGTAAAAATTTTAATATTTAACCAGATAAATGAGTGGTTAATTCAGTTAAATCATTATACGTCATCAAAAATGTTTTGATTTATAAGATTCTAACAATATGAGCGTTGTTTTCATCCCCCTTTAAGGCTTTTTACTACCTTTCACTTTGTTTACAACTGTCAAAATAGGCGATTACATCATTGACCTTGCCCTGTGTTCTATTTTTATCTTGATGGATTAGGTTGCAAATAACTAAGTTGTTTTATGGTAAATTCGTACTAAAGCCAACTCGTAACTTGGTAACATTCTGCTTTCAACCACTTGTATTAAGAATAATTTTATTCATAAATATAATACATCTATTTAGATGTTTTTATTATTTCTTTTTAAAAATGACACGAAGCAAATCTTATAAATACTCAGTGCTGTACAAGCAGCAGTTAGAGAAGTCATGTTTGTTCAAAGTATATATAAGTATCTTTCGATTGAATGAACAAAATATATAAGTAATGATTATCCACGTCAGTTGCTAAGTAAATAAATTTATTTTACCAGTTTATGTATGGGTATGCAAACGTCTGATGGCTTTCTTTAGTGAACGTTCAATAATTGGTTCCAAACGGGTTGCAAAATGTAAACAGAACCAACTTTATTTGACCAACGGTAAGGTCGAGTTATTTACGCTTGTTTTCTTTACATTTTATTGTTTCAGAAAGAGTAGTCTTTTACCTGAAATATCAGCTTAAATTAATTTTAAAACATGAAACAGTTTGAAAAATTAAATAAAATCGGCAAAAAATCGTTCGAGAATTGGTACCTTGAGGCTAACATTTACTTCAGCAGCAACTTTTCTCTATCTTGCAAATATACTTTCAACACCATCGGCGCTCTCGTTATTCATTAGAGCTACGTCATGCTTCCGAAGCTGCCCGAAGCCAGTCTGGCGTTCGCTCGTTAATGTTCGGATATCGTAGCCGGAGATTCACATGAAATATATTATGACAAAAAATATATATAAATAAGCATTTTGTATCGCGTTAAATCTATGTTAGCAGACCACATCAAAGCGTTGAAAGTTTGGATATTGCTTTAAGGAACATTAATTGTTACGTGTTTTATTTTTCGAATTAGTGTACGAAATATTCGTTGATTTTGAGTATGTATGTGTTGTAAAGAAAAATGATATTCTTTCATAAATTCAGCTCTATGAGCACTAAATATCTTACAAAACAACTATTCGAGTACAGACAAGCGCTATTTAATATCCGAGGCGAATCTTCACCGAATGGGGTTATACCAGACACATAAGTACTTATTGAAAGTATAACCTTGTGAACTTGTATACAGTTTATAGAGAATACTAGGTTAGCGTTGAATACAGAGAAGTTTATGTTGCGAGGCTTAGAACGCCGGGAGCGCGAGCCTTGGCGAGCGCTTTCGGTGTTCGAGCCGAGCAACATAAACTTCTCTGTATTCAACGCTAATCCTAGTATTCTATTTAACCCATTTGATTTTTTTCAACGTGAAATTTAACATAAATAGATCTAATAACCTTAACAATAATTTTAATTCAGTCTTAAAAGCGCTTAAAATCTAACGAATGTAACCATGCGTAGTGATATAAATGTATTTGTTCTGGTACGCAAAATAGTCTTTAAAAAATTCACACACAAACTGTAAAACAAGTAAAAATATCACCATATGCCTCGATTCAATTTTACGCAGTATCCAAATTGTAACACATTACGACCGCAAAAATAATTTTACTTTACTATAATCCATTTATTTTCGAAAGAAAATGATCAAAATCCAATATGGCGGCGATTGCTTCCTGACAAAATGATGTCGATGTCAACATACATGTACACCGTCGACGACCTTGACAATTTCGACGAGTAAACAGACAATTGCAGCGACTGACACTTTATTTGACCTAATATACAGGGCAATACGTTTTCCGACTTCGGACGACGAATTTAAGTACGCGCAGAAAGTGTTTTTTATGCAATGTTATGGGTATGCCGTGTGTGATCAGATGCATCGATGGCGTCCATGTTAAAATCATTTTCCCGAGAACAGGGAACGACAAAAGAACAAGAAAAAGCAAAACACGTTCGAACTAGTATCTTACCTTTATTTATCCTTTAAAATCCATCTAATAATCCATTTAACTCAATAATTGACGATTTTGCATCTAGGGTCTTTAATAATTCTTTTAGCATAGTTAAATAAAGACCCTTATGCCATCCTATCACTATATTCAAATGAGTTTACGAACTCAATAAACTTTCTTCTTCGTTACACGCTACGTCATGTACTCTACATTACTGCTGTTAAAATGAACCGGAGCAGTTTATCAAATAATAGCCGTTGGTAAACTCGGTTGCATTTGCAGATTTCTGCATACAAACATAATTATGTTTAAACTTGCAAACTTTTTTATTTGTCTATGGTAAATGCGTTTATTGCAATCGTAACACTTCGTCCATCTCCGGATTCTCCGTACAGAGTAGACTCGTACCTAACTACCAGCCATCTTGGCTTTGATACACCCAACGCGTGATCCGCCTGCGTTATAAGGCGATATACTACGCATAAAAATAGTGATGCAATACATAGAGGGTAAACGCATTATTACCATTCCAAATCATTTTCTTTTTATTTTTTTATGCAAAAACAAGCAATTGAATTATATATAATTACATAATAAATGATAAGTTGACTTTTACGGCAAACGGTATATTGCATGGTATTGTTTACATTTCAGAGTTAAAATGGATTTCAAGTCTGATCTAGAATATGCGACGAGCAAGCTGAAGATAGAGTTTAGTTTTAGCGACTACCAATTGAAAGCCCTAAAGAGTCTTTATGATTTGAAAGATACGATCGCAGTTCTTCTAACTGGCTCAGGAAAAAGCATTATTTTTCAGGTAGTAAGATGTTTTCGCGATCTTTACCACAATTGTTATTTTGTGTTGATTGACAATAAACAATTTGCTAATTCCACACCTAGCGATTATTCATAAATATATCTGACTGTTTATTATTCATAGATTTCTGAGTAACTATGGACACATTCCTAGTTTACAGAATGAAAAAAGTTGAATTTTCTGATTGCATTTTCCAGTTCATTCAAAAACCGTGTTATAAAATAAATTAAATATGGATTGCTGGAATTACGACAGAACAACATCATATTTGTAATGTGTCTTGTTTTTACAGGGGTTCAGATTTCTGCAAAGCGTTTAACAGACTTGGAGACCTGACATGTTTGTTTCCCAAAATACCTCACTTGGCACTTACAGCGACAGCAACACCAAATGCTATAGAAAACCTTATTGAAAGCCTCCAATTCAAGAACACGACAAAAGTATTAGCCAACCCTGACTGCCCTAATATTTTTTGGGGAAAAATAAGAAAGAATGCCAAATATTCACAAATGCTGCCTGAATTAAAAGACCAACATATTGAGATTATAGTCACCATAAATTATGTACTGTGATAATTTGGAATCTCTAGGCTATTGCTTTCAACTACTTTGCTATGAACTAGGAAAACATGCATATTGTCCTGAATCCAGTACACAACCAGAAGATTGAATTGTAGCACAATTTCTCAAAAACTACAAGGACAGAATGAAAGCTCACATTATTTCTGAGCTTAGAAAGAAAAATCCAAAAGTTTGTTAAGTGCTTGAAACAGTTGCCTGAGTTATGGGTCTAAACGCGCCTTCGATTGCAAGAGTTATTCATATGCAACCACCTACAACACTTGAAAAGTACATGCAAGAAATCGGTAGAGCAGGTTGCAACGGTAAACCTGCAAGTGCCTTGACTGTGTTATTATAACAACGGTGACATTTTGAAAAACAGGAAAGGAATGGAGATGGAAATGTTCTGATACATTCAAAACAATTCCACATGCTTGCGCTTACATTTGGTTAATCATTTTGGCTACAGTAACAGAAGTGTCTTGTTTTCAGGGAACCAAAATAGTTGTTGTAGTAATTGTATGGCTGGTTAAATAACTGAAAGATGCCAATTAGAACCATTTTCCCTCTGAACCATGAAAGAATTTACTCACAACTATGTTAAAAGTACTTGTTTGTTTTTATTCACTTTTGCATACATTATATAAACATGCAATTTAAAGTATATAATAAGAACAGGGACTATACAAACAGGTATGTATAGGTCCCTGCTAGAATTGGGCAACATCTTTCAATCAAGTACATGCTATGTTTTATCCTTAAACATGACACAGTTTCTTGACCTTTCACATTTGATCAATCCAAAATTAATTAACTTGAAATTAAAATAAGAAATACTAGATGTTTCCTTGTCACGTTTTGTGAAATTAGTCTAAAAAAGATGTATTTTAATGCGAAAGACAATGTCATTTTTATTGGAGTATTTAAAAACTATAAAAATTTTGACGGATTTCAGCTAATCGCATTTTAATGTTTTTTTTGCAATCAGGTCAATATCAAGGTGTTTATAGTGTATTCTTAATGTTTATGTTGGGTACTAATCAGTTCTGATTATGGTGACTTCCTTAATGCATACATATGTGTTACACTATGTGTAGTCCAACTAATTTAGGTCAAAAGTGGACAATGTTATTCAATTTTGCAACTATCAATATCGCTCCTTCTTTATCCATTGCAAGAAAATAAATGCCTGGTAAAAACATGACATTTATATTTAATATCTTTGCAATTTTATATTGCATATTATTTAAGAAATGCTATTATCACACTATATGTATATTGAAAATCGTTACAATAACAATAAACAGCTCTATGCAACTGGATTTGCTTGTTTTACTCATAAATGTAGCACTATATTTTGACATTTTTCTGATAATATTTTTTAATATATACTGGTATGTGCTTATAGAATGACTAAATATAATATAAAAATTAATATCTCTTAAAGTAGAACAGTTTTATAGTGCTTTCTTTCTGTATTATTTAAGTTTTAATTACCATACTTTTTGGGCTTAAATGAACATAACCATCAAAGCGCAATGTCTGTCTATATTGTTCCAATGAAGCAATAAATGCAAACGGTAAATATAAATGTTACTTATTCACAATTATCACAGAAATCATTACTAACAAAAATATACACCGGCAATTGTGTGTTAGATTAAATACAGGACTTACATCATCAAGAAACTCATACATGTTGAAATGATAATCACTTTGTATTAAAAACTTCAATGATTAAAATTTCCAGTATCCGAGATCATACTTAGATTTAAATGTTTCAACAGTACATAAAAAATATGTTTTTTTTACAAAGGAACACATTTTAATGGTTAGCCCATAAACGTAATTAATACCTGTAAATTTTGTGAGTACCTGGGCTGGTTTTGTAGAATCTTCTAACATAAATGTAAAACTAAATTTGACTTAGATGGACATTTTATATCAATTTACTGTGCCAAATTCAACAGTTTATGCTCTCAAAATGAAAAATTCACTTCAATGCATAGAATATTATTTACAGTTGCACAAACAATGCCAGAATTATGTACATTGATATGAAACGAATTGGTGATTTTCTTAGATAAAATTGTTAATTACATATTCAGAATGTATTATTGTAATATTCATTCGTTTTTTTAGTACCAAAGCGCGTTTATCTTTCTTTATTATTTATAGTTATTGCATATTTTATCATTTTGATTGCATTTATAAACTGTTTCATTTTTTGAGTATTTACAAAATCAAATTTAACAATTAGTTTTGATGTAAAATCAGTTTTTATATGCAAGGTTCTATTTCACTTTTAAATTATAACAGCATATTATACATTATTGAAAAGATTATTCCAAGCTTGATGTCATATTCCAACTTTGCATTGTGTATTTAATTGAACATTGTATTGAATCTATTGTATCTATCTATCTATCTATCTATCTATCTATCTATCTATCTATCTATCTATCTATCTATCTATCTATCTATCTATCTATCTATCTATCTATCTATCTATCTATCTATCTATCTATCTATCTATCTATCTATCTATCTATCTATCTATCTATCTATCTATCTATCTATCTATCTATCTATCTATCTATCTATCTATCTATCTATCTATCTATCTATCTATCTATCTATCTATCTATCTATCTATCTATCTATCTATCTATCTATCTATCTATCTATCTATCTATCTATCTATCTATCTATCTATCTATCTATCTATCTATCTATCTATCTATCTATCTATCTATCTATCTATCTATCTATCTATCTATCTATCTATCTATCTATCTATCTATCTATCTATCTATCTATCTATCTATCTATCTATCTATCTATCTATCTATCTATCTATCTATCTATCTATCTATCTATCTATCTATCTATCTATCTATCTATCTATCTATCTATCTATCTATCTATCTATCTATCTATCTATCTATCTATCGATCTATCTATCTATCTATCTATCTATCTATCTATCTATCTATCTATCTATCTATCTATCTATCTATCTATCTATCTATCTATCTATCTATCTATCTATCTATCTATCTATCTATCTATCTATCTATCATCTATCTATCTATCTATCTATCTATCTATCTATCTAGCTATCTATCTATCTATCTATCTATCTATCTATCTATCGATCTATCTATCTATCTATCTATCTATCTATCTATCTATCTATCTATCTATCTATCTATCTATCTATCTATCTATCTATCTATCTATCTATCTATCTATCTATCTATCTATCTATCTATCTATCTATCTATCTATCTATCTATCTATCTATCTATCTATCTATCTATCTATCTATCTATCTATCTATCTATCTATACTGTCTAACTCCCCTTTCGGGTATTATTGTGACGATTTTTGCCGGTACGTTCTCCTTTAGGTTCATTATTCTTTGAGTTCTTTCCTATTATTTACACCAAAACGAAAGTACATTTCCCGCGAACAAACATTCGACTATTCGGTATGTTCCACGCAAATAGCGTGTGTATTTTGGATTGATCATTGTATTTTTATGTACATAATATGATGATTTAATAATACAAGTCGGTTATTAAGATGCACAATATGTATTTCATAATATAGCCACAGCATTATACAATTACTGTTTGAAACGGTAGGGTTGTGTTTACATGAAATAGTAGGGTGATGTCTTTAGCAAGCGGGTCACGTGGTATATATATCATTATATAAAGCGCTGCTCTTATGGGGAGCGAGCAGTCTGCGTTCGATCGTCGAACAGTTCACAACGTTAAATACGTTAGATACCATATACCATTGGAAGTATCTGTGGCTTTTGATACTTTTGAGTGGGGGTGACCCAAGCAACTTTACGCATAACATACCATAGCTTGCTGGGTAAGCTTGAGACTCATACTAGTCCGGGCACAGATCTCCTTTGGTAATATAAGACAGTGCACGTTTCTGGTCTCTAAGGTCAGCCTGAGCAAGGGACATCTCTGTGACTTTGGATGCTGTTTGAGTGGGGGTGACCCAAGCAACTTTACGCATAACATACCATAGCTTGCTGGGTAGCTTGAGACTCATACATAAGTCCGGATCACAGGTTTTCATTCCAGTTAGTACACGTGTCAGGTCTCGTAGGTCAGCCTGAGTCTGTCAAGCTACTGATTGTCGCTTGTACAACACTGATCGATTGTCTTCCTTGCATAACGCAGAGGGGGGTCATTGATGGTCTTCCTTGCGTAAGGCAGAGGGGAGACACTGCAGACTCGTTGCTATAGGTATAAGACACCCGAGGTGACCCAAGTCACCCAAGACGACCCAAGTCGAACCAAGTCAACCCAAGTCGACCCAAGACACACCAAGTCGACCCAAGTCAACCCAAGTCGACCCAAGACACACCAAGTCGACCCAAGTCAACCCAAGTCGACCTAAGTCGACCCAAGTCGACCCAAGTCAACCCAAGTCTACCCAAGTGGACCCAAGTCAACCCAAGTCAACCCAAGTCGACCCAAGTCAACCCAAGTGATCAAAGCAATCCAAGTCGCACAGGGCATTCGGAACCGGCTTATATAGAGGCAAATTATATTATTTGTTTATCAAATCACACGGCTAAGGAAAGCCCAAGGAAAAGCCATTATATATATATCCCGAAGGAACGGTAGACACGTTACAAAAAATTGGTGGCAGCGGTGGGATATATTGGGACGACCTTTAAAGCATCCCGACTCAGCCTCACGATGGCTTCACATCAAGAACAAAGCGACTTGGATAGGATAAGAGCCGAACTTGAGCATGTCAAGCTAGAAAATGCTAGACTAAAACTTGAATCCGAGATCACTGGTATTGAAAGGGAATTGGATAGCGACCCCGAAGTTGGTGTAGAGGAAGAACCTTGCATAGATTTTAACGTAGGAAGAATAATCAGGAAACGGACGGCGCCAGAACCAGTCATGGCTCCTAAGAAGCCGCATCTGACCGTGGAGAAGGCATGCAGCTCCTGCATGGGAAACGAGGTCAGCTGTGATCGCCCACTTGAAACTGCCGCTCCAGACCATAGTTCGATGAGAAGACAGGTCCCCACGGTGGTTTGCTGTAACGTACAGACCCAGACAGACGAACCTAGGGTAAACAAATGCGATGTGTGCGATATCACCTTCGGCAACCAGGCCATGATGTTCGTACACAAGGGTTGCCATTGTTTCGACAATCCTATGAGATGTAATGTCTGCGGTGAAACATGCCATGACGCGATGGGTTTCTATATCCACATAACCATGGGGCATACTGCCAAATGACTGAGACACATTTAGAACTGTTAGAGTTAGCTGTATAGTTTATTGTTACTGTTTCGTGTTCATTGTTTCATCAGGTCACATTCATGTTGTTTTGATCATTTTACTCAACAGGATACTAGTCATTTTTGAACTTAAAATCTCATGTTTTTGTTGTGTACGATTGTTTCTGTATTACTACTGGAAGTAGTACGTGGTTCGTCAATTAAAGATGTTATTGACACATTTGTTTTACTTTTAGATATAAAGTATTGTAAGTGGGACGCTTGAAATCGGAGGCGTGGGTAGTGTGACGATTTTTGCCGGTACTTTCTCCTTTAGGTTCATTATTCTTTGAGTTCTTTCCTATTATTTACACCAAAACGAAAGTACATTTCCCGCGAACAAGCATTCGACTATTCGGTACGTTCCACGCAAATAGCGTGTGTATTTTGGATTGATCATTGTATTTTTATGTACATAATTTGATGATTTAATAATACAAGTCGGTTATTAAGATGCACAATATGTATTTCATAACATAGCCACAGTATTATACAATTACTGTTTGAAACGGTAGGGTTGTGTTAACATGAAATAGTAGGGTGATGTCTTTAGCAAGCGGGTCACGTGGTATATATATCATTATATAAAGCGCTGCTCTTATGGGGAGCGAGCAGTCTGCGTTCGATCGTCGAACAGAACACAACGTTTAATACGTTAGAGACCAAATACCATTGGAAGTATCTGTGACTTTGGATGCCTATTGAGTGGGGGTGACCCAGGCAAGCTTGAGACTCATATATTAGTCCGGGCACAGGTCTCCTTTGGTAATATAAGACAGTACACGTTTCTGGTCTCTTAGGTCAGCCTGAGCAAGGGACATCTCTGTGACTTTGGATGCTGTTTGAGTGGGGGTGGCCCAATCAACTTTACGCATAACATACCATAGCTTGCTGGGTAGCTTGAGACTCATACATAAGTCCGGATCACAAGTTTTCATTCCAGTTAGTACACGTGTCAGGTCTCGTAGGTCAGCCTGAGTCTGTCAAGCTACTGATTGTCGCTTGTACAACACTGACCGATTGTCTTCCTTGCATAACGCAGAGGGGGGACATTGATTGTCTTCCTTGCGTAACGCAGAGGGGAGACACTGCAGACTCGTTGCTATAGGTGTACGACACCCGAGGTGACCCAAGTCACCCAAGACGACCCAAGTCGACCCAAGTCAACCCAAGTCGACCCAAGACACACCAAGTCGACCCAAGTCAACCCAAGTCGACCCAAGTTGACCCAAGTCAACCCAAGTCGACCCAAGTCAACCCAAGTCGACCCAAGACACACCAAGCCGACCCAAGTCAACCGAATTCGACCTAAGTCGACCCAAGTCAACCCAAGTCTACCCAAGTGGACCCAAGTCAACCCAAGTCAACCCAAGTCAACCCAAGTCAACCCAAGTCAACCCAAGTCAACCCGAGTCGACCCAAGTCGACCCAAGTCAACCCAAGTGATCAAAGCAATCCAAGTCGCACAGGGCATACGGAACCGGCTTATATAGAGGCAAATTATATTATGTGTTTATCAAATCACACGGCTAAGGAAAGCCCAAGGAAAAGCCATTATATATATATCCCGAAGGAACGGTAGACACGTTACATTATCGACAGGTGTGTTGTATTATACAAAATGCATTATTTCTACCACAAGAATACCATATTAGGCCTATTGCTACTCATTAGGTACTGTATAAATTTTATTAACTATTATTTATATTAAATTCAAGTTTTTAAGGCTTCATCTCCATTCGTTAGATACTGATGGGCAGCAAACAGCATAAAACCAGAACAGACTGTGAGTTACTCGCAAGCTGTTCTGGTTTTATGTTGTTTTCACATAGCAATTTCCACTTTAGCTCTGAGTGGGAAAGGGTTAACATACTGATTTCCTAGTAAAGTGTATTTGTGATGATAAAAAATATACTAGAAGATTATTAATGCTGGAAAATGCTGAAAAAATACATTCTTTCTGTTAAAAGTGTGTCTTGTCTCCATTTTTAAGTGTATTGAACGCACACTAAATGCAGAAAAATACAATGCAATTACTGTTTTATGAAATGTGCATTAAATGCACTTTTTCTTTTAATTATATGCTTAAAACAGTATCCAGATTAAGTTTGCAAATCCAGATTATTTGCAAACTTATTTTTTTTCATTTATTGAACAATTGTTATGAAATTTTGCATATTTGTAGGGGACAATGAGTACATACATATATTTGAAAAAAAAAGAGTTAAAATGTTTTTGGAAAAAAGAGTTATTTGATGATAAAGTTTCCATATCCCGTGGAATTTCAACGGGGTTTTGGCTCCCCCGTTAAGAATTGCAATTCTCCCACGGGTGATTTTTCCAGACAGGAGAATTTTACCTATATTTAAAAAAAAAATAATTTAAATATAATGCTTTGTTTTCTGTTCCAATGTTTACAAATACACATGCTCAAGTCATAATTGTAAAAAATATGTACTTAAATAAGAAAATAAAGTGTTTGTAGATTTTCTTCCACCGTGGGTTTTTACGGGAGCTCCCGCCAAACTCCCATTTCCATTAAACTCCAGTGGGAGGTTAGACGGGTCCCCCGTGGGAGGTTTGACGGGGAACCCAGTCAAACTCCCATTTTCAATGAACCCCAATGGGGGTTTGACGGGGCCCCCCGCCCATTTACAAAGAACTCCTCGTGGAAGTTTGACGGGGGGGCTGATTCAGACTTCAATAAACATTTAATACCCATTGCAATATATTCCATTGTATAAAGACACCAAACTTAATTAAATAATTTATGTTTTCTTTTTAAGGTGTCAAAATCAATTTATAATGATTGAATTTTCTTAAATCAGTACCAAAATGTATGTTAAATACAATGTCTTTTTGGTAAGAGATTAGACCCACATATCGATATTTCTGTAAAGATGAATTTAAAACGTTCAATAATTTTGAAAGTGACTTGTCTCGAAAAAAAATTACATTTACCTTTTGATAATCCAAACGTTGCTTTTATCCATTACTGTGATGATAAATACAATTCAGAAAGACAATAACATTGGAAACATACTTATTGTCATTCGGACTTGTATTTCTTTTGTTGTTTATTCCCGTGTAAAAGGTTTGGAAGTTTTTTGCTCGAAACTTTGCTTGAAACCATGTTCGGTGCAATGTCGTACCTTAGTGTACCGGTTACATTCCACAAGTTTTTACACAAAATGCCTGAATATGGCAGTGTGTTAGGTTCATTGTTTTGTTACTGTAGTTGTTTGTTTTTTATCATTAACAACACCGTGCACTGGTGGCGTTATTATCAGAGAAATGAGGGAGTCTTCTTGCAACATACTGTACTGGCTACAGTACATTACAACATAACCAATACAAGCAGTTTCACTTATGGGACACAGCATCACTTCTCCAATAGAATCGATGATGTTGAAATACATTTGAGTTATATATGCAGTTTCAGTTATTTACTGGGGTGGGGTTTCTAATGAGGATACATTGTATGATATCCCAGACGTTAGTGCCTGTGCTTTTTTTTCTCTAAACAAACAAACATTTTACCTCAAGGACTTTGATCACTTTTAATTATTGTGTATAAAATACAAAATACCACACAAAACGGAAACATATTTGATATAACCTTATCAGCAGCATGATTTCCTTTCTAAATGTAACAAAAACTTAATTTCAATCATGAACTTGATATTTCAAGAAAACAGGAAACCAAGAAAAAAGGTGGAACCAACAAATGCCTAGAATTGTGAATTATGCAAGCCAGAGTTCTCGAGTTACGATTGTTGTGTCCTGCACTTCTATACACCACAACCTATCTTTTTTCGAAGTTTGATTCCATTAGGCCTTAATGTAATTACGTTATGACCCGGACAATACAAAAGCGAGATAAATATAGTAATTCAGGGGCTATAGCTATAATTCTTAACACTAATCTTCTCATCAATAAGATATATCCATATATGAAGTTTTATGTGAATAGGTGTTATAGTAAACGAGTTATAGTCCGGACAAAGACTGGAAGCTGCCTGACCCCTGGCATGACATAGGTAACGCTTTAATATGCCCTTTATTAGACGGACGTATATAAAAGACAAATGGAAAGGATGAAAAAAAAGCAGTAATTAGTTTTATCAGAGACAAATAACAGAGATAGGCAGCTCGCCAAATATCGGCTAGCTATCGCATGTCAAATGGTTTTGGCGAGACAAGTCTAAGCGCGCAACTGTTTGTTGGTTGCAACGGTAGATAACATGCTTATCAACATTTCTAAAACACGCTTTTGCATTCCATTTTTTTTATATGAAACAAATATACTATCATTTATTATTAAAATGAGAATGTATGTAGTATTATCACTCAATTGTAATGTGTCAATTAAAACAAGAGATTGCCAAGCAATATGTTCCCCTACAGGTGAAACTCCACCATTTTCATTTTTTATTTGTTGCCATAGCAACCACAATTCTTAAGGTAGGAACAAAATGAAATGACGTGCATAATCTATCCATGTTTCAAGTTTCATGTAAAAATATACAAAACTTTCAAAGTTATCGCATGATCCAAAAAAGTGTGACGGACTGACAGACTGACTGACGGACAGAGCGCAAACCAAAAGTCCCCTCCGGTTTTACTGGTAGGGGACAAGTCACATGCCGCATTGTTTTATTTCCGGTATTTAAAGTTGGCCTTTGTAATAAGATAAAGGAGCGATCAGAATCTTACACCAAACAACTAATTATAGGTTGTTTTAATTAGATTTTTGTTTTTCATTTTTATTGCAGTGTTTAAATTTGATCAATCTGAATGCCATTAACCTGTAGTATAATTTGAATAAAGCTCTGATTTTTTTTTCTTATGGAGAGAATCTATTCTCGGTCTGTATATGATCAGCATATAATCGGCTGTATATGGTCTTTGTTCTCTTTAATTACCACTAAATTCAATGCACAATTTTACCAATTATAAATAACATTACCATCTAGAAATCGTCAGACCCGTATACTGTGCCATTCTCCGAAATTTACCATATCGATCAAGTTATTTAGTCACTTTTCTGTGTTTCTTCACTATGTCTTCGACGGATTTTGTGTCATAGGATGACGAGGATTTAAATCTGGCTTTACTTCTAGGTATACCGATGATGATGAGCACTGTGATAGTGAATTTGTTCAGCACATTAATCAGTCAGTTGTGTATGAGTGCCCAGAATGCAAAAAGTTAATGAAAAGAATATATGGATTCTATTTATTGTTAACAAGAGTGACAAACTGTCACAAGACACCCCCGTTCGAAGGTTTTTGACACCATGCTCAATGCTTGCAATGCACTAAGTGACCTTGAGACCAAGTTATTTACCCAGTATGACCCGTATTTGAACTTAACCTACATATCATCTAGACACAACTTCTGACCAAATTTGGAAATATCGGGTGAAAACTACTTCAATTAGAGGGCGGACACCGTGCTTTATCCTTGAAATGCACTAAGTGACCCCGTGACCTAGTTTTAGACCAGGCATGACCCATATTCGAACTTGACCTAGATATTGTCTAGACACAACTTCTGACCAAGATTGGTGAAGATCGGATGAAAACTATTTGAATAAGACAGCGGAAACTGCTGTGGACGCCGCCCGCCCGCAAAGGGTGAAATTATAATACGTCCCGTTTTTAAAAACGGGCGTATAAAAAGCATAATCTAAAATTGAAAAGTATGTCCCCTTATGTACATAATGATAAACAAGCAAATTCGTAGAATTGATATCCCTGCAACATATGCTTTGTTTGAGGATGGGTGCAAATCGGACGGATATAACCAAGGGCCATAACTCCGTTATTTCCAGATGGTATAAGTGAATTAAAATCACCTTTAAATAACCTTTTATTCCCCCGAATCGAATGATCGGGGGCATATTGTTTTTTGCCTGTCTGTCTGTTGTGTGTGTATGTCGAAAACCTTAACCTTGGTCATAACTTTTGCAATATTGAAGATAGCAACTTGATATTTGGCATGCATGTGTATCTCATGGAGCTGCAACTTTTGAGTGGTGAAAAGTCAAAGTCATCCTTCAAAGTCAAAGGTAAAAGACACTATATGATATCATTCGTATGAATCATGTGTTCTGCTTGAAAAAAAAATCTGCCACTTCTGTTTTGTTGTATGAAAATTACCCATAAAATTCAATTGAAAGCTCAAGAGATAAATAAAAGCATGCTACACCCTACTCCTTTTAACATGACTTGATGGTAATTTGTTCCCAATTCTATATGGCCAAGGGCAAATTTGCAGATTTGACAAGTCTGAACTGGGATCCCAGAGGCAGAGTCTTTCCTTATACTTGTATTTAATTTTATTTAAGATCTGATTAAAATTTTGCTCTTTGGCAAATTTTAGTTGGTCACAGTATTCAACTGAAGTTTTTTCACTTTGTAGTCATTATATTTTTATAATTTTAATATCGGATAACATCTCTCTTCAAAAGTTTAACATGATAATAGATTGCTTGGTGAATTCAGAAACAAGATCAATGCATCATAACATAAAATAATAAAAATATGTTATAGTAAAAATGGCAGTTAAAAAAACATTAGATTATCTGCCTTAAATCTGAGATGATATGGTGATGTATTGGAATTTCTCTTATAGATAATGTGTCCCGTAATTGTATAATTGTATAGTCACATCATGAGTGGTGTCATTATACAATTTAAAGCCTATAATTTACTAAAATTTACTATAATTAAGTGACAGTATAACTGATTTGGTTGTATGCACATGCAGATATATCATGTTTTGTGCTGAGGACAGTGGCAAACAAGAGCACCGCATAGCGGATGCCAATGCTTGGCTGCGGGTGAAGTTTTGAATAAATGAAAGCTTTTCAGAAGAATATTAGAGGTCACAGTGACCCTGACCTTTGACCTAGTGACACAAAAATGGGTGTGGCATGTAGAACTCATCAAGGTGCAGCTTCATAGGAAGTTTCAATGTGTAGGTGGAAGCACTGCGATTTTAGAGCCAATGTTAAGGTTTAAGCAAGCCGGACAACGAGCTGTACATACACAGTGTGTTAAGGCTTGATAAGCATTATAATTCAAATAAATTATATGTTTGTTATATTTTAAATTCAAGTTTAATGTATGACATTTTCTATGGAGCATACTCTTATTTCTTATTATTGTTATTTAAAGTAATAAAAATATTACTTATATCTTTTGTTCTTTTCTTACATTTGTACAGATTCAGAATTAATAACACATTGTTTTTGTACTAGTCTTGTGAGACCTATATTAATTAAGAAATCCTGCTCAGTGCTGGAAAATCAAGAATCTGCTTTACCAACCAACATAATTATATATTTAAAGAAAAAGTGTGAATAAAGTAAAGTAAATAATAACTGTCAAACATGATTGTGTTACCTTGCCACTTACCTATATTGAAAGGCTTTTATTACTTTAGTTTTTTGCCAATTTTTTTTTATTAAGTCACAGTTAGATTATATTGATACAGAGAAACACCTACATGTAAGTCACCTTTTAAATTAAAAATGTATATCACTTTTAAAAAGTTAATGTTACATTACTTCAAATTGCAATCAATTTAAACTAAAATTTACAAGAGGGTGATATTAATTTTGTAAAGAACTAAGAAATGACTGTTCATTTAAAATGCAGTTGTTGTTATTTTACAAATATTTATTGGTTTATTTATTCTATTATTCTCTAATATTTTTTATGTAATACTCTCACAACCAAGTTAAACAATACTAATGTAGTCTATTCTGGTAAATGGACTTGTTACATGCTTTGAGTTTCATTTGGGGTTCTTATAGATTTTGTCTGGATTTTCCAATAAACAATAGTGGACAGAGGGCTGATTAATTTGTTATTAGAAACCCAAATGTCATAACAAAATCAGTAATTTAAATACCCTTTGTAAATTTTCTCTTAGAGTTTAGAAAATATTATATATTTATAATGAAAATAAGCTGTTTTCTTCCATAGTATTGCTTTTACATTGCATGGGCGGCTATCTTAAAAAGTTTATGCATAGTTCACAAAATATTGCATTAATAATTTTACTTAGATAATTTCTAAATACCTTTAAAACTAAATAAGTAACTCGGTGCAACATTTATTAACTCAAAGATTTAAAGAAAAAACTAAATGAACAATAGCAACTATTTTTTCTAAGTTAACTCATATTATTTTACACGTGTTCACATTTTAATTCTCGGATCAGTGCAAATATCACATGTCAGTTTAACGTACTAGTAAGAATGCATTTGTATCAAAAGAAAGTACATGTAATAAAGTGTGTTTTTTATTTTCATTTGTGCTGCTACAAAATCTTTGACAAATTTTGTTCTGAGGAGTACTCAGTAATATGAAATGTTATGCCATTGTAGCTAAATGTACATGTACGCTATTTTTATATTAAATTTGATTAAACAATATCATAGTAGGGGTTCCGGTTGTATTATTGGATAAACCAACTTTTTGACACACCACTAATATTGAGCTGTTTTTCAATGGGCAATATTTGGTTCCAAAGAAGTCCTGTAAAAATAACCTAAATTCTTTGCTTTTTTTTCATTAGGATAATTGAAATGCACTGAATTACAGTACCGTAACTAATTTACTTCCAGGTTAAACCAATCTGGTTGGACAGGGACATTAAATTTCAACTCTTGTGTCGTCAAGCTCGGCCATAGGGTTGTTTAAGAAGCTTACAAAACATAATTAATTGCCCACACAATTTTAAAATGTGTGTGTTTGATATTTTTGCTTTATGAAAATGTAATGAATACTTAAAAAAAAAACAAAGTTGAAACACATGATATTATGTTAGTTTTACAACATACGATGACCACGGACTTGTACTTTTGACCAGACAATTAGAATACTTGAGATGGTTGAATGGCAAGTCTTGGAAATTGGCCATGAAAAGTTCATATGCATCTAGCTGTGTTCACAAAAAGTATAAACAATACTGGATAAATGCTTACCACAAACTTGCTCAAAGAAACTTGACTTCGAAGATGATTGTGTTTTATGTCTAAAGCACTATAGCTATGAAACACAAATCTGTATTGTTAGTTTCAAAGAAATACTGCTGACGACAACTCGAACCATGGGTAGAAGTTAAAAAACAAAGTTATAGCTATTACAGGGTGCCGCTACTACAGAACTTAGATATCCAAATTTTCCTTGTTCCTCTCCAATTCCCAGGACAGAGCGTTCATAATTTTGGTCTTAAATCGAGGCAATCTATAGCTTAACTGCACTGCATACTTTATGTATCGCGTTCCTAAGTATTGGGCATGATTTGCACTTTGTTTTCCTTCAATTGACAACTGTCGATGGGCGCGGCCATTTTGCTTGAAAGAAGTTCGAAAACAAAATGGCGCCCACGTTATACCAGAGGCTTCCTTATGCAATAAAAAGCCGGTTTGATCCAGAGTGGCGTTTATTGTACAAGAAAATAATTTAATATATAAATACACAAAGAATGAAAACATTCCATTACACAACAAATAAATGAGTGGATAATACCCGTGTACAAAATGGGACGTCCCGAATTCGAGTGTGGTGCTATTTTTACCATCTTATACTTTACACAGCTCTATGCCTAACTTGAATTAAATCGGTAAGCAAATATTGCAGATTATTTATGAATTGTGCGATATTTGTAAGGCTTGTTGTACATTCTTAAATCTCAAAAGTATATGCATGGGTTATAAACAATGCACATTACACGAAATAAGGAAAATGTGATAAATTGACAATTCAAATATGTCGATATACAGTACATGTACATGTAAAATAAGTTGCGTTTATAATAAACCGTCAATTTTTTGGGGGGAAAATGATGCAATAAGTGTCATTTTCAGCTGATTCATCATCATACGGATGGCGAAAAATTATGTCATATGACTAGATTTAAAGGTTGAAGGTCGTATAATTTTGAAGCTAAAGTTTTCTCGACTTTATTATGAAAAATCATTCAGTGGCAAAGTAAACAAGAAATATCTTTAAAAAAGATATACGGCGTTGATTGTGGTCGATGTTTATGAACGATCAAAAGTTATCTCTATGAGATAAAAAGTAGCGGATGCCTTTTTTCTGCGCAGTTCTTAGCTACATCACAAGCAAATCAATTACGGCGTGTTGCGCCAGATTTCTTGGCTTATTTTGCTTTATGTGATATTATTACTCAGATATCTTTATTTACAGAATAGAAAAACACAAGAAACATGAAAATAAACGAGTGCATATAGGTCAGCCGGCAATACTCGAATCTTATTTAATTGCATAATTATAGTATAGTGAATTATTGTGCTCATGCTTAATAAACTGGTCTAAATGGATAAATATTTATAATTAATTTTATCAAAATTGGTCCTTATTATGCAAATGTTGAAAACATATTAAAAATCGATGATTGACATACCACAATAATATCGCCGAATATCTTTATTTAGTATCTTTCTGATCAAAACAGACTTCAAGTGCACAAAGTTTACGAGACGGCGTTTATATAAAGATTTCTGCAACTGACCGCAAACTGACCTTGATATCTTGCGGATTGGAATGCGATGCATTAAAGTTAGGTAACAATTCTGAGCTGAAACGACGGCTTGTTTACGCCAACTGTACACGACCAAGGCAACTGCTTTGCCTAAAATATTGATATATCGACAAAGCGACTATACGAACT
Source organism: Dreissena polymorpha (assembly GCF_020536995.1). NCBI lineage: Eukaryota > Metazoa > Mollusca > Bivalvia > Myida > Dreissenidae > Dreissena > Dreissena polymorpha. Next base: position 72,719,301 of record NC_068358.1, read on the forward strand.
ATTTACTCCATCAGACAAAAATAGCATAGATTCCAATTTTTTCCTTCAATGAAAAGATCGCAACCCCTTCTGCGTACTCCGGTGATGAACTGTATATAAACTCTGACTTTCACACACTGGCCGCGAATTGACCCGAAACCTCGCGGGTTGAAATGCAATGCAAGTAAGTACTAAATATGAGAATATAGCCTTTAGTATAAACGCTTTTGCGCTGGTAATTCTCTGAAAATAAAAGGTGAACGCACAAACTGTATGTCGAAAATTAATTTTCAAACTGTTCTATCTATTGAGCCTTTTCATCAGAGATAAAGTTGTTTCATGCAGTAAAACAGTGTTACAAAGACGCGGATATGTTTCCTATGTTCTGGTGTTATACTCAAATCAGCCAATGGAATAAATGAAGTGTATTCATTCGTACCTAGCCGCGGGAAATTTTGAAAAGCTGGCTTAATACAGCTTACGCCGAAAAATAGTCCGTGCACGCGACAGGTATATCGCACAGTGTTGAATACAGGCTAGTATATTTTATAAGGTGTTCAATGTCGCGTTGAAAATGGGATAAATCGTGCATATTCTATGATTCCTCTCTAACTGACGTGACACGCACAGCAAACAGTGCTATCCGCAAATATCACTCAGTCCAATTGAAAGTTTGCAACACAGGGGATCCAGAATATGCGGGATTCAATGTAGACCACCATCACATCAGAGCTGCTCGCATCTGGACCGCGGCGAGAACACCTCGTGAAACGACTGAAGCCTCGGCAGCTGTTAGCACACGGGAATAAACTCCCCAAAATCATTGCAGACACTTTGGTCCAATAGTCTTAAACAGCAACAGCTATGCCGTCGCCTCCTGTTTAATACTGAGTACATAAAGACTTTCATTACTACGATATAGTGCAACATCCGATACGAATCCGTATGATATTGTAAAATTACCAGTTTCAGCAACCAACGCTCTCATCGATGAGACAAACAGACATTTATGTTGTATTTTTTTTTCATTTATACACGTATGTGTATTTTGTCAAAGTAACTGTTTTGTGCTTAAAAATAAACAGCCGTTCAATAAATCTTATTATGCATACATGTAGTAATAAATGTATATAATTTGTATGTTAATAGTATTTGACTCTTACTTTATACATGTATATGTGAATGTATATTTAAATTATACTGCATTTGTGTAAAATCACTGAAAAGTGGAAATAAAGAGTATATATGTGTAGGTATTTCGTTGTTTAATAGAAAAACGAAAGCGGATTATGAGTTTAAACGAATAGGTTTTTCGCAAGTGTTTAAATAACTTCCTTTTATCAAATGACCCATTTCATAAATTAAAGGTCATTTGCTTTAATATATTTAAACACATATGTAGGGATATAGTAACAGCCTGTATAACTACTACGCGCAATGAACTATTTGATATCAATACAGATATACTTAGTTAACCAAGCATCGTTTTATTTTGCATCGTATTGTAACATAACGCACGAAAATGAGGTGTGTCGCATAATTGGTGTATTTCATGTATATTCCTTGTTCGGTGTAACTGAATACATAATATCTGTCTTCATGAAGAAATGCATAAATGGGCATCATATGTCATCGTCAAATTAGACGAGAAAAATGCACCAAGTTATTGCCCATGGCTGGGTTCACTAATTAGTTATGTCTATGGTAAGCACATGCAGCACTGTTAATTTGTGTATATTTTCATGTTAAATGACAGGTGAACTTTCATATATGCAGTTAAACAAACGTGGTCTCGCTTAATTATTGGCATATATCTGCACAAGATATGTAAGTCACACATAAAGCCATCCCGTATCAGGTAATTCAACTCATGTTAAAGTCAATCATCCAGACAGCCGTCACCCAATTTATTTGTCCATTATTGTATAAATTGGCATCTGCGTTGTATGAAGAGGGGGTCCTAAGTTTGACAATCGAGTAGAGTAGTCACGCTTTCTTGACGTGGTGGCCATGTCGGCCACCGCGATGTAAAATTGTACTTCATGAACATTGGAAGCGTTGTGTTAGAAATTATTTAACAGAAATAAATCTCGATAAAAACAGAAATGAACTTTGGTTATTACTGTGTGTTTTCAACGAACAACGTGTAATTACGTGACACACTACATTTTATGGTGCGCAGTGCCAGGATGAACCAGAAGTGCCACTCATTTTAACGACCAACAGGGAAAAATCAACGCGACATGGAAAACGGAGTACAAACAACACTATACGGAATCACAGGCCAACGTGAAAAAACAACGCAACATGGAAAACGGTCAGTGTTTTCATAAATTATGGCAAACAGGGTTTTATGTCAAATTTTATAAAGTAAGAAATAAAACGAAAAACAAAAGCGTCATGACAACGAACTTTTTCAGAATTGTTTTAAAGAATTTTACGAAGTTAAGTGTTTAAAGAAATAATTAATCATGTACGAAGAAATTATGCAAGTATCAAAATCATACAGTTTTTCATTGATCTGTAGTTTTTCTAAAATATCGGGAAATTAAGAATAAAATTAATAAAAAAGAAAGTAATTTAAATTTACAGAATTTTCTGAGTTATAGAAATAATGAAATTAGAGGCGAACAAATCATTGAGAATATTTAAAGAATTTTGAATAAATTGTGTATGATTATAATATAGATTGTATACGAACGTGCGTTTTTTTGAGCACAAATCCATTTTAAATTGTTGGTATTTTTTGTAAAGTTCCATTTAATTAAAACGTACAAGGAAATAATAATATCTTATATAGTTTTGTTTATTATTTTAATAAAGAAACTTTGGCGGTGGTTTTATTTATTAATATAATAGAAAAAACTCGGAGATTATACAAATATTCAAAGAATTTACCTAGTATTTTACATTGGCAGAATTAAGAATTTAGGAATTTAGATTATTTAAGACAGTTTTGTTTATTATTTTAATAAAGAAAATAAGGCGGGTTTTGTTTATTAGAATGATAAAGAAAATTAAAGAGGACGAATAGATAAAATTATTGGAAAATTTAAAAATAGTTTTCCGAATTGTAAAAGAAAGAAAATAGGAAATAAGAAAAATAATGTTGATTGCGAATATGAATAGGGCAGACACAAAAAAAAAATTATGTAAATATGTATATACGTCATTGTGTTGATGCAAATATATGTAGGATATCGGTAATATTGAAGGTCTTGAGTAATTTTAAGTAAGAATTTAATGCGATCTGACGCGTATAGCGCAGTGAAAATATAACGATATGTACGCATTAAATTTCTAATATAATTGTTTAAGGGTTACAATTATATTTTATGAGCACGGCTGACTGATCAGCGTTCGGACATACCGAGCCCGAGGTTCTGATAACCTTAGCGTCCTCATGAGTTAGAGAATTTATCCCTGTGCCATCGAAGCAAATTACGCTATGGACAGAAGATGCGATGTCGCATAAGAATTATTTGAGTAGTTCGATTAGGAGCAAAGACCTGAATTTTGAAGTATACCGATACGTGTTCTTATAATATGAATGCATATATATAAAAGTCTGCATTGTCATATTTGCGCATTGTTACAAGTGCACAGGTCAAACATGTCAATAAATCTATTCCCAACGGCAAAACTTTAGTAGTAAAGATGAGGTTTATGAAATCATGATATGAACAGGTACGTCTGTCATTACCCATTACTCTAGGGCAATAAAGTGGCGCACGCCTGTTAAAAATGTACTAGCTGCATGTGCGTAAAATGACAAAATACCAAAAAGTCGAAACAGTAATCATATGATGCCTAAGGCGGTACACAGGTCATATTAAGTAAATGACTTGTCAGGTGTCAAACTGTCATGTACATATCCGAAGTATGTTTTGAGGAATTGACTAATATTTTTTCGTTGTAAAGAATTTATTTTTTTGAATAAGATATCACAGTAAGTTGTCATGACGATATTTAACAATAACTAAGGGGATATTTATAAATGTTTGCCATGATTTTGAACAACTGATACTTGTATCACCACGACGCAGATAAAAATATCGAGATTTGAAGACAACGCCGAAGAAGAGCGACTTCGCGAGACAACGCCTTCCACAACGAATAGAAGAAACAAACAACATAATTAGAATGGAACATCACGGCGTTTACTCTCAAAGTGAATACCTGGTTCTATCGCTAAAAGAAGACCAACGCCAGAAGATTTCGAAGGACAACAAGTGACGCAACACTGGACACAATACTTGTGACGTTAAACACTATAGAGTAGATGCAGCCGTTCAACTGTTTGACGTGCGTAGATAACGCATTTGGAATGATACTTCCGAGGCCTAAGACATCAAGGAGAACACTGCTATAGTTAATACCTCGTGAGCATTATGGCCAATAGAAGATCTTAATGTCCCGAGAGAAATGAAGACGCTGGGGCCATCAACAAAAGTACAAACGACAACGAAAACAACAACAACGATGAATACAACGGAAACGACAATCGACGACGCAAGTTAAACATCGGAAAGCAGAGCTGAATCAACAAACGCATTCCAATTGCCACGGGCGATCCACAATCGGCTTATCTTCATGACGGCGGCAATGACTTCAATGAAACATCGTATTCGCCGCGAGCTACAACTTCAAGACAACTCGGACGACACCAGATGTACAGATGGCCAACGATCAACATATGATGTTCTACACAACATTTCGATTGACATTTAAATTGTATATCAATTACTAATGTTATTTATTTCAGCAGAGATGCTTGTCAAGGAAATTATATTGTTATCCGCATATTTTCCATCATTTGAGTGGGTTTATATGAATGTAGTTTTTGTTATTTAATTAGTAATTCAATAGTAAATTTTAAAAGATTTTTTTAAATCATAAAATATAAAAAAAATCAAATTTAGGGGGAAAGTTGTGTAACATAACGCACGAAAATGAGGTGTGTCGCATAATTGGTGTATTTCATGTATATTCCTTGTTCGGTGTAACTGAATACATAATATCTGTCTTCATGAAGAAATGCATAAATGGGCATCATATGTCATCGTCAAATTAGACGAGAAAAATGCACCAAGTTATTGCCCATGGCTGGGTTCACTAATTAGTTATGTCTATGGTAAGCACATGCAGCACTGTTAATTTGTGTTTATTTTCATGTTAAATGACAGGTGAACTTTCATATATGCAGTTAAACAAACGTGGTCTCGCTTAATTATTGGCATATATATGCACAAGATATGTAAGTCACACATAAAGCCATCCCGTATCAGGTAATTCAACTCATGTTAAAGTCAATCATCCAGACAGCCGTCACCCAATTTATTTGTCCATTATTGTATAAATTGGCATCTGCGTTGTATGAAGAGGAGTCCTAAGTTTGACAATCGAGTAGAGTAGTCACGCTTTCTTGACGTGGTGGCCATGTCGGCCACCGCGATGTAAAATTGTACTTCATGAACATTGGAAGCGTTGTGTTAGAAATTATTTAACAGAAATAAATCTCGATAAAAACAGAAATGAACTTTGGTTATTACTGTGTGTTTTCAACGAACATCGTAGAATTACGTGACAGTATTGAACATTTACAACCCCTCCTCTGGTATTTCGAAATAATATACACATACTCTCTAATGTTCGTATGCAATTCTTATGTTTAGTAATACCCCCGTCACACCGGACTGGCGTCCTTACTGCGTCCTTACGTGAAGACGCCCTAGACGCCGGAGGAACGCAGTAAGGACGCAAGAGAACGCAGTGAAGACGCCGAAAATTGCTCAGGACGCGAGCCCACGGCGACCACTTTGAACATGTTCAAAGTGGTCGCCGAAGTCCGGCGTTTTTACGGCGTCTTGTTAAGGACGCAATAGTCGTAGTAGAGACGCGGTAGGGTCGCTATAATGTCGCCATTGACGTCGTGTGGTCGTCGTTCAAACCCACAGAAGATGATAATTGAATGCAAGGCGACCGTACGGCGACCTTATTGCGACTTTAATACGTCCTTTTTACGTCTATTGCGTCCTCAGAACGACTTTGGCGTCCTTACTGCGACTTCATTGCGTCCTTACTGCGACTTCATTGCGTCCTTACGGCGTCTATTGCGACCCTACTACGACTAAGGCGTTCCTACTACGACCCCAGTGCGTCTTTAGGGACTTATTAAGGTCGCCGTGAGGACGCGCATAACGCCATAAACCTGGACGCTGGTGTGACGGGAAGGCGAAAAACAGCATTTTTATCGAAAAAGTCTTTACTATTAGACAATTAGAAATTTCCAGAAACACAGTCTTAGGTCGCCGTAAGGACGCCAGTCCGGTGTGACGGGGCTATCACATGAACATCAAAATTTTATAAATGCATTGTAATTAAACGAACAATTCAACGAAAGTTTAATTATGAATACCATTCTTTTCTACCCAGTGATTGGCAACCCTCGTGGAAATGAAAACCCGTTCCTCTTGGCGTTCGGCATACTTTGGTTCCGTTACCATAACCACGTTGCAAACGAGATCTCCAAATAATATCCGGCACTCAACGACGAACAGGTTTTCAATATGGCACGGAAAAAGGTTATTGCGACCCACCAGGTACTTTGACTACTGCTCGTGCTACTGCAATTGTCTGATAACTCATAGAATCGTATATTTATTACAGTTGGTATTTTTTATTAAAAAAAACACAATCACATATTCATTCACTTTTTGTGGGACTTAATATAAAGTCCCGTAACCAGATAAGTGGTTTGGTAATTGTCTCACCAGAATAATCTTCCCTTATCTATTATATATCAACAGTAAAAAGAAGACAAATATTCAAAGAAAATCGGTGGCCTAAAATTAACGTGAATGCTGACAAATACAAAACACTGCACAAATCGAGCTATTATAGTTTGATTTCGCCTCCATATTTTGTTTAGTTTGCTATGCACCTTCACACGAGAATTATTGCAACTTGAAGTTTATGCATTCTCAGCGAAAACAACGATACTTTTTATTGAACGACTTATAAAATAAACGAGAGCTAATTAAACTAAGTTGTCAATCTTAAGATAAAAATGACAACACAAACGGTCCTGGATTAATTGTGAATCGTACCAAAATGACAATATTTACGTACACGATGAGATTCTACAAAAAAGGGGCCACGTTCTGTGAAAACAGGGCTTAATGCATGTGCGTACCATGTTATTTCAGTCCGCACAGGCTTATCAGGCACGTCCCTTTACGCCTACATTGGATGTTTGTTTAACATGCATTAAACCACCTTTTCACACAGCACGGCTCATATATTGTTGTGTTGACTTTTAAGAAAATCGTGTTTTACTGGTGTTACAAATGTGCATGTACTTACATAATACGTGGTTTCTTTGAATTCATTGGTTACTTTCCAGAAAGTTGTGTTTTAATAGTGATTAATTGTGCGGTTACATATTCAATCGTATATACTTTATTGGTTACTGTTCAGAATATCGTACTGTACGAGTGGTTACCACTGTGGTTATCGATCAACTCGTCGATGGCGATAACGGAGATCATCCCGGAATACAGTAAGTTTAGAATCTGTTTTGCAAGTAAGGTAAACTGTTTTATAAATACATGGTGCCATAGTGAAGTATGTATTATAAGTATATATATATTATATATGCAATATGCATATTGTTATTAAAATTATTCTTTAAAAATGCTATCTTTAATCGCGTTTGTGTCAAATGGAAGTAATTTATGCCTAATTTGCAATCAATAAAGAAGTGATAAAGACCTATGCTAAAGTTTGACAACTATAAGCTATAATAAATTGTATCAATATAAATGCGTTGTTTTTTTTCGAAATTATTGTTAATGGAAATTATGAAGTTTTATAGCGCAAATGATATTTATTGAAACATGCGTTCTGCTAAATTAGGTTTTATAGTAAACTGTTCATCGGGTGCACACGCGACCTATTATTAATTAACAAACCGATGTCACCGAGGTTAATGCAACGTCTATTCAATTTGTATTGGGAAAACTAAGCTTAATGTATGTGCGTTCAGTACCGTCCCTAATTAGCATGTGCACTCCGCTCAGACTAATGTATGGCGCATCAAAGGGGTCGAAACTTTAGCTTCTGCTGTAGCAGAAAAATCCTGCTCGACCAGCATTTATTTTTAGATTATGGCATCAGCCTTTCAGAATCAGATTACACATAGGCATAAATCATGTAACGTTGGAGCAATTGAATAACAAATTTTGTATGTCCCTACATGACTTAACGATTTTAAAGCGTAATTCTTACTTTATGAACATCTACGAAAAAAGGATCATAATTTAATAATAATTGATGTAAACACAGATTATGAGTTCGTTTCAGTTTTTCTAAAGTTATTGTCATGTCTATTTCGTGTCCGTAGAGGTAGCTTATGTCGTCCGTTTGTAAGCTCACATTTGATTGGCTAACGGGTAAAATAGCTTATTCTAAAAATAAATGCTGGTCAAGCAGGACTTTTCTGCTGCAGCAGAAAAAAATGCTGCTCGGGCAGGAATCTTGATGGTCGAGCAGCATTTAAATGCTGCCCGAGCAGTAAATTGCTGCCCGAGCAGCATTTTTTTTCTGCTGCAGCAGAAGTTAAAGTTTCGAACCCTATGGTGCGCCATACTAATGAGGGACAATCCTTCCCGCTATTGAATTTTTCGTTTAATGTCTCTTCTAAACGAAAATCAAGAAAAGGCGGAAAATGTCGTCCCTGATAAGCCTATACGCACTACATAGGCTACTCTTGCTAATCTTGGATACGAATTAAGTTTGGTTTCCCTAGAGCTTAGCAGCAAGATACATTTCTGCTGTTATTAGTAGTCCACCCGATTCCCCCAAGATACTGCACTTTCCGTTCGTGTATGCGATGTATTTACCTATATTCTAAAATGTTCAAGGCATTGAATACACATCAATAAACTTCTCATCATCTATATTGAAATAAATATCCGATAGTTTAGGACAACTTTTAGAAATAATAATGACCGAAATTTAAAAGAGTGCACACAATTTCTACCGGAAATGACACTAATGTTTTAAGTTCGCAATCTTTTTTTGCACAGACAATCGATTTCATAATTGTTGTAATTTCTGTAGTTATGTTAGATATAAACGATTGGTATGCACACTTTTAATGCCCATACGTATATTGAACTATTCTGAAGAGGTTGGGGGATGAAAAATCTAAATTTGTCTACCTATGAGTGTAAAAAAGTCAGTGCGCTTTTGCAGAGGGGTACAATCCGAACATACATCCGGGTATCACGCAAGAATTCGCGACTGCGGCTATGAGATTCGGCCACACTCTTGTGACTCCAGGTACCTGGGTAAGGCAAGTATCCCTTGATGTTATTCACATCACAGTAACGTCACTAGCAATGACTTATCTGGGTAAGGCAAGTATCCCTTGATGTTATTCACATCACAGTAACGTCACTAGCAATGACTTACCTGGGTAAGGCAAGTATCCCTTGATGCTATTCACATCACAGTAACGTCACTAGCAATGACTTACCTGGGTAAGGCAAGTCTCCCTTGATGTTATTCACATCACAGTAACGTCACTAGCAATGACTTACCTGGGTAAGGCAAGTATCCCTTGATGTTATTCACATCACAGTAACGTCACTAGCAATGACTTATCTGGGTAAGGCAAGTATCCCTTGATGTTATTCACATCACAGTAACGTCACTAGCAATGACTTACCTGGGTAAGGCAAGTATCCCTTGATGCTATTCACATCGCAGTAACGTCACTAGCAATGACTTACCTGGGTAAGGCAAGTCCCCTTTGATGTAATTCACATCACAGTAACGTCACTAGCAATGACTTACCTGGGTAAGGCAAGTATCCCTTGATGTAATTCACATCACAGTAACGTCACTAGCAATGACTTACCTGGGTAGGGCAAGTATCCCTTGATGTTATTCACATCACAGTAGCGGCACTAGCAATGACTTACCTGGGTAAGGCAAGTATCCCTTGATGTTATTCACATCACAGTTACGTCACTAGTAATGACTTACCTGGGTAAGGCAATTATAATTTGATGTTATTCACATCACAGTAACGTCACTAGCAATGACTTACCTGGGTAAGGCAAGTCTCCCTTGATGTTATTCACATCACAGTAACGTCACTAGCAATGACTTACCTGGGTAAGGCAAGTATCCCTTGATGTGATTCACATCACAGTAACGTCACTAGCAATGACCTACCTGGGTCAGGCAAGTATCCCTTGATGTCATGTACATCACAGTAACGTCACTAGCAATGACTTACCTGGGTAAGGCAAGTATCCCTTGATGTTATTCACATCACAGTTACGTCACTAGCAATGACTTACCTGGGTAAGGCAATTATAATTTGATGTTATTCACATCACAGTAACTTCACTAGCAATGACTTACCTGGGTAAGGCAAGTATCCCTTGATGTTATTCACATCACAGTAACGTCCCTAACAAATGATCCAACTTAACTCATCCTGGACATAGTTGTTCAGATATTAATTGATCTATTGCTCTTCATCTGTGTTTTTGTTCTTACCAATTCCTCTTGTATAACGTTATAATAACTGTATTGTGTGATTGGTTTTCATCAATGGACATCAAACAATTGAATTCATTCTATTCATAAAAAGAGCGAGTTTGTTTCTAATAGTAGAGATGCATACAAATCAACGCAACTTGTTGTACTTCCTAATAGTTAAATTCAGTTTATTCATCACGTACTTCTTTGTATAACAAAACACTGTATAACTCACCTTTACCTTTGCACTATGTTTATGGTTTTACCCTCCAAATTGTATGTACAATTTAATTATTAAATTCCTTTCATCCATCATTTATACATGTATATATTTGTCGCGATAAACCTTAATATTTTAGTTGCATATTTTGTAATTTGCAAAGACGTGTTCGCCTAATTTATTATTAAAATTCAAATTAGTAATAATTTATTAGTTGAAGAAAACTATAACAGTTGAATATTTTGTTGTTTGTGTAAAATCACACAAAAGGTATTATTATATATATGTGATTAACTTAACGCGATCAAGATTATATTTAGCTAAATGCAATTATGTAAACGTTGGCGTAAGTATAGGTAGTTATATGACTAACTATTTGTGAATGACAAAAAAACTGTAAAGTTTACAACAATAAAACATTCTGTCTGTCTGTCGTTTTCTTTATAGAATAAACAATGTGTTGTTATCTTTTTTATATTGATGGCCCAATGTATTTGAGTTAATGCTAAGATAAAAAACCTTTGTGTTGCGAGCGCTCTGAATGAAAACGTAATGACTTTTTATAAAGATCTATAGACCTACCGGAAGTTGAGTCCAATAAAATGCTTTCAAGATGTTTTCCTTCCCAGTATTTATAAATTTCAACAACCTATATTTCGTATACTAAAATTTATGAATTGAAAATATAGACTATGGTGGGTCTATTTTTAAAATATAAATATTATGTGTGAGTGTTTCCTGGTGCTTTGGCCGTGTAAGATTCGAAAGCGTAAACAGCCATCATTGCAGTGGTCCCAACAAAACATCAAGCTATATTTGCTGCAAGGATGTATATGATCACTTTGACATACATGTTGATTACTTGAAACATTTATGCCATGGATAAATTAAACGCCAATCGAGATCGGTAAATTTTATAAATTATATAATTAACTCGCTGATATGTGTTACCTTGTTCTAATACATATTGCATAGGTCTCCTTTAGAGAATTTAATTTGCATACAGAGATTATAAGGCTGTGGACTTTTAATATTTTATGATATCAGAAAGTCCGGAAATGGCACAGAAAAAAGTAGAGTCTGATATAATATATAAATGCTATATTTCACAAATGTTTATGCTTGAAAATTCCGAAAACATTTAGCGATTTACTGTCGGATAACTCTGCTGTGCAATATGCACATGAGACGGGCTGATGACTTTTCTTATAAAGTAGAATACAGTACCGACTAAAATATAACAAACACATTTTAACCCTTTCTCACTCAGAAAAAAAAGTGAAAATGGCTATGTGCAAACAGCACAAAACAAGGACAACCTGTGAGTCACGCGCAGTCTGTTCAGGTTTTATGCTGTTTGCTGCTCATCAGTATCTAAGGGTTGGAAATGAAGCCTTTAAAACTTGTATCTAGTTAGAAATGTCTTTAATTAAATTTAACTTTCTAAGGGACTACAAATGCCTCAAAACAGTATCTAAGTGGTAAAGGGCTAACACATAACACTCATTTAATCAATCAAACAAATATGAGTAAGACTGAGTTGCTTATCGTGAGAATAAGAACATTACATATTAGATGACCTCATGTTTACTAAGACAATCAGGTAAAAGTCTGCAGTCTGCAGGTTCAAATGAGTGTACTGTAAACACTCAACACAAAATTTTGGTCAGTTTAAGGATTTATGACAGATCAAGCAACTTCGTAAACGCAATTGCGTTGTAAAACAAGATGGTTTTCTTCATTGCAAACAAAACAAAATACCATCTCCAAAAGTATTGTCTCTTTATATATCACATTGCAGTGTTATGGATTGTTGATTTTAAAGTACGACTTTTTGTATAAACAAGTGATTTGCATTTAATGTATTTATTTAAATAAATGATCTAACATGTATTTATTTACTGTTTAATCAGAAATAACTATATTGTGTAGTTTCCGCGTTAATTTCTTCGCTATTTATTCTGAAAATCAAGTTGTAATGAGCGCACCAAGAATCGTACAACCGAGAAAAACAACAAATATGGAATGTACATTTGTAAAACTTACTGACTATATTTATTTACATTTTAATCGTTGATACGTTTTATAAACACAAATAGTTGTAATAGCATAGTTTATCTACTTCTAAAAAAGATTTCAACTAATATGCAACTGATTTTACACGTATAGTATACAGTATTTATGGAGTTTGAATCACGTAACTGATCATATTGGTTTACTTGTTGTTTTATTTAGAGCATTCCATCTCACTATTTATTTCAACGCCGATTGTGTTTTCGGACATTTCTTAATGCATACGACAACATGATATAATTATATATTTTGTCGCCATTTTCTAAATTGCTGTAAGCTTTAAACTGTATGTTTATAACTCTCTAGCTCTTCCTTGCAAGAGGAAAATGTAGGGTGTAGGATCCAAACGTCTTCACGCGTCCGTCCAGTATACTCTGCAGGTATTCTGCAAGCACGAATCTACCGTGCGGATGCTTTTCGCCATCGCTGATCTGCGCAAGTTTCCGCTGCGCAAGCCTTTTCAATGACCCAGCCGGTTTATAGTCGTCTGTTGTCGATCCTTCATCAAGTATAAAATCATCAATCTGTTCTTTCAGCTTCGCCACAAGACCTTTTAGCGTTGAGCCGCCTTTCTGTATCCCTTTCTTGTATCTGTCGAAGGACGCACGCATCTCTTCTTCGTTACTTGACTTGATTTCCGCGACTTTGACCAAAAGTTGCCCTAATTCATCTTTCATCCGAAGGACAACATTGTCTTTGTCATTTTGTATTTGTTCCAAAACATTGGCGCGTGTCGCTTTCTTCTTGTCCAAAGTCTGACGAAGGTGTATCAGTTCCGTTGCTAGCTTACCATACAATGAGGTCACGCTGTTGACATCTATTACGTCACATTCCTCCTTGTGCTGTCCATTCATGTAGCAGCGCGTGCAGACGATTACTTTGCAGTCACGACAGATGACGACCCCCGACATACTTGGATGGTCCACACACTGGAACTTAGAAGCCATGTCTGAAAAATTGCAGCTCCTGATATTTTCAGAAGGTAAAACATGTGTGCAGCAAACGCATTGAAAAGGATGTTCAACTCAATCACAAATTGGCAGAGATTTGAATTGTTAACAATCACCGCCCCAACATATTGTCATATGCACTGACAAACAGCGACTTAAAGATATCATTAGAATATGAATAAATAATATGTCAAATGTATAATTACTGTGCGTATCGTCTTTACACACTACTCTTTTCTAACAGAACCCTCTACCCTTTTCGATCTTAGATATTTTTGGTAACACAGTTGTAACTTAACCTATAGTATTTAGTGTAATTCGATAAAAAGATAATGATCGGTGAAGTACATTACTGTTGTAATTATAAATCGCGAACTTCATGTATACAGATTTTTTTCTCAAAAACTATTCAGTACCAAAAATTAATATGAAGTAAGTTTAAAGCACTTACTAGTTAATGTCGCTGATGAACTCTTTCTGAAAACGCTGCAGGTCTTATGTGACTGATAACGTGTGAACTTTGTACTAATATGTTAATCTTCAAGTTCTTCCTTAGAGATTATCGCACGGTTTGAAAATTCATGTCAAAATGCTGTATAGTATAATGCCCAGGGGTGTAGAATACGTATGAGCTTCGGGCAAGATACATATTCATCATTTAGTAACACAAGCAGAGTTTAAGTGTATAATATGTAATATGTAATCATTTCCATCATTACAGCACATATTTAACCCAAAGTAAACATTGCATAGAAACTAAAATATGATAAAACATGACCAAACTTTACGTTTAATTTTACAAAATAATGTATACGAAGGTCTAAGTATACAACACGTGTTAAAAACATTGCATTTGTCATTATACTCTACTTGAATTAGTATTTTATATTATAATACTATAAATGGTTCATTATTGTTGTACGTGTGCAGATTGTGTTCAGTATGGGCCTGATCATGTTAAGTAGGCTTAAACGTCAACGCATCTGATTACTGTGTACGTTGTCATGTTTTATGGGTTCGGTACTTGTAATCAAAATACTTGATTTTGACTGCTATTGTAAAATGGTCAAAAATGCAATGTCATTGTAAAAAGGTTAAAGGTACAGTTCAGCAAAGCAAAAATGACTCGCAACCAAAAATTATGTCACTTCGTCATTTCCGACGATTATTGTAGAACGAACGCCTATATGCTCCAGGTACGTCTTTTGCATACGCAAAAGTATCTGAATAAGTATTTGAATCATAAATATGCAACACTGAATACCCGCATGTACCGGGTATATTTTTCTTTACATGTACAAGTACAAATGATACCGTTCACTCATAGTAAAATGTATAAACTAATTCTAACATGACCCTCGGTGATCTTCATGTTTTCAAAAGACAATTATAGTAGCGTTGTAGAACTCCGTCAATACTGAAAAATAATCAAGAAACCAAACACAGCATTTCTAAATACTAGGAAATTGTTCTATTTTAATAGCATATATATGTTACACTTTAGGGTGTAATCGGAATAATTACCGCAGGATAATTATCGAACGACCAATAAACAACTATTTGCCTTTTTATGCGTGTCTTTAAACAGCTAACGCTCGCGTGGTATATTTGTAAGCACATACCTCAAAACAATCGTTTATTGATCGATAAACAATAACAAATGACTTTAGATTTATTAAAATTCATATGATTATATTAACGGAACGAAAATGTAATGTCTTTTAACATTTCCTATTCAGGGAAGTGTCGTTGCCACTCCTATTTTGATAAAAAGAATAAGAAAAAAACTATTTTATCTTTAAAAGGAAGTTATATGGTTGTCAAAATATTAAAATATTATACAACATCCTTCTTTCATTATAAGATCATGAATTAAGTGGTATGTTATACAAATATCTCACTTAAGATGTTTTTCTTCAAGTGTTCTTATTTACGGCGTATTGGTTTTTAAAACATAATATTTGGTAAGTTTGTTCATCAACAATTGAACATGAAAGAATACTACAAAGACATGTCGCCAATCCCGGCTGTGTTTGTGGCGTTCTCGATGAACTCGAAATTTAAAGAGGATTTATAGACAACTTCTTTTGTTTAATAGAAATGAACGTAAAGAATTAAATTTTGCTATTGCAAAACAGATATATATAGAGATAAACTATCTTATATCTTTTATAATTATAATGAAATAAACGATGTTTCATATATAAATAGTTCCCACTGCTGACCAAAAAGTAAACAAAACAAAACTCAAACGAATTTACTGTAAATCATTTGTTCATCACGTGTTTAAATCACTGCTTTTTAAAGAGAGATAGAGAGTTTTATCTGAGCGATCATTTCGAGTGTTCAATACAAGGTTATCGTGATGGAAACTGAGCTTTGAGAGGTCCACGGGAGATTAAATTTTTTTATCAAACACTATAAAAGTATTCCTACATCGTGAACATCGATAAACTCTTCTTTTGAAATCTCGAGCACCGTCGAAGTCGACCTCTTATGCAAGTATGTTTTGCTTTATTAATAATAATTATGTGTGTAATATACATTTATAATTAAAAAATTGTATCGTTTAACATTTGAAATTTGTATTTTGTATTTAAGTGTTCTGCAGTAGTATAATTTAAAATTGAATTTAAACAACAAACGTTGACTAAAATATTGCATGTGCATTTTCGGATTTATTATTTTATAATTATTTATCTTTAAGACTTACACATGTATTGATAAACTTTACGAGTATAATTTATTTTTTATGATTTGATTTTATTTTATATAAGAAGACCGATATGTTTTCACATTTTTACAACTTGGTACTTGGAAGAATGTTTTCTGAAGAACAGTGTAATAGTATTACAGTACAAACACACGAACGAATACTATGAGAACAGCGTCATGCGAAAATTGGGTTTTATACCGTATGCAACTTGCGTAGCTCCAGACCACCCAACATATTCTCTCAGTCTGGTCAAAAACAATTCTATCCACTAATGAGAGCACGAAACCTTGTCTCCCGACCAGACTTTGCCAATTTACTGGCTAGTCGGGAGCAAAGATGGTCACATAAAACCTATTTTCGCTTGACGCGGGTCTTAGTATAAAACACATTTTCCCATATCCCGTTAAATTTCTTATAACATATTTTTTGGCGAAAGCTTAATTATATTTCTTGACGATAACGGAATTTATTAAACGTTTTAGTTGCAATGGCCTACAAGATACCATCACGCCCATTCTGCGACTCCCATACGTCTTCCGTTGCCATAGCGATGTGCAAAAGTCACCAAGAATTCTTGTGCACACATTGCCTTGTGGGTGGTGTCCATAACACATGTGGTAACCTAATCGAAATTCGCTCTAAGGGCCCAATCTATGAAGACATGCTGATTGATCTATCGATGCTAAGGAAGCACGCGGAACACAAGCTGTCCGCTCGAGAAAACGTGGAAAAAGAGATTGAGTATGAAAGGGAGAATGTAGTCTTTCAAATAAACCAGTATCTAGAAAAATTAAATGAAGCACTGCAAACCATGAAGAGCGAAACTGAGTCAAGTATGGAGCAATACATCACTAAAGACACAGAGTTTCTTAAAACTGAAATAAAAACGCTGTCGAACGTTCTTGAAAGCCTCGATGATGCTATAACGACACTGTTCGAGGCTGATGCGCAGCAAACGACGGCGAATAAAGATGAAGAGAGACCCATCACGCATGCGCAATTCCAAGGAATGCTTGTTAAGAAGCAACAAGCTCAGAAAATGGCGGCATACATGACCGATCCGGACCACGCCGTGTTAAGGTACGAACTTGTTCGGCCACTGCAAGACATTATCATTGGGAGACGAAAGCTCTTCGGAAAGGTGTCACTCAACGCAGCATAAATTAAGGACACTCGGTCTTGTCTAGCTGTCGAAGCTCTACTAACAAAAGCATGTCGTAAATATCAGCGTTCACATGTGGAATATATAGATGTGTTTCATTTTCTAATGTAAAACATAGATGTTTTTATCGTTGTAGTTCAATATAGTTGAACATTTACTTGTATTGAATAACGAGCACGTGCACGTGAACTGTACAATGCTAGGTTATTATTATAGTTTTTGGTTTTACTTTTTGTTTCTTTCCGTTAATTGTTTTGATTTCATGAATGATCCAACTCATACGTACCCAGCGTAAACCATTTATAAGTGTACAATAGACTTATAAAAATGCTAGAAATATAAAATGTTCGTTATATCATGATTTTTCATTGTTTTCACTTTTATTATACTTAAACGTCCTCCTCCTGTTCCTCCTCCTCCCCTCGTCCTCGTCATCATCATCATCTTCTTCTTATTCATCATCATCATCAACATCATCATCATCATCATCATCATCATCATCATCATCATCATCATCATCATCATCATCATCATCATCATCATAATCGTCGTCGTCATCTTCATCATCATCATCACCACTACCACCACCACCACCATCATCATCATCATCAACAACATAATTCTTTGAAAGGTCTGGTCATTATGTGGAAATGAGGGGCGACGAAACAGAGATTTCCGCCAGTCAGGGAATACAACTTTTGACTAAAACAACAACAACAATAGTTGTTTCTAAACATATTTTTACTTTAATTTATTGTGTGAATACTAAAACATTAAAATACTGTTTGACTACCGCATACGTGTACGTGTATTCATATTTCATTATTGCCTTATACTTTAGTGTTGCATGTTAACTACGCAAACGGTAAATATTAATTGCCTTTGCTATTCTAAAAGAATGTGGTTCAAAAAAGATATGACGCTTGATTCATACCATGATATATTAAACTGGTCCATTAAATTTGTTAGTAAGCGAGCTATTGTCGAAAATTTTTCCTGAAACCGTTTTAAAAATATGTTATAAAATGACAACTCTTGTCACCTTTTGTACGCAACAAATAAGATTATTTGAACTCAACAAAACACGACAAATACGAACAAATACTTAATTTCGATGATTAATCGAAAAATAAAGTGTCTAATACACAAAAGACAAGCAGACGTTTATCAATTTTATAATACCGTACATACATATATCGTACTGGTCGCCCTAGAAAATAGGGCTGGAGTATCTGTAAGTCACAACAAGTCTCATACTTTGATGCAATCGACAAATAGGTTTAAATTGAGATACATGTACATGCCTGAATTTGAATGAATCAGGTATTATAGGTACGTGTTTTTGAACGTTTATATAACCATTTTCATGTAAACGCATGTTTTTTCTAGAGCGTAACGTACGTACTTCATAGCATGACTTAATTAATATGTTTAAGAAGCAAGAGAACAAAGACTCAATGGTAAATACATTCCTGTCTTAACTATTTTCAAGCTAATACATGATGGTTTGATTAGTAATAACCACAACTAAAATTGTCCTAAATTAATACCAAATTATAAATTATGTGTTTATATTTTTACATGTTTTGAGCAAAAAACACGTGACGACGTATTATGATGTCTCGAGTAAACATATCAATTATGCATTGGCTGACCGAATTGTGCAGTTTACGATGTACCGCTAAATAAAACAGGTGAATTCCTTACAGTGAACATAAAAGGAATGACATTTGTAAAACTGTTTAATATATTTTAACTATATGTTTTTATGTAAATTCGATGATCTAATGCCATTCAATAGTATGACTGTTTAGGTTTGCAGTACAGAGACACTTACAGTGATATTATGGGCATTTTTCACTGTTGAATTGAGCTGAAAAGAATTATCAGGTCAAACGAGTAAGTAAAAATGTGGTAACTAACCAAATATCTGCAACTCATCTTGCTACCAGTTGTTTATAATAATATATTATATTCGATATTTTACATGACTCACCCAGTCCTCAAAGCCGAAATGATCCGTAAAACAAAATAGTGTCTGTGTGTCGTATGAACGAATCTGCACTAAAACTAAATTTGGATTCACATCGTACATCGAATCATTTATGTCGTCAGTTGTCAACACGAAAGTACGGTTGATATTCAAAAGCATTATTTTTATCTTACCGGGATATTGGTTTAGGGTGTTGATGCTGCATTAACAAATATAAGTTTATATGAAGGGAAAACTCCAAAAATAAACAACGGTTTCGATAGACACATATAAACTGTTAGATGCCCATAATGTCACTTTAAACAAATACGGTTCGATTTCATTTCTTTGACCATTAAACTTAAAAACAACAACATGATAATATTATTATAACTGAGTTGGAATGACAAATCTGACAAGATCGCAGTAATTATTTTAAGATAGTTGATGCTAATGTTTCCTGTATATGTATGGCATGCAACGTTTTTTTTTCGAAGAAACTGCAATTTAGTGTGTTATTAATTAATGATGATACGTCAGATCTATATTTGTTTTTATTGTTTGCTAAAATCACTACTCAAAGCAAAAAAACTTATTTCGAACAATATTGATGCAGATGAATTTTTTGAGTAAATGGAGGATATTTAAATACGTATCCAGCGTTATTTAACGTGAGCACACGAAAGTATTGCGCTCGCATACGATAGTGTTGCGTGTGCACGCTCTTGCTAATATGTGCGTACGTAATAGCTATCGCGTCGCCATGTAGTAAGTATTAGGTGCGCACACATGCCCTATAATTATCTCACCCTTTCTTAGATAACCCCTCACACATGCCCAATATTTATCTCTGCCTGTTTTAGTTAACCCCTCACACATGCCCTATATTTATCACACCCTGTCTTAGACAACCCCTTACACATTCCCTGTATTTATCTCTCCCTGTCATAAACCCTCACACATGCCCTATATTTTTCTCACCCTGTCTTAGATAACCCCTCACACATGCCCTATATTTATCTCACCCTGTCTTAGATAACCCCTCACACATGCGCTTTATTTACCTCACCCATTTCTTAGTAAACCCCTCACACATGCCCTATATTTATCTCACCCTGTCTTAGATAAACCCTCACACATGCCCTATATTTATCTCACCCTGTCTTAGATAACCCCTCACACATGCCCTATATTTATCTCACCCTGTCTTTGATAACCCCTCACACATGCCCTATATTTATCTCACCCTGTCTTAGTTAACCCCTCACACATTCCCTATATTTATCTCACCCTGTCTTAGATAACCCCTCACACACAACCTTACAATAATTCGTTACTTTGGAAGTTTTACGAGCGTAATGTAATATCGTTGTCATCTGGAGCGACGCTATTTTTCTCTGATAAAACATGAATTTCAAATATTTAATCAATCAATGCTGCCAAACACGTCCGAGTAGTTAAACATGAATATTTTAAGTAGTCGAAATAAATGTATTTGCCCATGTTTGCATGGCATCGCGTGCGCACTTTGTAGATACCGAAAATTAAATACCCCGTATGTTCCCCAACTGTTGTTTGGAGCAATAACATTCAGTAGAAGCACACATTAATGTGATCATCATGACAGATCATAATGAAAACCAAAACTAAGGAATAAAAAAAATGGAATCTAACTCAATTACCTGGACATCGCTTGTAAATTATCATAACAATGATGTTTTGTTGCGCCGTTGATACCTCTTGGAATTGACCTTTCGACAGCGAGAGTGAAGCCACGCCCACCGATTTCAAGGGGGGTCACTCCGCCGAAGTCCGTCATAAAAATGGCTACGCGAATCGGCCGCATAAGTGAACCAAAAAGGCCTCATGGAATACCAGAAAGGCCATACAATAGTTTTTATTATCATTGAATAGTGGTGCTGAATATAATTATCATATCTATTAAATAGTCAAAACTTTTTTATTAGTCTACTTAAAAGCCGTTAAATTTATCATCAAAGTCGGCAAAATTATCGCCAATTATCGCATACAGTATGAATTGTTCGTTAGTCACAATATTTTTCCTTGAGTAATAGATGTTTCAGTTTTTTAATTAAAAGCCGTTAATTTTTGCAACCGATGGCAACATCGCAAATGTGGCACAGGTAAGTAAATTTATTATAATAGAAGACGAAGAACGTTTCTATTGAAATCCGATATAACACATATCTACAATGCGTTTGGTCAAAATGACCCATGCGCATTGTTATAATCGTATAACAAAGTCAAAGTCGTCAAAAAAGTAACATACACAATATATTATTATATATTATTATTTCCTCGAAAACTATCTTCTGCAATGTTTAAAATATAAAAAGTTGAAAGAATTTTCATGTACAAAAAAACTCGCTAATCAGACCGGGTTTTCAAAGGGTCATTCACAGTTTGCGGCATCTGTTTTGATAACGGATTAGTAGAAAGCCCACATATGGTGTAAAATGACACTTATTGGCCCCTATTGATAATTACTTGCGCATTTGAAAATAGTTTCTTAACTTACATTAAATTTGGAAGACTTAAACCGAAAGAAATAAAAAATGTTTTATTCTATGTGATATTATTAAAAATAATAACTGATTGTCTTTATTATTACGATTTCATTAGCATTAAAAAAATCTAGCAAAGTTTATAATGTCTTATTTATTTGCCGACTGCATTAGAATGTCAAATTTATTTAACGTTGGCCACCTTTGAAAAATGGTTTTAAATGTTCCTTTCTAATTTGTCTATATAGAGGATAAACAAGTACAAAGTTATACTCTTTTTTATAACGTGTCCGTTGCAAAACTTACATTTTCTATTTTCGCGTAGTATCTTATTATAACGACTGTGTTTTGCTTTCGGGCGATCGCTTAATATGTTGAGATTAAGCTGTTCGTGTGGACGACCACAAAGACGAATCCAACGTTTGAATTTTTCAAGATTAGTACCCGGTTGAGGGAACGGAAAAAACGTACTTCCATCTTTTAACCGTTCTGGATACCTTGTGTCTGAATAACAAGTGCCATAACAGCACCTTTCAACCATTTTCTTTGTTTAAAACACAGAATTACGTATAAGCTTATGTGTCGGACAACGGCGAGTTTGACGGACAAAATGGCGGATAGTAACGGGCCTAATCTATGCTGTAATCTGATTGGTTAATAAGCCTGTCAATCAATCGGCTGTCGAAAGGTCAATTATAGTGAAGTGTAGCCTATCAAAGCTACTCGATTGTCATTCGGTACCCCTCGCAGATTATCATAATCGGACTCGGGAGAAATTCGGGCTGAAAGTAGTCCGCCCACGTGATACCATTCTAAGAATGTTACAACAACAAAAACAATAACAACGATGGCGTCCATAATTCCTGTAGAGTTTGTACTTGCTCTGGCTTCAGAGCATAGAAAATCCCCATTTTCATCTTTACAAAATGTAAACAACTCGCAAAACCGGCCATGTTTGTTTTTACTATGTAATTTTGATTCGCGTAGGCCCGCGTAGGTAGACCGCAATACCGCTTCCGAAATGTGTATTCATACTATCTCCTTCGAGGTACTTATCCGATGTTTGACGGAAAGGGCCGAGAATGTGCGATTGCTCGATTGTTCCAACAAGCAACAACAACAACGCTGTCAACATCTTTCGCAATATGTTATATGAACATGTGAATGACACTCAGTGGTTTTAAAGGTAAATTTCTGGGCTTTGTATTTAATTGTTTATGCACAGTATGTTTTTTAATAAGTGTGTCTAATCTCAAACCATGGGTTCGTTATTTCTCTTAACTCATATACTTTAAATGCATCGTACTTTGGATCATAACATTAACAGTGAGCGGAAATGATTCATTTCGGATAGTTATCGATAGTGCTAAGTTATTTTCTCCGAGTACAAAGTCATAAGTAAGTCCTATTCTGTCCAAACAACTACTCAGTAAATGCAGTAGTTGATGCAAGCACTTCCCACCTTGGCGACTTCAGTTGAATCAATAATGAATAAATAATACCGGTGCATTTTAGTGAATTGCCGCATTGGTGGTCATTACACAAGCGGTTTCTTCCAGCTGCTCTTGTTTCCCCCTACCCCCCCAAAAAACAAGACCATACCTCATAAAACCTAATTTCATGACACAAAATGAAGTCTCAAGTTTGTCTATAAAATCGAATTCAATCAACCTAAAACACCCCATGACTAAAACAATACCTGTAACCATTGACATAAATGTGTGTGTTGCTTGTGGATAAATGCTCAACACAAAAGTTGATAAACAACATAATCGAACAGAAAGCCAAGAATTTAATTGACAAATATATCTATCCAGCGATTTTTTTCCTTCTTTATAAAGTACCGGTAAACAGCACTTTCCCAATTACGAAAAAAAAAACAACAAATTTCCCAATTGCTGTCTAAAAAAATCCCAATTTAAGGTAAAAAAAAAATTTTTTTTTTTTTTTTTTGGAAAATGCAACATTTTGTTAGTTTCCCTATGCAGCTCTATTGTTTCAACCTATGTAAATATAATATTGACAGCTTGAAAACACTTAGTTATCCATTTTAAAGTATTTGGGAGCAAAAAATCAAATACACCAATTTCCCAATTTGATGGTTTCACGACTTGATTTTTCCCAATTTTCAGGCTTTCACGACTCAATTTTTTCCCTATTGGACCGGTACGGGTACTTTTCCCAATTGTACAAAAAAAATCGCTGCTATCATACTGAGGTTCCTGAGATAAAAGTGTAGAACAATTAGTTCATTAGACATGAGATCTAGGCTTCATCAAAATCAATTAGCACACATTCTGTACTCACAAGTTCAATAAAGCTCGATAATAAAGTCCATTTTAAGTAGCTATTATTCAAGAAGCTGAGCTGTGATGTATCATCTGTATTTGAACTTTTAGTCAGATTGTAAATTTGTGGATTGGTATATTTTAGTGTTCTGACATTGGTATTTCAGTATGACAAAAAAATATTTTTCATTGAAGACTTTTGATAATCTTTTAAGAATAAGATTGTTGTTTCATTTGTTTTATTTTACTCATTTTTTTACCAACAGCACATGCCAATTCATAATATTCTGAAATGAGGACAACAACTACAGCGAGCTTGTCCAAGCTGCAGGGAAATCCAGCCAATGTGAGGAACATATGCATCTTGGCACATGTTGATCATGGTATGTACTGCATCACGTTATAAGCTTAAAAAATACAAACAAAACAGCAGTTGATTTCACGTTTTCACTTTAATATTGTTTTTTTGCTTAATTTATGGTATTTTCAACAATAATTAATTTCCTTGACCACTGTCTTTTTAAAACTGGTAATATGCAGATGCTAACAAATAGCTTTTTTTTATATTTCACCTGAGCACAACGTGCTAATGGTGAGCTTTTGTGATCACGTTTTGTCCACCGTGCGTCCTCAACATTTGCATTGTGAACACTAGTTAAATGGCAGCCTTCACTATAATTGTTATAACCCAATATATTAAATTGATATGCAATAATTGTAGAGATTAATTTCACTTAATACATAATTTTATTTTGATGAGCTGGTATTTAAACTGTAATTTCACTAGCCCTGTGCTGTCACTCTATTTTCTTGGATTAGGCCAGAACTTTTTAATAAACTGATTTTCGGACCCGCCGACTCCAATTTTTGACAAAACCAAAAAAATAAAATATTAAAAAATCTTTTTTTCGGATGCCAAAAGGTGGCTTTTAAACACAAAATGCTTGCCGGGTTTTAGAAAAAGTTCAAATGAGTTATAAACCATCATAGTAAACCCAGTTTTAATTACCCACATTAATACCTGAACTAGCTAAAGAAACTTCAGCGTACAGTTTATATAGTATTGACATACCTGTTCTAGAAAGTCGCGCCTGTCAAAAATCATAAAAAGCGACATTTAAAGTTATGGTAGCCAGAACTATACGTGAACATTCTTCATCGTGTACATGTGCTGGAATTTTCCAACAGCTACGCCATCATTGTTTGTGCAAGAAGTTGAAGAACGCTACAACGCTTTCATCAGCAAAGTCTGCTAATTTCTCAATACTTATGCAACCATCAAATGAAATCCTGAATGGAATCAATTTGTAAGTAAATATTTTATTTTTTCTTTATAATTTTATCAAATTGATAGTATTAAAATGACTAAAAAATGTTGTGAAAGCAATAAAAAAAGAACGATTTTGATTTAACAGGTACTCGCAATGCGAAACCCATTTACGCCTATCAACTTTAAACATTCCATATTTTACGCACAAATACGGTCATATTTTAGAGAATACAATTTTATGTGTTGTTTAATGTAGTTGTATTGAGGAATTTGTGCATATGTGTTTTTTCGTTATTTTCATTGGGTACGAAACTTCGGTTTTGTTCCGAACTGGTTCGTACCAAAAGTTCAAAAATCGCAAAACAGTTTTTAAAACGATTTCAAGCCATGAATGTCCAAATAGAATAGTCAAGTTTATGGGGGTTTATTAAAATGTTCTGGGAACGATCTATTTTTATTAAGATACCAACTATGTAAATGAAACCATGAATGTCCAAATAAAATAGTCAAGTTTATGGGGATTTATTAAAATGTTCTGGGAACGATATATTTTAATTAAGATACCAACTATGTAAATGAAATCAAAAGTAGGTCCTTCACTCGATGTACTATATTTCGGATATGTTAAAATTCGGACATATATAAAGATAGTGACATTTATGTGTTGATTTGTTGTATATAGTTTGTACAAATATGTTTTGTGTTATTTCAGGCAACAAGAATGGATGGTGGCAATTATCCTGGGCCTTTCTGTCAAGAAATAGATGTGAAAAAATATTCATTTAATTGAACCTGGAAATCAACCACCACAACTAACAGAAAACCTTTTAACAAAAGGTGTTTTTTTTGGAATTTGTGAAATTTGATAATAAACAGAAATTGATGTATATCATGTCCAAATGACCAAATGTATAAACTGTTTAACAATTTAAATTGAGATGCTTTATTTTCTGATGTTAGATTTATTTTTCCTTTCAGATGATATATATTTGTGTGATTCTAGGTTTTAATAAATAATTCTGAAACTTTATGCAGCATACTGTTACATTATTGTTAACGTTATTATATTATGTTGGTTATCTGGTTTATCAAGTGGAAAAAATTTTATTTATATAAAAATAAAGCTTTTAATATTAAGACTTATGAAGGTACTTATTGTTATTTATGTATTAACATACTTCTCAGAGTAATAAAAATATAGTAAATGCCATTATTCATTAATGAAGTAAGGTTCCTTAAATGATTCACACCGCGATAAAGTGGCGACAACTTTTTTTTGGGACAGTGAAACCCCTGAAAAGCGTTTTATCATGCTATTTGTATTTGTCTGCGGTATTGATTTTTACTAAACAATTAACTATAAATGTTTTTTTTAAACCTCAATAGCTTATTGGTTGTTTGTTGAGATAAAGTATTTTTAATGCAACATATGGATTCCTTGTAAAAAAAAACATCAAAAAATCACCAAAAAGTTTATTATAGACAAGTGAAAAAATTGCATAACTTTTGAACTTGTTAAGATATTTTTTTAATTCAAACTAATTTAAAAACTGCACATCAAGACCTACAGTCTGATTATGATCATTTTGCACATCAACATGTTTAAAAAAAAAATCACTGTGGTTGCTTAGTAAAATGAACTTCATACCATAGCATTTTAAAATGAGTGCATATTTGGTCACCCATCTTTTTTTTCCGTCCTCCTACCTGACACTTTTAGAAAAAAATCCAAAAATCATTTTAATACAAAATTTTGGCCTTAAGATGAAAATGACCAACTATACACTTGATACTTTGACCATGATATTTTGTTGTTGAGTTTTTCATCACTGTCTAAACACAGAATTACTTCCCCTTGATAAAACATAATTACAAAGTTAGAAGTTTCCTATATTGTAATCATTGTTAAATTAAGGTTATATTATTGTATTAAAATGTTTCAGGAAAGACAACTCTTGCAGATGCCCTTGTAGCAAGTAATGGAATTATCTCCCAAAGAATGGCAGGAAAGGTAAAATAGCATTCCTTTACTTCTGTCTAATTTTGTTCAATTTTAACGAATTGTAATGAAGTAACCTGTTCTTATTTTGGGCAAATACATTTTTTATCATTGCCTCTAAAGTTATTCTGGCTTTCAGAGACAGCAATTCTTTAAAATAGTAATGTGGTTCTTATTCAGATTTTGAACCATTCCAAGTTCATTTTGGTGTTTTCTTTTATCACTAGCCATCGATTTATGTAAACAGTTATTTCTTTTAAAGACTGAGATGATGTTCCATTTTCAAAGTAATGTTATTAGAAATGAATGTTTTAAATTAAAATATGTGTGATTCTAATGCGCAAACAGTCAGTCTGTTGTTGTTGTTTTTTTCACTTTATTCCATTCTTATGGTCACATATTTAATTGATTTATTCTTCGTTTATATTTGCATGTTATTCATTTTCTATTTTTATGCCCCCGGTAGGGTGGCATATAGCAGTTGAACTGTCCGTCAGTATGTCTGTCCGTCCGAAAAAAAACCTTAAACATTGGCCATAACTTTTTAAATATTGAAGATAGCAGCTTGATCTCATGGAGCTGCACATTTTGAGTGGTAAAATTTCAAGGTGAACATCATCCTTCCAGGTCTAGGGATCGAAAAAACAAATCCAAGGGAAGTAATAAGCTTTAAATGGACATAATTATCTGACCTGCCAAATTATTTTTTTTTTTAAATAAACTAAAGTGGCGCAGAAGGCGGCATTGTGCTTCTGACAAACAAATCGTGGTAAAAGGTCAAGGTCTTAAGTCAAAAATACAAATCAAAGGGAAGTAATAAGCTTTAAAAGGAGATAATTATTCAATATTGAACATAGCAACTTGATATTTGGCATGCATGTGTATCTCATGGAGCTGCACATTGAGTGGTAAATCTACAGTCACGGTAGTGGCTTTTAATTATTTGCTACTAAAAATAGAGAGTGGCTTTTAATTATTTGCTACTAAAAATAGAGATTTGTTAGAGACAATTATTTTCAAGGGAAGTAATTTATATAATTATAAATCTCATATTATATATTTCTTTACCAAGAATTTAAGAATTCTTTCACTGTTACTGTACAGATTTTTTATTTGGATTATTTATAACTCAAATGAATGATTTGTCAAAGTTTTTTTTAAATGATATAATTATCATTTCTTTACTGTACTAATTTGTGAATAGTAGGGTTCATTACATACCTCTGGACTTACGTCTACAAGCACATGATGAACTCTGACTATGATCTCTTTCATAAACCACAGGCCTTGGTTGTCAGTGATGGCTGACTTGGTCATTTTGACTGTCTTCAGACTCCCCACTGGTTGGATTGGACAAAATCCAAGGGAAGTAATAAGCTTTAAAGGGAGATGATTTATACCTGCCAAATGATTAATAGAAATTTTATTTCAAAGCGGCGCAGTAGGGGGCATTGTGTTTCTGACGAACACATCTCTTGTTCAACTGATATGAGGGTCTATCTTATTACAGTTGCGGTATTTGGATAGCAGGGAAGACGAGCAAGTCAGGGGTATCACCATGAAATCAAGTGCCATCTCTCTCCATTTTCATAATGGTAAAAATAAACTATTTCTCTCACAAAACACAGAATAGCTAATTGCAACTATTTGCATAGGAAGTCCTGATAATTGTTGGTGAAAGAATTTTACCAGATTGAATGGTCAAATTGCATAGGTATGACTTCGTTAAGCTGAAGACATAGTTATGATTGTTTAAAGCTCACAACTTTCATCTTCATTTCGTTTTTTGGATTCCTGGTTTTCACCTTCCATAAATATATTTATTTATATTAAAATGTGTTGACATACGACGATAGCTCTTATATCACTAATGATACAAACATCTAAAGGAAGGATTTATAGCTTTTATATCACTAATGATACAAATATCTTAAGGAAGGAGTTATAAACCTGTTTGAAAACATCACTATTTGGTCAAATTTATATCAGAAATATGATAATTAAACAATGTTTCTTTGTAAAACAAATTCGTTTGGCTTCTATAACAATTTGTAAACCTTTAACCTAACTTATATTGAAGCCATATCATGCAAAAATCATTCGTATTCAGGGCTCCCGCTGCCATTGGCTATTGTTGCCAAATGCAAAAAATTTGAAAAGTGACAAAACAATCTTTAAATTTGCAAAAACAAGTCGAGAGAAAAGATTTCCTTTACAGTGTTTGTTTACGATATCATGACAACAGATACAAAGTTGAAATTCAAGGAAGGACTTTTGAAATATGGGTTTTTAATTATACAACAAAAAGTAAAATTTGTAAACTAGTATTCTTTATTTAAATGGATTTTTTTCCTGAAAATATAAATCCAAAAGGAATCCTTTTAGGGCTCCTATTTTTTGTCTTCAGGACTTTTCCAAGTAAGGAGTTTCCAGTGAGACCCCTGAAAATTTGCAACAAAATGGCTCTTATTTTTTAAAAGTGGCAACCTAATTTTTTTAATTGTGAAAATTGATGGCGAAAGAAAATTTCAATCCAGCAAGATACCTGCTTATTTCATTTACAACCTGTGTAGCCTTTGCGCAGTTTGGTATGGAGATACCTTGTCCACTTAAATGTCACACAAAATTTTTTGGTCTCACTAGCAGACTGTGAAGCTCCTGAAAAGACTTGGCTGTTATGTTGTGAGAGCCATTTGGGCATAACTAGCATCAAATTATAATTAAGCTAAGTTTTCTCCTAGGAACAATTATATGTGCTTAAAATTCTACGTAAGCTTCAATAGTTTAATGCTGGATCTTGTTTAACTAATCTTCGTTGCTAGGATTGATTGATTTTGTTATTTATAGAGATTCTTTGCTGTGCTAAATACTGTAAATTAAGTCCAATAAAAGATGGTAGGGTGTTTTAAATAGCTAATACTGGCCTGTCAATTGGTTTATGGAAGTACATGTATGATGACATTGTTTAAGGGATTTAAACCAAAACTCTTGGAAATGACTGAAAGCATAATATTAAGGCCAATTAGATATGAGCCAGATCACATCATGAATTGTTGAATTGTGGCCCTTTGATTATTTTATATTAAAACCAGCCTTTTTGAAATTTCAGTTTTTGTAATGCAAATCCAGTCATCATCTCTGAAATTTATTAAATTATCTCTAGATTGCTTTTAATCAAGAGGGGACACTTTTACAACAGCTGTTGTTTTGAAGTTTACTTGGAGACATAATGGGGCATAAAAAAATACATTTCAGATGTTGGAGAGTATCTGATCAACTTGATTGATTCACCAGGCCATGTGGATTTCTCATCGGAAGTTTCTACTGCTGTAAGACTTTGCGATGGGGCCATTGTTGTTGTAGATGTGGTTGAAGGAGTCTGTCCCCAGGTGATAATTACAGCATTAAAATATGTAATAAATATTTGGAAATATTTTTAAGATGACACTGATTGGCCAAACAATTGAAGGATTGAATTTTATTTTGGTTGTATTCATTCGCTAATGAACGCCATGGTTAGAGTGGCAATTACATGATGTTCGCTTGTTCTTTATTTACGATGTGCTTGTTAAATCGCTGTGTGCTTAATCACATAAATGCAACCACAGTAAAATTCTTTTTTTTTAGCTCACCTGAGCACAACGTGCTCATGGTGAGCTTTTGGGATCGCCTTTTGTCCGTCATCTGTCGTGCGTGCGTCGTCAACATTTTACCTTGTGAACACTCTAGAGGCCACATTTCTTATCCGATCTTCATGAAACTTGGTCAGAACATTTGTCCCGATGATGCCTCGACTGAGTTCAAAACTGGGTCATGCTGGGTCAAAAACTAGGTCACTAGGTAAAAAAATAAAGAAACCTTGTGAACACTGTAGAAGTCACATTTGATGCCTAATCTTCATGTAAATTTTGCCAAAATGTTTGTCTTAATGATATGTTGGTTGAGTTCAAAAATTGTTCCGGTCCGTTGAAAAACATGGCCACCAGGGGGGCGTTGCAGTATTCCTTATATGGCTTTATAGAAGCCTTGTGAACACTCTAGAAATCACAATTTTTGCCCAATCATCATGAAACTTGGTCAAAACATTGGTTTTATTGGTATCTCGGA
Source organism: Dreissena polymorpha (assembly GCF_020536995.1). Lineage (NCBI taxonomy): Eukaryota > Metazoa > Mollusca > Bivalvia > Myida > Dreissenidae > Dreissena > Dreissena polymorpha. Next base: position 72,751,119 of record NC_068358.1, read on the forward strand.
TGAGTTAAAAAATGGTCCAGATCGGTGAAAAAACATGGCCGCCAGGGGGCGGGACAGTTTTCTCTATATGTATATAGTGAAAACATTCGAACACCCTTAAGTCACATTTTTGGTCCAATCTACATGAAATTTAGTCAGAACATTTGTTTCCTGGATACGACGGTTGAGTTTGAAAATGGTTCAGATCGGTAAAAAAACATGGCTGCGCGGGGGGGGTCTTTTTCCTTATATTTATATAGTAAAAAAGCTTGGGAACACTCTAGAAGTCACATTTTTTTGCCTAATCATCATGAAATTTGGTCACAACACTGGTTATGTGGATATCTCGGACGAGCTTGAAATAATCGTGAACATTTGAAAAACATGGCCATAAAAACAGAGGATTATTATGTTGATGATTGGTTGGGGATGAAGTGCAACAAATGTATTTTTGCCATCTGAAAACCCTTTATTAAATAATCTCAAAATTTTAAGTAGTAATATTGATTTCACAGAAAATTACTTAGGGGAGAAACAACTGTATATAACAGTTTAGAGTCAGTCCCCAAATTCCTGTGCTGGCCACTTTTCACACATTTTGTTGCATGTAATTTAATGACCGCAGACCAATGAAATAACCATTAGCCACAGCAGGTACCTCATTATCTCTGACAGTTGCTTGATGCCTAACCCCTTGTTTACAGCCTTTTGCAGTGAACAGCATGGAACAGCAATTGCTATACAGTGGTATCAATATAGAGATAAACACGTAAATACATCTGTCTGGCATTTATTTTCGTATAAAAATCAGCATGCTGACTGCATAAAAAGAACAGATTACAACATTGGAGCAAGCTCTTGAAATCGCCAAAATTTATGTACTTATATATTTCCAAGAAAGGTTTATACAATATTTATAAATTTAATGGGCGTGATATTTCATATTTCTTAGCTTTCAGTACAGTGATGCCTGATTGAACTTACTCAATATGGCTATTATTTAACTTATAACTATCACAAAGTCCCAGTGTATATTATGAATATGAGGAAGAAAAAGTAAAGCAAAGACCTATAGATAATGTTATCTATAGGTCTTTGAGTAAAGATATGTACGTAAAATATCCTTTACAGCTTAGGCAACAACTGTTATCAAAATTCAATTATATTGATCAATAAAAAATAGATTGAAATATTCTCCAACTTTACTGTTGAACATTTATTGACAAAAAACTATTGTGTCTACATGTACACATATCATATCACAGATATACTTTGTTCAAGAATTAAATAGATAGAGAAAATGTACTTAAAACCAACTATTTGCGATACTTATGATATTAAATGCAGCTTGTATTTGAGAATAAATTTCACAATTAAAATGCATTTTAGTTTTGCATTGGTTGTAAATAAAGAGTCGAAGCGTAGACGCATTGTTTACAAACAACACTTACAAATGTGAATAATTAACAAAAATTAACTCTTAAATGAAGTATGAAATTTCATTTTAAATCATAAATATAGATTGATATACAAAAGTCATGTAGGCCTACATGGATGATATGTGAAATACAGTATTAGGTGAAAGTCAGAAATACCATTATTCTAATTAATTTTATATGCAGACGTACGTCATGTATGATATGTGAAATGCAGTATTACTTGAAAATCAGAGTATCATTGTTCTAAATAACTTTGAATGGAAAAACAGTGAAAACGTATTTTAATAATAGAGCACACTAAGTCTGTACTACCGCCTGTCTGTTCAGCACTCGTCCTCTTTTGAAGATTTTACACTAAATAATCAAACTATAAAGCGCAAGTTAAGTATGTTCACCCGTCTGTATGTAGTACTTTTATTATTTTGAACTCCACCTTCCCAGAATAGTTTAGTTCCTTTGGGTCTCAGGTGAGCGCCTTAGGGCCCATGGCCCTTTTGTTTCATTATCTTTCTGGTTATTTTGTTGTATTCTTCAAAATTGTTTTTGCTTGCAAGTTTGGTAAATTTTACATGCAGAGATGTTTTCTTAATAAAGCAGCAAAGAACAGTTCTTAATAAAGCAGCAAAGAACAGCCCCTTTGAACTAATTATCACAAAATAGAATGAAAACTATGATTGATATGAAGTTTAATATAAACATGAGTCATCAAGCTGTCATAATCAAGCATGATTTATAATTCAACAAAAAATAACATAACAAAAATGTAAAAACAGATATAAATATAACCTTATAACCTGTGCATTAAGAAGACGTTTGCTTCAGCTGGTATAACCTACAGGCAATGAGCTGGGGCTTATTAATGCTTTCCCACTTAAAAGCAAAGTGAAAATGGCTATGTGTAAACAGCATAAAACCAGAGCAGCCTGCAAGTCACTTGCAGTCTGTTCAGGTTTTATTCTGTTTGCTGTTAATCAGTTTCTAAGGTTTGGAGATGAAGCATTAAAACTTGAATCTAGTAAGAAAGGTTTATATTAAATGTTACTTTTGAAGGGACTACAATTGCGTGAAATTACATATCTAAGAGGTAAAGGGTTAATGTTTTAATATTGTACAAGATGTGCTTTTTTAGTAAAAGTACTTTCTACAGTTCACACTTAATGTACATAAAAGCAGGAGTTTATCTTAATTATACTTAAAGTTCATGTCTTACAGGTCTTGAGTTATCTTTTTTATGCTCCCCCAAAATTTTTGGGGGGAGCATTATAGTCGCCGCTTCATCTGTGGGTGAGTGTCCGTGTGTTTGTCCGTCCGTCCGTGCACAATTTTTGTCCGGGCTATTTGCTCAGCAATGAATGACCGGAATTCAATGAAACTTTATGGGAAGCTTTACTACCAAGAGGAGATGTGCATATTATCAGCCGGATCTGGTCGGATGATTTTTCACAGAGTTATGGCTCTTTATAATTTTCTATAAACTGTACATATAGTGCAATTCTTGTCCGGGCTATTTCTCCCCAACTACTGACTGGAATTCAATGAAGCTTTATGGGAAGCTTAACTCCTTTCGGAGATGCGCATGTTATTTGTGGGTTCTGGTTAGATGATTTATTTAGAGAGTTATGGCCCTTTGTAATTTTTAAGTTGCTAAACAATCCATCGTATTATTTTGTCTAAAGTTATGCCCCTCAAGACGTTTCCTTTTATCTGAATATATAGTGCAATATTGTGAAAAAAAACACTTTGGGGAGCATCACCCCTCTCCGACGGTTTCTTGTTTTTTAATTTACGGAACAGATGAATACAATTACATTTATTCATTTCAATGCACAACACTCAGTAGATCTATACTGTATCCTCCCAATGTTTATTATAAGTGAGAAACGCAAACATGAAATCACTTCAAGTAAACAAGTCATGTCGCAGTTGACATTTTAATCACATCATGTATCAATACATGATACTGCAGTAGCATCTACAGGGATGTGCTCAATTTTATTAATTAAAAAGCATCAGTCACTTGGTAAAATGAGTAACACAACCAAATCAGAAATCAAACACATAAAAATATGAGTTGCAAACAAATAGAATACACAGATATTGATACAACTTCAATAAGGCATTGTGTTGATATTACATTTGTATTATGAATTCCTACCTCTTCCTTTATAAAATAGCTATGCTTTAGTAATATATATTAATCTTAATAAAGACAATAAAACCATAAAACTTAAGTTAAACAAACAATTCAACAATAAAGCTGTGTAGGTTGAGTGGGAATTTTCATTCTGTTATACATTTTTATCGGATACAAAGAGAATATTAGGTTTGTGAATGGGTGTATGGGTGGGTATTTAAATTCATTAAGAAAGGTTAATACATAAATACTCACTAAAACATATACTGTTTTGAGACTAGTTTCTTATGAAAAATAATTAATTGGTATTTATGGGTTACTTTTTCTCTCTAACATACACATACATAGAGCACCCATACAGCCTCATAGCCTTAAATCCTCTTTATGTCAGACGCATGCAGTTCTACGTCAAGCATGGCTGGAGAACATCCGCCCAATCCTCGTCCTCAACAAGCTGGACAGGCTGATCACAGAGCTGAAGATGGAACCCCTGCACGCCTTCATTCACCTCCAACAAATACTTGAACAGGTCAGCGACATTGTGGAGAATTTGCAATTAAAGGAAATATCTTGTATTCTATATAGTTTGTGTGGCTGCAGTAAGTTGTTTGTGGATAGTAATGCCTTCATGTATTTGCATCAAATATTTTGTTTTGAAAAGTTCACAATTTCATTAAGAAATCTTACTCTTTTGAGCTGATGGTGAGCTAATTTTGTCCATTGTCCATCATGCATGGTCAATATTTACTTTGTAATGACATTAAGGGCTTTATCATTATGAAACGTGGTAAAAGCATTTGTCTCAATGTTATTTTGGCTGCGTTTAAAACTGGATCATGTGGGGTCGAAATATAATAAAAGAGGGAACATGAACCCTCTGGAAAGAAACCTCATTGTTTGCATGATACTTAAGGAACCTACTAAGAACTTATGTTAAAATGCTATCTCAGCCATGTTCAAAAATGGTTATTGTCTGAGAAACTTCAGATTTTTTGCTGAATTTCCACAAAACTTGCTCAGAACATTCGTTTTGATGGTTTCTTGGTCACATTCCTGAGTAAAGCCAATACTGCATGCATGTGATTTCATGAACCCAATCTGTGTTTCACAAATTAAAAAATTCCAAATTCCAAGGTTAAAATACATTTCCTAAACTTACTAGGCCAGAGTAACCCACTAGGTAAACCTGATTATTTTTGCTTAAAGTAGAAACTTGCATTTGAAATTGAGCCATTTTGTTCTTTGGAAACCACAAAATAAAAACCAACATCAGCATGAATGTATCTGCTATCAGGTGAATGTGGTGACCAGTGAATTCTTCACGGCTGACATGATGTCACTGCACACCACTGAATCTTCCAGCCCAGGGGAGGCCACTCAGGTATGCCTGTGTGCACTGAATCTTGCCTTTATTCATCTTGACTATATTGTTCAACTTGCCATGTCTATGTCCAGCGTCGACTATGTTGTACAACTTGCCATTTCTATGTCCAGCGTCGACTATGTTTTACAACTTGCCATTTTCATGTCCAGTGTTGACTTCTGGTATGTTTTACAATTTTCCATTTCTATGTCAAGGGTTGACCATGTTTAATAACTTTCCATTTCTATGTCAAGGGTTGACTATATTTTACACCTTTTCATTTCTATGCTCAGCATTGAATAGGTTGAATTGGAAATTTAGAATAATTAATCAATTATATGCACAAGAAATAAATCTAACTGTATTTGTTTCTGAATTGTCCTGCTGCATCCATAAAATGTGTAATGAATTAGTCCTCCAACATGTGTTTAACTACTTGTATCTATTTTATTGATGATTTTTTTTAACAGATTCACAGGAAACACATAGATTGCTAATAGAAAGTTTTAATTTATCTTTTCATTCAAATTAAAGGAGGAGAGAAACTTTATTATAGCATAATTAGGGTTCTTTATTTAAGGCAAGGAACAGTGCAACGCAGCACAAAAGCATTAAGAACAACATACAAGTACGCAACTATCACACAAAACAAATAAATTTGACCCACTAAACAAAGCAATTGCCTTACAATGTTCACGTCTGCACGGACCTTATTTCATGTACACAGAATTATGACTGGACAGAAGATGCAGACGAGTTAGAACACAAGAACATCTACTTCTCACCAGAGCTTGGCAATGTGGTCTTCACATCGGCCTACGATGGCTGGGGATTCACGTAAGAGAGCAAACTACATTTGAGACAGAATGTATTAGGGTCATTCATCTGTTGTTTTGGGTGCTCTGTCATTCTACATAACAAGAGATATATTTTGGAGCTAAATAGATCCCAATTTCTTAAGTAATGTATAATGCCCCTCTTGGAAGAAGAGGGGGTATATTGTTTTGCGGTCGGTTGGTCGGTCTGTCTGTCGGCCTGTTGGTAGACCAGTTCATTTCCGATTAATAATTAACAATAAATAATCAAGAAATGACTGATTGGTTTAATACTTCACATGTGAATTGGCCTTGGACAGTAGATGATCCCTCTTGAAATTGGGGTCACTAGGTCAAAGGTCAAGGTCACTATCACAGTAAGTGTGAAAATCGTCTCCAAACAATAACTTGTCAACCAATGGACCGATTGGCTTTATACTTAAATGTGAATTGGCCTTGGACAGTAGATGACCCCTATTGAAATTGGGGTCACTAGGTCAAAGATCAAGGTCGCTGTTACACATTAAGAATAAAATCGTTTCCAATGAAATACTTGTCAACTGATTCACAGATGGTTTTAATCCTTCCCATGTTCATTAGCCTTGGATAGTAGATGACCCTTATTGAAATTTGGGTCACTAGGTCAAGGGTCAAGGTCACTGTCACAATAAGTGTGAAAATTGTTTCTTATCAATAACTTGTCAACAAATTAAACGATTGGCTTGGTATTTCACATGTGCATTGGCCTTGGACAGTAGATGACCCTTATTGAAATTGGGGTCACAAGTTCAAAGCCCTGTTTAGGGGGCATATGTCTCCGAACGCAGAACTCTTGTTTGACATTAAAATTATGTCATCACCATGAAATGTCGATGTGCAAGCTACTGTATTTATTGCCAATGATTCACACATTTCTCAGTTATTTGCCTTAGAACTTATCTTTCATTTTGACAAAGCTCAAAGTTCTCTACTGTGTGTGCAAAAAGTTATGTTTTAACAATTAGATTAAAATGACAGTTGGTACGTGTACCATTACGTCATCCCTTTTCATTCCTCGAGATAGGTGTGTTAACAAATATTCAGCAGTTTGTCATTGATATGTATGAATTTTTCAAGCAATTGAAAATGTGTAAAATGCAGTTATCTTGCTGTTATCTGTATAAACTTGCAGTACATATGTTGATATTGTTGATATTGTTTTGCATACTGATTAATCAGAATTTATAGTTTGGAGAAAAAAACGCTTGCTTACATTTTCCAGCATAGACCAATTCGCAGATATTTATGGTCGCAAACTTGGTATGAACGTAGAAGGGCTACGTGGGACTCTGTGGGGAGACTTCTATCTCAACAGCAAGACCAAGCGTATCATGAAGGGCGCTCATGTAAGAGGGATCTTCTCTAATAATATTTCATTGAGAAAGTAATGATAATTTAAATTTTACGTGTAGTTAGGTAGAATATTTTAGTGTTTATTATAAGTTCTATATTTTAATTGGACTTTATAATTTGATTTGTTATTTTTGAGCTTTTGGGATCGGTCTTTGTCCGTTGTCTGTCGTCCATCCGTCGTCCGTTGTCCACATTTGTCTTGTAAACACTCTAGAGGCCACATTTCTTGTCCGATCTTCATGAAACTTAATCAGAAGATTTGTCCCAATGATACCTTGATCGAGTTCGAAACTGGGTCATGCTTGGTCAAAAACTAGGTCAAAAAGAAGAAAAACCTTGTTAACACTGTAGAAGTCACATTTCATGCCCAATCTTCATGTTACTTTGTCAAAATGTTTGTCTTAATAATATGTTGGTTAAGTTCAAAAGTGGTTCCAGTCTGTTGAAAAACATGGCCGCCAGTGGGCGGGGCAGTTTTTCTTATTTTGCTATAGAGAAACCTTGTTAACACTCTAGAAGTCACAACTTTTGCCCAATCATCATGAAACTTGGTCAAAACATTGGTTTTATTGATATCTTGGACGAGTTTGAAAATGGTCCAGATCAGTGAAAAAACATAGCCACCAGGGGGCGGGGCAGTTTTCTCTTTATGTATATAGTAAAAACATGTGAACACTCTAGAAGTCACATTTTTGGTCCAATCTTCATGAAATTTGGTCAGAACATTTGTTTTTTAGATACATGAGTTAAGTTTGAAAATGGTTCCGGTCTGTTGAAAAACATGGCTGCCAAGGGAACGGGGCAGTTTTCCTTATACAATGTATTTATATAGTAAAAAAGGCTTGAGAACAGTCAAGAAGTCACATTTATTACCTTATCATCATGAAACTTGGTCAAAACATTGGTTTTATTGATATCTTGGACGAGTTTGAAAATGGTCCAGATCGGTGAAAAAACATAGCCGCCAGTGGGTGGGGTAGTTTTCTCTAAATGTATATAGTGAAAACATGTGAACACTCTAGAAGTCACATTTTTGGCTCAGTTTTAATGCAATTTGGTAAGAACATTTGTTTCCTAGATACGAAAGTTAAGTTTGAAAATAGTTCCGGTCTGTTGAAAAACATGGCTGCCAGGGGGGCTGGCGCATTTTCCTTATATTTATATAGTAAAAAAAGTTTGTGAACACTCTAGTTTAATCAAATCAATATACTACAGGTTATATGTTCAGTTATTTTTGTGTCTTTGAATAAAATTTAGCTAAAATCCAGTATTTAAAAAATTCGAATATACTTTTAAGAATCAGGGTCAAGAGGTTTATAAAACTACATTGTAGATATAGTACAGGTCAAGTCTTATACAATTGGTTTCTATGGACTCAGGTGAGCACTGGTTAGGGCCATTATGGCCCTCTTGTTATATGTTTATAATTATCCGTCAAGCATTGAAAGGAATTGTTCAATAGTATTGATAATGTTGTTTGTAATGTGGAGGTAAGTTTTTAAGAGTTATCAATTATACAGTTAATATATACAATATTGTCTGCAGAATTGCCAAAATATTCATCTTAGTTAAGGTATCCTGCAATACAAACTAAAGACAAATCAAGGTCGTGGGGAAGTAGTGGAATTGGTTCAGCCTATCTAACAGAAGGTCCTATACTAAATCCCCTGTGAAAGAGGATTCTCGCTATCTTCTGCAAAGACACCAGATAATGATTCTTTACAAGACAAGTTCAAAAATTTATAGATAAAAAACCTTAGGCTTTCGGTACATTCAGGCTTAAATGAATAGATATAAAAAAAGTAAGGAAATATATAGACAATTCCAAAATGCACAATGTTCTGATACATTTTATATTTACAAAAACGTCTCTGCTCAAAGTCGGTTAAAACTTGAAAACTCAATTGAATGTAACTTAATTTATTTATATTTGATTTTAAAAGAATTTATTGTATTTCTGTAGACCAAGGGCAAGAAGCCCCTTTTTGTCCAGTTTGTGCTGGAGAGTGTGTGGTCTGTGTACGATGCAGTCATGATACGTAAGGACAAGGAAATGACTGAGAAGATTGTCAAGTCCCTTGACCTGAAGATTGGCCTTCGGGAAACCCGCCAGAGCGACACTCGGGTACAGCTCCAGGCCATGATGTCACAATGGCTGCCATTGTCCCGGGCAGTGCTAGGTGAGGTTTCTATGATGTCTTAAACCATTCCTTATCCTTGATACTCTTGTTCATGCTTTTTTTAGCTCACATAACCATTACTTGCTTTTGTCTGTCAGTCTCCCTTTGTAGTCTACATTTTCTGTGTTTAAATTAAAACAATCATTTCGGTTTATAAAAAAATTGAGGCCATTTTAATATTTTTCAATAAACATGAACATGTAGCTCTATAAGTATACCACTCCACACGCTCTTGCAGTCATTTGTTTTGAAAAATCAAAACTTGAAAGAATTTGAATCACCTGAATTTAAGCATGTATCTACCAATATTTATAAGCTTACATGATATACTTTTGAAGTAAGATTATTTAAAAATAGGTTTACTGAAAAGGTTGTTAATTTGCTTGAGTCAGAAATATGAAAATTACCTGTTTGCATCAAAAAGCAGGATTGTGCTTCTAACAAAATTCTCTGAGTGTGTGAGGCAGTGTTTACATTGAATGCATATGAGGAGCACTCTGTGAAAAAGGGGTTTAATGCATGTGCCTTAAGTGTCATCACAGGCTAATCAGTGACGACACTTTTCACCTTAACTTGATTTTTGCTAAGAAGAGACATTCTTGAAACAAAAACTATCATAAAAACAGAAAGTGATGTCCCTGATTAGCCTGTGCAGACTGCACAGGCTAATCTGGGATGACATTTTACGCACATGCATTAATACCCTTTTTCACAGAGCACGGCCCATATAATTATATTCATGTTCAGGAAAGGTAGTGGAGAAACTGCCTTCCCCATTGGCCATAGCTGAGGAGAAGGTGGAGAAGCTGATGTGTAACCAGGCCCGTAGGTTTGACTCCCTGCCTATAGAGACTCAACAACTTAAACAAGGTGAGTTGAATGTAGGGCATGGGTAGGGTTAAATTAAATAAGGGTGAGATAAATATAGGGCATGTATGATAGGTTATCTAAGACAGGGTGAGATAAATATAGGGCATGTATGAGGGGTTATCTTAGACAGGGAGAGATAAATATAGGCCATATATGAGGGGTTATCTAAGACAGGGTGAGATAAATATAGGGCATATATGAGGGGTTATCTAAGACAGGGAGAGATAAATAAAGGGCATGTATGAGGGGTTATCTAAGACACGGTGAGATAAATATAGGGCATATATGAGGGGTTATCTAAGACAGGGAGAGATAAATATAGGGCATGTATGAGGGGTTATCTTAGACAGGGTGAGATAAATATAGGGCATGTATGAGTGGTTATCTTTGACAGGGTGAGATAAATATAGGGCATGTATGAGGGGTTATCTTAGACAGGGTGAGATAAATATAGGGCATGTATGAGGGGTTATCTAAGACAGGGAGAGATAAATATAGGGCATGTATGAGGGGTTATCTTAGACAGGGTGAGATAAATATAGGGCATGTATGAGGGGTTATCTAAGACAGGGTGAGATAAATATAGGGCATGTATGAGGGGTTATCTAAGACACGGTGAGATAAATATAGGGCATGTATGAGGGGTTATCTAAGACAGGGAGAGATAAATATAGGGCATGTATGAGGAGTTATCTTAGAAAGGGAGAGATAAATATAGGGCATGTATGAGGGGTTATCTAAGACAGGGAGAGATAAATATAGGGCATGTGTGAGGGGTTATCTAAGACAGGGAGAGATAAATATAGGGCATGTGTGAGGGGTTATCTAAGACAGAGAGAGATAAATATAGGGCATGTATGAGGGATTGTCTTAGACAGGGTGAGATAAATATAGGGCATGTACGTGTATGAGGGGTTATCTAAGACAGGGAGAGATAAATATAGGGCATGTATGAGGGGATATCTTAAACAGGGTGAGATAAATATAGGGCATGTTTGAGGGGTTATCTAAGACAGGGTGAGATAAATATAGGGCATGTATGAGGGGTTATCTTAGACAGGGTGAGATAAATATAGGGCATGTATGAGGGTTTATCTCATACAGGGAGAGATAAATAAAGGGCATGTATTAGGGGTTATCTAAGACAGGGTGAGATAAATATAGGGCATGTATGAGGGGTTATCTAAGACGGGGAGAGATAAATATAGGGCATGTATGAGGAGTTATCTAAGACAGGGAGAGATAAATATAGGGCATGTATGAGGGGTTATCTAAGACAGGGAGAGATAAATATAGGGCATGTGTGAGGGGTTATCTAAGACAGGGAGAGATAAATACAGTGAAAACTCTCTTTACGACCACCTCGGTATTCCGACCAACTCGCTAAGTCGACCACCATTTTTCAGTCCCGATTTGTTCCTTCTATATTTCAATGGTCGTTACACTCACTAATCCGACCAACCCGCTAATCCGCTATTACGACCACTTTAATCAGTACCAATTATCGATATTGTTCTTAATTGACACCCGCCAAACGACCAGTAATTTTCACACCTTACTTGATCTGATGTTGTGGTACTATCGGGCTTGTGTACGAAGCCATTCTGACCCAATTAACCACAATTAACGACAACGGTTTTTGGCATCGATTTGCGACACAGGTGTTAGATTTTCGGCACTTGTTATAATTTTTAACCCTTGATTGACAATTAGCTATTATTATTATTGAGTCTTTGATGGGTAAATTGTTAGTTGTTTGGTACACACTTTAAAGATTTATTAAGGCGAATAATTTAACAGTTAGGATATTTGAGTAACACGGTTTTGTTCGTGATGGATATAAAAACCGACTTTTATACCATATCGTTATTCAAAATGGATAAGCGAAAACGGAAAGAGTTGTGTTTAAAAGAAAAGATTGATTTGATCGACGCAAGTGATGGGAAATCTCAACGACGATTTATTCGGCATTGGAAAGACTCGGGTTCAAGCTATTCTAAAAAGAAAATCTCGACTTTTATTCGACAAAATGCTAAGCAGACGACAATTGACTCATTCGTTAAGTAAACATCAAGGATCTTGATGAAAAGTACATATACATGTATTTACACTTCTTTAATGAACAACTTGAAATACTATCTTTGTACAATGTATAAATACAATGTATAAACGGATGACTGTTATATTGTATGCAAACAGATAAAAGTTCAGTGAATATTTACGTTGTTGTAATTATATGTCCATCAAATTCATGAAAACTCAGAATTAAGACCACCTCGCTATTAAGACCACTTTTGAAAAGTCCCACAAGTGGTCTTAATAGCGAGTTTTCACTGTATAGGGCATGTGTGAGGGGTTATCTAAGACAGGGAGAGATAAATATAGGGCATGTATGAGGGATTATCTAAGTAGAGCTGCAACGATTCACCGAAAGCTCGATTCAATTTGATTTCAGACAGTCCGATACCGATTATTTCGATTCGATTCATCTTTCAACCTAGTTTTATCATATATTGATTATATTCACTCTTCTGCCTCAAAATAAACATTTATGTTCAAATGTGTTGCATATCTAGACATTTTTGGCATTTGTGTGTTTGCTAGATATAGTTTGGTTTGTTCAACAGTGTTTTAAAAACTGTTGAAAGTGGGTTAAATTAACATTTGTAAGAAATATTTAGGAAGAAACTGCCATTTTTCTGACAAACTATGTCAATTTTTCAATAAAACACATTAAAAAGAATAGCAAATTAGGAACTCAATATTAATATCAATAAACTTCTGATTCAAAGATTGTGTTGACTACACAATAATATAAAAAATAAATAAATAATAATAATGCTGGCGACTTGAGTAGTTGCACTAGTGCTACCTCTTGCTAAATCAATGTTATGTTTGCGTTTGACATGTTGCATTAGATTAGTGGTTGAGCCGGATTTAGGGTACGCCACGTCCGTGAAGCACAGTTTACACGTAGCTTTATCGGGAGGGCTACCATCCCGAAACCCAAAATACTGCCACACTTTTGATTTTAGCTTTTTAGGCGCATCTGATAATTTCCATTTGCCGGCCACATATTTTTTTCAGCCATTTTGAAGTTTTTTTCCGAAAGTAGACCGTAACGCCCGTATTGATTGGATGACTAAAGTATTAAGTAAACAATCGGGCACATCGTAATTACAGGTAAAGATAAACCCCATACCTTCCCATATCAAATAGTCAGAGTACAGCGCGCTTTACGTATATATATCTATATGTTAAAGAATCAAATTAAATTTGGAAGGGTTGGTATCGTAATCGAATCAACGCATTTAAAACCGATTTTCTATGCATCGGATCGGATCGTTGCAGCTATATATCTAAGACAGGGGGAGATAAATATAGGGCATGTATGAGGGGTTATCTAAGACAGGGTGAGACAAATATAGGGCATATATGAGGGGCTATCTAAGACAGGGAGAGATAAATATAGGGCATATATGAGGATTTATCTTAGACATGGTAAGATAAATATAGGGCATATATGAGGGGTTATCTAAGCAAGGGAGAGATAAATATAGGGCATATATGAGGGGTTATCTTAGACAGGGAGAGATAAATATAGGGCATGTATGAGGGGTTATCCAAGACAGGGAGAGATAAATATAGGGTATGTATGAGGGGTTATCTGAGACAGGGAGAGATAAATATAGGGCATGTGTGAGGGGTTATCTAAGACAGGGAGAGATAAATATAGGGCATGTATGAGGGGTTATCGAAGACAGGGAGAGATAAATATAAGGCATGTGTGTGGGGTTATCTAAGACAGGGAGAGATAAATATAGGGCATGTGTGAGGGGTTATCTAAGACAGGGTGAGATAGATATAGGGCATGTGTTAGGGGTTATCTAAGGCGAGGTGAGATAAATATAGGGCATGTGTGAGGGGTTATCTAAGACAGGGTGAGATAGATATAGGGCATGAATGAGGGGTTATCTAAGACAGTGTGAGATAAATATAGGGCATGTATGAGGGGTTATCTAAGACAGGGAGAGATAAATATAGGGCATGTATGAGAGGTTATCTAAGACTTTGACATTGTGAGAGAAACAATTCATTAGTGAGGTATTAATTTATACAGGGTTTGATGAATACAATACATTGTTGAGGGTTAAATTTAAACATGGGTGCAATATTGCCGGATTAACCAGATTATAAAGTTTGCTTGATCTTATTTGTTAGTGTATGCTTTCAATAAAGTAACAGCTTATGCCAATAAACCCACACAATTTTATTAGCTGAGAAATATGGCTTTATCTAGAAAATCCTTCCACTGAAATTTTTATTGTTCTAGTTTTTAATTTAAAATTAAAAGGAAAATATTGACATCACAATGTAATAAATCGACAAGCTCTTAGCCATTTCAATTTGTGTTGTTGTACATGAAATAAGCAAAAGAATTGACATTTCACAAACAAAGCTTTGGTCATTGCATGTTTTTGTACTGGGTACTGACATAAAGGGTTCCAGGTTTTTCTTTAATTGGCTCTATTTGTAGATTTCCTTGCCTGCTCTGCTGATGATGACAGGCCTGTGATCGTGTTCGTGTCAAAAATGTTCCCAATGGACAAGGCCGTATTGCCTTGTAACAAACAGAGGTACATTTATTAAGAACCTTCTATATTTTACTTTTCAGCAGAATTTTAAGTAATTTGAGGTCATTATACTAGTGTATTTCTTTCATTTGTGACTCCCTTTGCAAAACGTTTGCTTTGAGTGCACAAACAAGTACAAGAATTTCATGAACTTATGTTTTTTTGCTAATGTATAACATGCTTGTATTCTATCACCATAAATTATGTCAATGGGGTGAAAACAAGTTATTGTTAAACAATAACAATACTAGGGAAAAATTAATTATTGCGAAACAATAAAAATAACCAAACTTGGTTTCCCGATGCAGAATGGTGTAAGCATAGACATTGAAATACATAGCATTATAAAAATAATGTGTGAGAAAAATACTGATCAGGATAAATTTTAAGTTTATCTGATTGTTGTTATCCTGTTCAATAACTTTGACTGAAGTATTAGGGTAAATAGACTATAGTAGGTTAGTGTTGAAAACAGATCAGTTTATTTGTAACCTCCTGTCACGCGGGGTATTTCTAATTACTTGTACTCGTAACAAGCCAGTTACAATATACTTTATTCACTGAATACAATCAATATTCATATAGCGTAAGCCTTGTTTATAGGAAGTCAGTAGTAGAAGATGACGCCCTGAAAATATACAACACAACATACATTTATTAAAACATGTGTGGTTCCCCTCAAGAGTATATGACAATACGCATACACACAAGAATCAAAGCACTATAATTAATATTAAAACAAGTTAAAACAATAAATCATCTTGCACAGATATAAATTCCTACACATACTGCATCATACAATGATACAAACATACAACATGAACAAATACATACAAATGACTAACTAAACACAATTTACTCACTGAATATGTGCTATTCAGGACCTGCTGTTCCTATATATGGCTGGTGGGGTTAGTTCTGCTAGCTGAAATATTAATTATTGCAAAGTGAAAGTGATCATTCATAACAACATATTTTTACCGATAGCCCGATAGTTTGAGTAAAGAAATAAAAGAATAGAAGAAAGAATCGGGGATGATAAACACAAATACAAAAGCAGTAATACCTCTTAATGTTATGACTTACTTATCATTTACTGATTCCTTATGAAATATATAAAACTAACTGGATTTCTGTTTCTTTCTCCAAATCTGTTCTATGAAAAAGTGACAAGCGAATGACTTCTGCTTGGGACAAACCAAAACATTATTAACCGCAACCTTAATGTAGAGGTTACACTATACTAAGTTTTACGCCTAGTTACATTCTCCCCCTCTCCGAAAATCAAGTTGTCCCGACTTGAAATGTACCAAATAAAACAACCTCGTACTTCAAATACAACTACACTAACTATGTTAGTGTTACTAATAACTACTTAAATACTTAAGTCAAGACTTTCAGTACTAAATAAAAATACATTTAGCAAATATCAAATATATTGGATAGTTTGCGTCGGATTGCCTCTTACCTGCAATAAAAATTAACTATGAATTAGTAAAAAACAAATAGATAAACAGAATATTTATCTGCATATTAAAATACCAAACATTCCAAGAGCTGAAAATAAATAAACGGATTACTTCTCCGCCCACCTTAAATATTTGATGAAAATATACTATATACAATTAATAATAAAACTACTGTAATTCTCATACATTATTTACACATAACACAAAAACAATACAGTTATTAATGTATGAGCATTGCTCTTAACAATTCTGCATTTGAGTTTGTACTCTGTATTTGCATTTCCAGTAATTTAGTGATGTTCTGTTGTTGTCCTATGTGGTAAGATTGAAACCATGCAGGTTTCTTCCTCGTTCTATTTGATCTTCTAGGAGCTTCAGTTGTACCTAGGTCTGTTACCAAATGTGTTTGGTATACACCATCTCGATTTTCCTCCAAAGTTTCTGTTTCTTCTTCTTCCTGTTCTTCTATATTTTCTTCTTCTTCTTCCTGCACTGCCTCTTCCTCTATTTCTGTTGATACAGAAGATGCTTGAGGATGTATACTTGTTTTTCTATTTTCACATTTCTCACCGCATAAACTGGTATATTCAAATTTGGTTGCTTAATGACTTGGTACACATCCTGTTCAAACTTATCTGCTATTTTATGCGGTTTTGAAAATGCAAGAATTTTTATTAGAACCTTGTCACCGACATTAATGGTGGAGGCTTTTGCCTTTTTATCATAATTGTTTTTCTGTTTTTCACGAGACTTATTCAATGTTTTCAATGCAATGTCCCACAAAACTTCTAGTTTCTGTTTGAGGTCTTGGACATACTCAGTATTCATCAAATCATCATTTTCTATTTGAAACATCGAGTCTACAGGTAGTCTGGGACAACGTCCAAACATCAATTCAAAAGGAGAGTATCCTGTCGATTCGTGTCTGATAGCATTATATGCATATACTAATGATGGGACAATTCTTTTCCAATTTTCCTTTTTTTCTGGTTCTAATGTAGCTAACATGCTTATCAATGTCCTGTTGAATCTTTCAGACTGTCCATTACATTGGGGATGATATATTGTAGTTCTGACTTTAGATATTTCCATAAGGTTGCACAGTTCTTGTATAACTTCAGACTCAAAGTTAGCTCCTTGATCTGACAGTAATCTTGTAGGAACTCCATAATGAAATATAAAATTATTTAGAAGAGCTTCAGCCGTGGTTTTGGCCGTTTGGTTTTTTGTTGGAACAGCTACTGCGTATTTCATAAAGTGATCAGTTATCACAAGAACAAATTTTTATTCCACCTTTACATTCAACTACTTTCAAAAAGTCAGTACAGACTTGTTCCAATGGATATGACGACTGAATGTTCACTAGAGGTGCTTTTATATTATTGGAAGATTTTCTTCTGAGGCATCTTTGACATTGCTCTACCCATTTTGTACAATCTATGGTATAACTGGGCCAATAAAACCGGTCACGAACTAATGATATCGTTCGCTCTTTTCCTGGGTGGCCGACCTGATCGTGTAAACCACGTAGTACTTCTGTTCTATAGAAGCTAGGCAAAATTAGTTGTTTAATTGGTCTTTTATTTTCAGTTATTTCTCTATAAAGGACACCTCTTATGATTTTCAAATTATTAAAATGTCTGGACATTGTTAGATGCTGTTTATTGCTCTGAATAATTGTCGTATTTGGAAATTTCTTATCAGTAAGTGCTCTCAGCCAAACTCCTATAATAGGGTCATTCCGTTGTTGATTTCTTAACTCTCTCATTTCCACTTGAGCCATCTTTTGTCCGCTCTCATCAATCATATCTAATATGTTAAGTGAATGGCAAGGCAAAACTTCAATAAATGGTCTGGTACGTATAGTATTACATATTGCTTTGATGGTATCATTTTTAATGACTTCAGTAGAGTTGCTCTGCTCTGGGTATCTTGACATGATGTCTGCGTCAGTATTGCTCTTTCCTGGTCGATAAATGATATCAAAATCATAATCACTTAAAGCTGAAACCCATCGTTGTCCTGTTGCTTCAAGTTTGGCTGTTGTCAAAATGTGCGTCAGGGGATTATTGTCAGTATATACTTTGAAATGCTGACCAATTAAATAATCAGAAAATTTCTCAGTTATAGCCCATTTTAAGGCCAGAAATTCTAATTTAAACGCAGAGTAGTTTTTTTCACTTTTTGATAGGCTCCTACTGGCATACGCAATTACTCTCTTTTTTCCTTCTTGTTCCTGATATAATACTGCTCCTAAACCTGAACCACAGGCATCAGTATGCAATTCAAAAGGAGAGTTGAATATAGGGAATCCTAGAATAGGTGGAGAGGTCAAAAGTTCCTTTATTTTATTGAAAGTTCTTTCATGTAATTCATCCCAATGCCATTCTTTCTTATTTGCTATTTTTCCTTTTTTCGTAGTTGTTGGAGGAAGAAGGTCTGTTAATGGCTTGCTGATTGTACTGTATCCTTTTATAAACTTTCTATAGTACCCTGCCAAAGCAAGAAAAGATCTCAATTGATCAGCATTGTTTGGTTTGGGGTAATTTTTTACTTTGTCACATTTTTCTGGATCTGTTTCTATTCCTTCTTCACTGACATAATGACCTTAAAATTTAACTTTTTTCTTAAAAAAATGACATTTATTTGGGGATAATTTAATGCCAGCTGCTTTTAATCGAGACAATATCAAATTTAATCGCTGAAGGTGCTCAGAATAGTTGGAACTGAAAATGATGATATCATCCAAGTAGATGATGCAGATTTTAAGGTTAAGATCTCCTATTATTTCTTCCATGATTCTTTGGTAAGTTGCAGGCGAATCCGTGCATCTGAAAGGTAATTTGTTAAATTCCCAAAATCCTAGGGGTCCAACTGTAAAAGCAGTTCTTTCTTTATGTTTTTCTTCTATCTCTATTTGATGGCAACCCGATTTCATGTCAAGAGTGGAGAAATATTTTGATCCATGTAAGCAATCCAGGACATCATCAATTCTTGGAATGGCGTACGAGTCTTTCATCGTTCTCGCATTCAATTTACGGTAATCGACACACATTCTCATAGCTCCAGAATGTTTTCTGCAAATGACCACAGCAGATGCCCATGGGGACTTTGATCTCCTAATGACGCCACTGGCTAACAAATCTTCTAAATGTTTCCTCACTTCTTCTATCATTGATGGTGGAATACGTCTATATCTTTCTTTGAAAGGGGTTTTGTCGATTAATTCTATTCTGTGTTTCATAATATCACAACTTCCTATGTCTGTCTCTGATGTTGAGAATATGCCTTTGTGTACTTCCAGAATTTTCATAAGCTCCTCATGTTGTGATGGATTCAAGTCCTGATCAATATTAATTTGGTTAAGCACCGTTGTATCGTTATCAGTTGGCATTTTGTTCTTTTCTTCATCAATGGTAACTAGTTGTAATTCAGCTAAGACAGCTCTCGGTGAAATTTTTACTGTAGATTGCGTAGTATTATTTATATTCACTACAACTTCTTGTTTCTTACCAGAGTAGTGTATAATTGCCGGTGTTATTTGTGTAAAATTGGGCAAATTAGATTGTCTAGTCTCCTGTATTAATGCACATGTGGGATAATGGCTCAATTCTCTGTCAGTTGAACATTTAAGGTTTATAGACTGGTTTGGACCTAATGAAACAGTGTGAGTTAGAGCAGACCTTACAATAGCTAATGTGTAGTTATTCTTCTTTATTGACTTTTCTCTTAGAATCATGCATCTGAATGCTAAGTACCATGGTACATGTAATTTTGAGTTTTGGAGAAATTTCTCGCCAAATATTTCCTTACAGTCCTTAATTAATTCTGTCAAAATATTTGTTCCCAAAAGAATAGGTGTACCTTTATTATATTCAGTGTCTGGAACTGTAAGAAACAAGCATTTCTGTTCAATATCTCCAGGAATACCACAAGCTTTCAAAGACGTTTCTACATATCCCTTGTATGGTAGCTCATTTCTGTCTGCACACTCAATTTTCAACAAGTTGTTAAGAGGTTTTAACTCTATTTCTCTTAAATTTTCTAAGTAAAACTTTTCAGAACAAGTGGATACACATGAACCTGTGTCGCAAAGTGCATTGGTCATTATATTATTGATAAATACCCTGACTTCAGCTGCTTCACCAATCAATTTGGGGTCATACTTACCTGATGTGTCACTATCCTGACCCGACATAACAACACTCACTCGTTTAAAGGGCACTCGCTAGCAAAGTGTCCATACTCGTTGCAGTTGTAACACTGAATATGAAGTTTGAACATATTGCTTCCAAAAGGGCGTTTCGGTCTGTAACTTTCTGTTCCTCGACCTTGACCTCGAAATGGACGTCTTCCTTGAAACTGGTCTCTCATACCTGTGAAGTGTCTAGGTCCTCTTTGTCCCCTTACATGGTAACCTCTGTCTGAACCTCTTGTCTTTGGATTTGCTTCGGTTTCACCTGTATTCCCTCTTCTGTTCTGTGGATACTGTTGCATAACATTAGTCTGAGCTTTCTCCTTCTCTAACACTTCTATTCTAGCATTCATCTTTTCAAGCAGACTTTTAATTTCTCCTAATTCTGAGTTTTCGGGTTTCAAAGTGGTAGCTTGGCATTGTTTTGATTTACCTGTAGATTTTCTACTCTGAAATTCCTGTTCTAGTTTCCTAATCTCTGCCTTGAACATATTATAATCCGTAGTAGTCTCATATTTAAATGCAGATGCATTTTTTTATTCGACGTTTAGGCCTTCATAGAGGACACTTTTCAAAAGGATTTGCTGTGTTCTTGCAAGTGCTCCTAATTCTACTGCTCTAGAGAACATTTCTTCGACTCTACTTGCATATTTCACTACAGGCTCATTTTCTCCTTGTTCACAAGCATGAAACTTTTTCAAAGTGGACTCTGGACTTTCAATATTGCCAAATGAGCTTTGAAACAATTCTAGGATTTCTTCTACTTTAGCTTCTTCTCCTAGCCTCATCACCATGTCTGCTGCCTCACCTCGCAATGATCTCCTTATGCCCAGTAGCATACTGGCATGTGAATATGTTTTGTCCTTTATCAGACAATTCACCTCATACCTCCAGGCTCTATACGACACTTCTCCTTTCCCTGGTTCCCCATAAAATAATGAAATTCTAGGAAATTGAAGTGAATCCTTTTCCTGGTACTTTTCTTCTTGTTTCATGCTTTTCTTAGTTAGCACATCTTCTAACTGTTCAGGATCATCGAGTTTCATTTTCTTCAATACTTTGAGGAGAGCAATCTCTTCTTCACTAATGCTTTGAGCCATTTTCCTTGTATACAGACACTTATTTTATGTTAAAATTTACAAATGATAGTTTTAACACTGAACAAGTTCTGTATTCTAATAACTATAAAACTATTATGTACACTAGTTTACCACTACCTTATTTTAACACTAATATAAGTGGTGGGCCCACTAATCTAACTAAATTACCTTTAAAGTAACTTACATTACCTAACTTGCGTAAGAACAAGTTCAGTGTTTTCACAATAATAAAATCATATTAAAAGCATTAATAAAACACCATAAACTTTCTATCAATTTCTCCTCCTTTTCCTAATCAATGTGTACCAAAATAAATCTTCCTGCGTTTTTTTTTTTTTTGTTGGGGTAAGAGACACCTGGACACGGACAATTATTGATAACAACTCAAAGCTTGTCTGGTAAATCTTTTTACCAGAAGAGCTCAAAATATACAAGTTTTCACAATAAGCATCTACCAATGTACCTGAATCCCATTCAGAAATCTGGTTCCCGAACTGTTATTCAGCAGTAATTCCCAGTACCTAATAGAAAACTGCACTGAAATAAATCTTGTTATTCAAGGAAAGAATCATGTATTATAAGTAAAGTCTTGACTTGTGACTGTTAATATCTACTTAATGCTATTATTCTTCATAAATTACTACCATAAACACTAAAACTACCATCTGTACTAGTACTAGGTAGTCAGATAGAATGAACAGAATTCCTGGGCTTATACCGGTGCACTTCAGATCTCAAGTGAAACGTGAACGTAAAGTTGCAGATTAATTTTCTTTATATGTATAATGCATGCTTGTTAATTACCCAGTAACCACATGTTAAAGTAGTGTTATTCAGAAATTATCTTCTTATCAGAAAAAATAATCAAAAGGTATTAAAACAAAAAATAAAAATGTACACTTAATTTTTTATCTAACACTATCACTCACCACCTATATCAACACTTAAAGGAACCGCACAGCACAAGTCAGTCTATTGAGTTCATGAGTCCTTGGATGTCCTTCGTGTGTCCTTCCTTGGTCTTCCTGTCCATCCTGGTGTTACGTAACCGATCATAATCGCTGCTACTCTCCGGGGTTCTCACCCTATCTGGTATGTCAGAGCCCTCATTTGAGGGCCCCACGTTGGGCGCCAATTTGTAGCCTCCTGTCACGCGGGGTATTTCTAATTACTTGTACTCGTAACAAGCCAGTTACAATATACTTTATTCACTGAATACAATCAATATTCATATAGCGTAAGCCTTGTTTATAGGAAGTCAGTAGTAGAAGATGACGCCCTGAAAATATACAACACAACATACATTTATTAAAACATGTGTGGTTCCCCTCAAGAGTATATGACAATACGCATACACACAAGAATCAAAGCACTATAATTAATATTAAAACAAGTTAAAACAATAAATCATCTTGCACAGAAATAAATTCCTACACATACTGCATCATACAATGATACAAACATACAACATGAACAAATACATACAAATGACTAACTAAACACAATTTACTCACTGAATATGTGCTATTCAGGACCTGCTGTTCCTATATATGGCTGGTGGGTTAGTTCTGCTAGCTGAAATATTAATTATTGCAAAGTGAAAGTGATCATTCATAACAACATATTTTTACCGATAGCCCGATAGTTTGAGTAAAGAAATAAAAGAATAGAAGAAAGAATCGGGGATGATAAACACAAATACAAAAGCAGTAATACCTCTTAATGTTATGACTTACTTATCATTTACTGATTCCTAATGAAATATATAAATCTAACTGGATTTCTGTTTCTTTCTCCAAATCTGTTCTATGAAAAAGTGACAAGCGAATGCTTTCCGCTTGGGACAAACCAAAACATTATTAACCGCAACCACTCTGGATCAGCAGACGATTTATTCATAAATCAATCTCTGGGTTAATGGTCGCCATCTTTCGAACTACTTTCAAAAGTACAACAACAACAATAACAGTAGAAGACAATTTTAATTGCGAAAAGTTGAAAAAGTTAGTACATGTGTCACGGTTGTTGAGTGGAATAGTGTTATTTTCAACTGTGTACGAAGCATGTGAATTGGTAGTGGAATAACCGAATTGTTGGTGGAAATGGAATTTAGAAATATATCTAATAATTCATCATTGTTCATGTCATGATCGTGTAGAATTATCATCAGCATCATTTCTGTGGAACATTGCAATATTCAAAATACAAGTGTTTCATAGCTATGGTGCTTTTGACATAGTTCACTAACCATCAAGACTGAAATGATTCATGCACACAGGTAAAGTAAATAATTGAATTTGTGCAGAATGTTTATTTTTTACAAATTATTATTTAATTTAACCAATTTATTTTAGATAGATTGCACTGAAACTCAAAGTCTAAAGCTTAGTAAGACACTTAAGCCAGTTTTCTGAGAAGAAACAATACTTGTTCAGAGTATAGCAGGCTCATGCGGCCTCTGGTTTATTTATTTGGCCTCGGCCTTTAACCTGGGTCGCTTTGATTTCAGGTGTTTAGCCCCCATATCAACAAGGCTTTCTCGACCCTATATGTACTTATTCATATTGTTAGAAGATTTTGAGAACCCTCGCTCAGTGCCAGTGGGGATAAAACAGGGACCTTCTTATAGCTAGATGAATGCATCAAATATGCCAGCAACACTTTATAATCAATAACTTTATAATTGATGATTCTGTTCTTTTAACTACATTACTAATTTACCAAAACAATGTGAAACACATTTTTATGCTCCCAAATGAGGGCATATAGTGATCGCACTGTCTATCCGTCACACTTTGCATTTAGGTTTCGAAAAAATGCTCATAACTTCTATGTCGCTTCAGATGTAACATTCATATTTGGTATGCATGTGTATATGGACAAGGCCTTCCCATACACACAAATTTTGACCCCTTTGACCTTGAACTTAGGGTCGGCGTTTAGGTTTTGAAAAATGCTCATAACTTCTATCAAAGCGTTTATCGGGGGCGTATGTCATCCTACGGAGACAGCTCTTGTTTTTGCTACTGTCCTCTGCACAAACCATGATATATCTGCATATATGCATCCAACCAAATCAGTAAAACTATTTGTCACTTAATTACAGTAAACTTATTGCATGTTAACTTTTCAACAATATATATATATATATATAAATTATATATAACAGATCTTGAAAAAAACACACATCAAACTTCAAATTGTTTTAGTAAATTATAGGCTTTAAAGTTTAATTGGTATTGTGACATTGACAACACTCATGCATGCGACTATACAATTATACAACTATGGAACACATTATTTATGAGAAATTCCAATACATCAACATAACGTCTAAGATTTAAGGCAGATAATCTAGTGCTTTTTTGCTGCCATTTTTACTATTACACATTTTTATCCCCACGCTTTTTGAAAAAAAGGTGGGGATATTGTGGTTATCTCCGCCGTCCGTCTGTCTGTCTGTCCGTCCTGGCCACTATCTCCTCCTACACTAAAAGCACTAGAACCTTGAAACTTACACACATGGTAGCTATGAGCATATGTGCGACCCTGCACTATTTGGAATTTTGATCTGACCCCTGGGTCAAAAGTTATAGCGGTTGGGGTGGGGCCGCGTCAGAAATTATCACTCATTTTTTTAGGTTATTTTACATTTACTTCTTTATTTCTACACCGATTCACTTCAAATTGATACTGGACCTCTCTTATGACAATACAGTCAATCTCAACCATGCATGGCCCCATTCCCAACCCTGGGGCGCCCCGCCCACATAGGCCACACCCACCAAAAATTTCCATTTACTATAATTTTTTCATTTCTACACGGATTCACTTCAAATTGATACTGAACTTTTGTTATGACATTAGGGTCAATCTCAACTATGCATGGCCCCAATCCCAACCCTGGGGCGCCCGCCCACATAGGCCACACCCACCAAAAAATTCCATTTACCATAATTTTTTCATTTCTACACGGATTCACTTCAAATTGATACTGAACTTCTCTTATGACATTAGGGTCAATCTCAACTGTGCATGGCCCCATAACCAACCCTGGGGCCCGGCCCACATAGACCACACCCACCCAAAATTGTCTTTACTATAATTTCTTCTTTTCTACACCGATTCACTTCAAATTGATACTGAACTTCTCTTATGACATTAGGGTCAATCTCAACTATGCATGGCCCCATAACCAACCCTGGGGCCCCGCCCACATAGACCACACCCACCCAAAATTGCCTTTACTATAATTTCTTCATTTCTACACCGATTCACTTCAAATTGATATTGAACTTCTCTTATGACAATACAGTCAATCTCAACTATGCATGGCCCCATAACCAACCCTGGGGCGCCCCGCCCACATAGACCACACCCACCCAAAATTGCCTTTTACTATAATTTCTTTATTTCTACACCGATTCACTTCAAATTGATACTGAACCTCTCTTATGACAATACGGTCAATCTCAACTATGCATGGCCCCATTACCAACCCTGGGGCCCCGCCCACATAGACCACACCCGCCCAAAATTGCCTTTTACTATAATTTCTTCATTTCTACACCGATTCACTTCAAATTGATACTGAACTTCTCTTATGACAATACGGTCAATCTCAACTATGCATGGCACAATTACCAACCCTGGGGCGCCCTGCCCACATATGTCACACCCACCCAAAATTGCCTTTTACTATAACTTCTTCATTTCTACACCAATTCACTTCTAATTGATGATGAACTTCTCTTATGACAATACGGTCAATCTCAGCTATGCATGGCCCCATTACCAACCCTGGGGCACACCTAGGTCAAACATTCGGCGTGGGGATACGCGTCGGCCTCTGCCGCGCCATTTCTAGTTTCATTTTATGTTATGATGCATTGATCTTGTTTCTAAATTAACCAAGCAATCATGTTAAACTTTTGAAGAAAGATGTTGTCTGATAAATATTGAAAATATAATCACTACAACGTGAACAAAATTCAGTTGAATTCTGTGACCAACGAAGATTTGCCAAAGAGCAATTCAGATCATGATTTAAATTAAATACAAGTAATATGAAAGTCTGCCTATTTGATCCCAGTTATGACTAATTTGTCAAACCTGCACATTAATTTGCCCTTGGCCATGTAGAATTGGGGACTAAATACCATCAAGTCATGTAAAAAGGAGCAGGGTATAGCACGCTGCTATTGATCTCTTGAGCTTTCACATGAATTTACGGGGAATTTTCATACAACAAATGATATTATATAGTATAATGATAAAGCAATATGAGCACAAATTATATCTCTTACTAGTGGTGCAAAAATCAATTAAGTGTCACATTTCAAAAGAAAATTTATATAAAAAGGTATTATTAATTGTTAAAACGTTATAAAAGGTTATTTCAATTCACTAAAGCATTTAAATACCCCGGTACAAGAACAAGTGCATTTTATGTCCATTACAATACATGTAACAGTATTGGCATTGTATTTATCTGCATTTGATGTGCATTTAATATACTTAAAAATGCAGACCAGACACACTTCTAACAGAAACAAATGTATTTTTTTCTGCATTTTTCCAGCATTAATACTCTTCAAGTGTATTTTTTATCATCCCAAATACACTTTACCAGGAAAAAGGTATGTTAAAATGCATTTTTAGTTTGTTTTAAGTATATTTTCAAATGCATTAAGACACTCTTTTGCAAAAAATGTTGAACAAAAACTTACTTAATATACTAAAGTGAAGTAATAATTAAAGTTTTGTAAGAGCATCAAAAACAGTGTCAAATTCATACCAGTGCCTATTTAGTAGCAGTAGGCCTTATATGGTCTACTTGTGGTAGAAATAATGCATTTTGTATAATACATCATACATAAATAAAAAAATATAGCTGCCCATACAGTTCAATACAATGTTCAATTAACTACACTATGCAAAGTTGAAATATGACATCAAGCTTGGAATAATCTTTTCAATAATGTATAATATGCTGTTTTAATTAATAAGTGAAATAGACACTTGCATATAAAAACTGATTTTACATCAAAACTAAATGTTTAATTTGATTTTTAGCTCCACTGGCCAAAGGTCCTGTGTCCATCGTGCGTCCGTGCATTAACTTTTCCTTTAAACATCTTCTCCTAAACTACTGGTCCAATTCTGATGAAATTTCTTAGGAATGTTCCTGGGGTGAACCTCTTTCAAATTTGTTCAAATTATGCCCCTGGGGTAAAATTTGACTCTGTCCCAGGGGTCACAAAATTGAAAATTTGCTTATATAAGGCCTTTTTTGTGAAAACTTTCAAAATCTCCCGTCCATAACCATTGGGTCTAGGGCTATCAAATTTGGTATGTAGAGACATCTAATAGTCCTCTACCAAATTTGTTCAAATTATGCCCCTGGGGTCAAATTTGACCCTGCCCCGGGGGTCACAAAATTGAACATATGCTTATATAGGGTATATTTTGTGAAAACTTTACAAATCTTCTCGTCCATAACCATTGAGCCTAGGGCTACCAAATTTGGTATGTAGTGGCATCTTATAGTCCTCTACCAAGTTTTTTCAAATTATGCCCCTGGGATCAATTTTGACCCTGCCCCGAGGGTCACAAAATTGAACATATGCTTATATAAGGCCTATTTTGTGAAAACTTCAAAAATCTTCTTGTCCATAACCATCCGGCCTAGGGCTATCAAATTTGGTATAGTGACATCTAATAGTCCTCTACCAAATTTGTTCAAATTTAATCCCTATGGTCACATTTGACCCTGCCCCGGGGGTCACAAAATTGAACATATGCTTATATAATGCCTATTTTGTGAAAACTTAAAAAAATTCTTGTCCATAACCATAAGGCCTAGGGCTACACAATTTGGTATGTAGTGACATTGTATAGTCCTCTACTTAGTTTGTTCAAATTATGCCCCAGGGGTCAAATTTGACCCTGCCCCGGGGGCCACAAAATCAATTATATGCTTATATAGTGCCTATTTTGTGAAAATTTTAAAACTCTTCTTGTCCTTAACCATAAGGCATAGGGCTACCAAATTTGGTATGTAGTGACATGTAATAGTTCTCTACCAAGTTTGTTCAAATTATGCCCCTTGGGTCAAATTTGACCCTGCCCGGGGTCACAAAACTGAACATACGCTTATATGGGGCCTATTTTGTGAAAACTTTAAAAATCTTGTTGTCCATAACCATTGGGCCTAGGGCTACCAAATTTGGTATGTAGTGACATCTAATAAACCTCTACCAAATTTGTTCAAATAATGCCTCTGGAGTCAACTTTGACCCTGCCCCAGGAGGTCACAAAACTGAATAAACGCTTATAAAGCGCCTATTTTGTGAAATCTTTAAAAATCTTCTTGTTGAAAACCATTCAGACTATGGCTACCAAATTTTGTATGCAATAACATCGAATAGTCCTCTACCAAGTTTGTTCAAATTATGCCCTTTGGGTCAAAATTGATCCTGACCCGCGGGTCACAAAATTGAACATTATATACGCTTATATCTTGCTTATTTTGAGAAAACTTTATAAATATTCATGTCCTTAACTCTAGGACCTAGGGCTACCACATTTTGTATGAAGTGAGATATAGTAGTCCTCTACAAAGTTTGCTCAAATTATGCCTCTGGGGTTAAATTTGACCCAGCCGAGAAGGTCACAAAAGTGTACATGTGCTTAAATAGGGCCTATATGTAAGTATTTGCACATGCAGAGAAATTTGTTTCAGCCTTTTTTTCAGCAGTGGAGCGATACAGGGCCATCATGGCCCTCTTGTTTAAATACTCAAAAAATGAAACCGTGTTCATGCTTGCATGAACACAGTTTATAAATGCTGTCAGAATAATAAAATATGCAATTACTATAAATACAAATGCCAGGGAAAAGTGCTTTTTGTACTAAAAAATTCGAATGAATATTACAATAATACATTCTGAATACTTGGGTATGTAATTAACAGTTTTGTCTGAGAAAATCACTAAATTTTATATATTTATTCAAATTCACATAAATCATATTAACAATTAATTCAAATCCTTTCACACAATACTGAAAAAATGCACAGTTTCTGATTGTTATTGATTCTTTATTAATTTATACATGTACCATTTTTTAATCTTGATGCATCCTCAATTGTATTATGCACATCTTAATCTGTTTTAACAATTATAATATAAAGATTAAGGCTGACTCAGTAAAATAATAATCCATGATTTCTGCAGTACTTGCAGACAAACTAGGAATACTGCTGTGATATTATCTATCTATCTAATGGGATATTAATTTGGCTTCAATAGAAAAAAATCAAAGCATACAAATGTATATAATGTGTATGTATATATATATATATATATATATATATATATATATATATATATATATATATATATATATATATATATAAATATATATATATATATATATTAGACTTAGTTAAACTTAGTATATATATATATATACTTGTAAAACTAAAAATTAAATATGTATGTTTCTATTACATCATTTAGGACTCTTATTTTCAGACAAAGTAGAGTGAATCTTAAAACAGTATCCAATTGTAACAGTCAATTTTGGGAAAATCAACCTTATAATTATTTTCTGTGTTGGTCAATGTCATAATTGGTATAAAATGTATATTGAACTGGAAGTTTTCTTTATTTTAAATGATAACATTTGCTTGGTCAGCCATAATTGTCACAATCAAGTGCTCTTTTTACACTGTAGTTTTCTCACTGACTATGGGTTTGTTCTGAGAATGAGCCACACAAAGTATCGTTGGGGAGATGAGTTGTCAATTTTATGTTTATCAGTCTTTCATTATCCAGTATACCTGTAAAAAGTGAATTTGTAACTAATAATCACACAATATACACAATTAAAATTGTATGCATTTAGTTTATTTAGTACAGCACATTAATCATTTTCCAAAAATATGTAGCAACATTATATTATATAATGCTGCAATACGAAAGTAAATAACTAATTAAAGGTCGCTGATGTGTAATGGATGTGGTGTCCACCTAATGATCTGGAGGTCACTGGTTTGATCCCCAGTGTGGGAGCATTCTTAAGAAATCTCCAAGAGACACCCAAGTACTGGTTCTAGGCCCAGGAAATGAACTCAAGAGCATTTCACATACATGTACGTAGTTAGTAATTTAAATTTAATCGAACTAAAAATGGGTTAAAACTAACAACTGAAACCCTTATTAATACATTTTATTTTGAATCAAGCAAATGTGGAAATTCATTAAAAATAATGAGTAAAATTTAAAAATTCTACTTTAAAGTTATCATGATAATTTAGATTATTTTCAGAATATTTAATGATGATAATGATACAATTATTTATTCCCTTAATGATAAAAATAAAACATGTAATGTTAATTTATGAAAAAAACGTTTATTTTTATCAATATCGTGGTAATTACAACTAGATACAGGCAATTAGATCAGAAACGTGCATTAATTATATTAATGAACAACACAGACATTTGTAGTGATTTATGGTCACTATTTAATTAACGTTCTATACATGACCTGTCATAAAAGGTATTTTTTAGCCAGTACTACAATCGGCAATGATAGTCTGTATTGCATACATATTCCAACGTCTATTATCGATTCGCTTCCTCAAACTGAACAAATATTTAATGTTTACATCGCGAAACGTAATGCATCCAGTTTCACTTTCGGTTTGGTTGGTTTTGTAAACACCGTAATTTCATCTTAAAAATTGGATGATAGGGTGATTAAATAATAATGGAAAAGTAAATCACTTGGATAATAGGTCAAAGTGCAACACAAATGAACGTTAATAGTGCTCTTAATATCAAAGTTTCGGTAAAAAGTTTGGCGCTAGTTCAACGCGCATCGTATACAGCCTCATAACAATAGACTGACAACCTTTTGGGTAGTAAAGTAGTAATACAAGGCAATATGGCGACTGTTAGCCACGAGGCCTATCTTACGGAGGAATCCGAGATAGCCGATGTATCACGATTGAACCGCAACCTTAATGTACAGGTTACACTATACTAAGTTTTACGCCTAGTTACATATTCAGCTTAGCTGAACCCTTTCCCACGCAGAAGCAAAGTGAAA
Source organism: Dreissena polymorpha (assembly GCF_020536995.1). Taxonomy (NCBI): domain Eukaryota; kingdom Metazoa; phylum Mollusca; class Bivalvia; order Myida; family Dreissenidae; genus Dreissena; species Dreissena polymorpha. The sequence goes on from NC_068358.1 coordinate 72,782,808, forward strand.
ATGGCTATGAGCAAACAGCATAAAACCAGAACAGCCTGCGAGAAACTGGAAGTCTGTTTAGGTTTTATTCTGTTTACTGCTCATCAGTATTTAAGGTTGGAAATAAAGCCTTTTAAACTAAAAACTAGTAAGAAATAGAGGATATTTGTTGGATTTGGTTGAATATTGATTTTAATTCATGAGTGATCATAGAAAATGATATTTTCACGATTGGTGCAGCCACGAGTGAAAATATATTTTTATAGGAAAAAATGATCATGAGTGAATTTTCTTTTTATTTTATCCTTCAAAATGATTATTTTTGTATTTTTGCCATTCCGGACAATATAATTCCTTGTTGGGCGCCCCCCATGTAATTTAAATGGGAGCTCTTCAGTATGGTTTTTATAAACATCTATGCAGAGTAGTCCCTCTTTGTAAAATTTGCCTTAAATTGAGGGTCACAATGGGGAAACAAAAGATATCTAAAAATAGTTTTGGTAAAACAATGAAAATTATTGATACTATTCACTGTTATTTTTCACTGTTTGAAACAGTGAAATATTAGTTTTAATTCACTGATATTTCTCTATAAACCATCAGAAAGCTTAAAATAAAGGTTTTTAATAAAATTTAATTTTCGAAGGGAAAAATATGTCAAAATAAGTATCTAAGTGGTAAAAGGTTAAAAAAAAATGTATACGTATCTAAGTGGTAAAGGGTTAAATACGTATCTAAGTGGTAAAGGGTTAAATACATATCTAAGTGGTAAGGGGTTAAATACGTATCTAAGTGGTAAAGGGTTAAAATACATATTTAAGTGGGAAAGGGTTAAATACGTTTTTAAGTGGCAAAGCGTTAAAATGCCTGAACCTCAAGGCTCAAAAAGTGGTTCAAGATTTTTTGTTGAGCAAATAAGTCAGTGTTTGACACTTTTGTGGTATTCAATTTATCCCTTTAGTATTGCAATTTTCTGTCTTAATTTTGAAAATAAACAAAAGAAGACAACGCTAAAACATCAAATTACATCATAAAAATTATTTACAATGACATCAATGCACTGTACATTTGTGTTGTATTCATAAAAGTTGAGATATATGTACATTAATTGTTTAGTGTATTGTATCATTATTTCTCTCACTGCAGACCCCTCACAGAGGAGGAGCTACAACAGAGGAGGGAGGCGGCCAGACAACGTCACACGGCCCGCATGGAGAAAGAGCAGGCGACAGAAACAGCCACAGGAAATAGTGAGGACCAGTCACACCATCAACACTGTAAGACTTTTACTTAAAGGCATTATTTTCTTTGAAAAATGTATTTAAAAAGTAAAAGCGAATCATGGCATGTAAGTGGTCCCTTGCTTGATATTGATAGCTTAACATAATCAAGACTGTAGGACTATTACTGCAGTGCGTTCTTTTCTTTTTTAGTTTTTAGCTGATCTGAGCACAACATGCTCAATGGTGAGCTTTTCTGATCACCTTTTGTCTGTCATTCTGTGTGCCTTGTGCATCGTCAATATTTGTCTTGTTAACAATCTTGAAGCCACATTTATTGTCCGATCTTTATGAAACTTGGTCAGAAGTTTTTTCCAATTATATATTGGATGAGTTCAAAAATGATTCGGGTTTGTTAAAAAACATGGCCGCCAGGGGGCGGGTCTTTGTTCATTATATGGCCATAGTAAAACCTTGTTAACACTTTAGAGGCCCTATTTGTTGTCATTTCTTCATGAAACATGGTCAGAACAATTGTTATCCCCGCCATGGGCGGAAGGATATAAAATTGGGCTTGTCCATCAGTTTGTCGGAATGTCCGTTCATCACAAAACTTTGCATGGCTTTATCTCATAAACTTTATAGGATATCAACATGAATCTTCATGTGTGTAAAGATATCAATAAGAAGAGCTGCCATGCACAAGAACCGTTACCCTTCACTTTCTTAAATAAGATTTATTGTTCCGTACTAAAAGGCGGATAGAAGAGCGGGTGATATAGGATATATAGTAAAGAGCGGATAATATAGACAAAGAAGGATTATCGGAAAGAGCGGATGATATGAACAAAGAAGGAAACAGCGGATGATATGATAAACAAAGACGGCAATATACCATAGTACACTGAATGGTGTGACTGGCTAACAAGAATTAGTATTTAAAATATGTTTGACTATGATTCAATGAAAAAGGATGATAAGATTATTATTTTTTTGTAAAACCAAGTGTTATTGCACATCCAATTTTAATAGAAGACATTACTTTATTGATAATAAACACACCAGTAATGTTAGATTTATAAAATGAATTACATTTTTATCCACAAAAGCATCATAATAAACATATGATATAGGGTATATGATATAGGGCATATACTAAAGAGCGGATACTATAGACAAAGAAGGATTATCGGAAAGAGCGGATGATATGAACAAAGAAGGTAACTGCGGAGGATATATACAAAGAAGGAATCTGCGGATGATATATTTGATACAGGGTATATATTAAAGAGCAGATAATTCAGTCAAAGAAGGATTATCGGAGAGAGCGGATGATATGAACAAAGAAGGAAACAGCGGATGATATATACAAAGAAGGGATTTGCGGATATATGAATAATTTTTAAATTTGCGGACATTATGAATCTGCGGATGATATGAACAAATAAGGAAACTGTGGACATGATAATGGACAGACAATATACCATATTACACTGAATGGTGTGACTGGCTAACAAGAATTAGTATTTAAAATATATTTGGCTATGATTCAATGAAAAAGGATGATAAGATTATTAATTTTTTGTAAAACCAAGTGTTATTGCACATCCAATTTTAATAGAAGACATTACTTTATTGGTAATAAACACATCAGTAATGTTAGATTTATAAAATGAATTACATTTTTATCCACAAAAGCATCATTATATATATATATATATATATATATATATAAATAAATATATATATATATATATATCCTTTTTCTGGAAAAAGTAAACAACAACTGTTAAGACTCCCTATTGTTATCATTAATACGCACCCTTTGTGTCCTTACTGAAGCTATTTAGCGCATTATCGATTATCGATTGCTCCTAGTACACAAGAAATTGGCATGTTATTTTAAACTTATTGTTGTTAAGCTGATAATAGTCTTGAGAACAAGTCACCCAGATCATTAAAGCGTAGCATAACGGTTTTACCAATATATGAATGAGATAACGTAAATATTAAACTTAACAAATTTCAAAGGAAATATTTTCTAATGACATCTTCACTAATTGCACATGCAAGTAAAAGTACATAAATGCTGTATGTATTATGTGCAGCAAATATGAATATGTTAACTTCATGAAATAAAAAAAGTATAATATATTTGTCGTTGTTTTAATTTTTGTTTGTTTCCGTGCTAAATAAGTCAAAAAACCGACATTCACAATATGTCGATGTAATCGCAATTCATATGCTCACTTATAAATGAATTAATTAATTCGATGTTTTTCTCACATTTCCATCAAAATGCATGGCTTACTGATAATGTTGTTTGATCATCCAAGTCTTACAATGGTATATTGCCGTCTTTGTTTATCATATCATCCGCTGTTTCCTTCTTTGTTCATATCATCCGCTCTTTCCGATAATCCTTCTTTGTCTATATTATCCGCTCTTTACAGATTTTTTTGGCGGCCGATCGCAAAATTTTGCGCTCGGCCGCCATTGGTGCGTTATACTTTGTACACTTATACTAAGATTAGCAGACTATATATATCATCCGCAGTTTCGTTCTTTGAATATATCATCCGCAGATTTATTAATTCTTCATATTATCCGCTGTTTCCTTCGTTGTATATATCATCCGCAGTTTCGTTCTTTGTATATATTATCCGCAGATTTATTAATTATTCATATTATCCGCAGTTTCCTTCTTTGTATTTTTCATCTGCTGTTTCCTTCTTTGTTCATATCATCCGCTCTTTCCAATAATCCTTCTTTGTCTATATTATCCGCTCTTTACAGATTTTTTTTGGAAGCTGATCGTCATAGATAATTATCAGATTTTTGCAACATGTTATAACTTCTATTATATAAAAACATAATACGGGATAAATAGCAATGTATGACTCATTTTTATCATATGTATTTATATTATGTACCATATATTTAATTACACTTGCTTCAAAATTTAATTTGTTGTTTATATAATTGACGATTTCGGCCTATTTTTTTCAAAATTGTGCTCTTACAAGAGGTGGCCTACACGTGGCAAGAGCTGGGCAACATATTCATTTTGTTTGCAAACTACCTCATGTATATTTAGAGAGAAATTGAATAGTATTTTGCTTTTTGTTTAAACTTAAGTCAATATCTAACGAAGTTATTATTTACTAAATACATATATATTTAGTAGCCTAAAATACTTGTGTGCTTTATATTTAAACTTAAATAACTTTATATTTACTTTCAAATATTCCAGTACCAAAACATAACGCGAGAACAATTACAAAACAATCGTTCAATAACAATCCATATCGTCTCCTATTTCCTTCTTTGTTCATATCATCCGCTCTTTCCGATAATCCTTCTTTGTCTATATTATCCGCTCTTTACTATATACGCTATATCATCCGCTCTTTTATCCGCCTTTTAGCACGACCCATTGTTCTTTGTTTTTATTGTCATGTAACTTTTCAGGGCTATATCTCAGATACCATACAAGAGTTAAACATATAACTTCATGGGTGTATTGATATCAATTAGGAGAAGTGCCATGCAAAGGGACCATAACCCTTCACTTTCTTAAATATGAGTATTAACCTTTGTTGTTTTATTGTGTAATTTTTCAGGGCTGAATCTCAGATACATTACAATATTTCAATATTAAACTGCATGGGTGTATAGAAATCTTTGTAGAAAATTGCAATTCATAAACACAGTTACCTTACACTTAAATATTTTTTAGGATAATGCCATATATCAATGAATTTGCACCCATCCATAAACAAACTTCATTTGGAAGAGGATATCAATGCAACAAATATGCTTGTTTTAATGATACTTTAGATAAGTTTAAAAATGGTTCTGGTCATTTGAAAGGCATGGCCACCAGGGTGCAGGGTACTGTTCCTTATATAGCTGTAGTAAAACCTGGTTTTGTTAACACTCTACTAGACGCCACATGTATTGTCCCATCTTCATGAAACTTCGTTAGAAGATTTATCACAGTTATATCTTGGACGAGCTGGTTGAAAAACATGGCCACCAGGGGGCCAGACATTTGTCCTTGTATGCCTGTAGTAAAACCTTGTCAATACTCTTTAGGCCACATTTATTGCCCAAACTTCATGAAACTTGGTCAGGACATTTGTTTTAATGATTGCTTGGATGAGTTTGAAAACGGTTCTGGTCTGTTGAAAAACATGGCGGTGGGGGGCGGGTTTGCCATTATTTGGCTATAGTAAAACCTTGTTAAATCGCAGTTATTGTTCAATCTTCATGAAACTTGGTCAGAACATTTGTTCTTATGATATCTTGGGCTGCAAAGAACAGGTCAGTTCCTTTGTATCTCAAGTGAGCGACTTTGGGCCTTTCAGGCAATCTAGTTTATAATGTTTTGAGTTATTTTATGGTGGGAGTGAATTATGGTGATGTATTGCAGTCTGTACAGGCTAATTAGGTATGTATTTTTCGGCCTTTATGGATTTAGATGTTTAAAGGAGTTCTCTTCTAAAGGAAAATCCAGTGTAGGCTGAAAGAGTTGTCTCTGATAAGCCTGTGCGCATTGCATCGGTTTATCAGTGATGACACTTTGCACGCATGCATTAAGCCCAGTTTTCTTAGAATGAGGTTAATATAATACTGTACAGATACCCCACTAATGGAGGTAAAGAAGTCAGAAGAAGAGGAAACAGACCAAGTGTTTATAGCATTCGCCCGTGTGTACAGTGGACGTATACGAAAGGGACAGAAACTTTATGTACTGGGACCAAAACACAATCCTGCCTGTGCATTGTTAAAGGTAATTTTCCTTAAACCCTTTACCACTTAGATGAATATTTTTATGCATTTGAAGTCCCTCAAAAGTTTAATTTTATTAAAGCATTTCTTACTTAATCCAAGTTTTAAAGGTTTCAGTTCCAACCCTTAGATACTTATTAGCAGCAAACAGCATAAAACCAGAACAGACTGCGAGTGACTTGCAGGCTGTTCTGGTTTTATGCTGTTTGCTAAAGCCATTTTCACTTTACTTCTTATGGGGGAAAGGGTTAATGATCTTTCATCCTTTATTATGTCACATGGCAGGATGAATTTTTGTTATGTCAATGTAGGACTCAATACTGGGGAAAAAACTTTGTTATCGGCTAAAATGCTATCCTGGCTGTGTTAATAGGGCAGTCACAATGCTATCCTGGCTGTGTTAATAGGGCAGTCACAATGCTATCCTGGCTGTGTTAATAGGGCAGTCACAATGCTATCCTGGCTGTGTTAATAGGGCAGTCACACAACAATCCTGGCTGTGTTAATAGGGCAGTCACAATGCTATCCTGGTTGTGTTAATAGGGCAGTCACAATGCTATCCTGGCTGTGTTAATAGGGCAGTCACACAACAATCCTGGCTGTGTTAATAGGGCAGTCACAATGCTATCCTGGCTGTGTTAATAGGGCAGTGACACAACTTTCCCTAATAAGCATTACCAAGTTCAAGCTGTGACAGTTTTGTAAATTACTTTGTAAGTAACAGTTATAAACTTTTTTGTGTTTTAATGCTTTATTAACCCATATGCTGTGAATCTTGCAAAGGCCTGGAATGTTATGTTTTAAACACTTGTATTTGACTTCAAACATAAATGAGTTTGTGGCTCATCTATTTAAAGTTCATTTTGCACTACAGGTTTGGTAGTCTTTATCTGAATGTAAATTATGAAATTTCCCAATTTTCCATATGTTTGCTAAGTCTCTTGAATTTTGACTTTAGTATGGAGACAGTGGTGGACAAGTAATGGCGGAGAGTGTTACAGAGCTAGTTGGGACTGATCATGTAACTGTTGTCACAGTAACCAATCTTTACATGTTCATGGGCAGAGAACTGGAGGAGCTGGAAAGTGTTCCTGCTGGAAATGTGCTGGGTAATCTCCCTTGAATACTACAGATAAAATAATAGGGGAAAGATGGAGATTTGCTGGGTTATTTTTACTCATAACAAAAAGGATGTGCTATTAATTGGGATATATAAAATGTAGTCTACCCTGAAATACTAATATAATTAATATAATTTGGAAATTTGTGGGGTTATTTTCCCTTTAAACAAAAATGAAGTGATATTCAATAGGTAATCTCCTTGAAAGTCAAATGAAATGGAAGTAATATTGACATGTTCTGTGTTATGTCCCTTGAAATGTATATACAATAATTTATATGGAAATGTTCTTGACAATCACCCTTTTATTTGAGATACAATAAAAATTAAATGGCATTGTTCTGTATAATCGCCCTTGAAAATAAATAGAATTGAAGTACTGTGGACATGTTCAGGGTAATCTCACTTGTAAAAGACATATGAAATGAAAGTTATATTGAAATGTATAGAGAAATCTCCTTTGAATATTGTTGTTTATTGTACTCAATGAAATTGAAATTGTAAAATTAAGAGATTCACTCGACCCCCTCATGTTAAGACTTGCACTATTATAGTTTATTGGCCTATGAAAACTACTGTACCATTATGATACATGACTATTGAATAACTTAGGGCAAACGCCCTTATGGCCTTATTTCTATATGTCAGAACATCTTATCCTTGTTTGCAGGCCAGTTAACAGGATAAATAAGAAAAAAAATTGAGTCCTGCTCTCAAAAAACAGGGCTTAATGCATGTGTTTAAAGTGTAATCTCAGATTAGCCTGTACAGTCTGCACAGGCTTATCAGGGATGACACTTTGCTTGTATAGTATAAGGAAGACTCATGCATTAAGCCCTGTTTTCCCAGAGTGAGGCTCAATTTCTTTACTCATTCTATGTTTCCATGGTGACAGGTATTACTCATTCTATGTTGCCATGGTGACAGGTATAGGAGGCCTGGAGGATCACGTGTTGAAGTCAGGGACAGTGTGTAGCACCGTTGCCTGTACAGCCTTCACGGACCTGTACTTTGATGCATCACCCATTCTTAGAGTGGCGCTAGAGCCTACACATGCAGGTATATGGACAGCATTATTGGCCATATTTTTTTATATGCAGAGTAACATGTTTTTTTCAGAAGCAAAAGGATTTTACATGACTAAATAATAAATAATTCATCACAATGATGCATCATTCATTATTTTTCACCTTACTTTGATAGCACTTGAAAATGATTTGATAATAGTTGTTTAACCAGACCTTAATTAATGGTATAGTTTCAAATGATAAGTTCTTAAACTTCATTGGCATGGCATTTAAATATAAAAATATACGATATTGGCCTTATGAATGGACCCAGTTCACTGTTGATGAGAGTAACTATGGTTAAATTATTGAGACAATGTTCTGTTCCTCTTCTGGCATACACTTGGCTATTAGGGCCTAAATCATCTGTATAATTATTAAATACTTTATATATACATAAATATGTGCAAGTTCCCTTCTCAACTGACTCAATGCTGTTGAAGGTGGGATGAGTAAGCTGGTGAAGGGACTGCGGCTGTTGAACCAGGCGGACCCCTGTGTGCAGGTGCTTGTACAGGAGACAGGGGAGCATGTCATTGTCACCGCGGGGGAGGTGCATCTTAGGAAGTGCTTGGATGATCTCCAACAGATGTCAGTTTAGTGCAAGTCCTATTTATTTGAGCTTGATTGAATCAATAGTCTTAGGCTTGTTAATTACTCAGAAGTCACTTTCCTGAGTAGAACCAGTACTTGGTTTCTTTGATCTTTTGAATGCTCTTAAGAGGCTCCAAGCTGGAAACTTTTGATTGCAGGGCTGAAATCTCCTAATTCAACATGACTTCTTATTGGTCTGTCTGTGTATGAAGTGTGCAAGTTATAGATGGTTCCTTAGATTCCTCTGCCAAGCAAATGTGCAGTTCTATTGTTTGTGTTTCACTTTGAATCCATGTGTGTTTAACCATGACAAGTTGTATGCTACAAAGTGATGATTTTCACTGGTTATGGCAAGCCTTAAGAATGATAAGATTATATAAGAATATCTGATATCCACCATTTTAATGTATTGTATTGAAAATTTATCTTTTAGAAATGAATTGAAAGAAAATACTTGAAAGGAATTTAATAAATATAATGCACTGAAATCATGATAGTGAATATTGAAGGATGTTATTTCTAAATTACCCTTCTCATTTTATAATGTGATTATTGTTATCTTTTAAGATAAAAGGTTAAACCATCAAAGTACTGGCAGTACTGGTGTGACGATGCTTTTGAAGAGGATGGATATAAAACATCAATTTAAGTTTATCTTTATCACCACAATTGTGTTTGTTGATACAAACATGTGGGTACGATAAAAAATTTGGGTGCAAAAATTTTGGGTACGAAAAAAAAATTGGTACGAAAAAAATTTGCGTACGAAACATTTTTGGTACGAAAAAAAGTTTAGGGGTACGGGGAAGTAGTACCCGTGGGTAACTTGACCCATTGAGCGAAACTGGGAGGCGGGTCACATTCTTGTTCATTAAGTATGGCAATACCTTCATGATGATTCTCGAAAGTAGGTATGAGCACATAGCCAGACCATGTGAGCTCAATTGTATGAGCACTTGACTATCCGAGTTCGCCCACGAACATATGGATAAGTTAACTAATAGGGAAATGACCTTATACATGTATATGCTGAAATCTAACGATCGAACGAAATATCAAACATGGTATGTACACTTAGGTGGTTGTGTAATTTCTGTTAGAATATCGTATTCAATATGTAAATTTTAAATGATTGTGCCCGCACTTGAGTTTGTTGCCTTGTTTGAGTCTATACGCGCCTAGGCTGCACCCAGTGTGTGTATTTGTGTTTTTCCAAGGTAATGAGTTATCTCCGCGCTGAGGCTGCATAATGTTGGGACCCGGAGTGTGTCCAGCAGTCCTACCTAATAAGATTAGATTGACGACAGTTGGGACGAACTTTGAATGATAGCTGCAATTTCCAGCTATTTGTTTTGTACTGAAATACTTTTTAGTTTTTTATATGGTCAAATGCTGCGGGGGGATGAGATTATCCGGAAAAAAACACCTGTCCGGAATGGTGACCACAAAACAGACAAAATATAACATTGCGCCGGGAGCGGGAATCGAACCGGTGTCATAAAGGTGAAAAAGCGAACGGCCTTACCAATGTGCTAGCGGGACGGACAATTACGTAAAGAAATGTTATTTTATCTATATATATATCATAGCAGTGCAGCGTTTACAATTTGCAGGTTCGAAATTGTTCGCATTCTTTAGTTTTGTGATCACGTAAAAAGTTAATTTTACATGTTTTTATTCGCAATTTATTAACTAAATCGAGAACAAATATCAAACAAAATAAAGAACATATATAGTTGTTTCATTGGTCCATAAAAATAAAATGGATGTAAAATTACTAATTTGAAATTAACGTTCTGATAAACTTATTGAATCTGTTTCCCCAGGATATGCTGTTCTATTAATATTTACCTTTATCAACACGAACGACAACTCTGCGAGGAGAATGTTATCAATGAAAATCCACGAGCAATCTCCTACGCAGTGGCAAATGCTAAGGGAAGTAACTGAAAAATCGAGTTATCTCAATCGGACTGGCTCGGTCTTTTACATAGGTCGCCATTGTAAAGAATTTTTTTACTGGTTATCAAACCTTAGACGCTGCTGTTCCAGCATCGTCAATAAAAAGTAGTTAGTTTTATGCAAAAACATTGATTGTAATTGATTCTGTAATGCTGTATATGTGGATATGGGAATATGGCTTTCAGGGACCAATTCCCCCCACCATTGAAATTAACTATGTATGAGGGATATCATGCAAAAATAGGTTGTATGCCACCTGCATCCAAGGTAACTCAACACGAGCCTGCACATGTGCGCAGTCTGGTCAGGAGCTGCCCTGTCCCCTTTAAAGTCACACAAGTTCAAGGGTCTCATTGTGCAGGGTGGTCTCTAACTAAGCTGGCTGCATATGAAATACGACCCATGTTCGCATGACATGGATCATTTGAAATGCTCATGTATTATACTGCTCATATGGAATTTGCCTGCAGGTATGCCAAGATTGAGGTAACAGCCTCTGCCCCCATAGTACCATTCCGTGAGACCATAGTGCCCCCTCCAACCACAGACATGGTCAATGAAAACATACAGGACCAGGGACCAGGGTTGGGGAACGAAAAATGGAAGGAATACAAAGATGATGAAGAGGTTCTAGACAGGGGCCTCGTGCAAATATACAATCCACAGCGGCATTGCATGGTGCAGATAAGGGCTGTGCCTTTACCACCAGAAGTTACAGATTGTCTCGACAAAAACCAGTTCCTCATAAAGACTCTTGATCAATATGTATCATCCAAGATATCTGACAGGCATAAATCTGATAGTCAGTTGGGCCTTAAATTGAAACAGTCCATGAAAGAGGCTATGATAGAGTTTAAAGAAAAGCTGGAGAAATTGTTTAATGATGCTGGTAAACAGTGGAAAGGTATTGTGGATAACATCTGGGCATTTGGTCCTAAGAGGGTAGGGCCAAATTTACTTGTAAATCAAGTAGAAGGGTACTCAAGAACTTCTATATGGGAATTTGTTTCACATGCAACAAAAGTTAGCAAGATGTATGTGCGAGACTATGACTACAGTGTAGTGACTGGTTTCCAGCTTGCAACATTGACTGGTCCCCTTTGTGATGAGCCTATGAGAGGAGTGTGCTTTTTGGTTGAGAAATGGGAGGTGAACCAGTCTACAAACAATGATAGTTTGATCTTGAGTAAGCAAAGTGCTGTAAAAGACGAACTGGGATGTGGAAAGAGTGTTGAAAGTCATATATCAGAGTTGAAAATTAATGATATATCTACTCAGAGTGCTAATGAATCAGCAAATGAGTCAATGACCATTCAATCAATTAAGGAAACTAATGAGGGGCACCCTGCCACCACAACAATTGAGATTACAGAAAACAAAGACTCTGATGCATCTAACCAAGGTAACACAGTGCATGGGGTCAAGGTAGTTCAAGGTCAAGTTCAAGGTCATGTGTCGGGTCAGCTGATCTCCATAGTGAAGGAGGCATGTCAGAAGGGTTTTCAAACCCAACCTCAAAGGCTGATGGCTGCCATGTACAAGTGTACCATACAGGCTTCCACAGATGTCCTTGGTAAGAAACGTTGAGTAATAACTGGTAGTGTCATACTATACATAGGTACCGGTACCTATAGTCATTAACTGGCATTCTTAAGTTGCAATATGGTGCCATGTATGTGTATTAGGGTAATTGGATTTTGATGCAACATGTGAATGGTATTGGTGACATCAAGCACTCATTCTATTAAGGAAACAACTCTTAAGAATGTCTGAATGATTTTCTCGTGGTCCAAAATCAGGGTGGCTATTGATTTGTTTTTTATCTATGCATTTTTAATGCAGAATTTAATTTTGTGCTTTTAATATCATAGTAAATTGTATGCTTTTGAGGCGAATTTAACAAACAGTTGAATTCCAAAGTATGAAGAAGTTTCCTCATCTTTTGTCATTGTTTTTATTAGAAACTTGACCCACTAACACAGTGACAGAAGCTCTGTTTTAAAGAGAAAGAAACCCAAATTATTAAGTTATTGTTTAGACATTTAAGGTTTGAAAACTATGAACTTGTATTGCTTAACTACAGGCAAGTTGTTTGCTGTTCTGGGGAAGCGTTATGGCAAGGTGTTACATGACGAGATGAGGGAGGGGTCTCAGATGTTCAACATCGTAGCCACTCTTCCAGTTGTGGAGAGTTTTGGGTTTGCAGAGGACATAAGGAAGAAAACTAGTGGACTGGCCAGTCCCCAACTAGTGTTCAGTCATTGGGAGGTATTTAATTTTTTTAGATAGTCAGGGTCCTGTTTTATCAAAGATCTTATGACGAGCTTAAATTATGACTGAAGTTTAAGCTTAAATTATGACTTAAGTTTTGAGTGTAAGATGCATATGATCAGGATGTTGCTGGAAATATGAATGTGTGCAACATACCAAGACTATCAAGAAAAGCAATAAGAATGGTATATTCGCTGAAGTGATATTATACTATATTATTATATTACCAAGATTTGTCCCTGATTGACTCCTTTATAATGATTGATTTACTTCTTTTGAATGTCAGATTGACTTGTTTGGTCTTTAAATTGAATCCTTTTAAACGGGTGATTGACTCGTTTTAAGTGATTGATTTGTTTGAATTTTTTTAAACTTCTTTTGAATGTTTGATTGACTCGTGTTGAATTATAAATTACTTCTTATGAACACTTGATTTAGTCCTTTTGAATGAATTATTTACTGCTTTTGAATGTTTTATTAACAACTTTTGAATGTTTCATTGATTCTTGTTGAATTTTTTATTTCCTCCCTCTGAATTTTTTATTTACTTCTTTTGAATTTTTAATGTACTATTTTTACATGTTCCATTTAAATGATTGATTTAATCCTTTTGATAGTTTGATTAAATCATTTTGAATGACTTATTTACTTGTTTTGAATGTTTGATTGACACTTTAAAAGCCATTTGGCTTTTGATAATTCTAATATTATAATTTTCAAGAGTGCACACCCCTTACCAATAAGAAATAAATGGTATAGATGCAGCCAATATCAATGTGTTAATTTTGTGGTCACCTTTCTTAACTAGCTCTCTCATGTACTATTTTTTCCCGAATCTCGGGAACAATTGTATCGAAGCCCAGCCCAGTCTGGCTGACTTAATATCAAATGTGCTCTATGTTCCACCACTATACATGTGATTGTCATGCACCTGTTTTTGGTGCCAACCTATTTAAACTGTGCACAATCCTTTTTTGTCGACCATCAAGTCTGCCCATCCATTTATAGTTAAGAAGAGGCAGAGGCACGTATAAATTAACTTAATAAACGCAGACTTCTTGCTTCACAATTTTTTCCATATGCTGTTCACTTTCAAGTGATTGACTTGGACCTGTTCTGGATCCCTTCAGGTGATTGACTTAGATCCGATCTGGAATCCTTTCAGTTGATTGACTTGAACCTGTTTTGATTTCGTTTCAGATGATTGATCTGCACCTATTCTGGTTCCCTTTCTGGTGATTCACTTTGACTCATTCTGGTTTCCTTTAAGGTGATTGACTTGGACCAGTTCGGGTTCCTTATCAGGGGATTGACTAGAACCCGTTATGGTTCCTTTTCAGGTTATTGACTTGGACCCATTCTGGTTCCCTTTCAGATGACTTACTTGGACCCATTCTGGTTCCCTTTCAGGTGATTAACTTGGATCCGTTCTGGTTCCCTTTTCAGGTTATTGACTTGGACCCATTCTGGGTGCCCACGACGGAGGAGGAAGTCATGCACTATGGGGAGAAGGCGGATTCTGAGAACAGAGCACGCGTCTACATGAACAGCGTGCGTGAGCGGAAGGGCCTCAAGGTGGATAAGAAGATCGTGGAGCACGCAGAAAAACAGCGCACCCTGACGAGAAACAAATAACAAACAGCCGACCCTGACGAGAATCAAATAATAAACAGCCGACCCTGACGAGAAACAAATAACAAAGAGCTGACCCTGACGAGAAACAAATAATAAACAGCAGACCCTGACAAGAAACAAATAATAAACAGTCGACCCTGACAAGAAACAAATAACAAAAAACGGACGCTGATGAGAAGCAAATAACTCCTTTTATTCAATTACCAAAAATTGGTTTTTAAATTCACCAAGATGTTAAGATACACTTGTTTTTGCATGATCTATTTTAAATTATTTGCAAGTATATTATAACCAAGGTCTATTGGTTTGTAACTATCCATCCCTTGGTCTTATTGTCAGTTTGTTTGTAGACCACTACGTTTTTGCACTATATAAAGAGAACGCTTTGATCAATTAATTTGGTATTTTAGTTGCTTGGTAAGGAAAGGCAATGCCAACTGATTTTGAGGTCAACATGACAAAGTCACATGGCCTTTAAAATCTTCACTAAAAGTGAAACTTGAGCTGCATCAGCAGGAGAGTAAACCCTTATAATTCAATCTAGTCCTTTATTTATGGCAAGAAACCGATTGCCAAACAATGAGACACACAACACATGCAATAGACAAACACACCTACATTACCAAAGAACAAACATACACAAAAACTAGGATCACATCATTGGAACGGTCAATGTATAAGCTCTTGAAGTAACTACCGGTTTTGCAAAGCTCCAAACCTCACACTTGCCCTGGGATTAAAGAAGTGTACCGGCAGTTTGTTAACAACTTGACAATGTTTAGATGGTCGTGTAAATTTTACTTGCTCTCGTTAAACTGAGATTATAAGAGTTGTATATGTGTTAAATTGTACTATATAGATAAAAATATGTTACAATAACCCAAAATAGGCAAGATTTTTTTTACATTGAAGACGAATTAAATAAAATCCAGCAACGACAAATTAACGCCCCGCGCCGATCGAAACGACGATATTACGTTCATATTTTCCTACAATAACCGAAGCATTCGTCTTTTTATTAGGATCGGAGTTACTGTTCCTGTGTCGTAAGAATAGCTAGCGTATTTACTAAATATTTTACAAAAACGTGCATATTCTCACTTTATGGAAGGGGGTTTGTTCCGCGATGGAAGGGGGCTAATTCCGCTATGGAAGGGGGTTAATTCCGCATATGCAAAACTAGCGAGGGGGTTTATTCCGCGTATGCAAAATATGAAAGGGGGTTTGTTCCGCTATGCCGTTTTTCGGGAAGGGGGTTTCTTCCGAAGAGGATTTCTTCCGTACACCCATTTACATATTGACGACTTGGCCATAAAATTTGGTCCTATATTTCACTTATTTTATTATAGTATTGATATGATGATTACATAAATTTAATTAATGATTCGACCAACATATTTTGTTAAAAACGTGTCTCAAATGACTGTGCTTCTTTTAAGGGTAAGTTGAATATCGACTATTCTGAAAAGTTGCTTTTCCATAATTGCCCGCACAGCAGCAGCATGTCATTTCTTTGAAATAATAGACTTTACAGCTGTGTGTATTGATCTAGCCTGCAAGATAGATTCCGGTCTAAGAGCTTCTTGTAGGAGTAAGGCATGTTTTGTTATGAGATGAATCGATTTGAATTAGGTTTAATTGATTTCTGCAAAAGATTATGAATGTACTTGCATAATACATGTTCCTATGCGTCTGAAATAAAATAGTGAGATTAAAAATCACATGCTAGTTATTTAGTTTTTTTTTAATTCTATGCCTGTTAATATACTTTTATAGAACCCATTACTGGAAACCCTATTCATGTTGTAGTGCGAGTGTATTCTTTCAAATACACGCCGCTAAATCACTGGCACCTGACTTTTAGCAATAGACCAGTTCACGAGTGACGTCACGCACACTTTAAACTCCGTCCACTGGTTGGAAAAAAGAGGTGGATATCATATAAGCGCGTATAGAGAAGGTTGACAATATCATCGTTTTATTGATAATCACGCACAATATTAAATATAATTTTGCTAATTATGTCTGAATAAAACCTTAGCATGCAAGGAAATTAATTGTTGGAACGATTATATTGTTAATATTTGTTTTTACTAACAACGAAATCGGGAGTGGAATATATCAAAGTTCGGTATATGTTGACCACGAAATCTCTCTACTTGGCACTTCTTTGCGACCATTTTTAGTTCAAAATTCTCAGAACTTGAAATTAGTTCATAATATAATAAATTTAATGAACAAAAAACAATTCAGGATGAAAACAAGCAACAAATAGATCGATTTTATGAACGCAACATAAATACTGATTCGAACCAGTATATTTCTTAAAAAACTTACCTTGTTACAGATTAAATAATTCTCTTGATAAATGTAATTGTTCACACCAATTTTATCACTCTGTTGCAGCATTTTAACCCGGTGTTTAATTGCACCTTTGTTCACCACAAACCAATTATCTCGTTGTGATCGGATACTGTCCAGACAAGGAAAACAGGTATCCGGAGAAGCGCCCCCCGGAGAACTGCCCCCTTATTTTAAAGGTGGCGGAGAGGTGCCCCCCCCCCCATCAAATCGGTAGGGGCGGAGAACTGCCCCCCTGTCAGAATTTAGTAGGCGGATATCTGCCCCCCATCAAATCTGTAGGGGCGGAGAACTGCCCCCGGTGTCATATTAGTTATTAGTTACGTAGTGAAAACAATACTTACGGGCAATTTTACGTTATCGCCGTACACATTTTATCCGGTAACAATTTAATTTAATCTTTGGGGGGGGGGGGGCACTTCTAGAGCCAAACAAAGCCAGTGCATTTGCAGTTCATTCCAAGTCAGGATTGGGAATAGCTTCCTCTCCAGCCAAGGTTTGGCACACAATGTTTTTCACAAAATAAAACTTGAGACGAACTGCATCTTTTCGAATAGTACTTTAATTAAGGGTTATTAATGTAAGTATTATTATTTGGACTTTAATAGGACATTACGAGAGAGAAGGAAGCTTCCAAATATAATGAGTGAATAAAATAGTGTAATTGTATTGCCATTCAATTTTTAACGTGTGTATTATGTTTTCTAAAAACTATACAGGAATCCGAATAAGCATCTAGTCATATTTAGGGCAACAGACAAAACGCATAATTTCTGGACAATAAATTCACCACAGCTCAAATCATAACAACATCATTAAGGGGTCACCAATTAGAGAAGAAAAAGATGTTAACAACGTTGGGATACAAAAAAAGTGAAATTTCATCTGTATCATTAAGAGGAAAACCTTCTTATAGCACGTGTTTTTTAACTTATGACAAATTGTCATTTTCGAATCTGTCTGACATTAGAAAGAAGGGAAAAAACTCAACAAGAGAATAACAATGGAATCTCGTTTTGGAACGGCAAGTGGAGCCAGAGCCATATATATTTACTTCAGTTGATGGTTACACATTTCAGATTGGGGCGTTCAAGCCTTTCTTCGTGAGCCTCAATCTGCCGTACTCTGTTGTCCGAGGGGAGGAGCTAGCTCTCCAAACAAACGTATTTAACTACATATCACAGGAAATGAATGTAAGCTGCGTTCATAGAATCTAGGCATTGCAACTGGATGGACTTTGATCAGAAGAAATCAAATTCTTTTCTTCATCATTAGCATTTTGCTTATAATCGAATTAAATAGTTTTATGTTTAATGTGTATATGGTTTAAATGTGTTTCGTTTTTGTTTCATTTTCAAGTTTCATTTTTCGTTTGGTTAGATCAAAAGAACAAAACGATACTCATTTAATGTATTGGGTGATTTAACTTGTGATTGCAGTTGCAACGGTTAAAGAGGGGTAATATTTGTGAGTTCTTATTACAAAGAAAGCTACTTTTCTCAAGAAATGCATTTATGAATGTTTTTAAACGCTTTTTAACCATGGAAAATACACGGATGTTCAATTCAATTTATTCAAAATTAGGCTTATTGCAAACAGCGCATATACAATTATTGATTACCCACAGAAAGTTATTTTTTGACCGACTTTATAGAAAGTTGGCAGTGCGTGCTGTTTTCGGTTTTATGGTAGTGTTTTTATTGATATGATGTCAATTTGTTTTGAGGTTCAGACATGACAACATTTATTTATACATATAAAAACATATTTACGCTGATTTGATGCAAACTTTTAAAAATGATCGTGTACAGATGTTGTTAAAAGTTTGTATCTATACCGTATTTGGTAGTGCGCAGTATCGTTTCCATGTATATAATTTAATAAAAAAAGACCACAATTATATGGTCATATGAAATGATAGCAAGATAATTTTCTTGTTGGTAGTTATTTAGTTTTTTTCCGGTAAAAACAATTACAAATCAGGTAAATGATCAAACATTAAACTTTATACAGAAAACAAACATTGATATATATGTGCGCTCATTATAAAAAAAACATTTTCAGGTACTGGTGACCTTGAAGGGTTCGTCAGACTTCAGGAGCATGACAGTTGACGCTAACGGTCACGTTAGTTACGACACACAGACGCAAACGAAGACAGTCCTTGTATGACGATACGTAATGCCATTTGCTTCGTTGTTCTTGTACAGTGAACACACGATTGACTGTATCTAAGAAGCAAAGTTCATCGAGTGTTTGTCGACTTACGTCGTTTGTGCTCGAAATTCTTTAAGATGCATTTCATGACTACGTGGTTGAACATATTTATTTTATAATGACCTTTTCACAGATTTTGGCATGCATTGAAGTTTGTCATTAAATGCTTTTATATTGATAAATGTAAACATATGATCTAAAAAGCTCAAGAAAAAAAAATGAAGAAAGAAAAAAGGTACCTTCAAATGGTCTGGAATCACTGACCACTGGGGTAAAAGTCTAATGATTAGACCATTAGGCTATCCGTGCTGATAGAGAAAATGATGTATTTTATTCTTTATAACAGCAATCCTCGTAGTGTCACAAAATCTAATGACTACAACAGAACTATCGAAATTATTCAATCGTTTTGCGTTGCAGCGCTTTATAATGTTCAGATTTTAAAATCATAAAAATGCATATATTGGATATTTTAGGGCATGGTATTCATTTTGGGTTTTCAAATATTGTTCGTTTAAGCTTATTTATCTACATAGATGCTGAATATGTAAATAAATTAATAATTAATGATTTAATTTACAATACTTTAATGCTGAATAGGACTTAATGTTATTTGTTGCTAATAAACACCCAATATGTGTCAATATACGCACCGCGTCCGCTTTAATGTGTTTGGTATACCTGCAGTATTTATCTAATAGATCCTTGCTGGAGAGGCCAAGTCCGTGTTTTTTCCGATCGTTCCTTTCTCCCTGGGCATGATACCCCTGACTGTGACCGCCCAGTCTGCCCTCGCAGCTGATGGCGTACAGAGGAAACTTCTTGTTGAGGTGACAGGTCCCTTTTTATATCTTTATATGAAATAGTTATTCAAACATATAATGATACCTTTATGTGTGTAGGTACTTTTAGAAATGTTTGTGTGTATCTTCATTACGTCATATGCTTTTGTCTGGCATTTTCAAGTGCAAAAAAGTACAACAAAACTTGTTTCACTTAACCACACACAAACAACACTGGTCTTATAATTAATCTAATGATTTTAAATTGATTAAAGTTACAATACTATTCAAAAGCAACGAAAATTTTGTACGATTGTTCGTAAAATAAACTTAACCAATTAAAAATCAGTGTTCCTTATGGCAATTGCCGAAATTTCAACGTCAGATGTGGTCTGCTAAAATAGATATTTGTAAATACAAAATGCTCGTTTTTATTATTGTTTTGCATATCTATTCATTCGATACATGAGCACTCAAATGGTGTTCGTGTATCGCATGAATAGATATATTCGCGGGAATTAATTGTGGCCACAAATAAATAAAAACGAGCATTTTGTATCTACAAAAATCTATGTAATCATACCACATCTAGCGTTGAAATTTTGGCTATTGCTATAAGGAACACTGATTGTTAAGGTGTTAACTTTATTTTTCGAAATACTTAACGAAATGTTCGTTGATTTTGAGCGTTATAGAGACTTTAAATCATTGAATTTATATGGAAAGTGTGTTATATGATGTACTAGTGCAACGTTTATGTTTAATTACTGTACATTTGTGACAGCCTGAAGGAGTCGCTAAGAATTACAGCAACCCAGTCTTGGTAGACCTGAAGAACCAGACGACATTCAGCCAGGTCGCTGATATCTCTATGCCTCAATCAGTTGTCGCCGGCTCTAAAAGAATCGTCGTTACCGCAATCGGTACACGAAAATTACTTAGTTAAATACATTTAAAAAACAAAGGCGCTTTATTTAGGTGACCTTCTTGGACCAACGGTAAACAACCTCGACAAACTGCTTCAAATGCCGACCGGATGTGGCAAGCAGACGATGCTCGGCTTCGCGCCAGACGTCTTTGTAACTAACTACCTGACGGCAACCAACCAACTGACGAGAGATATCGAGGACAAGGCAATCAGCTTTATGGAGAAGGGTGAGTGACGGAAATAGAGTTGAATGAATTGGGGAAAGATCTAGGTCGACTTGGAAGGGTGCCGCATCGTGTTCCTTTTATGTTCCCTAACTGTTGCAAAAATTGGGTGACCATATAATACAGAATTCTGTTTTAGACATTCTATATAATTTTGAAATTATTCAACCTTATATGGATATACCTTTTTATATCCTAACAAAGAGAGTTTCACTAAAGAAATAACGAATAAAGCAGATTAATAAAAAGGTCGATTTCGGCTGTCCGCCCTTGACCATTATATCAGCACCACGTTCCATTTTAGCTCCTTCATATTTTCCTGTTGAGTATTGGTTAGTGTCATAGTTTTAATGTATGCGCATTAATCATAATATGTATTATTTGCGTATTTTCTTACCTTATCACATTACATTATGGCGCCCACGAGTCTTTCATTACAAACTAAATTGAATTTTCTTCTTGTTAATGAACTGTGTGTCCGACTTATGGTATCAACGTGAACTTACATATCAACACAAGGACGGCTCATTCAGCGCTATTGGTGACCATGACCCATCCGAAAGCATGTGGTGGGTAATGTTCAAGACTTTGTTATTGAAGATATATATAAAGTACTTATATACAAACCAACATAAATGTATTGCTTTTGAGTGATGTTTTTTCCCCACAAGTTGCCTTTGGTCTCTGTTTGTCTGTCCGTTACAATTTTTCTGACCGATTAATATCAACTATACTGTCCAAACGATTTTCAAGGAACTTGGAGTAAAAAAAATTAAGAAGATTGAGAATCGGTACAGGAGGAATGAGTCAGTCACACCGGCTCAATGTCAAGATTACGCATGAAGGTCAAATGTTTTGAACTCCATAGTCATGTCAGCTCCATCTCTATATATCTGCTACGTTTGAGGGAATTTATTGAAATAATTTTTATGTCATTAATACTTTTTGTAAAAAGCACGGCCTTGACGCCAGATTAAGATCGATGTAATATTTTAGGTTAGATTCTTAACACATTGGCACAAAATGCACAAGGTCTGATGAGTAAAGACACTTCACGATCAAGGTCACCACTCGAAGGCCAGAAGGAGTATAGTTGTGATTAAACATGTTGTTGGAAAGCCTTGTTCTTTTTCAAACGGCACAAAATTCATTCACCTAAACATATACCTCATGCAAACTTATTTTGACAACACGAAAAACATAATTTTGGAAACCATTCGTACAGTCTGACTGCATTTGTTACCAAGTCATGCCACCAGGCCAAGAAGCAAATCTTCATCGACGACGAGACACTGACTCGAGACCTCGACTGGATGATCAACCGACAGAAAGCCGACGGCTCGTTCCCAGAGCCTGGTAATGTGATCCATAAGGATATGCAGGTAGAAATCGATCAATTTACCTGTTGCATATGTTCAATATATGAATAAATTAACCAACTATTGAGTTATATTTCAGTTAAACATCAAATCAAGTATTTGTATTTTTCAATTAATTGAATATAGATCTTTGCACAAATTAACTTAAACGAACAATAAGGCGGAGCAAACTTTCTTTGTGCAACTTGTCAATTGATAAATAATTTGATTGATCACACTGTACACGGAATTATATAAATCTGCATTATCTAAAAAATGATAACACATACATAGTATGAAGATATCTATTCTCATAGGAATTATCATGATAGCAATAACATTTCTAATAAATTAAATGTTTATCTAAAGGCGACAAGATAGTTGAACAGTGAATTTTTTTGGTAAGTGTAACACTGTTTTGATTTCAGGGTGGAGCTGCATCCGGCATAGGTCCCACTGCTTTTGTTTTGGCATCCCTTCTTGAAAACAATGATCTTCATGGAGTAAGTTAATTAAACTGATATAAATGCACACATTTGATAGCGTCTGCTTAAGCAGTGTGCATTATGTAGTCCATTTTACACGAAGTAATATAAGTAATTAGAATCGTGTCGTTAATTGCAGATGGAGCGTATATAAAAATATATTTTTAGTACATATAAATGATGAAATATTATGTATATAATGTAACATTATAGAAATGATATGCATGTGAAATAAAATGTAACTTACTGTTCAAATTATTATTTCGTTAATTATATTTCAATTAAAACATACAATTATGTCCTGTATTTTAGAGCATTCACCAGAGGATCACACAATCTGTGGCACTGGCAACAGATTATCTGGAGTCCCAAATTGCAACGACGAATGATGAGTACGTGCTTTCCCTTTTTAACTACGCCCTTACACTTGCCAACAGTCCATCTGTACGTGACATCAAGACCAAACTTAAGAATGATGCAATCGTTAGCGGTAAGTGTTTCAAGATTGATTTTAATATGGCCAGGTTTGTATTATGTGTTTTAAATCAAAGTTAATTATAAATCAAATAGTGTTATCAAACTTCGGCTTGAAATCTTTCTGATTCAGTGTGTATTTCCTCGACGCATGATAATACAAACTTTGGTATTATTATCAGTGTTATACACATGTAATTCATCAAAGTATTTCTAATTGGTTGAATAAATTCTCTCGAGTACAAGAAACTAAAGTGGCTAGTCTTCCCCATCTGTATTTATTCGTTAATACCATAATTCCATATAGTACATGTACATACACTTAATATAACCTGTAGGAGGCACCATCCACTGGCACAAGGACCAGGAAGCCTCCATTCAGAGCCACTGGCAGCCCGCCCACTCACAGGCAAATCCTATCGACATTGAGATGACGGCATACAACCTGCTGGTGACGGCGGAGGCCGGCGATATGAGCATGGGTCTTCCGATTTTGAAGTGGATCACGGCCCAAAGGAACTCTAATGGAGGCTTCAGTTCAACACAGGTCTGATGATCACGGCCGTACTCGTTAATTATACGAATATGCCAATTATCAAACACTAGATGTTTTGGTAAAAATATGTTTATTTTACTTTTTCAGGTCGTTCTTGATAACCTCATATGTTTAACTATAATTAACATTGATTATTTTAATCGCACAACAGTCCACATAAATTATTGTTCTTATTTGACGATGAAACAAAATGCCACCACAAGTGCATCTCCTATTTTAATGTGTTATCGAGTTGTTTCGTGTCTTATTATTATGTTTTTCTGTATTTCTGATTTAGGTAATCAAACTTCTTCAAACAACTCATATTACTTAAATAAATGGTATTTTTTATTTATTTGCATTCCATTTATATCTATATATTAACCAACATTCGTTTTTCAGGATACCGTTGTTGCCCTTCAAGCCTTGTCCAGATTTGCTGCTTTGATCTTCTCAGACACGTTTAACATCCAAGCCACAGTAACAGCTGGAACCTTCACGCATACATTCAACATCAACAAGCAAAATGCTCTTGTCATGCAGTCCGTTGTAGTAAGTAGAAGATGCTTAGAAAGAATACTTCAGAACAAAAACGTGTACAAATAAAATAAACAGTTCCTTCAATACCAGTTTGAATTTCCGATACAATATTGTACTTAATGTTGATTGCAAAGTTAATTGTACACGTAATATGTTGCTGTATTCCAATTGCTGTTACAGTTGCCATCGATTCCAAGCCAAGTTTCTGTTAGCGCAACTGGTCACGGAATGGCTCTGTTAGATGTAAGTGTGTGTTTTACCCAAATGCAAAGTGCAAATATTCAGTTTTTATAATTTTTAATCACAGGAATTGGAAGACAGTATTATTGGTATGTTATATACCGGTATGCCAAGTAAACACAACAATTGTGCCGAAGTATTTCAGTGGTTTTATGGTATTAGCATGTACGTAAGATGAAATGCTTTTTGTCTTTGCTCAGGTTGGACTCTCGTTCAACGTTGAACAAAAAATTGAGACGCTCTCTTTCCAGATCAATATCACCATAGTTACTGAAAGCATTGATATGCTGTTCATAAAATCATGCGTCAAGTAAGTGTTCACGATTAGGGGAAGGGCAAAAAACTTCATATTAGGCGTATAAAAAATATGTTGTTTATACTGATACTTGTAGAACGTGGCGAATGATTTTCTTTGACCTGTTTTGGCATTCAGCAGCACATTTAAGTATACCTTTTTTATAACGCACTTCATATTTTTCATTAAAATGAGTATACACATTAAAGTCATAGTCACCTTCTTACAGATGGTTGAAGGCCAGTACTAGTGGAATGGCCATCCAGGAGTTTGGAATTCCGTCTGGGTTCAAAGCGGATCTTGAAAGCATTGAAAAAGTAGTGGAGATAAAACGTATGGAGTCTAAGGACAGAAAACTCGTTTTGTACTTCAATCAGGTAAGATTAGAGTCGCGTGTCATATTATTTTACTGAATGTTCTTGTTTGGCGAACAACTGACACATCGCGCTATTTTGGTCCAAAACGTGTTATGCTTTTTGGAGCTGGTTTTTCAGATTATATGCTAGTAAAAAAAAACACTTTAATTTGAATTAAAGGGGCCTTTTTACGTTTGTGTAAATTGACAAAATCGAAAAAAATTGTTTCAGATTAGCCAATTTTCGTTTTAGTTATAATATTTGTGAGGAAACATTAATACTGAATATTTACCGTGCTCTAAAATAGCCATTTTATGCATCTTTTGACGATTTAAAAACCCGAAAATTAAAAAGCGTTGCAACGCGAAACGAATTAACAATTTGGAGAGTTCTGTTGTTGTCGTTATATTTTGTGAAAATACGAGGATTGCTTTTATAAAGTATAAAATACAACTAGCATTCTAGAAGGATGGCCGAGTGGTCTAAGTGGTAGACTTTGTTCTCCAGGACTCCAGGGGTCAGTGGTTCGAGCCCTGCTGAGGGTTACCTTTCTTTTCTTTTTTTAATTTTATTCTTGATTTTTTACTGGAGCTTTTTATATCAAATGTCTTATCAATATAAAGCATTTAATGACAAACTTTAAAACATGCCAAAATCTGTGACAAGGCATCTTTAGTGTAATATGTGTTATTGATCAATCATTTGCTCATCCAACATTTATAATGATTGCACCAATGTTGTTGACGTTTTTGCCGTACAGGTATGCATTAACGTTATACACAGATTACTTCTACGCCCCTGTGCCTGACGCTGGATATTATCCGAACTGGAATGGTGGCCAAGTCGCAACCAGCTGCGATCCGTGTATATGACTACTATCAGCCGAGTAAGCAATCAACATTTTATATCTGTAGTATTGTTATATGTACTTATAGAAATATGTCGAAATCATAGTCGGTAATTTAATCAAAAGGTTGTTTTAACGAAATTGAAACAAAATTAAAAAAAAACATGGTATAAATTGTGATCTTTCGTAGGCATAACAAGTGATAAACGCGACTCATCTGAATTCATAAGTACAACAAAGTCAAGAGTAGTGTATAACAAAAAATGTCGATTCAATTATTATAGCTGAGTTTAAAATAGAATTGTATAATGTAGATCTACATTAACCAATACATGCGTAACACATTAGTTAACAAAAGGTCAGACTCGAGATATAAACATGACGTGTATACACACGCGTTTTTTTAATATATTGACAACAATATTTCCTCTTAAGGTAACCAAGTAACGTCATTCTACCAGTCGAAAAGTCTACAGAATGCACATGTATGTAACATCTGTGCCGAGTGTGGCTGTCAGGTACATAGCTAAGCTGTTATTATGTTATTATTCCAATATAATAGAAACACATTTTATATCATATAATAACTATTTATCAACTATTTTGTTAAGTGTGGTTTTGTGACAAATATTGTAGTTTATGCACTATTGTTTATATCAATGAGTATGTATGACGTGGATAAAGAGTCGTAACTGCATATACGCAGGTGCACAATTTTTTTCCTTGTCTTTGAAAGATATTTTCCGTACGTAAACATGGGCTCATAAAACAACAGACTTACCAAAGTAGGGCCACAAAGTATTATATCCTTGTTATATTAATTACCATTTACCTGTTCAAAGCATACATGCTACATTAATGTACGTACAGGGTAGTACGTATATATGTCTTCTTACCTTAATCCTAAATTGTAAATGTTCATAAAATCACAGGATTTTCGAAAGGATCTTTCACGATATTCTCTCTTTTTTCTCTCTCTACACGGCAACATAGTCGCCATTTGAGGGTAAGGGAATGCAAGAATCGTTCGATGAAAGTCCGGAAACAAATCCTTGACACTTTTAATGATTTTTGTGATTGTTAAATCGTAAGCACTGTTGTGTATGACGTGAAATGATTATTCTATTTTAAACAATTATAAGTTCGTTGTATTATTTCGTATGGGAAAATTTCTGCTTAGATTATTGTTATTACCATACCTTGAACCATAGTTACGTTAAATAATATATTGTGGTAAAATAACGACAATCAACATTAACGTGTATATGCATGAAACAAATGCAGCAAAAACAACAACAAACAAACACACGCATGGGTACAAAAGGGTGAATGCAATGTTGTTCTTTAATTTAATTAATAATGACCAAGATATTCAAAGCACATAGTCGATTCTGGCACGTTTATACATTTGTACGACATACTATGCATTACTTCTATGTGTCATGTGAACATATCTACAAAGAATATTCACTTTGGGATTTCCAAACATTGTACATTTAGTTTTATATGAGTTTCGACTTTTCAAACAAAAACTAGTATGTGCATGCATACAAATCTAACTTCATTGCTGTTGTGGTACAAATTGTTATGAAGTTGTATTTTTGATTGCTAACAAAATCGTTAAATCAAATTATAAAGGTAAAATCGTAAATACCCAATTGACGGTAGTTAATTCACATGAACACTTTGATTATGAAAGGAAAGAAGAGACGAACCAAATCAAACGAAATAATATCTGATAAAACATTAAAACATCAGCAAATAAATTCATGTTAATTCTTTATACAGTTAGAGGAGTCTCGCAAAAAGTCACCAGTAAATTTAGAAAAATACCTTACTTCATTATATTTAGAAGATTTATTTACAACCAAATATCAAAATCAATACATATTTATTTAGAATGATGAAGAAACTGTTTAATCCAAATCTATAAAAAAAAATCTGTTTAGTGTTTTTGTTCAATGGAATAAGAATCATACTTGTTTTAGGTCCTTTCTGTCGTCGTAAATCATTTCTGTGAATACCGTTTTCAAGAAGAACACAATTTCGTCTTAGCCTTTCAGCTTTTCTACCACGATCACAACCGCAACGCTCATCATTATCATTTACATCGATAAAACGAAGTTTCTTGTCAGACTTGAATTGAAAAGCATTAACACATTATTACTAAAATTCGCCATTGTTTCGTTGCTTTTAGGACATTATGCATAATTTAAAGAAACCCATCTATAAGTTGAAAAAGGAATATTACTCTAGTCAATTGTTACTAGTCACGTGGCTTGCGCTATTTCATATCACACTCGAGTCCCCGCCTCTCGTGAGAAACGTCATCACACAAGCCACTCGAATGGTACAAACACTTGACCACGCCGGGTATGCGAATACTTCGTTGACGGATGACACTTCACTAACAGAGAACAACAAACGCCACGCGCGAGAGGTATGTTCCTCTGTGTTATTTAAAGTTATATCCTAAAGATTAGTTTTTAAGACAAGACACATGGTCGAGTTGATAAATGGTGTATCCTTTTGTATTGGGAATAGACAATTTCACGGAAGAATGGTACAGTTTTGCCAAAAAAATAGAAAATTCGATCGGAAAACAGCATAAACTGGATGAACGGTAAACAATCTAACAAAATAAAACTACTTAGAATTATTGCAAGAAATTGTTTGCTATTCCAGCATGTAGAGTAATCACTGTGCTTCACATACTGAAATTTTGATAGTATTCAATGAAATATAAACAAAGATAGTGCATGTTGTAATAGGTGACATACATAAAGTTGCAGGCACTTTGTTTACCGATAAAGGGCACTTCAGATTACGGAGACTTTCAACAAAGCGGGCACTCTAATAACTGAGTTTTATCTTCTACCTTTAATGCATTTATTTATATTACGGCTATTCATTCGAAACATTTTGAAAATATAATTTTCAAAAATCACATTACTTTTAATTTTTACTATGTTTATTATAATTGCAATTTTCAAATAAGATAATATTTATTATTAAATAAATTTGTACATAATGAACTTGTTTTTTATTGGTAACTTGAGATTCAGAGAAATAAAAATACAACGGATAATGCGGATTAACACAATCGTGTTTAATTTTACTTATAGCAGGGCTCTAGATAACGGTAGTGAAGGGGTCTTGATGAGGCAAATACACATTTGTTCTTCATAAAATCCTATGTCGGTTGTGCTTGTTTGAATCGCATCATCAAGACGATACCTATGCGTAGCAACAAAATTAAAAAGAGAATGGTAAAACTCCATTAATTTTGAGCCCTGCTTATAGGCAGCACTTCCCTTTACGCAACGCTAACGTTTGCTCGAAGTGCGATTCACCTGACCCTAAATCACTGTATTGGTTGAGTTTAAAGAAACACGGGTAAAATTAAATCGTAAAAACAACTGATTTTGGAAAAAAGGAATGCGTACATAAAATGTTTAAATGTCATATTATGCAGTCAGTACTTAGTATACCCCCACAAACGAAGTTTAGGGTGCTATATAGGATAGAACGTGTCTGCCTGTCGGTCTGTCTGTCAGTCGGTCCGTATTGGTCATGACGGGTCAAAAAATAGGTCACGGGGTCACTTAGTGCGTTTTAAACATTCAGCATGGTGTCCGCTCTCTAATTCAAGTAGTGTTCATCCAATATTTGCCAAACTTGGTAAGAAGTTGTATTAAGATGGTGTCTAGGCCAAGTTTGAACATGGGCCATGCCGGACCAGCTCCGATTCACTCATCCTGTAATAAATAATTCTGTCACTAATATGCAACGTCATATGCAGCATGTGTTGTGTTTATATTTAAAAAAAAGACGGGTATGCATAACTTTTTACACCACTGTCGTGTGATTAAATCGACCCCGCCCGTTCTTTTATTGCTATTTTCGTTTACTGGCATTGAGCCAAAAAGTTCCAATAGAATTTCGGACCTCCATCGCTGCTGATATTAATCTCTGAGAGGCAGTTTAAGCAGAGTGATTATTCATGACATGCTATCTAATATATAAGTAAATCGCCTTAGTACCTTCATTTGGACATAAAGATAAATGCTTTAGATCAACCGTTTAGAACGTAATTTAAAATATATGGTCATATAGATTTTACTCATTAGACATATCCAATTTGTTTAACATTTATCTTTCACATTTGTACCAAATCATAATCATATTTTAAAGGGATAAGAACATGCTTCGGTAATTCGTTTTTTATTTGCGTACTAAGTACATATATTTTTATTTATTGCCTGCTTACTTTAACAGTATTCCACAGCGAATTCTGCATTTTTGATTCACAAAAAACGAGTGTGTTATATCTGTAAAAAAGTGTCTAGATGTCGGGAAACGAAGTGCCATTGTTTTTTAGATGATCGGTAAACGAAGTGCAGATGAAAAATGTGCATGCGACTTTTAAAACATTTGAATTTTCTCAAATACATTAGTAAACTAAAATGTAACATGTTGTAACATTACTGGATATATTGATCTTTTATTTCGAATAGTAAGCACGTTCTTGATTTATTTGCAAGTATGTTTATTTTGTTAAAATATGTACTGATCATTCAATTCATGCTGATTATCGATGGAATTTTATCGTTTTTTTTAATAATTCACCGTTTTTTCCGCGAATTTCTTTCTTCGCAATACGAAGTGCTAAACCATTAATCACCCAAACAATGTTCTGTGTCTAAAAACCAAATAAACAGATCATAAATACAAAAAAGCTGAAGAACTCACCTCTCGCGCGTGGCTTTTGTTGTTCTCTGTTAGTGAAGTGCCATCCGTCAACGAAGTATTCGCATACCCGGCGTGTTGACTAGCGTAATATTCCGTATTATCACATGGTCAGTTTAATAAAAACTAGCCAATAAAACGCTTAAAGGTATATTATACATGTTTATTATAAAAATATTCGTAATGGTTGTATAATATGGGGAAGAAAGGTATAGCATATAATAAAAGTAATGTGCTGGCGGAGTATGCTGAAAAAAGTGCACCTCTGTCATCATAAAATTGTTCATTCTCAATTAATATTGAAAATGAAAATGTTACGTTGATAGCGCAAATGAAGGAAGTGCATTTGTAGCTTGCAGTATAGATTTTACTTAACCATACTAACAATGATTACGTCCAAATTATTATTTAAATTAATACTTGCGCTTTGTATATTTAATTAAAGCAATTGACATATCGAGACTTAATAAATTGCTTTGAAAATTGAAACATATTTTGGTATAATAATCACGAAAACACTTTCTGCCAAGGGTAAACGTCTATGAACAGGTCCCTTAAACTTCGCTTGGAAATCATAAGCAGCTTGTAAGAATCAAGCAATCAATCGTGTTGTCATTCAGTTAATATCTGTTTGGCTGTCAAAACGATGTCTATGCCGTGATTGTTTGACCTCCAGCTTTGAGGACATAGCTCGTGGAGCCGTCGCATCCGGATTGCTTTAACACGTATTTAAAGAGATGATAATACATGCCTGTTGTTCAAGGACTCCATATCCTTATCAGATGAAGATTCTGTACGAGTGTTTGGAAGGATGTCATCAACAAATGCTGATGGGTTGTCCATCATACCGGCCGGGTGAAGCCGCGTTGGTGTTGAATTCACTGTTCGAATTCAATGGTGATTCCATGTTCATAACCAGGTGTTTAACCTTTTATTTATCTTTGAAATAAATACGTAATGAAATGCAAACAAGTTTTTTTCATTTAAATTGTCAAGCAGGCCACTGCCCTCTAAAAAGTAAAATACGTCATAAAAATAATTCATGACTCCGTCATACACGACCCTCCACAATCGTTCAATACGTTGATTGTGTGTTCTTTTACCAGTGAGCATACTACCACGTCCTGTCCCACGAGCATTTATCATGAAGTCGGCGACCTTCATATTTTCACGGCCTTCATTTGATCTGATCAGGAACCCGGTCAGGAAATCCAAATTTCGAGACACCAACTCTGAAGCAATGGAAAACCGTCTCCGCTTTGTTGTTGTCCGTGCATCAAAGATATGTTACTAAAACCATTAATGCCGCCTATTATAAAACAATGCCATCGAATTAATGTATGGTTGCTGTCAATGTGCCATAACTAATTTGGAGCTGAAACGTTGTAAATGCGACGTCGTAGTCGCCTTCTTTTTTGTGCACGAATTCCATCTTCGTCTAGGTGTTTCAGACACTGACGAAGCCTTAAACGCTGAACAGTTATAAGTAATAATACTTTATGTTGGTTTAATGCAAAAAATGAATATGCTTTAATTTACTTCTACATTTAGCCAAATGGCTTAGAAACAATAGAAATTTCTAAGAAAAAATCTCACAAAATTCTTATTTTTAATATATTAAAGCGATAGCCGTTTCATGTATGATTGTTTGGCATAAATCATACTGTACTCTAAAACAAGTCTTAATAATTTAGTTAGTTTTCAATTGTTTGACAATAATTTATTGGAGTGCTATGATATCCTGTGTTATCTTCTCCTGTCTGAAGCGCCGTATCACTCCTTCTTTCACTCTAAGTTGCTCAAGCATCAAATCCATATCCATTGTTGTGAAATGATGCAAAACTAAATTTTCTCCCGTGTGTAATAAAAGCTTCGTATATTAAATGTTATCTTTATTCATTAAGATTATATAATATTGCTTACGAAATTTTTATTAATGTAATTAATTTCGATGTTCATCAGCATCTTAACATAGTATGGATTTATGTAATAACGTAATTAACTTAATAAAACAATTATTTAGGATTGTACAAAAATAAAAATCTGTATTTATTATAAATTTATCTTAACGTGTTGAGATAACATATTTACATAAATTAATGAACGATTGTTAACGTATTTTTCAAATTTTATCGGCATATAAAGACGATATGTGTTTTTATAATTACGATTTGTGTTTATATACACATGTTTATATACATTGGACTTACACGTATTCCTGGATAATGGATTGACACGTGTTCCTGATCAATTGGACTTACACGTGTTCCTTGTCAAGAAACTGACACGTCTTCTAGGACAATGTACTGACACGTGTTCCTGGACAATGGTTGGGCACTTGTTATTGGACAAAGGACCGACACGTGTTACAGGACAATGGACTGACACGTGTTATTCAACTAACTTATGACACGTGTTACACATGACTGACCCGTGTTTCCGATCCATGGACTGAAAAGTGTTCCTGCGCAATGGTCTTACACGGGTTGCGGGACAATGGACTAACACGTGTTCCTTATCGATGGACTTACACATGTTCCTGATCGATGGACTGACACGTGTTCCTGATCAATGGACTGACAAGTGTCCTGGACAATGTACTGACGCGGGTTTCTGATCAAATGACTGATATTTGTTCCTGATCAATGGACTGAAACGTGTTCCTGATCAATGGACTGACACGTTTTCCTGATCAATGGACTGGCACGTGTTCCTGATCAATTGACTGACACATGTTCCTAATCAATCGACTGACACTTGTTCCTGGACAATTGCCTGACCCGTGGTCCTGATCCAAGGACTGAAAAGTGTTTATAGACAATGGTCTGACATGTTTGTTTAGACAATGGGATGACATGTATTCCTAGACAATGGGCTGACACGTGTTCCTAGACAATGGTATTACACGTGTTCCTAGCAAATGGGCCTAAATGTATTCCTAGACAATGGGCTAACACGTGTTCCAAGACAATGGTATGACACGTGATCCTAGACAATGGGCTGAAACGTGTTCCTTAATAATTTACTGACGTATGTTCCTCAAAAATGGAATAACACGTGTTCTTGGACAATTGGCTTACACGTGTTCCTGGAAAATGGACTGACACGTGATCTTTGACAATGGACTTTAACGAAATACTCATATGTTCTATTAATAGAACGCCCACATAAATATGACAATAAGGTCTAATTTTCGCACATTTATGTTTTATAACCATAACACATTAATAACCGAATACTATGGAACGCCATTACTGACTTCATATGACTGTTGTCGTTGTTTGTAGTACATTAATCATTATTTTCAGTGAAATATACATTATGCTTTGTGCAATTTTCTTTACGTTCGGTACATTCGTCATTATATGCAGTAGTTAAAGCATTACGCGAAGTAGTAACACCATTATGTTCTGTCCAAACTTCTTGACGTTCTGTACATACGACAATATGTGATGTAGTTACATTATTACGCACTGTAGCAATATCATTACGTGCTGTGATATATTCTTTATTTTCGGTTCATTCGTCATTATGGGCTGTAGTAACAGCATTACGCGCAGTAGTTACAGCATTAAGTTCTGTGCTAGATTCTACGTTCGGTACATTCGTCATTACGTGCTGTAGTTACATCATCACGTGCACTAGTCACATCATTTTGTTTTGTGCAAACCTCTTTGTGTTACGTACATTCAACATTATATGCAGTAGTTTCATCATTACTTGCTGTGCAAACGTCTACATGTTCGGTACATTCGTCATTATGTGCAGTAGTTTCATCATTACGTTCAGTAGTAACATCATTTCGTGCTGCGCAAACTTTATTTACGTTCGGTACATTCGTCATTATGTGCAATAGTTTCATCATTATGCGCTGTACTAACATAATTCCATGCCGTGCGAACTTCTTGACGTTTGGTACATTAAACATTATGTGTAGTAGTTTTATCATTATGCGCTGTGCAAACGTCTTTACGTTCGGTACATTCGTCCTTACGTGCAGCAGTTACATAATTAAGTTCAGTAGTAACAACATTTCGTGCTGTGCAAACTTCTTTGCTTTCGGTACATTCGTCATTATGTGCAATAGTTACATCAATGCGTGCTGTTATAAAAACATTACGTGCTGTGTAATTCTCTTTTCGTTCATTACGCATCATTATGTGCACTTAGCTATAGCATTACGTAGACATTATAGACATTTGCAATACAAGTCATAATTAATTTTTATGAAGTTGTTTGTTTTATCTTATATTTATATTTTAAGATGTTAGACCTTTAGAATTGCCCAGACCAACATAATTATTTGTCAATGTATGTAATTGAAGTCTTTGATTTATCTGTTTTGACACTTTGATTAAGCCTCATCAGGGGTGTGAATGCTTGATTGTTATACCCAT
The DNA here is from genome assembly GCF_020536995.1 of Dreissena polymorpha. NCBI lineage: Eukaryota > Metazoa > Mollusca > Bivalvia > Myida > Dreissenidae > Dreissena > Dreissena polymorpha. The sequence continues at coordinate 72,818,238 of NC_068358.1, forward strand.
TAATGGCACGATCCCAACCAGATTCAATTTCCATTCTTGAATTAATGTTTTTTTTCCTCAATTAAACCATGGTATTTTTTAAAATTCATTATCCCATATAACGTGAATAAATAAGTTATTGTGATAATGTAAAATTCTAAGATGTCAATGAAATTAATTAATCGACTTCAATATTTGACAAAGTACTAATAATAAGATATTAACCTAATAATATTATTTAAAACAAAAGCACAAATATTATTTTAAAAAATACTCTTTTTTCAATTTATATGTTGTAACACAGTTTATAGAAAAATTCATTGGTTGAATTGTATTTGACAAAAATCACAATGTCATCTTTCGTTGACATACTACATTTTATTATTTTCACGTCAAAATTGTGCTGCAAAGTCAAAATTATAACCCCAAAACATCTGCTCACAACTTATTTTCAAATATGACAAAAGCAAATGACACTAAAATCTCATATAAAAATATCGGGGTGAATTGTCTTGGGGGTGAATTGTCTTTGGGGGGTGAATTGTCCAAGGAAATCGAATTCTGGGGGTGAATTGTCCAGGGGTGAATAGTCCAAGATTCTGTTTCACACTTGTGGGAAAATTACGTCGTCCGGTGTCACGTATAAATGTTCATAGAATGACCTATCCACAGAACGAAAAGGCGTAACTACCAAGTGTAAAGTCGTTTCTATCAAACGTTACGATGTAACCAGTACGCGTAGTGGCAAAAGTACTAAATACAATATACTTTGGACAGCACGACATTTTAAAACAACAACGCGTTATCATATAACTACAGCACACACTTATAAATGTACCGAACGTAAATCTATGTGGACAAAACATAATGTTGTTACTACTGCGCACAATGCTGTTACTACTGCGAATAATGATAAATGTACCGAACGTAAAACTATTTTGACAGAACATAATGTTGTTACTAAAGCACGTAATGCTGTAACAACTGCATATAATGATAAATGTACCGAACGTAAAGGCATTTGTTCACGCCATTATGTTGTTACTAGTACACGTAATGCTGTTACTACTGCGCATAATGATACATGTACCGAACGCAAGACATTTTTACATAACTTAATGCTATAACTACCGCACGTAATGCTGTAACAACTGCACACAATGACGAACGTAATCAACGTTAAGACGTTTGCACAGCGCGAAATGATGTAATTACTGCACAAAAAGTTGAATGTACCCAACATAAAGACATTTGGAGAGAACATAATAATGTAGTTACTGCGCAGGATGACGAATGTACTGAACATAATGAAATTTGCAAAGCAAACAGTGGAGTTGCTACTGCGCGTAATATTGTAACTACCGCTCTTGATGAATGTACAGAACGCCAAGAACTTTGCACAGAAAAGAAGGAACTTTGCACAAAAAATAAAACTTTGTCCACGGAACGTAATACTGTAACTACTGCAAGTAATGTTGTAACTACTGCACATATTGACGAATGTACCGAACGTAATTAAGTTTTGACAGAACATAGTGATGTAACTACTGCACGTAATGCTGTAAGTACTGCACATAATAACTAATGTAAAGAACGTAAAGAAGATTGCACACGGCATAAAGCTTATCCCACCGAAACTAATGCTGAATGTACAGCAAACAGCGACAATACTCATATAAAGTCAGTTATGGCGTTCCATAGAATCCATTGATACAATCGTTTTATGAACATTGCTTTATCACGACTTTACATTAAAAATGCAATATATTCTATTCGCTGGTGTCAACGTTATCGTGCGTTGGCGTGCGGGCTAGATTAAAGTGATTCGTTAAGCTAGTTTATTTAAAACTCTAAATACGTATTCCATATGCTACTATGAACATATAAGCCAATTGACTGAAATTTGATAACTTTAGTTCTCTCAACTGAATCTTAAAAATAATGGGATTTTACGAAAACAGATGCAATTGATGTTTACTGTACATTTCATTTTGACAGGGATACTATATACACTCTAAAACCTTTTGTTTTGAACTTGCAGATTTTCTCTTGTAATTTCTTGCACAAAAGAGAACCCTTTCAAAAACTCTTTAAAAATGCTTATTTTGATTTAGACGTTTGTCTTAAGTGAAGTTATTGCACATGTTTTCAAAAACTAGCATTTTGCCACATACAATTAAAAAAAGGATGAATACTTAAAGGCTCTATAAAGGTCACGATCCGTAATTATTTACCGATTTTAAATTATTGTTTTTCATATTTTATTTATAAAGGTTATCAAAAACAATATGTATATGCAATTGGACATAACCATACAAAAATAAGCAATGCAACTTGTTTTGAGCTCAAAATATAGTGTCCTCCAAGTCAATTGTGTTTACAAACAATCAGTTTATTTACATCGCTGTTTACTCGGAAAGTGAAAGTGAAAGTCACTCAGGTCACCAAAAATATATCGTTGATTTTCTACGTTTTCCGGTATCACTCACAAAGTTGGTCTCTTCTAAATGGTTAAAACGTTTGTAGTGATCTTATAAGTAACTTTCTGCTGGTTAAAAATTGTTTAAAACAGAATTAAAATTTAATTTTCTTTCGGCTATTTTTAGCATACGTAAACGCTTTGAGGCTACACATCACGTTAGTTGCAAAGTTGTAAACATTTCTACCAATTATGAAACGGATATATCTTCCATAAGTCTTGACAACGTTGCACTTAAGCTGTGTTATGAGCATTTTTTATGCACAGGAAACTGAAATCCGGTAAAAATTAGACCAGTTTATATGCATAATAATTTAATTTCTCACCTTTATAGAGCCTTTAAGTGATTTCGCTTTTTATTCATTTTCATATACACTATTTGCTCATATTAATAACCATGCGAATATAATACCGAGAAAACAATCAAAAACGGTTTTAATGCTAAAGCAATTTTGACGCCCCATCCGACTAAGCAGTTGAACATCGTAGTGTTTATGGTAGTAAAATGTACAGAATTATAGGTGCCAAGAGTCACACACGCTTTGTATTTCATGCATTTCGATTTGCGAAGAAGCAATATTTTGAAATCTATCAAATCTCATCGTGAAACAAAAATCAAATTTCTGAACAGGTCATTTTAAACCAACGCGTGAAATTTTCTCCTAAACACACCCACGCTCGAACACTCCACATTTAAGTGCGTAATTTACGTTAATAAAATATATTTCCCAGCTTAAAATAACCTACATCCATAAATACGGTACCCATTATTTAATGAAAAGGTTATCAGGTGGCAGCTTACATGAAACGGTGAACCAATCACTAAATCCTTTTCGCTACATGTGACATGGGTATAACATTGCGGGTGCAAGAACATATGCGCCGCGTTCTGAGAAAACTGGGCTTAATGCTTGTGCGTAAAGTGTCATCCCAGATTAGCCTGTGCAGTTTGCACAGGCTAATCAGGGACGACACTTTCCGCCTTAACAAGATTTTCGGTAAGAAGGGACTTCCTTTTAACGAAAAATACCATTAAAGCGAAAAGTATCGTCCCTGATTAGCCTGTGCGGACTGCACAGGCTAATCTGGGACGACACTTTACGTACAAGCATTAAGCCCAGTTTTCTCAGAACGCGACTCATATAAATATAGTGAGTGCTCATGGTTTGCAACACTGGGGACATCTCTGAACTTCTAAAATGATATTCCTTTTATTTATCGGTGCTGTTGTATTTTCAAGCGGTGCTGTTGTATTTTCAAGCGGTAAGTTGATGTTCGAATAGTGTAGTACAAAAGAAATGTATTGTACGATAAGATGCAAATGTTGAGTAAGCATACGACTTCTTATATTCGGAAATCATTAATTAATAACTCAGTCACAAATAGAGACCGATCACGGTTCGATCAGCGGACGTCGTATTGTTTTCGCTCATTGGGCTGGCACCGGGTCATTTTGAAGCATCGGGCGGCGTCCGGATTAATCGTAAGTCTCACTTAAAATTTAACCCGACGTCGGACCCATGGAGGTAATGTCACGTGATAGGCGCGAAAGTGGACGTGTTTTTGAAACGGGAAAGAAATTTGTGGAAATTTGTGGATTTTAAATTAAGTTTTGGAGAAAACGTTGTTTTTTGTGTTGATTAAGTGAACATTTGGTTTATTATGGCGTGTGGATTATCTAAAAGTATGCAGTTTATCGACTATGGGGAATAAGCGAAAAAAACAGAAATAGTGGCAGTCAAAGTGGCAGTCAAAGTGTAAACAAAGCAAAACTATCCAAACAGAGAGGCCCGTCGGAGGTTAACACAAATGTTTCAGTAAGTGAAATATTAGGATAATCTAATGCGGTGTTATACCCATACGAAATCGGTCCACTACAGAGTGAAGTGTTTGAGCTGTCTTGTGTAGATTCGTCCAGAGCAAGTTTTGAAAATATGGCGGAAAACGGTCAGGAGCCAACAATCAAGGACGTCATGAGCTTTATGAGAACAATGGATAACAGGTTAGCGGCTATTGATGTTAAATTAAATGCAATAGATTCATTAGAGAAGAAAGTGTGTGTTTTCGAGTAAGAACTAAAGAAAATATGGGTCGCTCTTGAAGATAGGGTGAAGCGTACAGACGCGCGCGTGTTGGCGCTTGAGGAAAAGGTGGAGTTGGTTGATGTTGGGGCAACGATAGTGGCAGACAGGCTAGTTCAGCTAAAAAAGGAGCGAAACGAGCTCCGGGATGACGTTGTTTATTTGAAATCGCAGTCAATGCGTAATAACTTAGTGTTTATGAATATCCCGGAAGACAACTCAACAGGAAATGAGCCGCCCGAAGTCACAGAGCGGAAGCTCCGCGATCACATAGATGAAACACTCAAGGTCGCCAAAGAAACCGCTGACACCATACGTTTCGAGCGTGTACACCGCGCGCCAGGATATCCGGTTCACGGCAAAGTGCGAAATATAGTCGCAAAATTTACCTTCTTCAGGGACAGGGAACTAGTGAGGAAACAATGGAAACACCTTACAGGTACAAACTACCAAATGCACGAACACTTTCCACCGGAAGTGGTAGTGAAGCGGCGCAAACTGGTTCCCCACATGAAAGATGCCAGAAAGGAAGGCAAACGTGCGTGGATCGCATACGATACGCTGTACGTCGACGGCAAACCGGTACGTCCCTAGGAACACTACGAGGGTGAACTGTCTATACTGTCGTGGAACGTGCACGGACTCACAAAAGACAAAAAAGAATATAGTGATTTTGTAAATATCCTTAAAAAATATGATATATGTTTTCTTTATGAATCTTGGTGTGACTCAAATAGTAATATCCAGTTGAACGGATATGTATCTTACAATTTTTATCGCAAATTCAAGCATAAAAATGCGAAATGTAGTAGCGGTGGAATTGTTTTACTTTACAAAGAACATTTTAAGAATGGAATACATGTAATAAAAAACCATTACGACACTCTAATTTGGTTGAAACTAGATCATTCCTTTTTTAATACTCCAGAAAATATTTATCTGTGTGGATCATATATATGGGGCGATGATTCCCCAATATACAATATTTTTAACGTTGATTTGTTTGATATTTTAGAAAATGATATATGTTGATATGAAACTCTTGGTTGTGTATTTATATGTGGTGATTTTAACAGTAGAGTTGGTGATAAAAAAGATTATATTCTCTGTGACAAATTTAATAGTTGTATCGATAGCCAAGATTATACTTCAGATTGCATCCCTGACAGGGCCTCATTAGATAAATCACTCAACAGCCACGGGGTGAAATTGCTCGATATTTGTAAGGGCGCATCGTTTCTCATTGTAAATGGTCGCAATGGTAATAGCGATCAGTTCACTTTTTTGTCAAATAACGGTTGTTCAGTGATCAATTATCTTTTAACAAAAGAAAGTAACTTCTCTCAGATACAACAATTTTATATACAACGTTTTAATGAATGGAGTGACCATGCACCGTTATGCTTTTCATTGTTATGCAATAACAGATTGCATAGCGAAGAAAAACAATCAGACACTAAATATAAATGGAATGACTCCTTGCGTGAACAATTTCGCTCGGGGATTATTCGAATATTGCCAACTTTTAATGATATTGTGCATTATATAAATTGCCCTGACAGGGACTCAATTAACGTTTTGATTGATAAGTTTTCTAATACTATTCGCGATGTTGCAGATCCATTGTTTACCAAAGATTGTTTTTATTCACACGATACTTATTTTGAAGGATACACTAAAAGGAATAGAGATTGGTTTGACCATGATTGTATTGTCGGCCGTAATATGTATTTGGAAGCGCTTAAATTGTTTTATGTTGACAAAAGCGATACAAACAGGTCTACTTTGTGTGATGCAAAAACTAATTATAAAAATATCGTTAGAAAGAAAAAGCACGCAGACTATAAAAAACGTATGTCCGAATTGGCAAATTTACGCCAAAGTAGGCCCAGAGAATTTTGGAAACATTTTAAATCTAAATCTGCAAAAACATCTTCCAAAATAACTCTTGATGAGTTTAAAAAGTATTTTGAAAATTTAAGCACAGACATTTCAAATGATAAGAATTATGATGCTGAAAATTTTAATAATTGTAATGATTTTGATAATCCTAATCATGTTAACCCTGAGCTCGATGATCAAATTTCAGTTGAAGAGATCATTAATGCTGTTAAGTCATTGAAGCGGAACAAATCTTGCGGTAGTGATAATCTTTTGAACGAGTATTTTATTGAAAGTGTTGATATATTAGCCTTGCATATATGTGACTTATTTAATTGCGTATTGAACTCAGGGTATTATCCTGAAAAATGGACCGAGGGAATTGTCCCTCTGCACAAAAAAGGTTCAAAAGAAGATGTTAATAACTATGGAGGGATTACTTTGGTCAGCTGTTTATCTAAGCTCTTTACAACCGTTTTAAACAATCGTATTGAAAATATCTGTTGTGAAAATAACACTATTTCGGACGCCCAATTCGGATTTCGGAAAGGGCGGTCTACGACTGATGCAATATCTATTCTCCATTCTCTTGTTAAAAATTATTTATTTGAAAATAAGAGATTATATATTATTTTGTGGACATGATGAAATGTTTTGATACTATATATAGAAATGCATTATGGTTAAAAATGTATAAATGTAGCATACAGGGTAAAATTCTTAGGATTGTTCGGGATATGTATAAAAAAAGTTAAATCTTGTGTTAAGTCATTGTCTTCATATTCTGACTATTTTTCATATGCAGTGGGGCTTCGTCAGGGGGGGGGGGGGGGGGGGTTATGTCCCCTTTATTATTTTCTTTGTTTGTAGAAGATCTCGAGTTGTTTTTACAAAATGATGTACAATCCGGATTGCATATTGATGACATTGTCTTGATTTTACTGTTATTTGCTGATGATATGGCCATTGTAGGTAAATCGCCAGACGAAATTCAAAATCATTTAGATAATCTACATTATTATTGCAATGTTTTGGGATTAAAACTAAATACAGAGAAAACAAAGATTATGGTATTTCGGAAAAGAAGCGGATTATTGCCCAATGAAAAGTGGACCTACAATGGACATGTCATTCAAGTAGTGAACGATTTTAATTATCTAGGAGTTGTTTTTAATTATACTGGGAGTTTTACATTGAATCAGGAACACCTAACGGGTAAAGCATTAAAAGCAATGAATATCTTATTATCTAAATGTAATGACTATGATTTAAAGCCCAAAATACTTTTTCAACTATTTGACGCTTTTGTTGGTTCCATTTTAAACTATGCCTCGGAAGTTTGGGGCTATACTAAATCTAAGGAATTAGAAAGAATTCATTTGAAATTTTGTAAACGATTATTAAAGGTTAAACTTAACACGTGTAATGCATGTGTTTATGGTGAGCTGGGTAGATATCCCATGTATATAAATGGATATGTACGTGTCATTAAATATTGGTTTAATAAACGTAGATCTAAAAATATCATTATTAAAACTGTATATAACTTGACCGTTGCAGATTACCACAAAGGCTGTCATAATTGGATATTTAATGTTAAAAAGATGATTGATGACTTTGGTTTCAGTTATGTATTTGATGATGTAACTAATATAAATATTGACACTAATACATTTGTAGAGGAATTTAAACGCAGAGTATATGATCACTTTACACAGGACTTGTATGGGACGTTAAACAGCAGTTCAATGCTAGATGTTTATCGAAGTTTTAAAATCAACTTTGAATATGAGTCCTACCTAGACCTTATCCCAAGAAGTTTGAGATACCTTTTTACTTGACTTAGATTGTCAGCCCACCCATTACATATTCAAACCGGTCGTTATGCGAGACAAATCATTTCTAGAAACCAACGATATTGCATTTGTTGCGATTCGACCGATATTGAAGATGAATTTCACTTTATTTGTATTTGCCCGACGTTTGGAAACATTAGAAAATAATACATTAAAGCATGTTATTATATAAGATCATCTATGTATAAATATTTAAGTTTACTGCAAACGAATAATAAAACAGAACTAATTAATATATGCCTTTATGTAAAAGAATCACTTAAAGTACGAACATCTATTCTAAATGCAAGAATACTATAATTGTTCATCCTTTTTTTTCATTTTTCTTTCTTTTCTGTTGTTGTTATATTTATTTAGTAATCACGCCACTGTATTTGCTCAGTAAATGATTTGTAAATTTGTATAAAACTTTGTTTTATCACAATTGACAAACTGTACTGTTATCATTATGTGTTGTTGACGATGTACATTGTACAAGTCGAAATAAACTGTCTGTCTGTCTGTCTGTCTGTCATGAAGGTATCGAATTGAGATTGAAAAAAGATCGGACGAACAACGCTCGGTTATCGCCCAGCGATCTACCGACATCGGATTAATTGTATGTGTATTGACAAACATTAAGATATTTCCCAGGGACAAATACATCGGAGGGCTTCCGCAAGATGAATGGCGGACGCCGGACGAAACTCGTCATGATACACGTACAATGAATCCGATGTGTCTCTCATCGGGCGGCGGACTGCTCCGACGTGTCCAGTCTTTCCGATGCCTGGGGATCGGACGAAACGGCCGATGACCGGATTATTTGTGACTGAGGCATTATAAACATACATCTATATTGATGCGCTATTCGATATGCAATTAAATTGCTACGTTTGCAGCAAGTGGCTGTTGTCCAGAGGGCTTTATGAATTTGGACAAACCTGTTATTACTTCAGCAACGACGTCGCAACCTGGACAGTCTCTCAGGTCATTTTTGATTCATGTGTTCACTTCGTAGAGCAACAATTTGAATATATATGAAATGATCTTCAATTATTCAGTTATGATATTCAACGTGTTATGATTTGTTATTGCATGCAAACTTTAAAATAAATTTCTTAATGCACAAGTGAAACCTGATTTAATTTAGTAAACAACAGAAATAGTCGTGCTGAACGGCTGTTATAAATCCATTTCAGTGATTTGTTTTAAATATCCAGATTTTTTTTCAGAGTTATCTCAATAGCTGAAGTAGCCATAGAGATATGGAGTTTTGACACGCAATTATAGACAGGTGTTCTCTTTTTAAAGAACGAAAGATGCATAATTTTGCTGATTCAATATCAGAGTTACTGGCTTTGATTAATTAAACCCCAAAATTTTCATTTAAAGGGGACTTTTCATAGATTTTGGCATGTTTTGAAGTTTGTCATTATATGCTTTATATTGATAAATGTAAACATTTGATCTAAAAAGCTCCTGCGAAAAATCAAGAATAAAGTTTCAAAAAGAAAAAAAAAAGTTACCCTCATCAGGGCTCGAACCAATGACCCCTGTAGTTCTGGAGTAAATGTCTAGCACTTAGTCCACTCTGCCATCCGTACTCCTGCAATGAATGGTGTATTTTATACGCTATATAAGCAATATTCTTAGTTTCACAAAATATACAGACAACAACAGAACTCCCCAAATTATTAAATCGTTTCGCGTTGCAACGCTTTATACTTTTCAGGTTTTTAAATCGCCAAAGATGCATATGATGGCTATTTTAGAGCATGTTAAATGCTCAGTATTACTGTTTCCTCACAAATATCAAAACTTATACGAAAATTTGCGAATCTGAAACACCTTTTTTTAATTTTCGTTAATTTACCAAAACGTGATAAGGCCTCTTTAATATCTGTAGTAATAAGAGAAATAAGTACTTGTTGCAAGCAAAATTGTTACCTGAATTTCAACTGAAACCCATAACTTTTCAGGACAAAGACATGCTTCAAAAGCTGACCACAGTTATAGGGTTTGTTCTGTGAATGTTCATAAAGACCCCGAACATCTACGTGTTATTTCCATATCTGTACTCAATATGGAGGTATGGAGTAGTTGATCTTAGACAACCTTTAGTGTTTTTTAATACAAGGAGGGACATTATTCTGCTTAATTTCAGGTAAGGGCAAATTACCTCACACATTCACTAAGAACATAAACGAAAAGTTTAAAATGATTACCTGAAGTACAAATAGTTATATAAAGATGTTGAATGGCTAGCTTATTAAAATTGATTAAGTGCAAAAGGGCATAATTATGAGTCATGGCATGTCATCGTTATTAACTTTTGTCAACAACCTGACACAATTATCATTAACATATGCCTAAGTTTCAACATAATAACTGTTGTAAAAGCAGTGATATGGAGATAGAACCTATACCTTATCCAAATTTCAAGCAACAAAAGGTGACTTAATTCTGCTAAATTGCAGGTCAGAGTTCTGGAACTTGGTCAATGATATCCCATAAAGGCAAAAACATATTTAATTTAAGAAGTTGGCATTGTGTAACTGGAAATTCAATTGCCATACGACCAAAATGTAAATAGTACGGCATTAATTGTATTCATTATAAATGTCTTATTCATTCAGTGAAGACATATATTAGATCCTTAAATCTAGAATTTTATAGAAGAGACGCGAGTGTTCAAATGCCTTCCCTGTCATGCTATGCTAACTTTTTTAACAATTATAAGTCTATATATATCCAATCTAGAACCTATTTGCATAAAAATTGGGAAAAACTCAATAACGAGGAAATAAATGGACATATATTTTTATAATCATTTCTACATGACAAGAGATACTTACAGTGGTTCCAGTATAGAATTATTCACCAAATAACAGTAACTAATTCTTTATTAATTAAAATGAATTTAACTTACAATAAAAATGGTACTTTTTGTAATCATGTAGAGGAAACAATCACCTATCCTTTTTAGGAATGTGACAAAGTCAAAATACTGATTACTTATTTAATGACAGACCTACTGCTCCAATTAAATACACATTATACAATGAATTGTTATTCATTTATTCTTGGAAGTATTGGATTTAAAAAAGAAATTAATAAACATCTTAACTCTATAAGTTGAAACATATATTTTGCTTCTAGGAGAAAGAAATCTTTACCAAATTATAATGGATAACTTAAATGTTTATCGGGGTCTGACACCATAAATCACAATAACAAGAGATGTGTTTGTTAGAAACACTATGCCCCCTATTTCGCCGCTTTGAAATAAAATTTCAATGTATCATTTGGCAGGTTTAAAAATTATCTCCCTTTTATAGCTTATTACTTCCCTTGGATTGTATTTTTTTACTTTTGACCGTGAAGGATGACATTGACCTTAAAATTTGTTTCAGATTATATCCTTTTAAAAACATTACTTCCCTTGTGAAAATGATCTGTACCTGCCAAAATGATATAAAATAGAAATTATCTCCCTTTAAAGCTTGTTACTACCCTTGAATTTTGTTTTTTACCTTTGACCTTGAAGGATGACCTTGATCTTGACCTTTCAACACTCATAATGTGCAGCTTCATGAGATACACATGCATGCCAAATATTAAGTTGCTATCATCAATATTGCAAAAGTTATGGCCAATGTTTAAGTTTTCGGACGGACGAACAGACTGACACACTGACGGACAGTTCAACTGCTATATGCCACCCTACCGGGGGCATAAAAACAAACTAACTGAAACGGAAAAGGCGCGGTGGTCAGTAATTAAAGAACTTGTGAACATAAACAAATAATTACTTTTTTCTTAAATTATATATTTTTTACTGAAAACAAATGTTAAGATGAGTACATCTAAATTGTTTTGCTTCTTTGTTTAGGTTTTTGTCTGTATGCAACGTTTTGTTCTTTGTTTCTTGCATTTCTCTCCTTTTTTGTCAGGATTTTTTTAAGGCATACACACGTATTACTACACATTGTACTTTTGTTTATGAAAATAACATGCTATATACAATTTTGGTATATATTGGCACTGTTATGATATCTTTATTAATAGTATGTATGTGTGTATGTTTATATGAATTTCTGAATAAAAGCTTACAAAAATAAATGAAACAAAATATAAAGGCAGTCTATAAAGTATGTAGCACACCCATTCAACGGTGAACACAAATACTGTTTCATTTATTTTCAAACTGCTCATGCACACGTTAGTAAGGAAAATATTACCGGTCAAGTAACTTGTTTTTGTTTTTAATTTCGTACAGGTAACATGCAGCACGGCATTCTTTTTAACAAAGGCAAATCTTGTGGAAATCAATGACGTCGCTGAAAACCAGTTCCTTTATAAACATGCTCTGGCAACTCAAAGTAAGGAGAGTAATGTGTAAAGGTTTTGATTTGAGTGATAATGCTATAATGCTATGTATTGAGTTTATTTTAATTCTTATTATTTAACTCGCCATTTAATATCTTAATACATATTTTATACTTTAACAAGTCTAAAACTTTACCCATCACTGTTATGTTTAACTGCATTGTCAAAGATTCTTGAATTTGTTGTTTTGAATTACCTAAAACCATACTTGAGCAAACTTAATTACAACAAATTGTTAGGTTAATTTTAAAAACACCAAAACGCGACGTCGATGGTCCTTTTTATCCATTTTAAAGCAATGTCGTCTTCAACGCCCAATACTAAAGTTTTTGAGTCCTTTTTACTTTAGCTTGATTGCATTGAAAGCCTTAGGCTTATTTAAACGCTCTCGAGTCCGTTTCCTAGGTTTATCTAGTACTTGGTGCTGGGGAAAAAGCTCCCTCAAAGGGATTCGCACCACTACGTCACGGCCTAACTGTTGATTATATTTGTGTGGTTTTAGTTTAATATTCTAAGCAATATCAAAGCAATATGAACAAATCGGTACATAAAATATGTTGCTATCGCATCACATCACACCTAGGTTATAATCAGAGATAGCTGTTTACAAAAAAAGAATGGCCTAATTGTGTTTTACAAAAATAGTTTAATAGTTTTATAAATCCAATTGATCAGTGATTTATGTTTTCAAGTACCGCTCCAACGGGGTTTGCTTTAGCCACCACTTAAACTTAATTACTTTTGAACAAAAAGGTCGAAACGAGTACGAGTTTAACGACACACGCCGTTTACGTTTTACTGTATAATGATTCAAAACAGCTCTCTGCTCGTGATCGGTGATATTATACATATTATTATAAAAAAGTTTCGTAAGTAGAAATTGTGATAAAACGAAATTCTGCGATTTGATTTGGACAATGGTCATTGTTTTGATTTTAAAAGCCATTTATTATTTGGTACACTTTTCCAATTCATAAAAGCCTATACTGCATTACTAGCATTATTGAACTTCTTAGTGCCCCGTGTAACTTTTTTTTCCTTAAAATCGAAAAATACATTTGAGGCGCGTCGTGAGAAACAGAGGCCTGTTGGTCCACGGTCGCCCAAATCATTTTGGCCAATGAGCATGCGCATACTTAGTTTTACATGCTATTTTTAGTTGGGCGACGGTGGACCATCGTCCATATGGAAAACCAGGCTAAATGACATTGATGACGTTATTGGGAAAACCCGCTTTAACCTACGTCATTGTTTTACCCGGGAAATATTTTAGTGTTTGGTGTAAACATATTACGTGTTATTTGCGGAATTGTTGTGATTCTCGGAATTACATGATGGATAAAGAAATGTAGGTAACTATTTGTTTGTTCTTGATTGCAGTGTTATGAACCTTTCTGTTGGAAATATTTTAATTTCTATTGCTTTTGTAACATGAACCGTCTGAAGTGAAAGTAAAACAAAATGTTGCAGTTTTGCTCAATAGCCTTTAGAAATCTAGTAAACTTTGCTCTATCCAAATCGAACGCCATGATAGTTATGAAATGCGTTATAAAACTGTTTTCTTTTTGTAGATTTGTTGTTTACAATCATGTATTTATGATAGATAGTTAAATAAATACTAACAGTGCATAAACGAGCAACGAATAGTGGTGTTATGATAGATAGTTAAATAAATACTAACATTGCGTAAACGAGCAACGAATAGTGGTGTACGTTGTTATGAAAAAATATGATTATCATTTGTTTTGACATTTCAAAATGGTCGTTTCTTTGTTTTCATTTAATAATTATTGTTTTCATTTAATAATTATTGTTTATATATAGACCTTATTTTCTCTCGAAATTGTAAGTTTGTGCTTGTGGTGTAATGGATGCATCGAAGCGCTATGAAACTGATGTTCAGTAATTCGATTCCCGTCACCGGACCGTTTTTATTAACTCTTATTTGTCATTTGCAGATAGTTGCATGCTAATTATTTATTATTTAAATAATATTGAATTTTAATCACGTTACCTTACATAGATTTACTGTAATTCAATAAAAATTTAAGCGTTTCATTATCACCTATAAGCAAAGTGCAACATGCTAAAATGATTTTTTAACTGATGTCCATTTAAAGGTATATAGGCCTAATTGTGTACGCAGTATAAATCAAACTGTAATTTAGATCTAGATTAACAGTTGTGACTACAATGTTTAATATTTAAATAACATACATAAATTTGTTGGGAATAATAAGTTCGTTATAATATCGCTCATTCGCTATTATTTTAATTCAAGATTGTAGTTAATATTCTATGCATACAGCATATTGAAAGTTAGTAAAATTAATATTAAATTTACTGACATCACATGCATATGAAGTTATTATAAACACGTGTGATATTAGGCCTATAATATACACATTTCTATATTTTCAGGAACTAGAATCTGTATTGTCGGACCATTTTGGTCGGACACCGGTCAACTCACAGGAAGTGCTGTGTGATGAAACGCCCTTAGTTGATCCTGAAGAGCCCGAAGTATTAATTGCTACCCGGGTCCGGGATTACCTGGTCCGCAACGAAGGCGCAGAAGATAACGAAAGCGACCAAGGTGAGAATGTACAAGAAACCGGCGACGCTCACGATGACGCATTACGTAACGTGCGTAAGTTTATGTCGGACGGATGCGGCTGTAAACATCAGTGTGATAAACGTTTTAATTTTGATACTGTTGTTAACCATTTGTGCTGTTCTTTGACATCGGTAAGCACCAGCTTTTATCATTACAGTAACATGTCAGAGAACACGGTTTGACGCCTAGAGTTCATGGCAACCGTGGAAGAAAGCCAAAGCATGCTGTTTGTTACGATGATGTCATGCGCGTTGTGCATTTCATACGTTATTATGTGGATGAACGGGGTCTACCACAACCAGCCGCCCCGAGAGGTGTAGACAACGTTCCGACTGTATACTTAACATCTGACACAACAAAGACCAACCTGCATCAACAGTACCAGACATCATGCACGGAAGCTGGTTCCAGGGTCATGGAAATAACGGCCTTCAAGGAAATATGGCGCATGTGCTTACCGCACATCCGGATCGCTGGTCCACGTGATGACGTTTGTGCCAAGTGCGAAACACTCAGGAGGGGTGTCATGGATGCTGTGACGGACGAAGAGAAATTGACAGCTACAGACTCGTTCAGGATTCACATTCTTTTAGCACAAAAGGTAATAATGTTTGACACATAATTATAATATAGTCTTGCATTTAGTAAATATGAAATAATTGTAGGCTTTACAAAATATTTTTTTTTAATTCGTCGTGTCCAAACGTCTTCTAAACAAAACAAATCTGCGACATTGGTATTATAATATGTACCAAAATGAGTGCTTCAGCAATTGTATTATCCTTATTAAATCGTTTAATTTGCAGCCGTTGTTCAGTGTTTAACGTTTGAAAAATGATTGCTATTTTTTCAGGAAAGAGATGTATACAACGATTGCATCAGGAAAAGTAAGGAGGCAAATGAAGGTCCAGACGGATATGTCCATTTCACGTTCGATTTTAGCCAGAATGTGAGTCTACCTCACATGCCCGCCAGATAGGACCGCTATATTTCCTCACTCTAAGGAAGGTTCAGATCTTTGGCGTTCGAGTGGACAGTATTCCCCGCCAGTTGAAGTTCCTGATTGACGAGGACCAAACGATTGGCAAGGACGGAAAGACCTCACATGGCCCGGACGCTGTCCTTTCTATGCTTGATTGGGCCCTGCAGAATTACGAGTCTGATGCTTACACTTGTTCCATTCATGCAGACAATTGCCCCGGTATGTACATTTTATATAAGAACGTATGTGTGTGCATGTACAACGTGTGCATGTGTTTTTGCGCGCGCAGTTGTCTTGCTGATTTTGCTTGCTCACAAGTATTTTTAAAGTGAATCATTTAGCAGCTTTTCCACTTATTTCTACATGTATGTTATAAACGCAGTGACAAAAATAAAGATTCCACACAGGGCTTTTACATTGCAGGGCAGAACAAAAACCGGTACGTTCTGGGTTATTTCATGTGGCGAGTGATGACCGGCCAACATCGCTTGATTGAGTATCACATGCAAGTTCCTGGTATGTATACAAATTATATTACGGAAAAATAATTTGATGTATTGTCGAATAACTTTCTTAAAAGATTTTTTTTACCATTTTTCAATTCCCTACCTTAATTATTTTCTAAAGGGGTAATACGCGTCGAAATATTCAAAAACACTTACAATTTTGTTCTATCGCATTTTAATAATTAGACAAATGAGTTTTTTTTAGCATTTAATTAAGACATTTCAAATATATCATTATCAGTACAATTATATCAAAACATTTTTCTTTCTGTCAAAGGGCATGCAAGGTGTTTGGTGGATTCCGGATTTGCGCATATAAAAAACAGATACCGGAACCACGACTGTGAGACTCTCGAACAACTAACGGCGCTTGTTGACCAGTCGTCTGTTACCAACACGGCAGTCTCGTATCCGACCTGGACATGGCGGCAATGGAAACCTTTCCTGGAATTGTACTTCAAACCTGTTACAGGAATAATTTTAGTACGTGTTACAGACTTGAATGTTCAAATGTTAAGTAAACTTAAACAATTGATGTCGTAACGGTTACTAACCCAGCACTTTTTGTCGACATTTATTCTTTACATTATTTTGTCATGCTTATTTGCATAAATTAATGTATTTGTTAACCCCTTCAGGCAGTACCAGTACTTTAAATTTGACCAAAGAAAGCCGGGTATTGTGACTGCAAAAATCCAACACGACGGAGAAGAGCAGGAATTGCAGATCCTGAAAACCCCGACATTTCGGTTCCAGAATGTGGAGCGTCCACACCCAGTTCCCTCTGCTGGATTGAGTGCAGACCGCCGGCAATACTTGCGCCGATCCGTAAGCCGATATGTCCGACCAGCGTCGAAGGATTATTTCTTTGGAAATTGACTGTTGTGACGACGTGCATATTGTTAATGTATTTAATAAACATCATGCAACTGTACGTGCCAGAAACAAATATGACTTACTGTCCTGACTAGTGTGTACTATTATGATACAAATGCCATTTCATTGTTTTCAATTATCTCTGTATCTGATCTTTTGCGCATCAATACATTCATAAACTATAGCATTGGTTGTTTTATAATATAATTATTATAATAATTATATATAAGCCCTTTAAAGAATTATGCATTAAAGGAACAATGAAAGTAAAACAAAACAAACCCTACAATCTGCCCTCGACGTCAAGTAGAAATCGCAAATTTAAGAGTTTTTTTAGGTAGCTCTATATTTGGCTTTGTCGTTAAATGAAGGATAACGATTTATAAAGTAATGTTTTCTTTAAGCGTTGCATCAAATTGATACATTTATTTATAATTATGTCGGTAAGATTTTTCAAATTATGACTGGTTTCGGATCAAAATTAGCCACAAGCCGTCTAAAATCGCGACACCAGGGCCGGATTAAGCTATTTAGAGGCCCAAGGCTGCACATTTAACGGGGGCCCCTTCCCTCTGGCCTTCTTCTGTATATTGAAAATCATAATTGATACTACAGCTACAAAAATCAAATTACTTGCATGTGTACACAGTTAAACATCTAATGATACAATAAAACAATTACCTTCTTTTCGCCTCCAAACTAACCAACTCTTACAAAGCACGTGGCGGAACGACAAAATCACGACAATGAGGTTGGAGTGGAAGAGTTAGATTGGGGATGAAGAGTTGAAAATAGGGGATTTGAGAATGGGGCCATTTTGTGGGAGAGGGAGGGGATAGGGGGTTGTTAGTATCCAAAGGTCAGAACAGAACTGTATGTCTAAGTTGTGCACGTTTTATTTTCATTTATGGGTATTATTCGTGTCTGTGATACGAAATATAGAATATTCAGAAACAGTGAGATAACCTCGAGGCTCGTGTCAGTTATCCGATAAGTCAGTCAAATATCCTATATGTTAGCGTGGTAATCTGTCCGTAGACTTATCGAAGAATGGTGCGTTAACAAAATTGTGCAGGTTTAGGGTGCAGAATCAACGGGGTTTCCCGGGTTTTACACACGGGCTGGACAATGTAAACACACCGTTAAGAACTTTATTTATGCAAATATCTCAAGTTTTCTTGCAGTTTTAGTTGATATCTTAAGATTTAAGAATAAATCCTTGAAAGCATGTGAAATAAGTGACACAATTCCACGTTTCGCGAAGCATAACCATGTACATCAATGCAGTAGACATCGAATTTTTGTCTGAGAACAAAGGCTTATTAAATAAAGTAATTCTGATGTAAGTCACACTGCCAAACGCAGAATAAAAAACTGTCTTTTATGCACTAGTTAAAATTCGTAAAAAAATTGTTTTAAGAAGTTATTGTAGAAAAAGCACCACTTACCGGTGTGTGTAAATCAATTTAACGTTTAATTGGGAACCCCACATAGTCAGGTTATTCTGCACCCTGGGTTATAAACATACGGTAAATTGAGCTTGAAAACCTTGATACGGTGTTATTAACATAAGCAAGCCAGTGATTGGCTCCGCTACTATTCGATATACATCAGAGGCCCGATAACACAAAGAAGCAATGTTGCGCTACATATTTTAAGAGGCCTCCCGCAAGTGCATCCAGATAGCATAGTTAATCAAAGTGAACGGCCCATATGTTGTCATAACCAAACGGGCAAGTCGTATAATAAACAGAGAAAATTATGGTTCTGAATGGATATAGAACACAGAAAGAAAATTGATTGCATAGTTAATCAAAGCAAACGAAACGGTTACAATTGGATATACATCGGGAAACTGGTAAAACCACATTGACAATTTCTACTGCAATCCCGATAGAGTCCTTAAATGGCGTAATAAAGACAGATCATACATTGAAAAACTGGCCTGTCTTTGGGGGCCCCTTACAAATCGGGGGCCCAAGGCTGCAGCCTTGTTAGCCTAGTGCTTAATCCGGACCTGCGCGACACGTCACGCTTTTCTTATCGCCGACATTCTATCGTTGCGAGGAAACAAAATGTAGTTACGAATAATGAAAATATAAAATATACTTATTTTGATCATATTGTTGTAAGTTTTTACCGGTTAAGTGATTAAAAAGTATTTATAAATATTGAAAGAAATGTGATACAAGAAAATTACACGACGTCATAAATATAACGTCATAACGTAAGCGAATAAAAAAACGGATTCTGTTACGTCATTAAATACCCATTATTCCGCCGTTTTGCATCGGATACTTAAAACAAACATACCGTTATGCTCAGAAAGGTCTGCACTTTAAGAAACTTTAAAGATCTCAAATTCGAAAATTTTGTCATTAAGCCCGGTTTTCTCACGATGCTCCTCATTTAATTGTTTGTTGTTTTTTTCATGCGGACGCTAGACTGGTGATGAGCAAAGGTGCTCTAAATAAAAGTATAAATATAAGTTAATATCGAGTTTTTGGTCGAATTGATTAATCAAAAACCGGTTGATGTACATTTAAAATTGATACACTTACAGGATCTTTCTGGGTAGGAGCCTCAGACTTTCTGAGTACTATGAAGTATCGGTGGTTCAACTCAGGAAAATGGATAAGCGCTACGTCCAGTTACTGGGCACCGGGCGACCCCAATGGTGGCGATCAACACTGCATGGGAATTTGGGTAAACATCTGTCAAATTGCATGTTTCCTTGTAATTAATATACTATACCGTAAAATGTTTTTTTTTAAATCTAAGTACCGAATTTTAAATTATTGTATGCGGCTATTAAACGGCTTATTTCAGCTTTTATACACGTACGCTCATTTCGTTCATTTTTTGTTCCATGTGTACATGCAACCTTGCATATAATGACATTAGCGCCCCAATTTAACAGTCGTATTGTTGGCAAAGTGTAATGAATTCAGAAGAAGTTCTATGTAGAATTGTTCTTATTGTTTTAGCACCTGACCAAAACATCAAATTGTTGGTACGACGCACCCTGCAACAATCACCACTATTTCATCTGCGAGATTCCAGCGAACTAGTAGCCATGCTATAATATTTAAATCGCCGTCGATCGAAAATAGTGCATTTACAACATCGCACTCGTAATAATAAACTTTGATGGTTTTTATATCGTCAAATATTTAAAGAACAGAAAAATAATTTTAGTCACCTAAGAATTTTACAGCTCATCGTGTTTACACATGCACGATACAACTTAGAATTTAAAGCATAGCATGGTATTTTTACGTTTTAAAAAATAATTAAAACGTTACCTATAACAGGGAAAATTATGTTTATTCCAGATGTGTAATACATAGTGCATGCAAAAAGAATGTACTTACGAGTGACATAAAATTTATTCAGACAGCAACGATTTCCAATATGGAATGTTTTTTTTTTTAATTTAACAATATATTTTACTAAGAAACACATTTTGAACGTTACATATTTTATGAACACTTATGCCATATTGTTTGTATACAGATTTAGTTAGAAAGGTTTACTTCAATGTACAAGAAATTTAACGAGATTTTCAACATCGACATAAAAATAGCATGGACGAAGATCACATTTACTTTTGCTTACTTATTAAATTGGAACGGGATATATACTGTCATAGAATGTGAGTTTTGCATTAAGAATGTGTATTAAGTAAATTGTGTTTGCTGCTGTATAATGCTGATTAAATGATAACTCAGTTGAAAGTAACACTGTATCAAATATACATGATACATATTCGATTAAAAAATCATTTTCGCTATACTATTTAACGTTTTATGCGTTTAGTTAGAATAACAGCAAATTTTTAATCGAGGAAATATCTGTTAATAAAAAATGTGTATAATATGCATATTTTAGCAAAAATGGCATTGTCTTTACATATAAATAATTATACTAACGTTTAAAGCATTTAAGCATAAGATTTTGGAATGTATTATTTAAATTTATAAATTTAAACATTGGGACCAAATTGCTTCAGTAAAAACAATAATAATATTAAAGTAATCTTCAACCGGGCTCGAACCATTGACCCTTGGTCCCTTATCATTTCGTTGAATTGCGTTCATAGAGCATAAAGAGTATAGCCTCATATCAACAATGCTTATTCGCCGAACGTTTAAATCAGATATGTGATTACTGACTTCAAAATGTTTTTTGATAACTTATGTTTAGATTCATTATCGTAAATGATACATGCATACTATCTTATGATTCGAATATGAACATTGTACCTATTAAAAGATTATATTTGGATGAATGCACTCCTTAAACGTTTTTGAAAGTGCAATGTCTGATCATTTTTTTAAAATTACTACATACGACTTCTGTGTAAGCTGCTGCTAAAAGCACCGACCAAATTACACGCAATATCATGGCTGCATTTACCTCTGTCAAAGTGGCGCCAAAAGGGTATCAGTGTGAACAATGACACATTTACCTCTGTCAAAGTGGCGCCAAAAGGGTATCAGTGTGAACAATGACAAACATTTACCTCTTTCAAAGTGGCGCCAAAAGGGTATCAGTGTGAACAATGACAAACATTTACCTCTGTCAAAGTGGCGCCAAAAGGGTATCAGTGTGAACAATGACACATTTACCTCTGTCAAAGTGGCGCTAAAAGGGTATCAGTGTGAACAATGACACATTTACCTCTGTCAAAGTGGCGCCAAAAGGGTATCAGTGTGAACAATGACAAACATTTACCTCTGTCAAAGTGGCCAAAAGGGTATCAGTGTGAACAATGTACCTCTGTCAAAGTGGCGCCAAAAAGGGTATCAGTGTGAACAATGACAAACATTTACCTCTGTCAAAGTGGCGTCAAAAGGGTATCAGTGTGAACAATGACGAACATTTACCTCTGTCAACGTGGCGCCAAAAAGGGTATCAGTGTGAACAATGACAAATATTTGCCTCTTTCAAAGTGGCGCAAAAAGGGTATCAGTGTGAACAATGACAAACATTTACCTCTGTCAAAGTGGCGCCAAATGGGTATCAGTGTGAACAATGACAAACATTTACCTCTGTCAAAGTGGCGCCAAAAGGGTATCAGTGTGAACAATAACAAACATTTACCTCTGTCAAAGTGGCGCCAAAAGGGTATTAGTTTGAACAATGACAGACGGAAGATGTTATCTTTACAGACAGCTACATATTCCACTCACAACAAGTTGTCTATGTTGGTCCCGTGCGCGGATATTATTACCACATCATTGCTGCATCCGGCTAACCGCGGCATGCAGCGATAATGCACAACGGCCGGATAATTGCAATCGTCGGATTGGGGCGGTTGGGTCCAAGGCTGAATGGGGATTGTATAATGCGGGACTGCACGTTTTTTTTTATTGTAATATATTGATATTTTACAATAAAACAAAATACGCACGAACACTTATACATTGAAGACGAATTTCATAAAATGCAGCAACGACAAATTAGCGCCCCGAGTCTATTGTGACGAAGATATTTCGTACATATTTTCCTACAATAACCGATGTAATATACTGATAAAGATATGTTACAATAGCACAAAATACGCACGAACACTTATACATTGAAGACGAATTTCATAAAATGCAGCAACGACAAATTAGCGCCCCGAGTCTATTGTGACGAAGATATTTCGTACATATTTTCCTACAATAACCGATGCATTCGTATTTTTATTAGGAACGGTGTTAGTGTTCGTGTATCGTTTGAATAGATATCGCTGCAGGAAATTAAAATGATCCGTAAAACTTAATTGAGATTCACATCAAACATGATATACATGCTGGCGAATTCGACTTTACAGACACTTTCGATTTCAGATTTAAATATCGGGCTTATTTCGCATTTTTCGACACATGTTCTTCTTAACTTTTTTTTAAAATTTATATTGAAATATATGTATAATAAGTTTTTAACACATTTTATATAAATTCATAAATATTTGACGAAATCGTGCAGTCCGCTTTAAAGGTTTATTCATAAGAAGGAGTTGTGATTAAATATTCGATGTTGATTGAGAAAGATACACTTTATTTTTTATAGGTGTTCGGTTGTATCCGACTAGAAGTGTTACAATATAATTCATGAAAAACAAAATATTAAAAAGCCCTAAGTATAAAAACCATCAAATGATACCTAGGATTAATATTGGTCAGTCAAACATATTTATAACAATACAGCACAAAGAACCCGTAAACTGCATTAGTAGCATTTTACCCAAAAACCACGATTAGCAAACATGTTAGTCAAAAATGAATAATGAAAATCACAACGTGTGATCAAAAACCCTTTTAATGCAGCCGCAAACGCCAATTAAGATCGAACTGGGGTCAATAAGAACTTGTATTTCAATTTGCCCTGAATGATTGTTGTTTTAAAATCCTATTCGCGGATAAAACTTGTTTACAATAACTTTTCTACGTTGAACATACACAACCATTTTTGTCGGAATAATGCACAATGGCATAAGTATAAATGCGATTGCATTTCTTACAGAACACTTGGCAACAGAGCTCAGCCACCGTACCACTGAAGCTTGTTGCTAGGGATAAGATTGGGTTTCAAACTATATTTGTTCAACACAAAATCGTCAAATCGTAAAATGATAATGTTTTGGTTCATTTTTTTAAAAATATCAAATTATATTGAGACCAAACAGCTTACTTATCAACCCGTACTTCATATCATCATGGCATTATTGCTACTTTCATTATTTACTATCTTACCACTATAGTTTAATTATATGTTGAAGAAGCGTTATGTCTATAAACGAAAAGTCCCAGTGTTGTTCAGAATTTACGTTCGAAAACAAATTACTCATTGGTAAAGGCGTAAGCAGGATGTTTTCGTAGTTTACCAAACTGCTCTACTGATCACCTGAGTTTCTTCCTTTGTGTACTCATCGTTCATCATAACTGAATTCACTCTCTTGTTCACTTGTTTCTGCAAGTTATCCATAAAATGTCGATAAGAAAAGATCTTTAGACAAAATAAGTAATTTATTGTTTCCTTCTACTTTAATATATCCTGCAAAGTAATCTTGTAGGCTGTATAATGCCCCCCCCCCCCCCCTGAAACTGTTGTATGAATATATAGAGAATAATAGGTTGGTGACGGGGATGGAGAATGGTTATCTGGCAAGTCGGAGGAATTTATCGGCTCACCCGATAAGATCCTCCGACGAGCCAGATAACCATTCTCCATCCCCGTCACCAACCTATTATTCTATTTATCCTGTCACATTTTCAGCATTCGTTGAAATGTTTCTAAAATATCTAGTTTTCGAGTATTTTGTGTTTAAATATTAAACATGGGAAAACCAACGCGCGAGCAAAAATATTGTGACGTCACGTCATGCAAAGCGTTTAGGCTAGCTTCCATCTTGTTAAAAAACACAAAAATCGAGTTAATCGTTATTAACTCAATACACAAAGACGAAATTATGCTCCTTAAATAATCATGTTTAAACAAACAGTACTTTACATGTATTTGGTATTTTTTTTTATAGAAAAGGATAGTTTCTTAATAGACAATAGTTAAGGCATGCGCATGCGCGGAGAGCAACTGACGGATATTCGGGGTCACGTTGTCAACTTACCTAATATCTTTTGGGATATTAGGTTACCTGGTTATCGGGCTCTGGTTTAAAGGCATGTGACAGGATAAGGTTCATTAAGCAGTCAATTTGAATGACGGGAAATATACTAGTCATATTGCTTGTATGTGAGTGGCTTTATATATTGTGCAATAAATGGTATTTAATATGTGCTTCATCTAATGTAGTTTCGTTTGTAGATAATAAGATTAACATGTAGGCATTTTAAAAAGTGATGATAATAATTGATATATATAATATACATACTTAATTATATGTTGTTCTTGTATTTATTACGTTATATACTCTGCCACAATGCGTTTTCATATTGTTGTCCGTATCAATATTTGCAGGCTTTTGCGAGAACGTTGTTAATCTAGACTTTATGCCAAATAGAAAACAATGTGCATTAATTGTGTTTGTGTTGATACTTAAACAGCATAGATTAATGTCACTGTTGATCAAATGTTAAATCGTAAATAAATCACCTTCTCAAAAGGTGGGTACATCAACAGTTTTTTAATTGAAACTGAATTTTACAATATATTAATGGAAATGTTTGTGGTATTGCATAAGCCATCGCTAAATATATGCCATGCCTAGGGTAACACGTACTGGTAACTACTTATATCTTGCCATGTTTACTTTGGTTCTTAGTATAATTACTTTGATAAACGTTACATGTTTCTTTAATTTATCTTTTCACACGAATGAAAGCCGTCACGATTGTCATACGCAGTGACGGCTTTAAGCACAAAACATCATTAATATCAACAAGTTAAGGATAAACGAATACACCAAAAGCGTTTCCATCACCAACTACTGCCTGTTGATAAAAAAATGTTGCTTATTCAGACCGCACAGGTCACTTTTAAGAAGACAATTGTAATTGAGCTCTGGTCCAATTATGCTTGTCATATTGTAACCGATAGTTAGTCTTTGTTTTGTTTTATACCTGCCCGAATGATACACTGAAGATCTGGATGTTGAAACATGCAGTGAGCATGTTATATCATGGGTAATGTTTTGAGAAAACTGGGCTTAATTCATGTGCATTAAGTGTCGTCCCAGATTAGCCTGTGCAGTACGCACATGCTAATCAGGGACGACACTTTCCGCTTTAATGGTATTTTTAGTTTCAAGGAAGTCCCTCCTTACCGAAAATCTAGTTTAGGCGGAAAGTGTCGTCCCTGATTAGCCTGTGCGGACTGAACAGGCTAATCTGGGACGACACTTTACGCACATGCATTATGACCAGTTTCACAGAACAAGACACTCATGATAATAGCTAAAATTAGTGGGATATTGTTTCTGTTGTTTAGGATAACGGCATAAAATACATACCATTTCTGGGACACCATAATATGCAGTTAAAGTAATAAATTAAGCCACAAAACCTCACACCTCCTGTTAACCTTACTTCGCTACGTACCATACAAACGAAGAAAAACACTGTGCAAGACTGCACGAATACTGCAAAGTGCAAACTAAATTTTATGCTAAATCATATTAAATACTTTGTAGAAATCATGTTTAATTTCTTTCCACCAATAATTTACAATTGAAGCTGTACGTGCACGGTTTAAACTTGTTATTTTATTAAGAGTGGTCAACTGTTTTCTATAAGCTAAGGCTTATTATGTGTCTAATCAATGAAATGTCAATCATAAGTACATACTCGATTTGTTATCAATTTTGACCATTTATTTATATTGACAAAGGTATTAAGAAGCTGTGGAATTCAGACCTACATATAATAATCGTACCCACTACTCAAATATTTAATTATTGAAATAAAACGTAAAACATGTAGAAGAAAAACAGAAGTTGGCTTGTTTTATTGTATAAAATTGATTCAAATGTGTCGCACAGTGGACGATTACGACAATCTGCTCGTGACAAACATAATTCAAATCAAAGTGTCTTGCTTACTCAATAATATCTTTGGTTGTTTGTCAGGTACTCGACACAAAAACACCACAAATGTTATAATAAATGTCTTTAAAAGTGTACAACAAATGTACATCGAGTGAATTATACAATCAAATTCATCATATTGGGTATAATAGGTTCACCAGAGATGTATGCCCGTTTGCGTGTTTTTGTTTCT
This sequence comes from Dreissena polymorpha, assembly GCF_020536995.1. Lineage (NCBI taxonomy): Eukaryota > Metazoa > Mollusca > Bivalvia > Myida > Dreissenidae > Dreissena > Dreissena polymorpha. The sequence continues at coordinate 72,845,591 of NC_068358.1, forward strand.
TTACATCTGAACACGATATTTAAACGTCCATCATTCAAATTTATATGGAATGTTCCGTATGACATGCGTTTGTGCATTGGTATTTTGTATAACACTAAAACTAAGTGTAAATGCTGATGCAACATGTTTGTGTCTAGTGACAGACGGAAATACTGACATCCTTAGTGAATCCGGTATACCCCTGATTTCTTCGTTTCGGGGTACAAACAAGTTAAACGTTTATGGATTCCGGTAATTGTTATAAATTTATTAAATGTTAGACGAAGATTTTTGTTCGAGAGTTAAAATAAACCACCAATGCTTGTTTCGATATGTGATTATGTGCATGCGCCCAACACGATACCATAGTTCTTTCTTGGTAAACTACTTTAATGCGTCTATGTATTGTCACATAGACATAGGTTGTTGACGTGGTAATAAACCTGCGGACCTGACACATGCCGCAAACAGTGATGGATAACTACAAACATGCAAAGAGTACATAGTAAATAACCCAACACAATGAATAATTGTCAAGAACTTACAACCATTATAAAGTGCAATTTTTTAAAACTGCAAATCTGTGTGTGTGTTTGTTTTTCGTTAATATAAACGATTTTCAACTAATTCGAAAACACTTTTTTGAGATGGTACGTGCTTCTATGTTCCTCTAGAAGCATCCATTTGGTAACTTTATTCGATTTCCTTTACGGGGCTATTGTTATTTCATACCCTTAAGTTTGCATCTATAACACATGTACAGTAATATATAAAATATATTTTTAATGTATTATTCAATTTATTGAAATCAATATTGAAAGAAAAAGATTCATAAATTGACATCACTGGAGAAATACACTGTCGTTATATTCATTGAATTTAAACTTGGGCGCTTGACGCCGTGGTCAGCATATTATTTAAAACAGAATAACATTCATTAACGAACAAATTACCCATGGTATTTACAACGGTATATTATACAGACCAAGATGGTATCGGTAGAACCAGGACATATATATGTTTTGCTGACGGCGCTTGGTTTTCTTCCGTGCATAATTTCGCGTCTTCATTACACCCGTCATTGGCTATACTTTGTCATCGGACGAGAGTGGTAATAAGCTTTAAAGGCTGAAATAACAACATGTTAGCGAAAGATACTTTTTTTTGCCGGAGTTGGGTTGTATATGTTTCGTTTGCAGTAAAACATGGAACGTGAACAAAACATAAAACATAAGGTACTAAGTAAGACATTAGTCACACTTGTCAGATTCATCAATGAAAACGTTTACGCGTTTTTTAACATCTACGTTAGATAGTTGCAGCATTCACCAAAGCTAGTGTTTGTTCAAATTAGTCAAAGGTACACAGTTTTGCATTTTCATTACATGGTTTCTTCGGATGAAAGATGTATACTGCGGTTCAATTTTCAGATACTAGCTTATTATATTCCATGATAATGATTGATCAGTTTGCTGTTTGAGGGAACAAAGCTACAACAACAAGTGCAGTTCATTCTGTGTGATTCTATGTTCCTTTTTGGAGTTGAGAAAATAATTTTGGCCGGGTTTGCGTGGTTAAAACACGGTTAATATATCAAATTAAATGGAAAGCTTGAGAACACTGCAGAGGACACATTTATTGTGCAAACTTGATATCGAGTAATAGGTCCAAACTGCTGGGTCACGTGGCATAAAAGCTGGGTAACAAGGTCAAATGTAAGGAAAAGGAAAGAAACACTGAAGAAGCCATTGTTGGCGCCATTTTTGTACAACTTGTTAAGAGCAGTTTTTCTACTGATTCGCCACCAAATGATATATGGTTACTGTCTGTAGACAAAAAAAGCGGCGCGTGTTTCGTTATGTGACTTTGGTGAAACCCTTTGAATAATTAAGAAGATGCATGTTTTGACCCTTTCGTCGTCAAACTTGCACATCATATGAACATATAGTTTTGTTATTAGTTCGAGGCTCAATTTGCCAATTTCATATTATTATGTCTCTGCAATATCCATTAAGTTTCCCTTACAAAATGTAAAACTTATAGTCATAATTGAAACATAAACTCATTTAAACATTTGAAGGTAAAATATGTTTATACGAATTAGTTACAGACTTTTATAATCAAATCATTTTAAAGTATTGACGTTTACTTTTTTGAAGGACCTTACAGAATTCTGGCCTTGACATTTGCAACGCTCGTATTTAATCATGTACACAGGGGTATGACACATATAGCTTTTAGAATTACATTTGATACTTTATTGTGAAAAGACATTGCAAATGTATCGCGAAAAAGAAAGGGCTCGTTAGGATGACTGTAACGTCATACATTTTCATAGACGTGCGCAACATTTGGCATGTTGGCTGTTGTATTAGGTAATCGTGTAAATTATTCGTAAAGATTTCAGGATGGTTCTTATATATGTACAAAATGATGTCCAAACATATCGATATATCTTTAGGCTATTTTCATATGTAACTAAAAGTGGGACGTACATAATACTGTCTGAGCTCACTTGAATAAAAACCCATATAAATATTGTTTCCTTATATATATTTTTTTCAGTATGTTTTATTGGTGATAACAGCATTCCATTGCATCATCGATACAAGCCTGCTTTAAGAGTACGCAGTTGTAGTATGAGTCACAACTCGCTCGATCGATCACTTGTCAGTTTGTCAAAACCGTCAGTTTATTTGTACTGCGCGATTTTCTCACACATGACGATAACTTTTGCCGACGTCAATAAGTATTTCTGCCTTAAATTACAACGTAACTAGGTACATTTACTCGTTTGACAGTTAGCATTATAACATTAACATTAATATTTAGCATAGCATACATTCAGAAAGTATTTGTTTGAATAGGTCATTTTGAAAGCAAGCAAGCACAAATTCTCAGTGGTGCTTGATGTAAAGATTAAAACAAATGGTTTGCCATCAGTAAGCTTAACTCAGCGATTACCAGTGTTGACAAGTTTAAAATGGGAGTAATGTTTTGGCTATTTGGTTGTTTTTCAAATTGTGAAGCAATCAGCAAAAGTGCCATTTTATAGAAGCCTTCCTTCGAAATTTCTAAAATTGCAGACCTAAGCATGTTAAATTTAAGCCTATCTATTGTGTTCAAATTACTATACACCTAAGGCTAATTTGTGTTTGACACTTAACAATCAGCAATTTTGGAATTCGTGGGTGTAAATATAATAATTTCAACTAATGCAAAACCTCACTTTTATGCATGCAGCCGTTGATCGGGTGATCGCCTTTCAGTACCCGATCTCTCGAATGCTATGGCAAAGATCTCAAGATTCCGATTCCCATCACAGTCATGCTGGCGTTATTATCAGATGTGATATATGTTACACGACTTTACAGTTGATTGTTATTGATGCCGACCTATTTATTATATGCACTTTCAGGTAATTTACTTGGACCGGTTATGGTTCCCTTTCAGGTCGTTAACTTGGATCCTTTCTGATTCCCGTTCATGTGATTGACTTAGACCCGTTCTGGTTCACTTTCAGTTGATTGACTTGGACCCGTTTGGTTCCTTATGGGTGATTGACTCGGACATGTTTCGTTTACCTTTCAACTGACTGACTTGGACCCCTGCTGTTTCCTTTATGGGTAATTGTTTTTAGTATTTCTAGTTCCCTTTCAGGTGATGGACCGAAACCTGTTTTGTTGACCGTTCATCTGAATGACTTAGACCCGTTCTTGTTCCCTTTCAGTTGATATACTTTAACCCGTTTTGGTTCCCTTTAAAATGATAGACTTGGGCCCGTTTTTGTTCCCTTTTGCCGACTAAGGAGGAGGAGATCATGCACTATGGGAAAAAGGCCAATCTGAGACCAGGGTGTGCGTCTACATGAACAATCTGCACGATCGGAAGGGGCTCTAGGTGGAAAAGAAGAGTGAGGAGCATGCAGAAAATACCACACCCTTACCAGAAGTAAATAACAAACAGCGGACCCTGACGAGACGTAATTAACAAACAGCGGACCCTGACGAGAAACAAATAACAAACAGCTGACCCTGACGAGAAACAAATAAAAGACCCTGACGAGAAACAAATAAAAAACATCCGACCCTAACGAGAAACAAATAACAAACATCCGATCCTGACGAGAAAAAATAACAAACAGCCGACCCTGCCAAGAAACAAACAGCGGACCCTGACGAGACGTAAATTACAAATTACAAACAGCGGACCCTGACGAGAAACAAATAACAAACAGCCGACCGTGACGACAAACAAATAACAAACAACCGACCCTGACGAGAAACAAATAACAAACAGCCGACCCTGACAAAAAACAAATTACAAACAGCGGAACCTGACGAGAAACAAATAGCCGACCCTGACGAGTAAGAAATAATTTCTTTAATTTAGTTGCCAAAAGTGGGTAATTGAATTCACCAAAATGTAAAGATATACTTTTCTTTGCATGATCTATTTTAAATGATTTGCAAACGCAACATTACCAAGATTTATTATTTGTAACTGTCTATCACTTGGTCTTATTGTCGTTTGAGTGTACACAGCTACGTTTTTACACTATATGTAGAACACGCTGTGAGCTATGCACAATTAAGTTGGGATTTTAGTTGCTTGGTAACGAACGAAGACGCCAATTTTTTATTTTTGGGTCAACCCGCCAAAGGTCATGGGCTCGAGGTTTTTTAAATCTGCACTAAAAGTGAAACTTCAGCTGCATTAGCAGGGAAGGAAACCTTTATTTCACAATCCAGTCCTTTATTTGTGGAAAGGAACCAATTGCAAAACATTTAGACACACAACACATGCAAGAGACCATACGCACACGTACAGTACCTAAGCAAAAAGTACTAAAATCTTGGATCACAGCCTTGGAACAATTGATTTAAAAGCTCTTGACAATGTAGTAAATACCGGTTTTTTCGGAGCTCATAACCTCACACCTGGCCCGGATTTATTCATAAATCATTAAAGCGTATAACATTTGTTTCAACATGACATTAACGTCTTCAAATATGTTTTTAATTTCTTCAAAGCAAATTAATATATTGACGACTTGCCCGTAAGTTTTGGTCCTAGATTCAACTTATTGTAAAGATGATAACATTAATGTAATGAATGTTGCGACAAACAAATATATTTTGTTGAAAACGTTTTTTAAATTACTGTGCAGCAGCATTTGCCATTTCGTTTAAGTAATATACTTTAAAATTGTGTGTATTGATCTAGTATAACAGGTAGTAATCATCGGTCTAAGTGCTTCATGTAAGTAAGACATGTTTTGTGTTGAGCTGTATTGATTGTAATAACGTTAAATTAATTTCTGCACATCATTCCGAATCTTTTTGTACAATGCATGTTAGTATTCGTTTGAAATAAAATACTGAGAACAAGGTTCAATTGTTAAAAATCTGCGTCCGTTAATGTACGTTTATATAACCCATTACTGGAAACCGTATTCATGTTGTAGTGCGAGTGTGATCTTTCAAATACATGCCTCTAAATCACTGGCGTCTGACTTTGAACAAGACTATTGCATTAAATCTAAACATTCTCAAAACGGGTATCACAGCCTTTGAACGGTCAATATTTTTTTTAAGGAACTCCAAACCTCACACTTGCCCCAGAAATATTTTTTAACACAAGTTTATTTCAAAATTGCAAACAAATACATACATAAAATGCAAAGTAACACAATAATGTCATGCAATTAAAGATATGAATCATGTATACAGCAACTCTTTAGATATATAGAAGCACAGATCTACACATTTATGTTGGAAAATGTTAATTTTCTTGTATGTTATGCGCTCTTAAGGGTGTAAATATTACTTTTGCTGAAACAAATTACAGGCAAGAACATACTATTTATTGGCAATTACTTAACTTAAAAGTACATAATTTGTTATCACATTAAATCAGGGGCACACTTTAGTCCCGGAGATGGTGCAGTACAGCCTTCAACCGTTTGTTAAAATGTGTGAGCAAAATAAAATCGAAATGTGGGAGATAGAGCAAAATGGAATCGAAAAACTTCTTAAGTGACGACTGAATCTTTAATCCGATTACGTCATATTAAAGATCTCGTTCTCACGAACATAGTGATATAAAAAAAACTCATTTTGGACAAAAATGAGATAGAGAACTATAACAATTAAGCGACGTTTTGTTGATAAAGTTTTATGAAATGTTTATGCTACACTAAGTCTTAAGTCAAATATCTCCCATTTTGAAAATATACATTTCCATAATTTCCCGCACAGCAGCAGCATACGTCTTTTGTTAAATTAATAGACGTTACAGCTGTGTTAATTGATCTAGCCTTCAAAATAGTTATCATTGATCTAAGTGCTTCCTGTAGTAGTAAGAGTTGTTTTGTTTTGAATGTTCTGAGTCTATTAATTTCTGCAATTCATTCCAAATATACTTGTACAACGCATGTCAATATTCCTTTGAAATAAAATACTGAGAACAAGATTCAATTGTATACAATCTGCGCCCGTTTATGTACTTTTATGTAACCCATTACCGGAAACTCTAGTTCGTACCATGATGTAGTGCGAGCGCAATATTTGAAATACATTCCACTTAATCACTGGCATATGACTTTAACAATAATATTGCATTAAAGCCCAACACGAACGATTGCCCATTGTGGATATTGTGGAGGCTCACGTTGTTTTATTTTTGCGACGATTGGAATACATAGGTCAGCTTCATTTCAATTATAGATGAAACAGATACAAATATGCACAATAGCTTTAAATGAACACACATTTGGGGATGTTTCTCGTGTGGCATTTGTCCGCTTTGGTTGCTAAATAACAACTGCCAGTCGATTTGCCATTCATTAATAACGTGATATAGCCCATATCACCACACAAAGGTAAATAGTTGGGGTTAAGGGACTTCATTCTTAATGTAGTGTTTACAGAATCTCAGCAAATGCCTAAAATGACCATATCGGGAGCCATACACACGAGTCATTATCTAGTTAAATGCATCCACACATTGTTGCATTAATCATTGAAATTTTCCGTACGTCTGTTCATTCGTTCGTTTATACGTTTGATAACAATCAAGTTTGATATCGTTACATACGTTCGTACTTGACTGAACTCAAACAGCTAAACGACATGCATGATAATTTGACCATACATGAAGGATTTCAGGCTGCAAACCAGTTTATGCAGAATTATTGCCCCTTTGTCTTTTTGTTTTACTATAAAATTTGTCTCCGACAGTTTGTGCACTCTTCTGCTTGGCGGATTTTGCTGTAGCTTGCACAGCTGAAAAAACAACGATTTTAACAGCGTCTAATGGTGACCAGTCTACAAGGCAAGTCCTCTTTAACTGACGTTTTCTGTGCCTAACATGTATCGTGATGGTTTTTATGTATTGTGATTTTGTCTTCAAATCTAGCAAATCTTGTTAAAGATCATATGACCTCCCATAATGTGATTTGTTTAATTTATTGTACACGTCAGTCATGTAGTGATCAGCGCATTCTTGTTTCCGAAAGCTCTTGGGGTAGATTAACGCATGTGTGCAACGCAAATGGCATAGCGGGGGATGTAATTGTAATATACTAGAAGACACTTAACGCTTTTGTAATGTCTTTTGCAGAAAGAACATTGACGCATAATGCATAAATACGGTATCACTATATTTAGAAACAACGTCACCTAACGCTTAACATATGAATGCAAACTAATTGTCGATTGCTCACATAGACCTTCAATACGAAATAACCTCAGAAACGCCGAAAGACAATCACGCGCAAACACCTCCACCCCACATACATGGCCTTAGTTACAAACCTATTACCAATTGTGTAACTCTATACAAACAAGCACGGGTGTTCCCTCTGTGTTCTGCAGTAAAAAAAGGAGCGCGAACTTAAGATAAAATACTAGATCTTAAGGCTTACAAAATGCACTTTATTTAGCAATGAAATCTATCCCTCTACGTTTTCTCTACATATTGCACAATTCACTTAAGCTATTAGTTGTTCGATTCAGTCAAAGGTACAGACTTTTTTATTTGCTAGAACATCACATGATCTCTTCGGATTATCGATGTATACTCCGATTTCACGTTCGGATACTAGCTAATTGTATTCAATGATATCGATAACATCAGTTTCATGTTGTTATGTATGATCACAAATCTACAGCAATTGCAGGTTCATCCAGTGTTATGTTATGTTCTTTATCGGAGATCAGAAAATAATTCTATGTGCTTTATCGGAGATCAGGAGATAAAAATCATTGAACATCTAGGTCTCCCCAATCAATCAGAAAAACTAATGGAAGTGGAAATAACAACGGGGATTATTATAACATAATTACCCCACTGTTTACACAATCTTGAAACTTGGTCTAAACATTCGTCTCAATGATAAATCGGCAAAGGGGCAGTGGGTAAAAACTGTCTTGGTGACATTAAAGAAAACGCTATTACCCAATATTTATCCCACTAGGATATAACAGTTGTCTCAATATTCTGACTCAGTTCGAAACAGGGTCACGTGTGATCAACAAAAGGGCACTAGACTTAATTTAATAAATATCGTGTGAAACTTGTAAAGACCAGATTTATTTTCCAATCATTATGAAACTTAGTGAAAACATTTGCCCCAATGGTGTGTAGAACGTGTTCGAAATTAAGTCACGTAGGGATAAAACGAATGTAAAAGGTCAAATGAAAAGAAAACGAGCTCTTTAGAATTCACATTTGTCGGCGCAAATTTCATGAAATTCGCTCAGAGCATATGTTCTAATTACTTTTCAACCAAGAGACATTTTAACCGTTTGATTGAATATCTGTGCAGCCTTAAGTCGGCGTAGTTTTGCTTATGTGGCAGTAGTGAAACCATTTGATTTATCAAGAATTTATGTTTTCAACTACTCATCTTTAAACTTGCCACACCTTGAGTTGTTTTTGGATTTCTTGGCTCAAAAATGAGTGTAGGTCAGTAAAACAAAGTTGCCAGGTATTGCGACAGTTTTCCCCAAACGTTAATTGTGTCACAATATTTAAATATGAAGTTTTTAGAATTTCAATCAATCATAATTATTTGTAAATTATATGGCCTTGTTTACACTTAATATTTGCGATACTCGTCTATTTTTATAATGATGGCACAACATACTAGTAAATTCAATTTTAATTTGATGGAATGAAAAACTCAATGGAAGCAAGCAAACAAAAATGCCCAGTAATTAAAATGAGCTTTTTCCGGGTAATGTAACCACAAAGAACGAATTTGAGCAACTACACTTGCTTTTCTTAAAGTTTATGAAACAATGGGCTTTTTTGCTGAAGTTTCTCGCCTCAATAAATCTCTCGGGCTACATACTGATAAGGCAGAATATAAAATTTCTTTGAAACAATATGTTGTACAACTGTTTGTTTTGATGTGCCAGACATTAATTTGTTTTTTAAGAGTGATAACAATTTTGTACTGAGATGTATCGATGGAAATAACATTTAATTCAATTCTTCCTTTAAATCTGAATGAACAAGTTATTGAAGCCACACACCTTGAAATGAAGTACATGTTAATCAATACATAAAGATGCAATTTGAAAGTGTGCAAAATTGTCATTAAAATATAGTCTAGTTAGCAAGTCATTGATTTTTTTTTAATTTTAAACCAAAAGTAGGATTTCTGTACGTATACGTACTTTTCGACAAACGCGATTTTTTTTAAGTTTTAAGCGCAAAAAAGACGGATTGCTACCTTGTGCCTACCAGATATATTCTAATTGAGATAAATAAAATTAAATCTACAGCCTAGCTTGCAAGTAATTTAATATATTTCAAACGGTACCGCTTTGAAAACCGAAAGTAGGATTTCTAGACGTATACGTCCATTTCGACAAACGCGATTATTTTTAAGTGTTAAAGCGCAAAAGAGACGGACTTCAACCCTGTTACCACAAGGTATTTTCTAATTGGCATTGATTAAATATATTTCTTATTTATACTTAAATTAACTATGCCATGTTTTTCATTTTAAGGTGTGTGGCTTTAAAAGACAGGTTTATTTGTTCTTGAAACATATATTATCTTACTGCGGTAGTTATGTACGTTGTATAGCCAATTACCAGAAATCTTTCGAACAATATCGTTGTATTGCTACTCGTCAAAAACATCCAAATCACTGATACTTCACTTTGAACAAAACCATTGCATTAACGCCGTTCACGCACCATTACCCGATTTTCTACGGTGAATGTCACAGAAGGTTTTTCAATAGACGATTACACTGTACTTGCAAATAGCACTGCTTTATAATTATTGTAATATTCTAATAAAAATATCAAATAATCCATAGAAAGATGCGTATCATCCTTATAAACTTGTAATAAATGACCAAGAACAACACATGGCCATTTTGAATTTTGATAAATACTTGGTGCACAGTAATGCAAATTTTAAGGGTTTGATGAGCGCCTTATATTGAAATCTTATTACAATTGCATTTGCTGATGTAACGTTATAATCAATAGATTGGATACGTTCTTGGCAACAGATTTGTTTGAATAATAAACGCTTAATATCTATATCCAAATGAAGGCCCAAAAAGTAACAGTCCAAATATTGGCAGTTCCATTTCATACCTGTTTCTAAATTAAGTACCGTTAAAAACAAGCAGTTTAATAATACTGGTCTCTTTTTTTAAGTAAACGTCCAGAACACAGGTGGATAGCGTGTGGATATGATATTAATTAGTAAAAACATCATTTTGAATGAAAAATAATCGAATTTTAACTAACAATCAACTTCTCTGAAACACTACATTTCATCATCAAATATATACATTTAAAACAAGGTATTTATCTCAAAATCACCCGAAAACAGAGTGTATCGCTTTCAACAGCAGTAACTTCACCAATTGTGCAGCGATTTCCATGAATATGGTCTAATTCAACGTAGAAATGAATTGTTTTCTGGAAATATACATATCTTGCAATAGTTTTACAAATGCTGGGTCAAATTTTAAGAAATAACACGATACACAGCTCGCGTGACCTACTAGTCATCGATTAGACCCGATCGGAGACTCAAATCTCCACGTAGTAAAGGGAATTTTCCCTGCAAAGTTCACAGTCGGCAGTAGATATGCATGCAGACACACGGGATATCTTTGAATTCGTTCAAACTGAGTGTTATCTAGCGCGTTACAAGGTACCATAATTCAATAAAACGTATGAACACGCATTCTTACCGTTCCTGCCGTTACATTATGCACCAAAACTAACTCCCCAATGCCGTTTGAACCTTTGTTTACATACATTCCAACTGGCCGACATTTACTGCTTTTGAATGTTTTATTAACAATTTTTGAATGTTTTATTGATTCTTGATTAATTTTTTATTTCTTCCCTCTGAATGTTTTATTTACTCCTTTAGAATTTGTAATGTACTATTTTTACATGTTCCATTTAATGATTGATTTATTCCTTATGATAGTTTAATTAACTCATGTTTGAATTACTTATTTACTTGTTTTGAATGTTTGATTGGCACTTTCGAAGCCATTTTGTGTTTGATACTTGATTGGCTTCAATTTTGGAAGTCGTGGGTTAAAAGATTCTTATATCAAGAATGCACATCCTTAACCAATAAGAAATAATTATTATAGATGCAGCCAATGTTAATGTGTTGATTTGGTGGTCACCTTTCTTAACTAGCTATGTCATGTACTATTTTGCCTATATCTCAGGAACAATTGTTTCGAAGCCCAGCTCAGTCTGGCTGACTAAATGTCAAATGTGCTCTATGTTCCACCACGTTACACGTGATTGTCATGTAACTGTTTTTGGTGCCAATCAATTTAAACTGTTTACAATCCTTTTTTGTCGACCATCAGGTCTGCCAATCCATGTGGTCAAGAAGAGGCAGAGGCACGTATACATTAGCCTAGTTATACGCAGACTTCTTGCTTCACATTTTCTCCATATGCTGTTCCCTTTCAGGTAATTGACATGAACCTGTTCTGGATCCCTTCAGGGGTTTGACTTAAATCCGATCTGGTTCCCTTTCAGGTGATTGACTTAAACCCGTTTTGGTTCCGTTTCAGATGTTTGATTTGCACCTATTCTGGTTCCCTGTCATGTGATAGACTTGGACCTATTCTGGTTTCCTTTTGGTGATTCACTTTGACCCTTTCTGGTTTCCTTTTAGGTGATTGGCTTGGACCCGTTCTTCTTCCTTAGCAGGGGATTGACTAGGACCCTTTATAGTTTCCTTTCAGGGTATTGACTTGGACCCATTCTGGTTGCCTATCAGATGATTGACTTGGACCCATTTTGTAATAACAAATTGCGGACCTTGATGAGAAACAAGTAACAAACAGCTTAACCTGACGAGAAACAAATAACAAAAACCGTACCCTGACGAGAATTAAGTGACAAATAGCAGACCCTGACGAGAAACAAATAACTCCTTTAATAAAATTACCAACAATTGGTTAATTAAACTCACCAAGATGCTATGATACGCTTGTTTTTGCATGATCTATTTTAAATTATTTGCAAATTTATTATTACCAAGGTTCATTGGTTTGTAACTATCCATCGCTTGGTCTTATAGTTAGTCTGTTCGTAGACCACTACGTTTTTTCACAAAATGTAGAGAACGCTTTGAGCTATGATCAATTATTTGGTATTTTAGTTGCTTGGTAAGGAAAGACAATGCCAACTGATTTTGAGGTCAACATGGCAAAGGTCATAGTCTCATGGCTAAAAGTGAAACTTGAGCTGCATCAGCAGGTGTGTTAACCCTTATTAATATATCCAGTCATTTATTTATGGCAAGGAACCAATTGCCAAACAGTGAGGCACAAAACACATGCAATAGACAAACACACGTAAATTACCAACGCACAAACATACACAAAACTGGGATCACATCATTAGAACGGTAAATGTAAAAGCTCTTGTAGTAACTACCAGTTTTAGCTCCAAACCTGACACTTGGTCCGGAATTATTCATAAAACATTAAAGTTTATTACATTTGTTTCAAAACGACATGAAAGTCTTCAAATCTTCTTAAAATTTGTTCAAAACACATTTACATATTGACGACTAGGCCGTAAGTTTCGGCCCTATTTTATCATAGTATTGTAAAGATTATTAAATAAATTTTATAAAGATGGGTCCAACAGGTGTTGTTGTTAATGTTTCTTAAATGACTGTGCTTCTTCTAAGGGTAAGTTTTATATCCATCATTCTGAAAAGTTTCTTCTCCATAATTTCCCTCATAGCAGCAGCATAAAATTTCTTTGAAATAACAGACTTTACAGCTTTGTGTATTGATCTTGAATAAAATATGGTAATCATCGGTCTCTGTGCTTCCTGTAGGAGTAAGGGATTTTTGTTTTGAGCTTTATTGATTGTTATAACGTTTAATTAATTTCTGCAGTTAATTCCGAATATACTTGAATAATGCGTGTTAGTTTTCTTTTGAAATAAAATACCGAGAATAAGATTCAATTGTATACACTCGGTGCCCGTTAATGTAATTTTATGGAACCCATTACCGGAAACTCTAGTCCTTAACATGTTGTAGCGCGAGTGTAATATTTCAAATACTTGCCTCTAAATCACTGGCGTCTGACTTTTGTACAATACTATCGCATTAAAGCGCAACCCACGCATGATTACCCAGTTTTGATATTCTGGAGGCTCACGTAATTATTTTTTGCGACGATTTGAAAGAACATGCCAGCTTCATTTCAATCATAGATAAAACAGATACAAATATGCACAATAGATTTATATTTACAAACAGTGGGGGATGTTTTTCTCGTGGCATGTGTCTGTTTTGTTCGCGGAATTAAAACTGCAAGTCGATTTGTCATTCATAAATAACGTGATATAGCCGGGTGAGTAGTCCATATCATCGCACTTATGTGTATAGTTGGGGATAAAGGGCATCATTTTGGATCTAGTGTTTACTTACTTTCTTCTTATTTTGTCCCAGCAACTCTCAGCAAATGCCAAACAAGGACCATTTGACGAGCCATGAACACGAGTCATCTCTTTTTAGCTCACCTGAGCACAACGTGCTCATGATGAGCTTCTGTGATCGCCTTTTGTCCGTCGTCCGTCGTCATCATTTTGCCTTGTGAACACTATAGAGGCTACATTTATTGTCCACTCTTCATGAAACTTGGTCAGAACATTTGTACGAATGATACCTCGACCAAGTTCGAAACTGGGTCATGCTGGGTCAAAAACAAGGTCACTAGGTCAAAAAAAGAAAAAGCTTGTGAACACTCTAGAAGTCACATTTATTGCCTAATCATCATGAAATTTTGTCTAAAGATCGATTTTATAGATATCTCGGACGAGTTTGAAAATGGCCATGATGGGTGGAAAAAGATGGCCGCCAGGGGGTGGGGAAGTTTTCTGTATATGTGTATAGTGAACACATGTGAACAGTCTGTTAAAGAAAGATAACCTGTACATACTTTCTAATACTGGTAGTAAACTCCCTTGTTAAAACCTTGTCAACACTCTAGAGGCAACATTTATTGTCTAATCTTCGTAAAATTTGGTCAGAAGATTGGTCTCAATGATATCTTGGATGAGTTCGAAAATGGTTACGTTTGCTTGAAAAACATGGCTGTTAAGGGTCGGGGCACGTTTCCTTATATGGCTAGAGTAAAATCTTGTTAACACTCTAGAGGCCAAAATAATTGTTCTATCTTCATGAAACTTGGTTGGAAGATTCATACAAATAATATCTTGGAAGCGTTCAAAAATGATGCTGGTTGGTTGAAAAACATGGCCGCCAGGGGTCGGGGCATTTTTCCTTATATGGCTATAGTAAAAACTTGTTAACACTCTAGAGGCCACATTTATTTTCCGATCTTCATGAAACTTGGTCAGAAGATTTGTCCCAATAATATTTTGGATGTGTTCGAAAATAGTTTCGGTTGCTTAAAAAACATGGCCACCAGGGGGCGGGGCATTTTTCCTTATATGGCTATATATGGCTTTAGTAAAGCCTTGTTAACACTCTAGATGCCACATTTATTGTCCAATCTTCATGAAATTTGGTCAGACGATTGATTTTAATGATATCTTGGATGACTTCGAAAATGGTTACGGTTGCTTGAAAAACATGGCTTCCAAGGGGCGTGGCATTTTTCCTAATATGGCTATATATGGCTATAATAGTAAAATCTTGTAAACACTCTAGATGCCACATTTATTGTCTGATCTTCATTAAACTTGGTCAGAAGATGTATCCAAATAATATCTTGGACGAGTGCAAAAATGATGCCGGTTGGATGAAAAATGTGGCCGCCAGGGGGCGGGGCATTTTTCATTATATGGCTATAGTAAAACCTTGTTAACACTCTAGAGGCCACATCTATTTTCCGATCTTCATGAAACTTGGTCAGAAGATTTGTTCTAATAATATCTTGGATGAGTTATAAAATGGTTTCGGTTGCTTTAAAAACATGGCCACTAGGGGGCAGGGCATTTTTCCTAATATGGCTATATATTGCTTTAGTTAAACCTTATTAACACTCTAGAGGCCACATTTATTGTCCGATCATCATGAACTTTGGTCAGACGATTTGTTCCAATAATATCTTGGATGAGTTCAAAAAATGGTTCCGGTTGGTGAAAAAACATGGCCGCCAAGGGGGCGTGACAATTTCCTTTTATAGCTAGAGTAAAACCCTGTTAACACTCTAGAAGCCATATTTATTGTACGATCATTATGAAATTTTGTCAGCAGATATGTCCCAATGATATCTTGGGCAAGTTCGAAATTGGTTCCAGTTGCTTGAAAAACATGGCCAACAGTGTGCGGGGCATTTTTCTCCATATGGACTTATGAATCTTCATGAAACGTTGTCAGTATATTTGTTTAAATGATATCTTGGATGTGTATGAAAATGGTTCTGGTCTGTTGAAAAACGTGGCTGTCAGGGTGTTCACTAGTCATGAAAGTTGGTAAGAACATTTTGTTCTAATGACATCTTGGGCTGCATATAACAGATCAGTTCCTTTGAATTTCAGGTGAGCGACTTAGGGCCTTTCAGGCCCTCTTGTTTTTGTTAGCGAAAGCTCTTGGGGTAGATTAACGCCTGTGTGAAAACGCACATGTCATAGCAGGTAATGTTAATATACTTGGAGACACTAAACACTATTATAGTGCCTTTTCAGAAAATACATTGACGCATAATGCATAAATACGGTATCACTATATTTAGAAACAAAGTCTCCTAACGCTTAACATATGAATGCAAACTTATTGTCGATTGCCAACATAGACCTCCGATGCGCAATAACCTCAGAAACGTCGAAAGACACACGCGAACACGCCGACGCACTGAAACACCCCAACCCCCACATACAGGCTATAAGTTACACTTCTTTTACCAAGTTTATAACTCTATTAAAAACATGACGGGTGTTCACCTCTGTGCTCTGCAGTAAAAAAGGAACACGAACAAACGATAAAACACTAGTTCCTATGGTTGACATAATGCACCTTATTTAGCAATGAAATATATCCCTCTACATTAAATCTACATATTGCACAATTCACGTAAGCTAACTCACCTGCTTGCTCAGGTGAGCTTTTGTGATCGGTCTTTGTCCGTCGTCCGTCCGTCCGTCGTCCGTCTACATTTGTTTATAAACACTATAGGCCTAATTTCTTGTCCAATCTTCGTGAAACTTGAGCAGAAGATTTGTCCCAATGATACCTCGATCGCCTTTGAAACTGGGTCATGCTGGGTTAAAAACTAGTTCACTAGGTCAAAAAAGAGAAAAACCTTGTAAACACTGTAGAAGCTACATACCATGCTCAATCTTCATGTATCTTTTTCAAAATGTTTGTCTAAATGATATGTTGCTTGAGTTAAAAAGTGGTTCCGGTCCGTTGAAAATCATGGCCGCCAGTGAGCGGGGCAGTTTTCCTAATTTTGCTTTAGAGAAACACGGTGAACACTATAGAATTCACTTTATTTTCAATTATCATGAAACTTGGTCAAAACATTGAATTTATTGATATCTAGGAGGAGTTAAAAAATTGTCCAGATCGGTGTAAAAACCTGGCCACCAGCGGGCTTGGCAATTTTCTCTAAATGCATATAGTGAAAACATGTAAACACTATAGGAGTCACATTTTTGGTCCAATCTTCATGAAATTTGGTCAGAAAATTTGTTTCCTAGAGTTAAGTTCGAAAATGGTTCTAGTCCGTTGAAAACATGGCTGCCAGGAGGGGTGGCGCATTTTTCTTATATTTATATCGTAAAAAAATGCTTGTGAAAACTATAGAAGTCACATTTTGGGCCCAATCATCATGAAACTTGATGAAAACATTTGTTTTATTTATATCTCAAATGAGTTCGCAAATGGTCCCGATTGGTCTAAAAACATGGCCGCCAAGGGGTGGGGCAGTTTTCCTGATATGACTATAGAAAAACCTTGTGAACACTCTAGAAGTCACATTTATTGCCTAATCATCGTGAAACTTAGTCAAGACATTGTTTGTTTTGATATCTCGCACAAGTGTGAATGGCTCAGATCGGAAAAAACACTTTATAACTCACCTGATTGCTCAATTGAGGTTTTAGGATCAGGATCGGTCTTTGTCAGTCGTCTCTCCGTCCGTCCACATTTGGTTTGTAAACACTCGAGCATTCACATTTCTCAAGCAATCTTTATCAAAGTTGCTGAGAAGCTATATGGCCACAAGATCTCAGTCAAGTTTGATAATGAGCAAATTCGCACAATAAATGCCAGAATTCTTGCCCTTTGATTGCCACAATTTTCATTATATTATACAAAATCCTTGTTAACACTCTAGAGGACACAATTTTGTTACAGATTTTATGAATCTTGGTTTTAATATTTATTTTTGTAAGCAAAGTTTGATGTTTGGTCATGAGGGGTCACAATATAGGTTACCAGGTAAAATCTTACAAAAAGCTCGTAAAAGCTCCATACGCCAGAGTTTTGGTTCAATAATGATGAAACTTGACCAGGATGTTTGTCTGGACAATATCTAGATCTAAGTTTGACGTTTGGTAATTTTGGGACAAACTCTAGGTCATGAGGTTTAATCTTGCAAAAACCTTGTAAACACACTAGAGGCGATAGTTTTGATTCAATAATGATGTTACTTGACCAGGATGTTTTCTTGATGATATATAGGCAAAGTTTGAAATTGGGGCATGTGGGGTCAAAGTCTTGGTCACGAGGTCCAAATCTTGCAAAATATGTAAACACATGTAGGATTAGCATAAGTTGCAAATGTTTGCATTGCAAAACACACATTCAAATGGACAGTACTCAATTAGAATAAATCATATGCTCACACTGCAAAAGTAAACAGAAGAGAACCAATCTAATATGCTCTAGAGTACTGAATGTTCAACCAAGCAATGAACAAGGCCTTGTTAAAAAAGGTGAGCAAACTAGGGCTATCTTGGCCCTCTTGTTTATATGCTAAAACATCACATTATCTCTTCGGATGATCGATGTATACTCCGATTTCACGTTCAGGTACTAGCTAATTGTATTCTATGATATCGATTTCATCAGTTTGCTGTTGTTATGTATGATCTCAAATCTACAACCAACGCAGGTTCATCCTGTGTTATTCTATGTTCTTTATCGGAGATCAGGAAATAATTCCATGTTCTTTAACGGAGATCAGAACATAAAGATCATTGAATCGCTAGGTCTCTCCAATCGATCAGAAAAACTCACGAAAGTGGAAAAACCAACGGGAATTATTACATAGTTTCAACAACATGATTACCACACTGTTTACACAATCTTGAAACTTGGTCAGAACATTCGTCTCTATTATAAATCGGCATAGGGTCACGGGGGTCAAAACAATGTCTAAGTGATATTAAAGAAAACGCGTTTGAATACTTTTTAGGACACATGCATTACCCAATATTTATTCCACTAGGTTATAACGTTTGTCTCAATATTTTGGCTAAGTTCGAAGCAGGGTCACATGTGATCAAAAATATGTCACTAGACATAATTTAATAAATATCGTGTGGAACTTGTAACGACCACATTTATTTTCCAATCATTATGAAACTTAGTGAAAATATGTGTCCCAGTGTTATGTAGAACGTGTTTGAAAGACACGTAGGGATAAAACGAGGGCAAAGGTCAAATGAAAAGAAAACGAGCGCTTTAGAATTCCCATTTGTCTTCGCAAATTACATGAAACTCGCTCAGAGCATCTGTTCTAATTACTTTTCAACCAAGATATATTTTAACCGTTTGATGAATATCTGTGCGCCGTAAGTTTGCGTAGTTTTGGTTATGTGGCTGTAGTGAAACTATTTGATTTATCAAGAATTCATGTTTTCACCTACTCATCTTTATACTTGCCAAACCTTGAGTTGTTTCTGGATTTATGGGCTTGAAAATGAGTGTAGGTCATTAAAACATTGTTGCCAGGTATTGTGACAGATTTCCTTAAACGTAAATTGTGTCACAATATGTAAATATGTTTTTTTCAGAATATCAATCAATCATAATTATTTGTAAATAATATGGCCTTGTTTACACGTAATATTTGGGATACTCGTCTATTTTTATAATGATGGCACCATATACTAGTAAATTCAATCTTAATTTGATGAAAACGTAATGGAATCAAGGAAACAAAAATGCCTAGTAATTTAATGTGCTTTTGTACGGGTAATGTAACTACAGAGAACGAATTTGAGCAACTACATTTGTTTGTCTTTCGGTTAATGATACAAGGGACATTTTTGCTGAATTTTCTCGCCTCAATAAATTATCTCTCGGGCAACATACTGGTAAAGCAGAACACATGACGTCTCTTTAAAACAATATGTTGTACAACTCTTTGTATTGATGTGAAAGACAATACATTGTTTTTTTAAGAATTATAACAATTTTGAACTGAGATGTATCGATTGAAATAACATTCAATTCATTTTTTCCATTAATGTTAGATGTGCTTATAATTAAAATACATATTTATTTGTTCTTGAAAAAAGATACGGGCAGACCATATCCAATTAGCGTTTGTTTTAAAGATCTAACTGCGGTAGTTATTTACGTTGTATAGCCAATTACCGGAAATCCATTTTGAACAATATCGTTGTATTGCTACTCGTCAAAAACATCTAAATCACTGATACTTCGATCGCTTTTAACACAACCATTGCATTAACGCCGTTTACGCACCATTACCCGATTTGCTGCGGTGAACGTCAACGGAGGGTTTTCAAAAGTTGATTACACTGTACTTGTAAATATCATTGCAATATTGTAATTTTCTTACTAAAATATTAAATAATTCATAGAAACATGCGTATAATCCTTATAAACATGTTATACATGTATCGCTTTTGCCCAAAAGCAACACATGCCCATTTTTTATTTTGTTAAATACTTGGTGAAGAGTAAGGAAAATATAAATTGTTTGATGAGCGCCTTCTATTGAAATCTTATTGAACCAACAATGGGTTCTGTAACGTGAATGATTGATAGATTAGAGACTTTCTTGACTAAAAATTTGTCAGATTAATAAACGCTTGCTCCCTATATCCAAAATGAAGGCCCAAAAAGAAACAGTCCAAGTATTGTCAGTTCCTTTTCGTGCCTGTTCCTTAATTTAGTACCGTTTCAAACAAGCAGTTGATAAGATGTAATCAGTTTCTTCATAGGGAAAATTCGTTCAATACTGCATAGGATCACAAGTGGTTAGCGTGTGGATATGATATTAATTAATGAAACATAACGAACAATCATTTACTATGAAAAAATAGTTCACTATCAAATATAAATATATAACAAGGTATTCAACACGTAATGACCCGAAAACAGGGTGCATCGCTTTGAACAGCCATAACTTCATCAACAACACGAAATGACCCGAAAACAGGGTGCATCGCTTTGAACAGCCATAACTTCATCAACCGTGCAGCGATTTCCATGAACTCGGTCTTATGCAACGAATAATTGCATATGAACAATATTCAATTTATGAATATGAACACTTTTGTAGAGCATTCAAATAAGTAATCAATGTTCATTTTGTTTAGGAATAGCTGTCATTTTAATTTTCAGTATTACCCTTGAATCTATCCGTTTAAATAAAAATAAAATATCGGTTAAGGGCCATAGAAAGACTAAATGGATATAACATTCCTAGAGGTTGTGCAAGTGTACAATTTCATTGATCTATTGAGTTGCACGCCAGCAACAGCCATTAATGTGATTTTATCAGTAATGAAGGTAGCGTACTGAGGTGTATTGATTGTTAGAGATATGTACAACTGGCTTCTGCAATAAATTCTTATTGCAATCGTGTTTTGCATGTTTCTTGGTGCTTGGCATGAAAGTACGAAACAAATGACAGTGTCTTTATATCGTATCATTTTAAATCGTACTCCGCGTAATTCTTTACTCATTTGATCCCATTATCTATTTTTAACGTACATTCTATTCTACAACGCTTGTCTGAATCACCCATCCTTGTCTTTGAACGCCGTGTACGTGCCAGAACCTAATGTTGGTATACATAGAAGACCTAAATAGTTCTTCATTGACCATTTTAATTCGCAAGTAAACTTCTTTCGGAGAATAGGTTAAACAAATACAAATATGGACAATGGTCTTGTGTTACAGATTTATTATTTGATTATACAACCTCTAGTTTTGTAATGTATAAAAATCACAAAATCCCACCACATCACCCCACCTACTGAATTCCACATATCATGGCGTCAGTCGTGGGTAAGCTAGCATGGTGTGTGCCGAATATCGTCGGTTAGTGATCTCGGGCGTTGTGATCTAACTTCGAATTCAGAAAGACAGATATGAAAAGGATATTAAGTAAACATATCCTGAAACAAGACGAGACTTACAATAGATGTTTGAATAACGAGAGACGCAAACTCATTTCATAGCAAGTACATTTTATAGTCTCACAAGGTGGTAGGAAAATGCATGGCATGTTTCCAGGTCCGTCCGTCCATCAATCCGTATTTGTATCAACTTAACTCCTGATATCGCAAAACCCTTCGCAACTTTATAACCGTTATCATATTGACACTCATGAAGAAAGGAACTTCGGATTCGACTAGTTTTAGCAGAATCATGTCCTTTTGTCCAAACAGTATATGTTTCAACAGTACTTTTATTGACTGACTGGTTTTGCTAAAGCTATCAAAACTGAATGACCTAAACATGTAGAGGATTGTAAAGAAAGGAATTGTGACAACGACGAGTATTGGCAGATTTATAACCCTGTCAAGTGTTCGACGTGTAAAATATATTGAGATTATTTCGTATGTTTGCTACTTCTTATCTTTCAAGTGGTGTGTCTGTGTTTCCGTGGAGCACTCGTGGAGTATGACGATCATAACAAATACTATGTAAAACTTATACATCTTTGTAAGTGTGTAATTATACAGCAGCTAGACGATTTGCAATCTTTTCAAGCTTAAAAATATTGGTGCACGACATCATTGATATGTGTTAACTTATGGTTAGCCATGATGGACTGGCATGACATGCTATCCGCAATTCGTTATATAATAAAATATAAAGAAGTAAAACTCCAGCTGCCGGAACAGTATTGAATTCTCATTATACACAATAAGTTGGTCCTTTATTTAAGGCAAAGCAAGTGACCAATTGCCAGAAAAGCACAAAACAGCACAAATCAGCACAATACAAAACAGCATACATAACACATACATGAATAAAGCTGGGGTCACCGCCTTGGGACGGTCAATGCAAAGCATTGGGGGTTTAAACCGGTTTTAGAGCGCTCAACCTCACACTCGGCCCAGCAATATTCATAATACATTTTAGTGAAAATACAATTTGACATCATAGCAGTGTAACTCAAATTAAACAATAATAAAAGGGAATAAAACGCATTCAATTGAATTACCATTTAATTACTCAATGGTAGAAAAGAGACCAGAGCAACAGAGCTTCAACTTTTTGAGGTACGATGAAATGAAACTACGAACAAGTGTCAACTACATTCCTTATTTATAGAAAAAGATTAAGGAATATAGCATCATAAAGTTAATAATTCAGATCATTATCGCGCAAATACAGGAAGACGACAGCAATAATGGGTGTAAAAGTTCCATATTACATTGCTTGGTTGTTTATGTGACTGCAAAAAAAGAAAGAAAAAAAAAGAAACGCTTGTCAGAGAGAATACACAATAAGACATAATAATAATATTCACAAACATTCTAGTTACAAAATGTATTATTCCGTTCTTCTCGTGATAACCTTATTTATCTGCAAAATTCTATTGGGAACTTGACTAGTTTAGATTCTTAACTGTTCATTATATATGTAATCAAGGTATTGTTCATATTTGACTTACGATATACATTATAACCTGTATACAACCGAAAAAAGATATATCTTATATAATAACGAATTTATAATTTATGTTCTCTTGTTATTTATTCAAGATGTCAATGCGTACACGATATTACCTGTATGGAAGTATGAACGTATTTGTAGCTATCCCAGAGAAGCCATTTAATGACTTATGTGCTCTATTGCTTACACTAAGATGACGGTTGTAGCCATAGCAATGCATGGTGCTTGAGGAACTTCGATCATGTCATCCATCTAACAGGCCTGTGCTTCAGCTGAAAGCTATTTTACGAAAAACGGAATTTTTGCGAGATAACTTTATGTAGGAAAAACGTTTGCTTCTACTTATAAAAATGAACAGTGAATAAGCAGAAACAGAAGATTAAGTTTATGTATTGCTTATGATTATACATATGATCGTCAAATACATACACACGTTTGGGAAACATAAATATGCAGGTTTAAGAATTACAAACAATTGTTATGACAGACAATTAGATTAGGATAGTTTTTGAACCTAAATAGGTTTATATACAGAGGCGGCACACACCAAAATAACCTGATTTAACATCTTTTGAAAGCCCCCTTGATTTAGTGGCTAACACACTGTGTTACGGAAAACGACATAGTGAGGACCAAGTTTAAATTAAATACAGATAAGGTAAGTCTAAAAGAAACATATCAAACAAGGACTTTGTGCCAAACAAATTAGCCTTTTTATACAATGTTTATATGAAACACAACACGCAAATTACCTAAACTATTTATAGTTAACACCAAACAGAAAACTATATCTATATTTAAAAGCAAAAACAAATTACAGTATAAATATTTAACAACAGATATAAATGACCACATCGATATTCGACACCAAACAAATTACCATACCTATATCTATTACCAAACAAATTGCCATACTTATATCCATAGCAATTATGAGATATACACATAACACTTGGAACTCTATTTATAACATCATTTTTGTATTTGTCTGTTTTATGAAAAATAACAAAAAAACTACATTAAATCATCGAATGAAACAAAAATTAACACAATGACTCAACTACAATGCGGATGTGATAAATACTACAATGTATCATATTGGATGGTAATTCGTTAATACGCGAACGATGATGTGATAAATCAATTTCTGATAATAGGGCTCTAACTTCGCTTCAATTCAAGCACGGTCGTCGTTCTCATTGAATTTCTGTTCAAGAAACTACACCGTAAACACACGGACAGACTAACATGAAGTCAACTCAAACACATCGAGTGCTTAGTTTTTGCAAGATGATGCGTTTTCTCGATAATTGATTTTTAAAACAAAATTCATATATAGTGGTAAACAGTACAAGTATTACGGTAATATGTTGTAATGCATCTATAATTCTGTTTTTTGCGACGCTTATGATATATGTTACTACAAAATAATGTCGATCCTTCAATTGCATGCATTAGGAATGTCATAAATATTTTAACTAGAACATAATTGTAATAGTTTTATTCCAATCGGTTATTTCAAGAATTGTAATTGTCAGTCCGTTTAGGTTAATTGTGCTCTAAAACATGTTCATAACTGGGTGAGTCATGTGCTTTGTATCGTTTGGTGACTTATTGTAATAATTGTTCTTTGGATATAGGTATGAGAACAAGTTACAATTGTATGTTCCTGAGACTGAATTCAAATGCGCTGCGCCTGGAGAAAACCGGTTTCCCCAGATCGAGGCCCATATGTTTCTGTGTTTGAAGATGTCGTTAATATGAAGATCATTTGTACCTTTGAGATACCTTATTAGAAGAAGTTATTTCATATGGGATTATTGAATTAATTTCAGAGGTTCAAATGCTTTTGTGTGACAGTTACTATGAAACGCTGATGATAATTCATGGCTTGTTGACAATTAAAATGTATTGATATTTCTGTTTGATTAAAGTTATTATTCTATGAATTAAGCAAAGACGGATGCAGTTATTTATAATCACATATGTGTTTGTTTTACAGCAAGTTTCTTTTTATAATTGAGATCGACGAGTTTAAAAATAAACATTGTTTGTATAATGTTTTCTCTAAATCGCTGGTGTACGTTTAATAAAATTAATACAAGTGTATTGAGGCATGTACAACCGTAGTCTCCTTTTGTATACCATGACGTACTGTATTTGTGTCAAGTCCGTACTTAAGTCTATCAATATGGATTGTATCTGCAGGGAGGTATCTTATTTTGCATTTTTGTTAATATGTTTTGAATTGTTTTCTTCCAACACAATGTTGATTATGTTTTTATACTCGCGATCATAATTAAAACGATCCATAGTTGTTAATGTACATAAAGGCGTACTCTAATCGTTCATTGTTATGAAGTTGCCACACGAACGTATTTCAAAACAAATATCGCCATTATCAGCACATACTCTAAATATCTGGTAATTACCTTACTATTCACACAAAGAACACGTTGCCGGTATTGCATTATGATGATAATATTTTATGACTCTTAAACTCTTAAACGATTCTAGATTTTATTTTATTTTATTGTCTAAACAAAAAACAACAACAGCTAAACAAAACCATCTTACAACGCCATGAAATAAACAAAGTGACGTTACGATAACGTGTGTGTTAAAGAGTTGGAATATACTTAAGTTTATACAACGGAGCATTATTATGTTTGATGTCTTTTTTGCCATTATGGATATTAGTGAATAATAAGCACGGCTTTTTTGAAAAATCTTAAATTGAAGAATACTCAAGGATTATTACATGTATACCTTGTCAAACTATATCAATTCGCTTAACTCATAATTTAGAACAAATCAGTATGCTTCCTATCTTAAAGCATTTCTTCGGTAAGTTGCCACCCACACGGGCAGTGTACAAATCGTACGTTGACAAAGTCTCAGCATATTACCAAAAAAAGCACAAAATTCCATACAGTTAATTTGTTTTGAGAAAGCACCCTTTACTAGTTCTGAAATTTATCAGCAAAAATGGATTATATATCAATGTTATCCTCCAAGTTGTTAGCCCGAGTACTTAAATCCGTCTTTACAATATGAAACACCATATTCGGATGCAAATTGTTGCGTTCGCTACTGAGCTTATTGGCATTAGTCTTGTTATTTTGACGTTGTAAAGGATTACATGGTAAATTTAATGACTTGCTGTGCGATGGTAAAGGACTTACGGATTGTGTATCCATTCTTTTTCTTGTATAATTGATCTGATTAGCCGTTTGGTCGTTGATTCGTGATCTAATGCTACGAGAGAACAGTCTTTTAAGCTCTTGTCTGAATTTAGACCC
This sequence comes from Dreissena polymorpha, assembly GCF_020536995.1. NCBI lineage: Eukaryota > Metazoa > Mollusca > Bivalvia > Myida > Dreissenidae > Dreissena > Dreissena polymorpha. The sequence goes on from NC_068358.1 coordinate 72,872,276, forward strand.
ACTAAGACAATACAACACAAAATTAAAAGAATTGTTGGTGTACATAAACATGTTTACAACTGCCCACCAGAAATCTAACTTGGCAGTGTTTGCGTCGGACATGTCCGTTCCCCAATACGCATATCCAATGTTGTAAATGCTTACTGGTGAGGTGGTCACGATGAAAACGATGTTAAGCGTAAACAACACTACCGTCATTGAGGACTTCTTCCCGTTATTGTTGCTCTGGTACTTGGTCTGAGAGTTTGGTAATGAGCCCATAGGCCTAATCGATGACCTGGTTTTCTTCTTGCTTTGCAGTACTTTAAACAATATCATTGTGTTTCCTATTACAATGACTGCAAACGGAACAACACAAAAGACGCTTAAATCAATCCACGGCCAAACTTGGCTGAAAAATCTGTAGTAGGCGTCGTCTATTACTGTACACGTGTGCAGGTATGGATTGTTATTGGAATCATACTCTATTTTGAAAACCATGCCGTACAGCATATGCGCATTTATACCCAGTATAAACCCACATATTACTGCCAGACATGCAACTGCACTTTTTCTGTTGCTAACTATGCGACCGTGATGAGGAAACCAGGCCAAAACTACTCTTTCCAATGTCACAAGTATAAGAATCCAGGCTGAAAAATCCAAAGAACTATACACCAACCACATGCTAATCTTACAGCCCGCCTCACTTATATGTCGAACGTCAGTGTCAAACAAGTAAATCAACCACTGTCTCAGAAGGCCCGAATATAACACCAGTAGGTCCGAGCACGCAAGAACTGTCAAGAAAAGTGCCGTAGTGGAGACCCGGATGGAGCGACGAGTAAGGACTAGTATTGAGAGACTGTTCCCGATGGTTCCAACCAGGATGAGTATTGGTGGTACAACCTTCCAGATGAGAATACCTGCCTTGTATAGACCAAACTCCGTGTACGCCATATTGTCGCTGTCGGTTTCGTTAGACATCTTTAATTCTAAAAGGCAAATGTATTGTCAAACAATGGATTTTGAGGAGGTAACTGCATGTTGTCCTTATAGTCACTTAACTTAACGTGCTACCCTCTGGATACGAAAGGTATAGTTTACATTGTATTTCAAAAATATTGTCAATTACGTTAGCAATAACGAATCGATAGTGCAACAATCATTTTCAAAATATTGATTTGATTCCTCGTTTTTTGATAAAACTATGATTTTTTGACACGAATTATTACAATCCCTTATTTATCTTATACGTTTGTTTTCATATGTTGTGACGCGTTTGCGTGCAATATTCATACGTCAGTTTGTTATTGGGAAACACTAGTTTTCTGTTCCGGCTGATACAAAATCTTAATTGTTGTGAAAGCATTAACGCATTTTCAAAAACACATTACACGTCCTTATAAGGTTAGTATATATCCTAACACTGTTTTTTATTAATTCGGAATGATATATTTTCATAGCAATGAAAAAGAGTTTTGTAAGATTTACTAAATATTACCCTAACTCGTAGTTGTCTGTTATTTCATTACGTAAACAGTCACACTTGGATCTATTCCATTCCGCTTTTCGATTAAGTTGTCCAGCATTGCCACGTGTATATTGTTTGGTGACGTAGAATCTGGAGAAAAATAGAGTATAATTATAAAAACGAAATGGTTTTTATAATTGCAAATAAAAAACCTATTTAATTATTTTGGTAACCAGTAATTGTACTTATAAGTATGTATGCCGCTTTCAAACCGTTTTCATCATCGACACATACCATGAAAATGTAAAAATGTTTGTTAATAATGTTAAAAGTGCATTTAACGAACGCCTATGATGATAATGTAATGTATGCTAAATACAAATACACATTACAGTGTATAACCCGGAAACATATAAAATATATGGTCCGATGCATCAGACCAATCAGTAGTACATAACATGTTTTTATTCAATATCAGTATGATTTATTTTAAAAGGTTCATAATCACCAAATTATATTTTTAACAATAACCTGTGAATGAAAAAATATAAGTAAGGCATTAATGTATATTTTGCTGATGTATGTTACCCAACCTACCTTAAAGCGATTATACGATTTTTTATATGTGTTAAATTGTAATATATTGATAAAATATGTTACAATAACATAAAATGGGAAAGAAAAATTATACATTAAAGTCGAATTTCATAAAATGCAGCAAAGACAAATTAGCGCCCCGAGCCGATTGTGACGTACATATTTTTCTACAATAACCGAAGCATTCGTCTTTGTATTAGGATCGGAGTTACTGTTCGTGTGTCGTATGAATAGATATAGTTGCGGGAATTCAAATAAACCGTTAAACTAAGTTTAGATTTACAACGTACATGTATGGTATACATGCGGGCGAATTCGGCTGTACAGCCGTTTTCAATTTCAGAATTAAATATCTGGCTTATTTCGCATTTTTCGACACATGTTCTTCTTAACTTTTATTTTAATTTATATTGAAATATATATATAATAATTTTTTACACATTTTATATAAATTCATAAATATTTAACAAAATCGTATATACGCGCTTTAAATGAACATAAACCCAAAATTACGAATATTTCGCAAAATGTTTCGTAAAATAAAATTAACCCATAACAGGTGCTCCTTAAAGCAATGGCAAAATTCAACGCGAGATGTGGTATGGTAACACAGATTTAACAAGATACAACATGCTCGTATTTATTTTGTAGTGGCACAATATATTCTATTTTAATTTCCCGCAACGATATCTATTCATACGACATACGAACAATACAATGATACAAAATTATTGCTATTGCTATAATGAACATTGACTTAACTTTATATTTGGAAATATTGTACGATATATTCGTTGATTTTGAGTGTTAATGGGCTATTACAAATCTTCTTATTTATTAAAACACTTTATTAAATTTATCAGATATGCGATTGTTCAAATTTTATGTTCAATAATAGATATTACCTAATTCAATATATTTTAATATAAATGTCCCATGTTTACAATGGCATTTTTAAAATATTTATTCAGATTAAAAATAAATGAATCTCTACAGTCGATATTATTTTTTCTACGCTGAAACATAATTTAAATATGACGATTGCGTTTGTTTTACGCAATTTGTACTTTTTAAAGTATTTAAGAATAATATAGCTAATGAAAAACAAACATATACAATAACATCGTAAAAAAGGAAAGTATTCTTTATTTGTTTTCATATAAAAATGGAGTTTAGAACCTCGTTTTGTTAATCTTTACAAAACAGAATTGGTGTGTTCTTTGTTATGTCTATGTCATTAATTTGTAAAATGTACATAACTGTTTATATATGTGTTTATTCATATGTATCAACTATTTATGTATGTAGTGCAAATTGCCTTTTATAAACGTTTGTAATTTCGCGTGATATTATTTAATTTAGCAAGAATACTCATATACAGTATGCATACAATTTGCATATACCTTATTATTTAAATACGTATTTACATGCACTTTGCATTACATGGACGGTTATCACAGAATATATTTGGTAATTAATGTGCACGTATAATCAACAATTGACCGATGACTTTGTACGTCGCGGATTATAAAGCTAACGAGAAATAGTCAAACTTATTTGATGGTTACATATTGTATAATTACTAATCTTATGTACGATAACATTCTCGCTCAATAAGTATAAATTTTCTCTATTTTATATGGAAATGATCAAAGGGCCAGGTGAACATCATGCATTAATACTGATGACTATAAAGTATTATTTGATATTGTGATAATTGATTATATTGAAACTCATGTATGAAAACTATTTTTTATAAGTGACATTGCTAGTTAAATAATACTTTGCTTAATATGCTGTTATAGAAAGACAATGCTTATATAAACATAAAACGTTACTACGACATTCCAATTCAATGTAGACATTACGAGTAATTCCAATGACGTTTTTTTAATTAACATTCAATTTATTGTTATTCATAAACATGTATTGGTTTATCTTTTATTGTCGGTAGTTAATAATTTTACTTATATAAATGCTTATTAATGTAAAGTTCTAATATGAAAGAATTTGCTCATAACATTTGACTCAAATGTTATAATCATTTTAAATTTTGTTAAACATTTAGAGTGTACCTTCAATAAATATCGACCTAAGTTGCAAAATAGTCTTTGCAAAATTCAATCTATTTCAAAACAATCTGTATTATGTTGTCCTTAATGTGTATTTTTCGCATTTGTTTGATACTCGCTATAGAAGTTAACCAATCCAGAAACAAAGTTATTGCATTTGAATGAGTAATATGTTCGTACAATTTGATTACTCACCTTAAATATATATTCAATTGAAACACAATATACGGTTTAAATCACACAACCACGTTTCCAATACGTATCGCCCTGGTAGGCACACGATATGAACGAAATATGTGCAGACCGGTCAAATGTACAGTTGACGATCGAATGCGCAACAAAATGTATACTGCACTTCAATATGACTTCATAAAAATCTCCAATTCCAACAGTTCGCGACATGAGGTTGCTAAACGCTTGCGTGCTTATATGCTGTTCGTATCGATATACTGCTGGTAAGGGCTGAACATGTAATCAAGCCTACCGCGAAGTGATACATTCGTACTTAAATGGTTTACCTTTTTTTGTGTGGGAACATCGAGGCTTATATTAGTCATCCAGATCACCCAGTTGATTCCATATAGCGGTCAGTTTATCTATTTCGCCATTCCCTGAGCAAGAGGTCTATATTGCACTATGTGTACATGCTTATGTCAAGAACTGGCAATTGTCATATGTTAATCTGAGGTGGATAAGAAGGGTCGTATAAGTAACTTTACTTATGGCATTATGTTTCACTCTTAGGCGTAATGAAGTTTTAACTGCAGTGATGGCCGAGGGATGAGTGTAATAGCCGTTTATATGTAGCTGACCCGTTTAATATCCGAATGGGCAAACACTATTTTAAAGTAAAATCTATATTTTTGTTTGTTTTGTTTTACATATATGATAGATTTTATACTACATATGTTTACAAACAGACAACACATCAATTGGATATATGACATGTATGTACACATAAACTACCGAAATATGGACAAATTGATGTTGCAACAATTGCTACGCCATATTAAAGGTATAAAATTAAAACTTATACTTTTCTTTAACATCGTAAAATTAGCTTACAGATTGGAATTCGAGGCAGGGTAAGTTTATCAGAACTTATTGTATGCTAGTTTAAGTTTTCGCATCATTCTACTATCACTCGTGCTGTAAGTTTTCGTTTTAGGTCAAAATCAGGTTATAAGCGATATTGTGTTTTAGTCTTTTGTTTGTTGACAATAATATTTTGTTTCTATTTACACTAGACTTGCATACTGCAAATCGACGTTTGACATAATAGTTTAAAGTGTAAGTAATTTATCTTATTGATAAGATAATAGTTTGTATTAGTCATTGATAACAGACGAAGAGGAGGCTTCATCATCTTCATGACGCCTGTAAACTAGTTCGTGACGTTGCAGAATCCGTATGGCTGTGTGCACCGTTCACCGAGTTCACAATTTTCTGGCCAGTTGAGAAATATTGTCGCGAAATGTACCTATTTAAGGGACAGAGAGAGGGTTCGAAAGTGCTGGACAGAGCTAGATGGTGCTATGTACCGTATGTTCGAGCAATTATTACAGGGCATCATAGAAAACGGCGTAATTTAGTGCCAAATATGAAAGAGGAAAGGCGGCAGGACAAGCGAGCATATCTGATATACGATATCATCTACATCAACGGAAGCGCGGGGCTAACGCATGAACACGATGTAGGGTGAGATATCCATATAATCATGGAATGCACATGGACTGAGCGAATGTAAAAGAAATAGAGTTTGTAAATATTGTAGGTTCTTCTGATTTATGCTTTTGTCTGATCATGGACCAAAGTTTTAAGAAACAGTAAAATCGATGGCGATCAATCTTTTTAATTTATTAGGGACAATTTCAACACTGGGTGAACGGCAATACATCGATAGAATTGTTATTTATTTTAAAGATTAGCTAAAATATGATATCAAACTTGTACGACACTTTTATTGCGTTAAAACGTAATAAATGTGATTTTATTATTGATGACTCAATTTACATAGTACTTGACAATATTTACTATATACCAGATCACTCATCTGTTAAGGGGCGTCTATTGATATAATACACAATAATCATGGGGTTAAATTGCTCGATGCATGTAAATCAGCCGCTTTATGTAGTATCAATCTTACATGGTGATAGTTGTAAAAAACTACAACACTATTTTCAGGTAACCGCTCATCTGTCATTCATTTCTTATTGACACATGAAAGTTTCTTTCCATTGTTTTCAAAATTTACCGTTGGCGAATTTAACGAGTGTAGTGATCATGCTCTGTTATACTTTCCATATTTTGCGATACGTGTTTACCTAGTTACGAGGAATTCACTGATGATAAATACTAATGGGACAGTTCGAGTAGAGATGAATTTCATTCAATAATTATTTTGAGACTTCCTATTTTTAATGATATTGCTTGAAGTATTGATTATTCAAGCCAATTATCAATAAATTCCATTTAAGATTAATTCGTCGCCAGTGAAGCGGATGATTTTTTTTTTCAAAATCGTATACGTATAGTAATATACCAGTTCAATATTGACAGTTGTTTAAGGCATGCAGAATGGTTTGACAACGAGTGTATTACTGCCCGACAAAACCACTGTAACGCTTTAAGATATTTAAGCCTAAACAAGACCGATTTAAATAGAACATCGGTCGGCGAAAACAAAAGGGTTTATACAAAAATTAATTTTGCATATCAGCGTTAAAAAAACGGAAATTTAATGTTAAATAGTTATAAAACCGAAAGAAATCTGAATAGCTTTAAAAACAAAACAAAGATAAATGTAATACAATTACATTAGATGTGTTTTAAGAGTATTTGGAACATTTAAGTAACACTTCACACATCAGGAAAATATTAATGCGAAGCAAATTTGTTTTGTTCGAATAATAACTTTTAAATTGAACATAATACTTTTACTGGATTAGACCAACCTGGTCAACACATGGGTAATACAACACATAAACCTTGATCTTTAACGAGGTGTAACATAGATGGAGTAAATATTCATATGATATCTCCTTAATATAATCAACAGTTCCCAACTCTAAATATATATAAACCTATTCAACGACGAGTGATTTTCTGGCTATTTTTTATTGCTATTTTGCATCAGCTTTGCTACATTTTATTAAATTGAACAGAGTTGTAAGGGACATATTTATTATCTAAGCACTGATCTTGTTTTGTATTCATTATTATATATAGTATACAAAAATAATATTTCTCTTGCACAAATAAGATAGGTACATGATATTATAATATTTATTGCAATTATAAAATTATATTGGACATTATGTGGTCATTATGTACTAACTAACATGTGCCACTCTCACGAAAATAGTTTTATTTCGTGTATATTTAAATTGATCTTTGTTCGAAATGTGATATTTTATATTTACTTCAAACGCATGCTGTTATTGAATATGTATTTTTATGACGATGTGCTTTATATGTTTAAGTCTAATAAACTATTCTGTTCTGTATAACGGTAAATGAGATATTACACACAAGTCAACATTTGAAACGTAATAAAGTACCTGGCGGTAGATGAATTTTAATCAAATACTTTTTGAGTTAATTGATGTTGTATCAATTTGTTTTTCAACACATTTTATTTCGTGATTATTGCATCTACAAACAATATGAATAGTAAAACATAATGTTTTGCAATCACACATAAGAAAATGGCATCAAAAATACATGTAATGCATCAAACACATATCATAAGTTATTCGTATTAGTATTTATCGATGACTAAGCGTAAAGGTTAGTAAAGTATCTAGTAAACATTACAATTACGTGTAGTAGTTTAGTGTTGGAAATACATATACACAATATGTAAAGAATTAAAAAAAACACCAAGTAAGTATAGACTGAGTAGAATGTGTACATTATAATAACATATGAGCAGTGCATAAGGACATATTAATATGTGCATATCGCTATATTTTATAACGTAGACATTTGATTTTATGTGGGTAACAATACGCTTTAGTTAGTATTTGAATCAAAGTACTGACAGTACTAGTGTGACGATGCTTTTGAGAGGATGGATATAAAAGCATCAAAGTAAGTTTATCTACATCACCACAATCACCACAATTGTGTATGTTGGTACGAACAAAAAATTTGGTACATTTTGCGAAAAAAATTTGGGTATGAAAACAAATTTGGGTACGAAAAAATATTTGGGAACAAAAAAATTGGGACCGAAAAAAATTTGGGTACGAACAAAAAAGTGGGGATAAAAAAAAATTGGGTACGAAAAAAATTGGGTACGAAAAATTTTAGGTATGGAAAAAAAATGGGGGAACGGGAAAGTAGTACCCGTGGGGAACTTGACCCACACTCGCACATTTTCGGCCCTTTCCGTCAAACATCAGATAAGTTCCTCGAAGGCAATAGTATGAATACACATTTCAGAAGCGGTAATGCGGTCCTACCTACGCGCGTCAAAATGTAAGCAAAACATATACACAAGTTTGTCAGGAATGATTGAATTAACGAAGAAAATCGTGTTTTGATGTAATTTTTTTGAAGAAATGTGCAGAAAATATATTAAACAAGAGCTGTGTTTGTGAAAAACAATGTCCCCTGCTGCGCAGCTTTGAAACCATATATTTTACCTTTGACCTTGAAGGATGACCTTGACCTTTCACCACTCAAAATGTGCAGCTCCGTGACCTACACATGCATGCCGAATATGGAGTTGCTATCTTCAATATTGCAAAATTTGACCTTTGACCTTGACCTTGAAGGATGACCTTGACCTTTTACCAATCAATATGTGCAGCTCTATTAGATACGCATGCACGCCAATATTGAAAAGTTATGGCCAATGTTAAAGTTTTCGGACAGACAGACAGACGCTTTATATTTGACATTTGACCTTGAAGGATGACCTTCGCCTTCACCTTTCACAACTGAAAATGTGCAGCTCCATGAGATGCACTTGTATGCCAAATATCAAGTTGCTATGTTCAATATTAAAAAAGTTATGACCATTAAAGTTTTCGGACGAACGGACAGACTGACATACTGACTGACTGACTGACAGTTCAACTGATATAGGCCACCCTACCGGGGGCATAAAAAGCAATGGCGATATTTTTCTCAGCCACATAATTGTTAATAGTTTGATATCACAAAATGAAAGTGAAAGTAGAACTGTCAAAAATGACAACCTGTCAACGTGTTGTTTTTGCTGGCACGAGAGGGCGATAACACTCAATGTGTTCACATTTTGACCATAGGCTTTGTCAATGACCTTTATAGTATGGGTAGCTTTGATAGTATTTATTGCTATCATGGAACTGCATGATTGTGTGTATGTTTACAATACACAAAGCATAAATAATGATATAAATATACTGATTGAGCTTAAAATAATCTGAGAACTATAGCCAGGTCAATTAAGGACTTAAAATACAATTTTGTGTCCTGATTTCATGAAGAAATGACCATGCATGTCCTAGATTTCAAATTCAAGGCCCTGGTGTGACACATTGGTAGAATTACCGTTAAACTGTTACCAGGCTTATGAAATTAGTTTTTATTGAACTATCTAAGGAAATCTAAAGCAGGCACTGATTTTTCTTGTTTTAATACAGTCATAGATCAGTTGTGGCCTCTGGGTAATGACCAATTTTTGCTTTCTTGTCACACCCTTAAAACTTTCCACACGTCTATAATAGCAAATCTGGATTTAGGTGATCTTCAATGGTAAATTTAAACTTTAGCTCTGTTACAAGAGTGCTGGTAAAGTCCAGTCACATATTTAAATCTAGGCCATGTCAAAATCAAAGTGTCAAAGACAAATGAAAGATGCGTTCATTAATTATTGTCCAGTTGTTTACTACTGCTGTAAGTTTTTATATAATATGACTGATGAACATCATGTGAGAGAAAATTCACATTATCATTGTATATCAGGTTTAGCAGTCTTTTAGATAACAAAGTATGCTAGTTTTCAATGTCGCTTCTGGGGATCAAACCCGTAGGGCTTTTAGGAAGATTCTGAAATTTTCGATCCCTCGAGAGCAACCAAACCAAAAATTAAGTCAAATATTGCAGGCTCGGTTTTTTGAGTCGGTTCATGAGGGATAATGGAGCTTGATTGGTCATTGTCGGCTCTTGTACTACTTAGATGTACCATGGGTACTCTTAAGTATACTTAAATATGTACCCTGGGTACTCTAAGTATACTTACATGTTCCCCAGGTACGGTAAATAAACATAATTGTACTCGGTCCATATTAGACTGTACCCGAGTTGTATTCGCGCCCAAAATCCGATGTCGTAAAACGCGCAACAGATTATCTTAAACACACATCTCTACAAAAAACACTGCATCAACATGCTTTTTGAGTATGTGTTCCGATTATATAGAGGCCATTCTACAGAAAATTGACATAAATGTGTATATATAATTATTACAAAAAAATAGTTGACAACGACTGATTTAGGGTTAAATTTCCCGGGTACATTTTAGTATATTTACCGTACCCGGGATACCTGTAAGTATACTTAAGAGTACCCGGGGTACATGTACGTAGTACCCGAGCCGACAATGAACAATCGAGCGATACTGGAAGGTGCAACATCTCTCACGCCCCCTAGCATCGCCTTTAGCAGTATTCAATTCTCAACAGGAAAGTGCTGGAGTCATTGATCCCGAGGGACAAGAAAAACAATTGATTAATGTTCGAAATAAATAATTTGATTAATGACAATTATATTATTTGAGCCAGGACACAGGAAAAGCGCAGTCAAATCAGTATCCAATTAAATTATTTGTTATTGTCAGAAAAACGCTTTTAAGCAAACAGCTTTCAAGCGACTGCAGGCTGATCTAGATCCAAACTGGCCACAATCGCCTTAATGTCTCTTTTACTGTGTCACAGTTCATTTAACTTTAAAATGATAAAAAGTACTGACACTAACAAATAGTACAAACCAGTAAAGAGTTAAAAATCAATGTTGAATTTCAGGACAGCTTGGTGATCTGCAAATCCCCGATGAAATGTTGATATTGGGTTTCATAGTCATTCAATAAGTCGCAAAATGCTTGAATACAATTTACGAAGCACAATTTGACTTATATTGATAACTAAAAATACCAGTATGCCAGTTTTGCCGTGTCAAGCTGTTACGATCCAGAAAGTCCTTCATTCACATCGAGTATATATCCTTCGAATTCCAACTATTGTTGTCATAAGCGGAGATTTAGTGAATAAATAATTCATATATCCTAAATGACAGCTTCTAAATAGCGAAACAAGCCAATTTATGCAGTAAGAAAGTTTTGAATCGAGACTCTCACGGCGGCGGCCATTGCTGAATGTTGAAACACGAACGACAACTCTGCTTGGAGAACGTTATCAATGACGAGCAATTTCCTACGCAGTGGCGAATGCAAAAGGGAAGTAACCGAGTTATCTCAATCGGACTGGCTCGGTCTTTTACATAGGTCGCCATTGTGAAATTTTTTTAGAGTGTTATCAAACCTTGGACGATGCTGTTCCAGCATCGTCAAAAATGTACTAACAACTACAACAATCATCAAACTTAAATTCCAAGTTCGTAAGACAATATCATTAAATAATTCCCATTCACTGCCAAAGGATTCTAAATTATTTTTTTAATTGATATATTTCTCAAGTTATCGTATTCATACTAAATGTATTGCTTTGCTCCTATTATGCTTGGAATATATGTCTTCATTTTACACTTGTACAGGTATAGCTTAACAAACAAAATAACATCATTTATGGCTGTAGCAGACTTAATTGAATATCCTAGTAGTACGATGGTCATGTTAATAAAGGGAAAAGATTGTTCTGGAAATATTTCATCGATAATTTCCTTAGATATTTGACACCCCCAGAATAAATGTTCTAAATTTTCCTCACTTTGTTTGCAAAAATACATAATGGATTATCAGTAATTTTCATTTTACTCAAAAGACTATTTGTTCCAAGTATCCTGTAAATTAGCCTATATTGGAGCCACTGAACCTTTACATCATTGGTTATTAAAAAGGGTATTTCAAATAAGCAGTTCCATTCTATTTCATTAATTATGGTATTGAGTTTTGTACACCATTTTTGTTTAACAGTTCGTTGTTCTTTATTTTTATTTAGAATGGTGTATAGTCGTTTCGCACCAGATTCTTGTTTCAGTACAAGCTGAAATTATGGTGGTAAAAAAGGGTTTGATAATTTGTCGGGTAGGACAAGATATACGACATTTTTTTTCAAAAACGTATTTATCGCTCTTGTCACCCCTGTATAATGAATTAAATTTAAGTTCAAATTGTACATTTGATTAAGGTCATCACAAGAGATAAAGGTTCCATTTTTTAATATATCACCTATACAATGAATTCCAGCTATGAACCATGACTTAAAGAATAAAAACTTTTATTTCCTATCAATATATTTGGATTGTAAAATAGTGGATAATACACAAATTCGTCTGTGTTTACTTCTAATATACCACAATAAAGTGAGAAGCTGTTTAAAACATCTACCCAAAAAGGGTTAGAAATTCTTTTAGCTATATTTAAAGCATACTGATATCTGCAATTAAAGAGTTTATATGTATCAAAATAAAGTTTTGTGATTTCTATCCTATTTCCCCTAAAGGATTTAATTTTGTATAACCATGTTAGTTTCAATGCTGGAAGAAATGCATCCAGATTGATTATTTTTAAACCTCCTTCACTTTAATCTTTTATTATTGTTTAGGACTTTATTTTTCTATCAAATTGTATCAAATTATTTGTGTGATGTTTTAAATAACATTTTAACATCGGGTAATAAATAACGAGTGCTTTGAAATTGTCGATCGTTTTGTTTTTCTGGGTATATAATTCCTCTACACAGCAACTATCAATTAAACTTAAAAAATATTAAATGTACAGGAACTGATAGACTTTCATCATCCTGAAGCAATGTTTGTCCGTGTCAAATTAGATATCAAAACCAAACAAGCTCTATTTGACTCATTAGTAACACCAATCATACTGTATGGTTATGAAGTTTGGAGAATTTATGATAACTCTGATGTCGATAAATTGCATTAAAATATTGCAAAAATAGTCTTTGTGTAAACAATCTACTTCTAACTATGCTGTTCTTAGTGAATTGGGTAGATTCCTTCAAGCCGTTTTATGTACAATGAGAGCTTTGCGTTATTTGAAGAAAGTAGAAAATAACCAAAATTCTTTATTATACCAAGTTTTTATGGAACAGATGCATGTTTTAACCAATTTCAATCGAACAAAATATAATATATTTTGCAATGCTTTGATGGCACCTTGAGACAGCCTTGGCTTGGGTTATATGCATTATACAACTGATTTCACGTGCTAAATTGCGTACATGGTAAACCAAAGAATTAGAGACCAATTTGTTTAGAATGAATCGATAATGTATCTTCACATTCCAAAATAAAACTCCATTTTTTTAAAGCTTCGAATATGGAAATTATACCTGGATTGTATATCTAATGTAAAGTGAAGAATCCAAATGAGCCGTTTTCAAATAAGTTCACATTGTCTTGAAATAAATGTTGACAGAAGCAATAGGTTTTCCCGAATAGAACGCAAGTGTAAACTCTGTAAACAAAATGTTTGTGTTTCCGAATATCACTTTATATAATGTTGTCCATTTCATTACGATTAACGTTAAAATATAATATCCGGACATCATGGTCTACCATAAGTAAATACATATTAACTATATTTTGTTCTAATCCACGGTATTGACGTCTGCGACAAGTAAAATATAACTAAAGCCACGATTTTCTTTCATTTTCCCGACGCCGCCGTTTCATCTCTAATAATTAATTTGTTGCAAAAAAGGTTTACCTCCCTCGTTTTTGAACTGCCTTCCTTTTCAGCACATTTTGGGACCTGACTTCCAAATAACACACATGTCTTTTCTATGTTAAACAATTTACACGAAAAAACTAACGTGAATGAATTTCACATTGGTGCGAATGTTTATGATGACATTATCTTATTTTAGATCAAGAGTTATCATTTTTATCTTTTTAATTAATTGTTATATTATTAAGTTTTCTTTTTATATGTTTTCTAACAATCTTAACGCTAACATATTTTGTGTTAAATATAAGGTATTTGACGGTTAATTTAAACAATGGAATTCTTACCTGTTGATTAAACATTTATGAACATACTTATGTTTGAATATGTCTCAAACGGAATACTAGGCTAACTAAGCGGAATACTATCTAACTATTTCCAGGTATCAAGACGCCAGTAAAAAACATTTAGGATATTAATATTATAAAAAAATGCGTTTCTAGAAAGCGAAATGTACATGAAAACCCAGCAATCAATTAAACAATATTACGAATAAAGATTTGCGGACGGTTTGTCTTCAATAACCTTTTTTTTCCAGACGTCAACGATCTTGAGTAAAAAGGGACACGCAAACACTGTAGAGCAAAAGGGCGTTTTTAAAAGAAATGTAAATATAACGTGGCTTGACAGGTAAAGATATCCGCTACCTCTTCACGAAAAACACGAAAACTACGCTCTCTCGGAGGTAGGTTCCAACTAACTTCACTGAAACCCGGAAAGCTCCCGTATACACATGCCCTCTCCCATTCTGTATTATAAACAAACCGTTTACTATGTGATTCCATATTGAACTTGTTAATTTGAACTTATAAATTTGTGTAAATATATAAAGGAAGCTCTATCCGTAAACTATTCTATCACCAATAATGTTATCAACATATGTTAAAGTAGTTCCTTAATGCCAATGAAATACATTTGCCTCAATTGTTAGATTACATTTTGTTATAACCCGTACGTTGAAGTATATGGACACATGACAATATTTCGTATACCATTGTTTTTGTATTTCGACGAGGTTCATTTGTATAAGTCATAATAAACTGTGTGTTCGATTCTGTTCTGCTAAAAGCTTTAATTGCCGTGTATACACATAGTATTACTATTTCATATACTGTAATGAAATAAATTTAAAATAAGATTTGTTGGCATGATTTGTTCATACTAATGAACAATTGTTACTGAAATTCCATATGTGACCTTCACGATTAGAGAAGAAGATAAAGTTGATAAACTGTAAAATTTAACAAAACAACATTTTATCGATTCACCTGATACATCATACTTGTTTGCTGAAATTCGGATACTAATTTAATAGCACTAAAACATACTTGTCAGAAAGTTTGCTTGCATCGTCATATTTTCATTTATGTTTGATGTTTGTTGTTATGGCTATGTATAAACTGTATGATTGTGTCAATACAATTAACTTGACTTGAAAACTGTATAAATAATTTTTCGGTAGAACAAAATTTGCACTAATGACGTTTTAATTAGCTATAGACCATAATATGAGAGTGTATTAACGTGTATTTAATAATAGCTTTTATTAATGAGTGCTCCACACGTGTACATAATGAACCGTATTTTTTGTTAAACGGGTTTAATAGATTATGTTCCTCGGGGAAATTTTGCACGCAATTAATTCCTTTGAACTAAATGAGCCTTATTGTTATGTGAGTGATTGATAATTCGACTAGCGTTATCTGAGACAATAAGGTTGAATCACCCGTTCATTTATGATGCATTTGTTTGAACGACATTCCGCTTCATGTGTAATTGGATTTAATGCCATAGGCCAATGTAACTCCAGACAAGCCTGCGCAGTCGCTGTCCAGTATAAAGTCACCAAATTTAAGCGGTTTCATCAGCGGAAAGGGTAACTCCTGACCCAACTAAGCGAATGTAAAATTGTAAACGCGTACAGGAAAACACGTTCAAATTGTTAAGTAACGGAACAATATTCCTATCTACAAATAGAGTATTACCCTTGGGAAGTTTCATGTGTTCTTATTGATGTCAAACATGGCGTTGATAATCTTCCTTCAAGATTCTTTAATTAATGTGCCACTAAAATACAGATAACGTATTAAGGACACTAAGAATACTTTGGCGAGCAATATAATAAAAAAGAAGCATTAAATGTACACACAAATCATGACATGAAACATGCTGTAAGTATGAACAGCGTGAGAAAAAATATTGCATACATGTTAAAATATAAAAAGACACACAGACATAAATCGCTGTCAGTAGACAAAAATCTGCACTTATGGCGTTTTAATTAGCAATAAACCATTATGTGAGAGTGTAAAATCGTGTATTTAATAATAACTTGTATTAATGAGTGCTCCACACGTGTACATAATGAACCGTGATTATTTGTTGAACGGCTATAACAGAAATATTTTCCTTGGGGACATTGTGCACGAAATTTATTCCTTTGAACTAAATATTCCTTATTGTTTTGTGAGTGATTGATAATTCGACTCGCGCTATCTGAGAAAATCGTTACCTGAGACAATTCGGTTGAATCATTCTAGCATGTATGATGCATTTGTTTAAAAAATATTGGATATACGATCCGCTTCATGTGAATTTGGCTTATATGCCATATATAAGTGTAACTCCAGACTCGCCTGCGCAGGCGCTGTCCGGTATAAAATCACAAAATTTAATCTCATCAGCGGTCAGGGTAGCTCCTGACCCGACTGAGCGAATGTAAAATTGTCAACGCGTACAGGAAAACACGTTCAAACTGTTCAGTAACATAAAATTTTTCCTCTCTACAAATAGAGTATTACGCCTGGGGAGTATAATGTATGCTTATTGATGTAAGATAAGGCGTTGATGCTCTTCCTACAAGAATCATTAATACATGTGCCAATAGAATACAGATAACGTATGAAGACACTATGAATACTTTGGTGAGTCGTATTATAAAATAGAAGCTTTAAATGTAAAAACGAGTCATGCCTTGAAACAGTTTGTAGGTATGAACAGCTTGAGAAGAAAAGTGATATATGGACTTGCACAACAGATTGCATATACACTTCTTAAGCAGTTGATGCTGATGATCCGTTTCATATCCTAGATACAGGGTGGATTTTCGTTTTTGTAATTCAGCGCCTGTGTCCTTATATACAATTACACAATTTACATGATTTTTTTTATATATCTTACAATAACATGAATGAACTAACAATGAGCTGAGATACCCGTATGAGTGAAATACAGTAGAGTCAACAGAACACAGTTAATTTTAAATGTGGGAATTTAAAGTAGGTTTACGACACGTCTAACCCTCTCATCCGTTTACGCCACACTGAATATATGTAAATAAACATCATAATTAGTAAAAAGTGATACACACGTTTAATAATTACAATATGTTTTATCAGAGCTACTATGAAGACTGCAACTTGCTTATTCACGATGTTGTGCATATTTAAGGCCACATTACAGCAATAAAAGTGTTTTTGCTAATAAATTGCTGATTGGTTTTGCTACAATATGTCAAAGGAAAGAGAGGATACGCCTCATTCATACAAACATCATTTGCTTCATGTCAAGAGATAATTAAAATTTAATTGATATAATCAGTAAACCGGTTCAGATAAATTAATTTGTAACAAAGTTATGGGAACAAAATTGAAGCGTACGCGTTTATTAAATGTGAATGTGTATGTGTATACCACAACAGATTGTAGTTTTGTTTAAAGCGGGTATATACGATTTTGTTAAATATTTATGAATTTATATAAAATGTGTAAAAAATTATTATATATATATTTCAATATAAATTCAAATAAAAGTTAAGAAGAACATGTGTCGAAAAATGCGAAATAAGCCAGATATTTAATTCTGAAATTGAAAACGGCTGCACAGCCGAATTCGCCAGCATGTATACCATACATGTACGATGTTAATCAAAACTTAGTTTAACGGTTTATTTGAATTCCCGCAACGATATCTATTCATACGACACACGAACAGTAACTCCGATCCTTATACAAAGACGAATGCTTCGGTTATTGTAGGAAAATATGTACGTCACAATCGGCTCGGGGCGCTAATTTGTCTTTGCTGCATTTTATGAAATTCGGCTTTAATGTATAATTTTTCTTTCCCATTTTATGTTATTGTAACATATTTTATCAATATGTTACAATTTAACACATATAAAAAATCGTATATACCCGCTTTAATCTAGTAAATATGTAAGATTATATAAAATGCAACATTATATTTTCTTATTAACTAGTTGATTTTATTGATTGTTCTATTCGCTTTTGTTGTCCTTGCAGTATAAGAAGTATCAGATCTAGTAGTAGCAAAAAGTATACATGCGCATAAGCTTAAACGATAGATCGCATAACATACACAATAATTGAAATTTGCACAGACAGTTGGTCGTTTTAATTACTTATTCTTTTATTAAACCTTACACAACTTCAAGTCATATTTTCGGTTTCGCTTACACTTAAGATACTGAATAATTATTTCCTATTTTTTGTAAAATTAACGTCATGAGAATAACTACAAGTAAAATGAGCTCCCATTTTCACAGTCATTTGCGTTGTTATGTTTTCTATTATGTCGTTTAACAAATTGTGGCCCGTAATGATTGGTTTCATGTGTTGACAGTGCATTTAAATTCACTTGCTTTCTTCAAAATTAACCTATATGATATATCTTTTTAGCAAGTTTGGTAGCAAAATACCCACACAATTTTACTGATTGTCACAAACAACTGGATAGTAGGCTGCACATATAGAGAGACTAACAGGTTACTGTCCCAACGTTTTGTTATATATCAGGCGAGGCTTAGAATAATATAACGGCAAGGCTTGCCGAGCCGTTATTTTATTCGTGCCGAGCCTGATATATTACAAAACGATGGGACAGTAACCTGTTTTTCTGTTTATCATACCACATTTCATAAAAATCTGCAAAGCAACCCATTGTGTATGTTTAAAATGTACGCTAATTTTGCTGATCCGGCTTTTATACGTTGACATTCATGTAGCATCGGCGTTCGAAAAGACTACATGAATAATCGCTTATTTTAAACTTCGTATATAGAAAAAAGTTGTTTGCACTACGAATGGGAAGAGTACACCCGCTTTAATTATAAACGTCTTGAATTAGAGATCAGGAATGGACTGCAGCGACAAATTTAATCGAAGAACACACTTCACCGAATAGTTTGGAGACGCCATTTTGGAGATGTGTATTGAAATTGACATTTTGATGATGGTGTCAATATTGACATAAGCGTGTTAAATCGTTTGTTTAAGTAAAAAAGGATTAGCGAACATTCATTATTTGTCTTGACTTTCTGTGCATCACTTGCGAGTGCAATGAATATATATATATATATATTTAAGATTTATTGTCCCATTGATGATTTCTTTTAATTTCTGTAGTGCGGGCAGTGGTGATTTAAAAAAAATAAACGTTTTTGTGATTTATGACTTATAACTATAATAAAATATGTACGTTCTTGGTAATAAATTGTTTGTTTTCTTGAACCTGAATCATGTTGATAGAAATTGTTGACTTTATTGCGAATCCCGCGTAACTCCAAACATTGACTGATATAAGAACTTCCTGTTGACCATGATATAAAAAATATACCAGGCAACGTTATATCAGGCAGACTTCAAGGCTGTGATAAAAAAACGTTATCCTTCGTCAGGAAGCTGTAACAGACTTATTGCTGCGCAATATGCTTGCGCATGTTGTCGCTTTAAACATACTGCAGATACATTCAACATGACTTTAAGTATTTAACAATGGACGTAGATTCTTCGTTTATCAAACAAACGTTTCGAGAAAATGAATACACTTTATTTTCGACACATTAAGATGAGAAACATGTTCGAAGGTACGAGTTGTTATGAAAATGACTTGTTTTTCTACCAAAAGAACTAGTCACTCATGATATCAATCTGTCCTTTCAGCACTTCAATGGCCTTTTTGAATGTGCGTTTTTCTCAAAACACCTAGTATCTATCAGTATCAAAATAATGTGTGAATATAATAGTTATTGTCAAAATGAATATATTCCGAAAAAAACACACTCACCTGAAAGAAGATGTACTGTTTATTTAATAAACTAAAAATAAAAATCCACCATCTTAACTACAAATTCAAATGTGGCATCATATACGGTCACCCTATTGAACAGAGGTGTTATTGATAAATGTTTGTATTCAAGTCCATCGTGATCAGATAGTTACAACGATGTTTGTGTTTTCGTCAAAATAGTGTATGCATTATTCGGATATTAAACTGAACTAAGCTTAATTCGGTTTAAGTGCTGGTCGATTGGAATTGTGATACTATTTATTTTTACTAAAATGTTTTAAAACGCAAAATGGTTTTTTTATATTGGCTGTTGGATGTCAGTGAACCTATGTTTGGAAAGTTGTGCAAAAAAATTAATTATGTGTGTATGACAAACAAATCGCATATCATGTCTAACTTAAATGTCACTTTATACTCATACATTTGAAAAACATCGTTTTTTTGCTTTGACAACTACTTAATTATACGTTCAGGATACCGTAAATGTACCTTAACGAAACGTTCTTTTTGTTGTGGAATGGTTTCCCTAGACAGTGGGTGAGGTGAACTGATCTTGCCCAGTAATGAATATGAACAGGAAATTGATTCCTGTAAACATATTTTCCTTAGTCATCTTGGAAGTGATTTATTGCTCCAACTCGTGACGTGCTATAGAATACCGTTTGTGCCATAATGTATTCGTAATGTTGCATGTTTGTCGAGCTTAAAGTGACGGTGTGGGTTAAGATTTCTTTCAACGACATTTCCACAAGGACGATCATGCATATTTTATCAGCCCGTTTTGTACTAAGCATATTTACAGGTACATGTAAGGAACAACGCAAAGAAACAACTATACATCAGCATTATTTGCACATCGTTGAAATATTATACAGCACGACGTGTATTTTTTATTCACTTGTTTATTATTTTTAAGAAAGACGAGATGTTTAGATACACAGTTTTTTATTCCTTCATGTACATGGTACATGCTGTGATGCAGACGTTCCAGCAATAATATTACAAACATCTACAAAAAAGCCAAATGATATTTTATGTCATCTTTTACTCAACTCAATCAAAGATTGAGTCAATGAACTGTTTGCAATTATAGCGAGCCTTAAAAAAATCAAGTGCTCATAATCGAGTAACAGCTTTATGCAACCCGAAGCGAGTTCTAGCCAAACGAATAAAAGAACGTGTGAAAACAGTGACCGGGAATGTGAAAACAGTTCGAGCCATCCGATAATTCAACCTATCCGACAGAAATTTATATAACTATAAAGCAATAAAAACCGGTGCATCGATACGAGTGGGAGCCAACCGGACATTCGAACAAAGTTAGTTCGAGCCATGGGGTTTCGACTATACATATTTTTTATAATCATAACAGCGCTTTATCGGGACAATCTGCATTTAATAATAAGATTTTAATAACGATGATCCTCATGGTGATGATATTGATGCCGAAAATGGTGATGAAGATTTTAAACACGCTAACATATATTGGATAAATATTATACGAGGTAGTATTTATCAGGGAAAACTAAATTAACAACTAACTACTCTCGCCGTTATTAAACTCGCTTTCTCGCGGCTTTGACGTTTTAATTTATACATAACACGAATAATGCAACTAACGGGAAAGTTTAATTGCCATATCGCTCGTCCAATACGGTATCTCTGTTGTGTACTCTTCCAAATACATCATCGTATTTTACACAACGCTGTTACATAACCAACTATTATTTCAGTATGTATCACTATTGCTCGCCTGAAAGTAAAATATCACGTACTCAACGCACATGACTTAGCCCTTTACAATCCGCAACACAAGTATAAGAATAATTAAGGTAATGCAACGTATTTTATAAGTGTATCATTGCTGTTTGTTGGTATTCATATTTCGTAGATAAACTCCTGTCCTTATTAACGTCTTTTATAACAGAAAACAAAACTAAATATAACAAAGAAGGTAATATGATGCTACAAGTCGCATTAAGGCTGGCAAATAACGTTAATTAAGAGCGATATAAAATCAACAATAACTTTTAGTATCAAACAAATGAAAGCTTACATACACAGCTTAATTAGTGAAAACACTTACGTTCATTATAAACATCACCAGGGCCTATTGCAGAAACAGACTACAGCAAAAACGCTATTGAATAGTTCACAAAGAATTACGTGTGATGTTAAACGTGTTGTAAAAACTATAACAGGTTAGGTCTTTACTTAATATTATTAACAGTTGTAAAACGATTAAAAATATGCATCGTTTTAACGAAACAAGCAAATGAACAATTTGTTTTAATTCCTTTTTTACATGTTGCCATATATAAATAACGGCAAACATTGTTAGTACATATTCATCTTTTTTTGTAAACGTGACAAATAGAATTTTATAGGATTGTAAATATTTCCATGCGGCATCTTTTGCTTCACTATAATTTCATATTGTTAAGACGTTTACATAACATTGATAGCAAAATGTTGAAACTGACCCTCCATTGTGCGCTAATTTACGTTACAAAACACTTGCTTTGTAATCATGTTAAACTGCAATTATTTATTCAACACGTGGTATTTTGCTTGTATGATATCACTGATTTTTTAGGGTCAGAAATTCAATACACGAAAAAGACATTTCAATTGCGTGTGCAAACTTACGTTCTTGAAAACTGTCATTTAAAGACGATTAATTGAACGTTGTATATTGTTGTTAGTTAAGATATTTTTAACTGACGTCCATGTCATTTTCACTACCGAAATGCGTGTTTCGAGGGAAATGGAGAGCAGCTTTTCTGTTGATAACATGTAGCAAACGTTTCATCAGCCAGCATACAAAAATTAAGTGCAACTTCAAGCAATTTTTACATCAAGTCTTTGTGGGTATCCTTGTGATATTTGAGGATAACAAGTATTCGCTACATGCTTCATGCTGCATGCAAACTCAAAGGACGAAAACGGACCTGTAAACGTAAGAAGAATTTTGTTAAAAATAAACGGACAGAACAATCTACACGAGCATACAAATACGATATTGTAAACGTCCCTTTAAATAATATGAACGACGACACAAAATTAATATAGAGCAGCGGTGTCCTTTTTTAAATGTCTGTATAAAATCCTTTTAATGCTAAAGCATCGAACATTTGTGAAAAAATAAGTGGCTGAATACATTTGCTAGTAAACACACCAACACTAATCTTAAACAACTTTAATTTTGCAATCATTCATACTCGACAGGCCTCTAAAGAAACCACGTAGTGTTGTTTTATAAAATATCATTCTTTGGATCCTTAGCCTTGTATACAATCCACATTACACGGAATTTATAATAAAGCCATCTATACAATTAGTTTTTTCGCATCTGTAATACTTTAAACAATTTGCCATTATCAAATTGTAACCTATCATAAGTACCGGGCATCGGTTACTCCGGTCGATGCCAAAATAATGGTTTTCTAATGCATTTACAGCTTTACAATGCATATTTTTGAATTGGCTAGATACATTCTGCAGCGTCCACTTGAGCAATAATAGCAACTTTCCATACACAAAAGCCCATTTGTTAATATAAACCAGAGTTTCATCTTATTCCTTTTGCATTTCTACAGTTTGTAGCAGAAGTGTACAATCTTTTTTTTTAAATTTATTTTCGATTGATGACTGGAAAAATAAGTCAAGATTAATTATAATATAAGTACATACCAATCACAATTAGTTCTTTAAAACGAACCAAATCTTGAACCGCACTTAGAGATTAGGCTTCGTAAAGAAAACATGTCTAGCTTAATCCACTTCCAAGTAATTTATATTTTATCATACATAGTCTTGCATGTATACTAACTGAATCATATAAAACAATGTTTCCACAATCGATTATTGTGATATCATTGTGATCGCATGTCGCGTCTAATAGTGATTTATGAGTCAGCATATAATGCGCTATTTTTTCTAGGCACACTGGATCGGCTTACTGTTGCCAACCACGGCATCAATTTGAAGACATAAATAAGAAATGAGTTGTCTGCTAAAACACATAACACACTTCTGTGCAAATCTCTGCGAAATTAAGATCATTTGTTCAGTATTTCAAACTACTATATGTTTGATCATATTGGTAATTGAAATGTCTAAGAGGTCCAGAAACATTTATCGGCTTAAGCTTATATATATATATATATATATATATATATATATATATATATATATATATATATATATATATATATATATATATGTGTGTGTGTGTAGCGAGTTATGAAGTTCATATTGCTACACTTTATTAGAAGTATTTGAAAAGTGGTAAATGGACACATTAGTAACGTAAGATACCGATTTGCAAGATTCCGGAACAACTAAATATTAACCTAAAACTTACTTAGTTCTTTCTTGTTCCCGATAACAATAATGCTATTCTGTGACTTTTCAACAAAAATCTGTGTTTGTTCAAAGAGTTATAACAGCTGCTGAGATAATTCCACACTATCATCAGTTGTCGCTTTGTTTACTTGTTCCATGTTTATACTTTCGATTGACTAGCTGCAGTTTGGATGGTTCGTCAGTAGACGGGTCATATTTCGACGGTCCAGTTGTTGACGGAAAATGTATGGGCGGGTAAGCCAGTCATTTTTACCGATTTAGTTTCTGAATCATACACTAAGACATTAAATTGCCATTTCAAGAAATATATTTTTACCCTACGTCCTCACTGAGACAAAAATAAGACACTTTCATTGTTTAATTACGGCCATAAAAGGCAAGGACACTACAATCGATGGTTTCATTTCTTAAAATCGCTTTCATTATGTGATACAATCTTATTGGCAAATTAAGTATATCAAATTTTGAGAAATGTCATCATTATTGACTAAGATCTAATAAATAGTTATATCACTCCTGTAAGTGCCTTCTTTCGAAGTGTTTTATGTGTGATTTCGACATTTAGTTCCGTATTCTTTAAAAGTGACACAATTCCATTAAAAATATTAGTATACAAACCTTTTTTTACATTTTCAAGACTGACATATCTGGCGTTGAATTATAATAATATATGCTTATCTTGGGTTTGTTGTATTTAAATAAACAAAACCATGTTCCATTGCAGACAAATATGGAAACTAATGGAGAAATGACCTTACTATTTCAGGCAAATTGTGCAAATACAATTTAAAAAATCAAGAACATCGCATGAAACATATGGATTATTGAAATTATTTCTTATACATTAATTTTTTAAGAAGGTGTTTATATTATAATATCAAGTTCATGTTAAAAAAATAGTCACATGAAAGTCAGTCTTCAAGTCAAGTTCAGATTTGTATATAATTGGTTTTAGCTAGCAATTATCAAATATGTTGTGCTGTATATGTCGGTGGATTTGTGACTAGGATTGTGTGATTTGTGGGTAAGATAAATATGTATATTGTTTTTGTAAGGCGTTTAATACATTGCAAATATCAATTTTTATTATAGGACAAGTTATTTAAAATTAAAATCTTTAATTGAACCCAAGTTGAAAATAACGCAAATTGTTTAGTCAAAGTTAAATAATAGACAACCATGTCAGCGCCGATGTCACTTATGTAAATAATGGCTTTCTTAAAAATTACCAATAACAAACTTGGCAAGCAACAAAAACACGAGCAAATTTGCATAATATGTGATGCTTTCCATATTGAACAGACACGGTTGCATACATTATGTTTATGTTTATACCTCGTTGTCTTATTATATAACGATGCCGCGTTCTCAAAAACGAGTTTTAAATCAATATGAAGATCGCGTCCGCTCTGAAAAGCCTTGGCTATATATATTGTTTTTAATATTTAGATTATGGGCATGATTTGCATAAGTTTATTGTCATAAAATTAAGACAACTTTTTTAAATGCTAAATAAAGCATAAGTATTAGTTTAAGTATTAGCTTAAACAATAAACCACAGTAGTTTAAAAAATACATGGCGTATGACTTAATTTGAATATGGTACACATGCACTTGTTTTTACCTTTTATAAGAATGTTGCTTGTATTCATCAACGTTGCTAATTGAAATTTGAGTGAAGGCAATTTCCTGTCGAATAAACACACGAGCACGAATAACGAGATTTCATGATATCATTATATGTCAAGAGGACATTGATCAATGTATTAGTTGCTCACGTTGCACGAACTCAATAATAAACATAACAATAGATATGGACTACCTTACACAGGAGAAAGGGAAACTGGACGTATTATTTGAATTCAATTTCAATTTGATTCAGCTTTAAATACAATACTGTGCCGTCTGGCACAAAAGGAATTCAGGTCACATATTATTTGTTTTTGACTAAATTATGGATTGGTTCTTTAAGCAAACAACACTTACAGGAATAATGAACTTTAAACATAATAATATACGCGAACAGCAAAAGAAATGGAAATAAAATACAATTTTGTTTTACTGTCATAGTATTGTAAATACATACCCAATTTTCAAAACCAAATAAAACAAAAAAGCTTACGTTACTAAGTGGGTCGATTTACTCTCGTTTAATTAAAATATAAATAAATTAAAAGTTCAGCTGCATGAGAGTAATCTTATGGCATGTGACTTATTGCAAAACAGTGTGACACAGCATACGTGAGACACACGACAAAAGATACATTAAACGCAATCCCAATTTCATAGAATCTTAAAACATCAAATCGATAGAGAACGGATTGAGGCTCCTCTAACAACATGTATTGTAACATCTTTAATTTGAATTGCGAGCAATTGTATTGTCAATGTTTTCACAATATTTTTTCCAACAAAGTGAAATATTTCACATGTATGGTAATCGTCTCTTTATATAATGAATAAGCTAAGTTTTTTTTATAACTGATATACGTATATTATAACACATTATAGTACATGCAACGCAACATTATCAATATACGTGATATTACATTTAAAACGTATCCAAGAATCGCACAGCAACATTTATGTAGATTAGTACGGTGCGTGACATACATACATAAACTACGGCAACAGCTGAATTTATGAAATAAAACGGAATTTAACGAATCTGAATACAACAGAAGTGAGTGGCGTTTAAGCACGATAAATTCTTCACAATCATTTAATGTTAGATTTTATTTGACGCCTGACACCAAATCTCGATTACATTGACACAAAACGAACACCATCTAATTTTAATTAACGTGATCAGGAAAAGCAAAGTTAAAACATTTCATTCCGTAAAATAAAGTCGATTCACGATTTCATTAGTGTAACAATGACACCTTTATCGAAGTACATTATAACCAAAGCAATCTGTAATGTGTACCACCAGCATAGCGAGATATGATAGAAAATTACAATACTCTTTCATGTATATTATAACACCTTACATTTATTATTATTAAATTATATTACATTATCATACAACTTCGATACTTAACTTAATTGAATTATTTCTTGTGCAATATGATAAATAATAACACAACCTTCTTTTATAAATGCCATTTCATTAGCAATGTATGTGTTTCTCTTACCTTGTTTGTAAATGCAATGCATGTCTCCAGTCATCAAGTGGATCCAATATATGTCTACCATATCTAATATCGTATAGCAATATATCTCTTTACGGAATCTGTTCAATGTCGTAGTATTGGAAAGAATTAGAAGACATCTATAGGTAAATCAAAACAACAATAAATAACAACATGTATTTGAGTATCATTACTGTTTTTTTATCGTTTAATGCTGATAACATGTTATCAACGGTATGGATAATTACAGGGCAAATGATAAATTGGGACAGTGTAAAGCCTAGACATAGTAAAGCCATACAGAAAACAATTAACTTGTGTAAAATGTAATAATATCCGTGCAAAATGACTTAGTATAAAATAAACAAATGCTTTTAGCTTGTTGAATATTTTTACGTATATATTGAATGCAAAACAACACCTGACAAAACACAACAGCAACATAGTTTTATTTTTTAAATAACACAAAAGTTAAATAGTATATGTTTGATGGTAAGTTTTCTTTACAATTAAAACTTATTTTATTCATTGGAGCACGAAGTAAAGCCAAATTAAAAACGTATGTGTATTTTATGTCACCAGAAATTAACAAAGCCAGAAAAGCACCGTTGCGGTTTTTGTAACATCAACGAGTCTCGAATAATCCTAGACCGGCTTACGTTATAGTATTTTGTATACTGCGAGGTAATGCGAGGATGCACTGCATATATAATCGCGCATTGGCACCAACAGCGTGGTTACGGATGAAATATGCAATTTTTTACTTTAAAAACTTAAATTAAGAAAAGGTTGGCTTCAGTTTTATACAATCGCTGTATATCTTTAGTATCTTTAGCATATGCATATAATATTTAGAGCGTTTGTATTGGATACATCTCATATCCTATTAATTTGCGTTAACGTCCGGTGAATTTCCGTTTTCAATTAAACCAGACGACATGATATTGACCAACCTGTTCGTATACTTCAAACTAAATTCTATCCGTAGACTTAATAAATATTTCTTTAGAATTTGAAAAGGCGCATCACATAACGGTGAGAATGTCATAACAACATATTTGAATATAAAGAATGAGGCAATTTGAGATACAATATGTAAAATAAGTGTCAACCATCACGAATGTTTAGACTAGTACAATTCTATGTGTATTCGTTATTGGTAGACTTTGCGTATATGAATTTGTCTGTGAGTACTTGCCCTGGTTGGTAACACGCTTGTTTAACGTGTACATTTCCTACATGTTGAAAAAGACCATTATTCAGAAATTAATGGGGTACTGATAAAGACTGATTTCCTAATGGTTTATAGGTAGTTCTTTATCAACTCAATTAATGAAAGTTGGTAGTGACAAATGTTTTGTATAAATACTTCAAGATTTTGTACTAGGAAGAGTCGAGTTTGGTTAGCCGTCTCGACTGGGCGGAGGTGCTCGGCTCATAGATATTTTACAATGCGTACTATACGATCACTATAATAAAGAATGTTTTAACCATGAACTGGGTTGTCATTCTATCGACTATGTGATATTATGTTATTGATTTTAAATGTAATGAAATAAAAATAATAATTTCAACAATATAATATTAAATTAAAATTTAATTACATACTATAAATGGTCAGATAAGTAATTTATAAAGATTAAGACATTAATTTCAATAGCTAAAATGAAATATGTCATGCAAATTAAGCATAATGCGAGTTTACAAGAATGACATCAACACGAGATAACATGTCAAGCAATTCTCAGGCCTTGTAATGCGTTGCGTTAGCTTTTAGATTAATTTACTCTTTCTATTACCTTTAAGCAATAACTTGCCTCCACGATTAATAACACTATTTCTCAGTTCACACCACACTTCATCTTATTAGCAACATGTTGACACGGCATATGTTTCCGATATGTAATTATGTAACATCTTTCGCACATTTGTTTCACTTGGCTGTATATTAAACGTGTACATATTCATACTCGAACAAGAATTCAGGATAACGAAAAAAGCAATATCGACTATGATGTGTTTTGTCTTTATGTGGTGTTTAGGATAAAATAACATGACCATATTGTGGAATTAGATAGCACGCATGTTGAACAAACCTTTCATACAAACTATCAACATTACAATGTTTCTTAAAAGCTTTACGACTACCACTTAATTAAATCACCAGGGGAAGGTTAATACCAACATAATGATTGTGTTGATCAACCCAACCCTGGTCCTCTGGAAGGCAGTTATGCATGCATTTTTATTATAAGTAAATCGTCAAATGTAAAAACAATAACTATATAGAGAGATAAGTGTTATGTAATTGCTTATATATGATAAAAAATAATTAATTCGAGAGCATGATTGTCGATATGTAGTACACTTATCTAAAAAAAATGCTTGTGTATATTTTTGTAAACATTCCAGGAACGAACATAATGGGATACATACGATATATTCAGGATGTGTTATATAAATAAATAAATAAATGATAAATAAATAGTTAAATAAATAAATCAATAAATAAAAATAAATAAATAATGGCTAAATCATATATATAAATATATTAATATATTAATATATTAATATATAAATATAAATAAATAAATAAATAAATAAAAAACAAATAAATAAATATATATATATATATATAATTTATATATATATATATATAAATTTATGTATTTATGTATTTATATATTTATATATTTGATTTTACCATATATATATACAGCCTATATTATTTTGTTATGCTCTTTTAATAAACAGTTGTTTGATTAATAATGTTTCGTACCTCAGTAGCTAATTCAATGTGTGCACTGCCCAGTGAGCAATTGCTGAAAAAACTTATTGTGTATTATACATCGTAATTACCCATTTTGATTCAATTTACTTCAAACGTAAGATAACGTATTTTATGCAAACAAAATGCAATCTTCAAGACCGAACAGGGACCATATTTATGTTGTTATCTTGAAATTTCTTTTCAAATCAGAGATCGGATAATTGCAGCGTCGCGTAAATTGAGTAGAAACATGGTTGCCAGGGAAACAAGTAATAATAAAAAAAACGTAAGTAATAATCTTATAAGTTAGATACTTCATTATATATTAAGATTGTTTAGGATATTTATTTATTCAATTATAGGTAATTTTTAATTCACTGATAAGCTTTTTTCCAGCTTAACTTTATTAAGCCCCAATTGGTACACTATATAATTAAAACATTTTCTTAAAATTAAAGTGTAGTACAATGTATTACATGTACGATAGTATAAATGTATATAGTTTATAACAATGTTTTATAATGAAAATAAAATAAAATAATATTACTGCATTGTCACAATTTATATTTGCTTAGTCTATACGCAAGAAGTTATAGCATATTGCGGACTCAACAAACCGGTTATTTCATGTTTAAAAATAATACTGTATTGTTGTGATACGAGAATTGTGCGCATTCAGAGCCATGATATAATACTGAGTATATATTTGAATGTTTGATTTTGGTTTTGGAGGTAACCATCAAATAAACATATGGCAAAAATAGATAGAAATATAATTTGGCTTCTTCGGTTATTGTGTTTTCCATGGTTAACAAAAACATACAGCATATATTGGATTAATAAATCGATTTTTATACGTTATAACGCATCTTTATAACGCAAAACTAGTGCATGTTTTACCGTTCAAAGCACCGATTGCTGTGCTCACGCACATAATAATTTCCCCAGAAAGAAGGTCTTACAGGTGTAAGCAGTTACCTTTGCTAATGGCAGACATGGTAAGTAATATTGATTTGAACACAGCACAGATGTATTTTAAATCGCATACTTTGTCTAAAATGTTATTTTTTTAGTCTTGCATTAATAAAATAATTAAACAGTGCATGGCTGTGAAGTTTGGTTATTCTTTCCATACAATTCAGAAGAAAATACCTGTTCATACTGTACAGTAAGATAATATTTAGTCTGATTTGCGTTATAACTTTTTTGAAAGTTAGTGCTTATTTTAGGATTTAAAGCAGATCTCTGTATTTTTATTGTCGTATATGTAAAGCCTACATACGTTCATGCGTACTATTTAGTCAACAAAGCTTTGCTCCAAAACATATTGAGGAATCATTACATAAAATGTTTCTGTTCACAAATCTCCTTTCTTTATTATTCATTTGCATGTCCTGAGCAATATCACAATGACATTGACGCAATACAACAAACAAAACTCAACACTGTCATTTTTATATACAAATAACTTTAAATATGTTATTTAAGTATTTGTAGATGACACTTGCTAATTGAAAACAGAACATAATTAAATATTGTTCTGTTGAAGAGGAATAGTTTATGACATCATACCGTTTTTAGCGGAAATTAATCATTATGAAAATGGATCTTGTTTCGCGAGAGCGGAAATGCGAAATTCTGTAAACAACAGTTTTTACTCAAATATGATATAAGACACAGGCAGCGTTTCTCAAATAATAGTTGCAAATGCAAGACATAACTCTGAACAGAGAGCATTTTACATTTACAGACTGCCTAATTAAACAGGAATAACGAACGTCTTTCTGTAAGTATTACATTGTTTGTTTACTAATGAGGCACGCATTCGCTGTTTTGATAAGTACATTTAAGGTGTTATTACAAATTATTTGAAATGATTATAATAATCTTTATATCTTATCTAAATGGTGAACATTGATATGAAAAAGAACATCAACAAGATAAAAAAGGAGAAAACCTAAACTGCACACCAATATTGTGACTTTGTCACATCGTTATGTACGAAATATTGTATTGTTAAAATATAGTTAATGCTTTTTATAATAATTTTTATTTAAAAATTACCAAATACTGACATAAATGTTTTAAGCTAGTGTATATATTGTACGAGCTTAGGCAAAACCTATGCAATTGACATATTTAACTAAAGAGACATAATCCCAATGTACATGTTATTTCTTTTACTAGAAACCAGTAAATACTTGTTTCTGTTACGTTTGAATTGATGCCATTTATTAATAGTAAAATTCCATACATGATATTTTAATGTTGAACATGGGAATGGAAGGTTTTTTTTGTGGGAATGTATGAATATTCGTTATGCTTATACTTGATAAATGCATTAATCTGCGTTAACGTCTGTAGCATTTAGGGTTACCTTTTTTATGACAAAATTGCACGAAAAACACTATTACACAAGCATTATATATGTTAATATCACATATTCGATACATTACTGTACTTAAACGCATCCATAGTTTAAACTTATTTTAGGTGCTGCTTATTGAATAAACAATTCTCTATATGTGTACGACCCAATTTTGATTCCTTTATTAAAAGAAGATATAATTTATTGACAATTTAAGTTGTGACATATGTTTGCACTTCTTCTAATATCACATGACCTACATCCATGGCATTTTTTATGTTTATATATCTGTTAACTAATATTGATTTGCTAAGTATTAATACATTGTTGAAACTGTAGCTTATCAATTTCTTAAGGCTGCATAAATTGCGAGTCAATGCCAAGTTGGCAGGACTCTTGTCTTTAAACAAAGGTAATATAATTGAGTTTTCTCGTTAACGTATTGAATTATATTTATGTTACGCTAACGCACTTTACGGTATGACATTGAACCGTCAGAGAAACCACTAATAATCACCCCATCGTCTCGCTCATCATCCCTTGATAATTGGTATCGCCCCAGTCAGTTACAGAATTCCAAGCCTTAGCGAGGATTGTCCGACCCGATTTAGTTAAAAATACAATCAATGATGGACTCTGCAAACCGTTGCGAGCATTGCTAGGGATATCAGTTTTCTATGGTTTGGAAATGCAATACATCTTGAGCTCTGTTTCTAATTGCGTTGTTTTGTTTGTTTGAGTACATATCAATACGCCTTTCTATATATGGAAATAAACTAACTTCCGTCGCGAGTCTTAAAGCTGAACATTCGAAAGAACATACATGATATTTGTTTCAGCGTCATAAAATAGCGTCTTTGCAAAAATCGACATAATATATTAATTTTGAAACAAAACATCGGTAAAGAATATTCATGTTCTATGTCGTTCTCAACTAGAGTGAACAAACAACACATTCGCATTAATAATTATTAATTGATGTTTTAAAACGAAGTTCATTACTGCAGCCGTAAAAGACTTATCACTTTAATGCAATCATTCAGATTACTTCCAATAATTTCTCCCAACATAATAATGGATTTATTTTACTCGACAAATACTATTTAGTGCCACCGCAAATCCATTTAATCAAGCTATTTTTGGACATACACGCGGCCTATTGTTAATTACAAACAATATTTAAACTGTTCTATCATCTTACAAATCTTTGTTAAACAAATCGTTATAATAATAATTTTTTCTTCAAACATTTACACTGTTTTGTTGTAGAAATGTTTAAATTGCATAAACAGAAAATATTTATCTTCAAAATGTGTGCATCAAGTATTTGAGTATTGGCCATTTTAAAGCCCAGCATATGTTTTACAAATCAAAACCAACAGGAAACAGTGCATATTTTTTTTGTAATTTGTCATCATGTTTGTGTTACCATTTGGCGCTGAAATGTTATCCATTTGTTTCCTTAAACTAACTCGTAATTTTTCATATGGAATAAACATGTAAGTATATATTGCTGTAATATTGTTCGCTAACGTGGAGTGATCAAACAACTTGCCAAACATAGCCTTAGGCTACGCATTACATATGATTATAACATATATAACGATACTATTAATTAGTATTATTATTGATACAGGTATACCGAGTTACTAATCCAAAACGACGGAATAAGGTACACTGCTTGTTGTTTTGGTTGACCATTTTTAATCTTGATGATCGCTCATATATCGTTCATATAAAGAATAAAATGCATCGCGCAATATAATCACATATATGTCGTATATTATTAAGGCCATCTTGCAAGACTTAACACGAGCTCGTGTTTCTCACATTATGTTCGTGCTATACTTGAGCTCTCTAGTTATATTGTTGAAATATATCCAATTATGGAATGTGCATACAATGTCTAAAATACACAAAACTGGAAAAACAAGTCAATTTAACATTATTTAATACATGTCTTGAGGTTGTTCTATAGTGCTGTGACCTCTAGGTTGAGTTAAAAAATAAATAGCGCCTATACCATTAAAAGATCAGCACATTTGTTTATACTATCAATCCAGCCAGCTTAAGTACATCTCCACGTAACTTTATATCACACTAATTATCTGCCAATGTATGTTTTTTCCATTTTAGCGACGGACTTGTTCACAAGTAAAGCAACTTGCGGCTGATTGTCAATACACTATTCTTGTATGACATTCGCAATTTACAGCTTCATTTACAGAGGTATATGGAGGCACACGCAAAACGACATATAATCTGAGCAAATAAATAAGTATCTATCCTATACCGTTTTGTTCAGTTGTGAAACGGAGCAAGTTGTGTGAATTGTTGAATATAACTATAATGACAACGTGAATAAAAGTCATTTAATATATTGCGCATTTTATATGCGCACGCAACTTAATTTGTGGTTGTGCTATCATAAGGTGCTTCAATCTCATCGGATACAGTTTTTAATGTTACAGCATTGTTGTCTGGTTATATATTTGTACTTTTCACGTATTGCAATTTCTATATTACGTGCAAACCACGAAGTTAGTTTAAATTTGTGTTAATTGGTTTATTACCTATTATTTTCATGCGACACGATACTTTCCTGAATATGATGCTATGACTCAACGTCAGTTTTTTTGTTTACAGCAAAATATAATAAGGCTTTTAACAAATAACGATGTTTGAATGTTTTATTGTGTTCATTGTTTTCAATTGTTGTCATCCAAGCTATTATATCATTTTTTATATTTCTATATCGTATCATTATTTATTAAGAACATATACTTTAAATGGGAACTTTATTAGTTATTGTGTACAAATTATACTTATATATAATTAGTTTATTGATACACATATAAGAATATACAATGATATGTTTGTCTTTTAATTAAAATGTTCTCGAAATGATTCATTATATATATCGTTATGTTCTACATTTCTTTTACAACCAATACGATTTTACATACTTAAAGCGTGATGTATTTTTCATTTGTTTGTGTTATGCAATAGCATATAAATTTAGTTCTTTAATAATACTATAACATTTTCTTTAATGTTTCAAGTATAAAGACCCTGTTGAGCATATAAAAATATGTATATATTTTTTATATTTGTTTTATTTATAATATTTTTATCTTGCTGTTTAAGTTCTAATGAGCTCTTAACCAGGCTTGTTTTATGTAACAAAATATTACAAAAATAACATAGCTTAATACAAAATTTAGCTTGGATTATACTTCAGCAAGTATAGACACGAGACAACCTTTCAAGCAAAACTCAGACCTCGTATGTGTTCAGTTTGATAAACAGATGTATCAATTATTCTTTTCCTAAGTAATAACGCGCATCAACGATTGATATATACAGCCTAGTGTTAAAGGGACCTTTTCTCTATTTGGTTAATTGACAAAATTAAAAAACAATTGTTTCAGATTCGCAAATTCCCGTTGTAGTTATGATATTTGTGGGAAAACAATAATACTGAGCATTTACCATTCTCTAAAAGTATGAGAAATTGATATTAACGATTGTAAGCACATCGCACGTTGGTTTATAATTAATCAATGTATTGAAGTATATTACAATTATTTATCATTATTTCATCAACGTTTTATGAACATTTTTGCAACTGCATAAAAAGTCTATCAGTTAAAATAGTAATTATATTTTACCGCATGTAATCTTATTTTTCGAAATATAATTTCTATTAAATAAACATTTTGGAAATGGTTATTTTTATGTGATATCTACTTCTTATTACACGAAACTGTGCACTATTAATTTAAAATGCTGCCTAGTAATTAAGTGGACAAAACATTTAAATATGAAACATTATGTTAAATGTCCAGATTTTTATATTGTACAATAAATTGCAGACGGAAACTTCTATTCGTTTTGCAAGACATAATTACAAAGGCATAATGTGCTCTCAATTGCAGATAATTGCCGCAAACGACATATTGTAATTTTTACAATATCCGACTGAGACAGTTCAAACGGTTTAGATAGAGTTTGTATTACATAAACGATTGTGCATTTTCCTGACGATTACATTACTTGAATGCTCTGTTTAAGCATCAGTTCGATTACGAACGTCTCTCATTGTTTTCACCGATCTGGTGATGGAGAATAGTATTCAATTTACAAGATGCTTGTATGGACTAGAAAACCAACACAATAAATTTAATCAATAGAATATTGTTAACATTGGTCGAACGGATCGGAAAACTCATAACCGGAATTGTAAACTGGTGTTTAAGACATTACAAACAATAATGGAACGCACACATCGAAGTAGAGAATAAATTTAATTTACCAACTTGTTTAGTCCTAGTAATATATCTAAGATACCCCAAATGTCGAACCAAAGCGAGGGTGACACTTATGAGCAGCTCGGTCTTTACAAGGCGAGTATCCTCATCTGGAAGATAGTGCCACCTATACTCATCTTGCTGGGAACCATCGGGAACAGTCTCTCGATCCTGGTCCTCACTCGTCGTTCCATCCGCGTCTCCACTACGGCACTTGTGTTGACAGTCTTGGCGTGTTCGGACTTATTAGTATTGTATTCAGGTCTCCTAAGGCAGTGGTTGGTATTTTTGTTCAAAACAGATGTTCGACATGTCAGCGAGGCGGGATGTAAGATTAACATGTGGCTGGTGTATAGTTCTCTGGATTTTTCCGCCTGGATTCTTATCATTGTGACGTTGGAACGAATGGTTTCTGCTTGGCTGCCGCATCGTGCTAAGACCGTATGTACACAAAGAAATGCCGTTGTGTTTCTAATAGCAGTAGGCGTGTTCATATTGGCTATAAATTCGCATATGTTATACGGCATGGTGTTCAAAATCGACGAAATCACGAATCAAATTGTTATGTGCAGAGAAATCGATCAAAGCTACAAGGATTTTTTTAACAAGGTCTGGCCGTGGATTGACTTATGCATGTTCTGCGCGATCCCTTGTTCAGTTATAGTGATAGGAAACGCTTTGATAGCATTCAAAGTATTACAAAGTAAGAAGAAAAGTAAATCGACTGTTGCACCTGCGCAGCCATCGCGATCACGTGACCCGCAACAGGGAACTCGTAATGGAAAACAATCCTCTATGACAGCAATGCTCTTCACGCTAAATATCGTTTTCCTTGTGAGCACTTCGCCAGTAAGTATATATAACATCGGGTATGCGGACTGGATCGAGGGCGCAGATAATGCTACACTGGCGGTCCTTGAATTCTGGTGGGCAGTTGTTAATATGTTAATGTATACTAACAATTCCATAAACTTCTTTCTATATTGTCTCAGTGGAACCAAATTCAGAAAGGAAGTTATTCGTCTGATTATTTGTTGTAAAGGTTCCCGAGTGAACGACTCAAATCAGGCACAAAGCAATTACACGAGAACTCGATTCGACAATCCATCACAAATCCCGGAAGAAACCCCTTGTCATTCGCAAACAATACAGCACGGAAACGCTGGAAATAGAACAAATATCGAATTACGTCACAACGGGAATACCAGTCCCAATCATCTGCACCCGAATACAGCGTTTCAGCTGGAAAAAAATGTAGATTCCAGGACAAATACAACTGACATTTGCATCTGAATTACACATGTTATTAAAATGAATATGATTTTTTAATTGTACAAAAGTAAAATAATTGCTGAAACATGGTTTGTTTTTCTTTAATTTAATTATTGCAAAACTAAAAACAAATTCACCATATACAATTATTTAAATTTAACCAGTTTGAGCTAGATATATGTTAAACGTATATGTTTTTTTCATAACCAACCTGCACACGTCTTATATTCATATTGAATATGTATATTGTATGTAAGCATGCGCACCCTATTACATATTTTGGTATGTTCATTATAGTTTATGTTAATTAATATTCGATCCTTTATAAAAAAAAACACATATGTTCTGTACCTTATGCATGTGCATTGAAAACATATTGACAGTAAATCGCTTATTTTTCGTTCAGAAACGACAGCAGTTGACAGCGACTCAAATTTTACAAACCCTAATGAACAGCAAAAACAAAACTTTAGCTGTACGACATTAGAGTCGCAAAACCATCCTCATATAAGCATAAGAGGTAGCATATCTGAAGAGATATTAAAAATATTAATGTTAGTGTCTTGCGTTCCATCAATATTGATAATAAGCTTTTCTAAATGGCAACAGTGCATACTATTTACGAAATAAATTCAGTCATCTCTCGTTTACAAATTGTGTGAAAGATTGGAAAAACTTATAAGAATATAACGAACATTTGCTCCTCTGTCATTGCATCTGTAACAATGACAATAACAAGCTAATAAAGCACAAAACAAACTGTTGGATACGTATTTTCCGGATATCCATTACTTCAGATCTATACTGGCATTATCATAACGCATAATGCTTCTGAGCGCTACAAATGAACGTCTGAAGACATCCCGTTAAGATGAATGTATAACGTCAGTTTTGTATGAATGTAGTATGTACATACATGCGCGATGAACGTAAACAACGAACTAGTAGATTAAAGCGACATTGCGATGTCTATTAAGTGAGTATATAAACATGTTTAAAAAGCGGTGCAATTTCATTCAGGTGAGAAGTCAATTGTAGAAAAAATGCATCCGACAAAAGTATACAATTAACGCATCTTGTCACTGTGTGTTTATCGCACGAATAAAAATATTAATTTAAAGAACAATATATCGGGATAAAAAATTAAATAAAGCTTTGACATTAAATAAACTTTTTTAATTTATGTGACTTAGTACTTTTCAATCTTGATCAAAGCTGATAACATTGAGATAGTCCATCGTTAATTTCGTAAAGACTATTAACTATACACATGTCGGCAAATTCATTATCGCTATAATCCGATTCCCCGTTATTTTATTTTGACCAAACATTATCAGTGTAATTGTATTTATAAAAATACACCAGCAAATCAGAATATGTGCAATATCAACGAAGATGTCCCTTATGAAAACTAAATAAACACAAGGATGAGAATCACTTTGTTTTTAGATGCCCATACTATGCTAATATAAGAGACTATTAATATTAGTTTAAAATTATTATAACGGCCATCAAAATATGGCCAAGTTTATAAATGTTCTTACAATTTCAAAGCAAGTTTAAAAAATTAAAATACTGGCTATATTGTTTTTAAAAGCTTTAACATACAAGAAATTAAGATGTATATATTCAGTCTATTTTTCACAGGTAAAAAAAGTATAGAATAATATATTTTTATAAAAATATGTTATGCATTGTGTAGCCACTATGCATATGTAAACCTCACCCATATGTCATTCTCGCATAAACATGTGCATTTCATGTCAATTTAAAATGATAATCTTCAAAATGATATACGGTTTTTATGTAAATTAAACGCATTTTTATATTGTTTATGTATGTAAAAGACGATGAACTGGATATGTTAAGGTAAAAAAAAACTACTCTGTTCGGTTCTGGTTAATTGATCGATTATACTTGTTTTGATGCAGTTCTCTTCTCGGTCCTTTCTGTGCCATGTCCTCTTTAACATAACAAAATTTACCAAATTCAGTTGGAGCGTATATCCACTTCCTGCTTTCAAACAATTGTCTTTTTACTGCTTAAAATGGTAAAAAAAACTGAATGCACAAAACATAGAAAATTCGTTCTGTGATGGTGGAGAAATCGAATTTACATTTTTTATTTTACTCTCCCTACTTTTATTTATATACGAGTTATACATTTAGAAACTGTGTCCGATTGCCAACCAATTATTTTGAATCAACTTCCCTTCGGTCTGCCGAATCTAATTTTACCTTACCTATAGGAAAATACTACAAACGCCAAGGTTACACTTTCCGCAACAGGTTATTGTTTTGCACACACTAAACTTGTGAAAACATTATAACATCTTTATACCTTGCAAAATGTGCCGAACATATACAATAGCTTAAGAGTTCTGTTTGTTCAATTTTATAAGTTCGTTTTGCAGAAAACTTTTTTATACTTGATTGTTTTGTATTACTATGTACATTACTAAATAGTCTGTATCATATCGTTTCAAATCGTTTTGTCTTATATTATTATTATATTTTCAGTAGTTTATTATTTTTATTTGACAATCATATTGTAAGTGTTATTAGTTTGCACCGTAACAGCGCATGTATCTGTCAGCAGAGAGAGATAGAGAGAGAGAGAGAAAGAGAGACATCATAAGCCTCAGGCATTCTCAATTCTGTTGAATATTGTTTTGATAATCAGATTTCTAGTGAGTTAATACCTTTTTTTGTAAACTTTCGTAATACTTATCAATAAATGGCGTGTATTGTTTTGCCTCTATGTTATATTTTGTGCATAAATAAAATTTGAAAGTCTACCTTATTTATTTGATAGGCAATGCAATCTCGGTTATTTATAATATATTGAGTCATTACTTACGTTCAACCCTTCATTTCAGATAATCCAACTTCATAAGTATCTGTTAACTGCAGTTTGTTTTCATATGAGAGACTTTAACGGATACGAGTACGGTTTCTTTCACTTTAATAGTACTGATATACAAACTGGAACTTACCCTCGCGAAGCCGTATACATGGGAGTATTTGGTTTTGCTTCTTCCTTTTCTCATGAAATATCTTTTTAAAATGGTCTATACCTTTTTCTACACGAAAGCGACGAAAAACAGTATAAAGTTCTATTTTGACAACTGTCGAAAACAGCAAGGGCCATTCCAAAATTTAAAATTAAATCCCCGTTACATTTCAAACAAAATACAGTTTACTTATTCCGAAAAGTACTACTATCATGTTAAGCATGGCACAACAACCATGAGCATATATTGCAGACTTAGGGGGGGGGGCGGGATATTTTTCAATACCTTTTTAAAACAATGCACAGATAAAGTTGAACAAAAGTTCATATTTTGATATAACCATAGCGCGACTGTGACGCGCGTGTTTGTCCTATAACGGCAGTCTTAATGGTTTTCTAAACATTGTAAATAACTTTAATCGGAATTGGTAATACACATTTTAGTTATATGGGTATTTAACTGGAAAAGTTTGCCTGAAGCAAACATGTATTATCAAAGAACTTAGGTGCACGATGATGAACTGAACTATTAACTATATGATGCTATATTCTTAAAACTTTTTTGTAAAAAGAAGGCATGTAGTTCACACTTGTTCGTAATTTCATTTCATCGTTCCTCAAAAAGTTGTAACTCTGTAACTCTGGTTTTCTTCCTACCGTTGAGTAATTTAATGGTTATTCAATTGAATGCGTTTCCAAGGCGGTGACATATTCTTCTATGTGTGTATGTTGTTTCGTATTGTGCAGTTTCGTACTGTTTTGGCCATTGCCACTTGCCTTAAATAAAGGACCAACTAAGTGTTTATAATGAGAATGTAATACTGCTCCAGCAGCTGGAGTTCCACTTCTTTATATTGACATATATTACAAAAATAGTATAGTACACCAACCATCAACATAATATACAGTATTACATTTTAAGAACATATTTTATAATACATGCACGACAGCAACTTGAACATTCAGTAAGTAGTTCGAATGTTATGTGATATAATTATAACCACCAAGTATGAATATCTTTATAAAGCCTATTCTGATTGTATAAAAATGTCATTTAAGGTCGCTATAAGGCATACGTTTTAAAGTGCTGAAGATTTATTAACCTCAAATATGAATCACGTGTGCATTCATACTCTTGACACGAAAAAGATTTTTTGTTGAAATAATGTGCATAACAGCATTCCACATTGGCAAAGGGTATACACAATTCATTTACTACGCATCTAATTCCAAGTGTAATGTAAATACTGTTTGATTGTTTCGTTCAATTTGCCTTTGTTAGTATTAAACCCATTTAGTAAGAAGATTTTTCATGTTAAATACTAGATTTGTTGAAAAGCAAAGCAACAATACCGTAACATACCCTTATATCAGATTAAATACAATCGTACCTACATGAATAAACACATTTGTCCAGGCACATGAAACATGAGACACGGTTCATGGGGAGC
The DNA here is from genome assembly GCF_020536995.1 of Dreissena polymorpha. Classification (NCBI taxonomy): domain Eukaryota; kingdom Metazoa; phylum Mollusca; class Bivalvia; order Myida; family Dreissenidae; genus Dreissena; species Dreissena polymorpha. The sequence continues at coordinate 72,915,089 of NC_068358.1, forward strand.
TGAGATTAGTGCTTAGATGACACAGACGGTAAATATTGATAGAATAATTTCTAAAAGCAACCTTACAACACAGGCGACAATTGTCGTTCCGCTGATGTCTTCTCCCTTGCCACAATGATTTCATTGCCCAATGTCATTATTTGCTTTTCGAACAGGGAGCGTGGTGTTGGTTGGCCTCGTTAACAGGAAAGTCCATAACTATATCCTTTGTACAAAAATTAACATGGCAACGATAGCAACATTGACATCGTCATCCACGTTTTCAAAAACACCAGAAGCAGTATTATAACAATAACAGTCAACATTAACAGGCCATGCAGCAACGACAATACCATTTTCAAAACGTATCATCATCATAATACATTATTTCACCAACGCAAATATGTGTATGCTACAATGCGTATTGTGTAGGCAAATGTGGATTTGACTGAAGTAAGCGATCACACATGTTTAATACTACAATGTGTCGTCTGTAGGCATTTGAAGACTTGACTAAGTAAGCGACTTGTGGGTTTAAGTACGAACAGTTCTCTTTGTTATGTTTATCATTATTAATAAATTCACAAATAAAGCACTTGCCATTGTTGCTCTGGAGACACCTATGTTACATTGATAATATGTTATAAACCGCTTATGCATTTTTGCAAAAATGACGCCTTCATGTATAATTCACTTAGACGCATTGAAAACGTCAAAAATGTATGTATGAATAACTCTCGCGAATTTATGTTGTAAAATAATTAGTCAAACAGGAGGGCAAATATAAGTGCACATAAAAAGTCAATGAGGTATAATATATAAGCACGGAACATACCATGCATTATGATTTCCGCATACAGCGGTTTGAAATTTTTAAATACAGTTGTCGGTCGGTGTTTACTGTGCAAGCTGTAATCAGGTTACTGAACTCAGCCAACATTCCAATTATGTACAAGATAACAAAGCATCAAAGAAGGGCGTCGGGAATTTAAGTGTAATAGGCACTCATTGAAGTTACATGGAACGATTTTTTTCTACTGTAAATATGAATATATTGGCCGATTATTTTTAACAAAATAGAAAAAGATACTGGTATAACCATTATCTATGATTGTGTGTTATAACCGCCAAATAACCATTATTTATGATGTTGTGTTATAACGCCCAAATAACCATTAGCTATGATTTTGAGTTGTAATCCCCAAATATTTCATAGTTCATTTAATTTACACTGGTTTCCTTTTTTTACTGGCATCCGTGTGCAGTTTTCATTTATGGAACAGAACGGTGTAGGTTTTAAAAAATCTGCTTCATCTTGTAAGCTTAATTTCATAGTTTTCTCAACTTCAAGGGGAGATGATTCTGAACTTATTCTTACGTTGCTCATTTACGATAAGGTTGAGTACTCATTGATATGAAAACACTGTAAAAGTTTTAATGTGTTTACGAACCCCCACCGTCTCACACATATATTTCATGGGCATAATAAAAACAAAAATGGTTACAATAAAACAGCATATTTATTTAAACTAAAATGTCTACATCAAAACAAAAATTTATCATAGAACACAAATAAAATATACTGGGGCTCGAACCGTGGGCCTCTCACTTGTGAAGCGAGCGTGTAACAACTACACTATGGAACCGCTTGAAAAAACACCATCTAACTAAGATATTAATAAGTTATTAATAGTCGGTTTAGATGTAAACCCGGAAGTTTAAACGCTGGATAGTGAGCGGGGTTAAATGTCCATACCAAAGGGTCCATACCACTGGCAAGATACAGGTCAGGCCTGCGGCCTTCTATAAGTGGTTCTTAAAAAAAAAACTGTAGGAGGACTTGATAGTAATGAGATTGGGGTGCTGTGATGTTGCTCCTCATCGGTAAGCGGCTGCTTCCTTTATCAAGACTCATTATTACAATTAACAACACGTGTGGCGCTTCGCGCTCTATAGCGCCTTTATTAGTAACTAGGTGGTTTCTAGGAAAGTGGAACAAAGAACTTTTGTTTTTATACAACACCAGAAAGTTTCAACGGTTCGCGTATTTTCCCAGTCCCTTTGATCTTTTATTATTGCCCAGTGCCCAGAGGTGTGATCAGTTATTAATTAAAAGAATTAGCTTTGCATTATTGGACAATTGCTTTGCATTATTGGCAATACATGTCGTAGTAAATTTAATAGACACAAATGCAGTACTTATTTACACTAATTTACACAAAAATCACCACAATGCAAGATATTCTGACAACAAAAATATATACATTGAACCGTAAAATAACTTCTCCTCCCATAAGCGAAAAAAAACGTATTACATACTAGTCGCCGCACTTCAGTGCGACGCCAATAACAGAATGTTGATGAAAATTTAATGAATTGTACAATAGCTTTGTATATCTGGATAAGGCCGTTCGATGTCTATGTACATACTTGTGGTGCTGAAGATGGAATAAATTAGCTGAATCTCTCATATGTCGTTGCCAGAAATTTTCTAAGTTCATGTAAATTATAAATATTTTAGTCATGACAAATGACAATCTATAGACCAGGATTTATGCAAATGAGATTTTTCTTTGATTTTCAGAGAATAAAACTGCTACAAAAGACCAAACTATTTAAAACGTGTAATCATCATGCGACAGGATACATATCTACCTTTGTATAGCATATAAGCTGATTTGGCGTTAAAGCCATACATCTATGTAGGCAGCCATACATAAAACCAATGAAGATTGATTTCCTATAACAAAAAAGATAGATAATTTGATAAAAATTTGATAATTGTTGTTAACCATACACACAGAAAATGTGAAGCACGTTTATTATTTGCAATTATCCGGTATCGTTTGACAAGAAGCAACAATACGACATCGTGCATAATTACGATCTATTTTTACGTGTTCCAAGTCACGTATGGTTTTAGGAAGAGAGGAACGAGCTTCCTGAGTATCGGCACCTGTTTATAACATTATTAAACATGGTACATTATCAGTAATCAGAGTTTGAGTATGACAATCCTAATTGAAGTACATTGTAATTGTTCCGCGTGTAGGCGAAGCAGCTAGCTGAACTAGCTGAACTAATTGACAATTCTGTTTACCTTAATGTGTAGGTATTGTCCCTTACGTTATAGAACGAGTAAAGATTAACTTAATTTTGACACTTATAGTGTGCATTAACTGAATAAACATTACGAGCGTTGTATTTTCGCCCTTTTCCAACCCGGTAAAACGTCAACACTAAAAAGTTATAAATATACATACAGAAACGGCGCCTATGGCAAAATTTCGACAATAAAGCATTCGAGGCCATATTTTTCGCATTAACAATACAAAACAAGACAAACATTTATTCAGACTTGTATAGTGTACATCGTCTAAACACTAGATATTTCTCATTCAATTTTGTCACAGAGATTAACAGAGTAATAATATAAATATAAACAAAATCTTATACGGTTACGAAAATACTAGGTAAACTACTTGTTATATATGGAGGATAGCTATTTGAAGTTAAGTAACATCATTTTAAATATTATTGCTTAAAATCAGAACATCTTTTACAAATTTGTCTAATTAAATAAGTTCAAATTTATTCGTTGTATTCAGCAATTGGTGGAATTTATAAACAGAAGGCCTAATATAATAACATTTCTTTAGGTAGTTTCTTCTAATATCAATGTATAAAGGACATTTACAAACAAAATGCCACGTCATCATCGTTGAAACAAAGGCAATAACGTTCGTTTCGTGGTATATTTTGACCAGCATATCGTCCTGTTTGAATTCTAAATGGGAGACTCGAAGTTAGAAGCTTTGTGACGTAAGGTCTTAGTGATTTAGGTGATAAATCTAAATAATTATCGTAAACAAACGTGTGTATATGATTGTTGATGTATTCAATTAACAGTGTTGCTAGAATACTGAACAATGCAATATGAAAAGCACCATGTTCTTCATATTAAACAAAAAAACAACAGAACACAGAAAATAACATGCTACAGTTGAATAAGTATATATTAGTTCTACAAGGCACGTATTAAATATATTATTTTATTTGTTTATTAGTTTCGGCCTCTAATTATACGTAAATATTTGAAAATAGACGTGTGAAAAAGAGACAACCGCCGTTACAATTAATGTCTTCTCTCTATACACTTTCTCTAAAAAAACACAATACAATATGAAAAAGACTTCGTTCTCGAACCCGATGCTCAACTATATACAAAGCAAAACGAATATATTATGATTAGTACAACATTGTTTAAATATAATTAGTCAAGTCTTTGTGGAGGAATTGAAAGAAATAGTTGCACTCATATATAAAGCATACCAAAATGCAATTACAATTTTAATATTAGCAATATTAATATTAATGATAATATACAATATATGTTTAAGAAAAATGCATTTTTGTAAACGAGATCGATATTTCAGAATCAAATTAGTCAATGTCCCGTTAACAAATAAAAAATTAATTTAAATGCCACTATCAACTGAATTATGGCGGTTCATATAACATATTAACTTATGGTGATTTCAATTTGTGTAAACCGTCATTTGCTAGAAATGTCTCAAAAGAAGTATTTCTAATAATACACTGAAGATAGTTGTCGTAATTGTAGAAGTTTCCGTCTGAAATCGATGCCATTTGAAGTGTTTTGTGAAAACAAAAGGAAGCCACATAAGTATTGGCGTCGCAATGAAGTGCGGCGACTAGTAAGTTATACGGTGTTTTTTTTCGCTTATGGGAGGAGAAGTTATTTTACGGATCAATGTATATATTTTTGTTGTCAAAATATCTTGCATAGTGGTGATGTTTTGTGTAAATTAGTGTAAATAAGTACTGCATTTGTGCCTTTTACATTAACTACAACATTTATTGCCAATAATGCAAAGCTAATTATTTTAATTAATTACTGATCACAGGGACTGGGCAATAATAAAAGATCACAGGGACTGGGCAAATACGCGAACCGTTGAAACTTTCTGGTTTTGTATAAAAACAAAACTTCTTTGCTCCACTATCCTAGCAACCACCTTTTTGCTAATAAAGGCGCTATAGAGCGCGAAGCGCGACACGTATTATTTATTATAATATTGAGTCTTGATAAACGAAGCAGCCGCTTATCAATGAGGAGCACCATCACAGCACCCCAGTCTAATTACTATCAAGTCCTCCCATAGGTTTACATTTAAACCGACTATTAATAGCTTATTAATATCTTAGTTAGAAGGTGATTTTTCAAGCGGTTCCATAGTGAAGTGGTTACACGCTCGCTTCACATGTGGGAGCCCAAGGTTCGAGCCCCAGTAGAATCAAATTATTGTATTTGTGTTCTATATTACATTTTTGTTTTGACGTAGACATTTTAGTTTAAATAAATATGCTGTTTTATTGTAACCATTTTTTGTATTTATTATGCGCATGAAATATATGTGTGAGAGGGTGGGGGGTTTCGTTAACACATTAAAAATTTTACAGTGTTTTCATATCAATAAGTACTCAACCCCGATCGTAAATGAGCAACGTTAGAATAAGTTCAGAATCATCTCCCCTTGAAGTTGAGAAAAATAAGAAATTACGCTTACAAGATGAAGCAGATTTTTTTAAACCTACACATTGCTGTTCCATTAATGAAAACTGCACACGTATGCCAGTAAAAAAAGAAAACCAATGTAAATAAAATGAACTATGAAATATTTGGGGATTACAACACAAAATGATAGATAATGGTTATTTGGGGGTTATAACACAACATCATAGATAATGGTTATTTAGGGGTTATAACGCAAAATCATAGATAATGCTTATACCAGTATCTTTTTCTATTTTGTTAAAAATAATCGGCCAATATATTAATATTTACAGTAGAAAAAAATCGTTTCATGTATCTTCATTGAGTGCCCTTTACATTGAAATTCCCGACGCCCTTTGATGCTTTGCATCAATACTTATCTTGTTGATAATATGATACATCGCTAGAAGTGAGAGAGATATAATAATTGTATTGGTGTGTAGCTCAACAGAATCTAGGTTACCAAGCAATTGGTATTCCAATTGAAAAGCCTCTTCAGTATACTATATGGTACATGTACAGCGTAACAGTTGAAGACATCGAGTTAAAGACATATCAAAGTATACAATGGTTGAATTTCAAAACTGTTAATGCATTTAATTTAAATCGTGGTAAATAATTCCGAAAAGCAGCTTGGTAAAGTTATCCCTATATTGTTATTTACAGAATTTTTATTCAAATGGATTATAACCCAATCTGTCCAGTTATCGGGTAAAACCTCGATACAAAAAAAAACGTTAAACACATCACATAAATGGGTAGACTTAACCTAATTGCATTAAAGAAACTATTCATTCAAAATATAATCGCTAACCGATTTATATTTCGTTTCATATGTTTTATTGCATACTTAACTTCTTCAACATAATTTTTTATAGTCAAATTAAGTTTAGGAAATGCTGACTTTTCTAAATTTAAAATCATTATGAAAACATAAATATTCTGCTTGAGTTTTCTGTATTACAAAAGGCAGACTTATTAGGACTAAGGTGTTCAATAAACTAAGTAAATTATTCTTCAAATATTTTATTTTAAGTGACGCTAATTGTTGTTGTGATAAATCGCCCAAAGTCCAACTGTTTGTGTTTTATTAAAGTTTTATTTGACCAACCAGCCGTAACGGCTAGGCTTTACTTGTACAAGTCAAACGTGATTTGTTTATCGCAGTTATTTTAAATTATGTTCTAGTAATAGTATGCTTGTGAAACATTGTCAAACAACATTTTGTTCAGCCGTAATTCAAATTTAAATGAGGAGTGAAAAATATTCTTAATTTATACGAAATAACCAAGCACAATGCCACTAACACGAATATTTACAGCAAGATAACATACTTTAAACGCTTATTCCATCTTCGATATGTGTACATATGTGCTTACCTGTATACCGACCGACTTTTAAATGATTTAAGAATAATCGAACATGATCTTTGTCTGTTGTTCAGAATGTTTAATAGTACATATTTATATCTCAGCCATACAATATAACACATAAGAGCTCCAAAATTATGCTATTTCTATTCTGCCTTAAATGCTGAATGCTTAAAATGCTGAACTGAACCACTTTAAAGTGTCCACAAGCAATAGTTCGACAGATCTGAAAGGCATTTGTGAAAACTCAGGCACAGGTGTTGCTGGTTCCGAAGCAAAGCTCAATCACATCCTTCTTGCACAAAGCAAACTTTTATCGTTTTATTTTTGTAATTTTATTGGAAATTCTTGCATTGGTCATATTGGTCGATTAAAAGTTATGTCATTAATTGCATGCATATAACATTTTGACAATAACATAAAATCAGCTATGTCGTGCAAACTTATGTTTAGTTCAATAGGCTATACATACCTATCAATCGAAATCATTTCTGATCGTTTTTTCCCAAAAATGTACAAGATATATTTATAACAAGATATAAGCATAATTATTGTGCCTAAACATATGTTGACATCGGCCTGATATCGGAGTTTTTGTATTGGTTCTGGTGGTATGTTGGTTTGATTTCGATTGGGATATACTGCTGTCGTTCCTCCGTTATAATCGAAAGCTTAAAAACCTCGGCTCATCATCGAGCCGATTTAAATGTGTACATGTACATCGGGGTTCACGTCAGTCTTATATTCGATTTGTATTACCGCGCGATGTTTGCATACATCGATATTGACCTACTTGCATCTTTGCTACGCACTTGTACCGATATTCAAAATCGCTTTCTTCTGCTTCCATTAAACCCATATGCAATGCCACTGAGCTCACGATTTGAAAGCGATCATTACCCAAATACTTGTTTCAATACAAGTTGATACCATTTTGCTAATTTCTTTTTTGTTCTTCAATCCGTCTTCTTACATCAAAATACGGCTTTTTGAAATAATATAAAAACGCAAATCGATTTTTAAACGCATTGCCAAGTTAAAATAAACACAGAATAAATTGAAAGAAAAACAATTGTTTTCTTCATATATTTTTTTTCTGAATCTTCTCATTAGCACAAATAATTCACTATTCATAATGATTTCAATCCTTTATAGGTAAAATGCAAACTGTATTACGAATAATGCTTTTTTATGAATATGTTTATTTTACAACGATTGGAATCATCAAGAGCAATCGCAAACAATATTATGCTACTGAACACGATGATCTTGTTTTCCGTAAATTGTTCGGGTATTTCCGACACCTGTTTTGGTAGTGACATCGTTTTTACATAACGCGCATGACCTCACCTCGTCCATTGCTATTACGAATTGGGGCTTGAACACTTTGCGCTTTACCTCAAATATGATATTCAATATCGTTTTATTTTGTTAATTTTTCGTAAAGTTTTATTTAAGCGTTCTTTGAAAATAGTTTTTTTTTTGCATGTCAAACGTTATTCGACATGGTACGTGTGTTGCTCTTGGGTGTATTCAGCGTCCGGAAAAAACTTTGAACTACACGCTCAGGATTTTATACTTCAAATTCTTTTTATATTTTCATAAAGTGCGAGACAATATTCTAAATGTATTAATATTACTAGAACACGGAAACGCATAATTGTTATGCCTTTCATAGATCACATATACGGATGATTTAAAATGCCACTATTTCTCATTAACGTGTACGCATCAATTGCTTGGTAACAAAAACACGATATTTGAACTCTTCGCTACAAATTAAGAAATTAAAGGGGAATCATCACAACAGCTAAAAAAGGGCAATAAACTGTCAATTTGAAAATAGCTCAAGTAATGGTCAGTGTCCCAATACAAGTTAAAAGTGTTGAAATTATTATATTTGTTTATCAATTATATTTTCTCAACTTATAAGAAATCATGAGGGAATATAAATAAATATGTACACTTAGTTATACGGATATTTAACCTTAATAATTTACTGTTTTCTACACAGACTAGATAAAGACAATTGTTTAAACGGCAATAAGAATGCTTATAATCAAAGTAATATTGTTTGCTAACATTCTTTGGTATGTTAGAATGAAACTTTCACAATAAAATGTAATATGCTAATGGTTTTGTGCATCATACTTATTTTATCTATTTTATAAAGACTTTACAGCTTTGCATTTTTCGGTATAATTGATTATTATCTAGTTTCAATTTAAGAACATAAAGAGAATGGTTGCTGTCTTTTTTTTCCCTTTCGCAAATATCCAGCAAAAGCGAATCTTAAATTGACAAAAGCTATCAGAGCCGTGTATTATTACAGATGGTGTCATGTAGTTTATTGTTATTTGGGTGTTGAAATGTGTCTTATCAGCGGATATAACTCAAGTTGATTATGGCAGTCACTGTGTAGTATCAGATAAGATAGTATACCTCCCCTATCAAATCAACTTTGTATTATAAACATTGATCGCTATTAGACTATGGCCTAACACAAGGGGGCAGAACCCTGTATCACCAAGGTCCAACCCTACCCACTTTTATCTACAAATGCCCTTATTTCATCACATTATTAACGGAAGTTGTATTTGAAGTTTCAATAAATCCATTCACAATTCTATCAAGTATCCGTTCTGTGATAACCGTACAACTAAGTAATATTCAACGCGATTGTTTCAATCAACGAAATCAAAAATAAATTGTGTAATGTTTCCGGCATGTGCATTTAAAAAAAAAAAATATTTACCAATCCCTATTCCTTACACGATGGGCATATTAAGCATCGAAAAAAGATTCCAAGCTGTCCGATTCAGATTACGAAAAATCTGACTGACAATCACTAAATTACCATACAATAGTAACATGTACGGTTCAACAAAAAATGATCCATGATAACTATCATATTCCATTGTCAATTATTTTTCGTACACAAGTTGCGAGAAATATCACATCCACATCCCTATTATGCCGGTTCGTTATTGCGGGCGAATGAACACGGAACCAAACTAAGTCACTACCAGTTTTAATGACAATGGGGCGTAGATCGGAATGTTTGCAAATTCGCGCGTTTTGTCATATTCGTTCTCGCTAAGAAAACCGTCATTGAATCGAAGCGAGGTGCGAAAGCGTTATTATATGCACTTAATTCGATAAATAAAGAATGTTCAAGGGTTTTAAAAAGCATGGAATTCCACCTTTAAATAAATGTGTTTTCAAATATCAGGACATATGTATTCTGCGTAGCTGTATACGCCAGCTTTTCACCTTAGCCTAACCTTTGTCAGCGACCAATCGTTTTAAATATAAAATTTCCCGCCGGTTGACCTGAAACTTTTCGCAGTAGAAAACGTGCAATCTACAAACATATTTCATTAATATGTTATTCCATCGACTTTCTATGTTTGGGAAGTATAGGGTATGAACAGGGATACTACAGTTCGTTTAGCAACTACATGTATGTTAACTGCGTATTCTGCATGAAACAAGTGTATCTCTAATTATAAGGTTTGAGAGATAGAGCAGTCCTCAATTCTCGACACCAATACAGAGTGTGTGCCCCTTTATATTTAGAAGAATGTCAGCGCCATTGCGTTTGTACTTAAAGACTGTGTTCTCATATTTGGTAATTACTACGATATTGCATTATGTGCACTCAAACATTTTAGATCATCTAAGTATTGTAGTTCAGTAACCTGTTATACGCTTTGACGAAAATAGTTAAACTTGATTTCGAAATGTACCGTTAAACACGTTAATGTTTAAAGCTTTTAACAAGCCGTAGTTCCAGAAGTGGATTTGTTACCTCATTTTAATGCATTGCATTTCAACCCGCAAGGTATCAAGGTCAGTTTGCGGTCAGTTAACGAAATCGTTATATAAACGCTATCGCGTTAACTATGTGCACTTGAAGTTTGTTATGCTCGGGAAGATACTAAATACAAATGTTCGGCGTTATTATTATGGTATGTCAATCATAGATTTTTAATTTGTTTTAAACAATTGCATGATAATGACCAATTGTGTTTACTGTTATTAGAAATATTTATTCATTTAGACCAATTTATTAAGCATGAGAACGATGATTCACGATACTATTAATAATGGAATAAAATAAGTTTCGAGTGTTGCCGGCTGACCTATTTGCTTTCATTTATTTTCATGCTTCGTGTGTTTTTTTTTTATTTTGTAAATATATATATATATATATATATATATATATATATATATATATATATATATATATTAGGGATGGCAACGAATACCGATTTTGGTATTCGAATATTCGGTCATCCTTCCGAACGAATATTCGGATATTCGGTCAACATCTGTTGGAAAAAAAATCAACAAAATCAACTGTGTTTACCGTACCTTTACTCCATGAATTCTACTTTCGTTTTTACCGGAAGTGACTAAATATTGACACCGCGTTACCGTCGCTAATTCGAAGTTGATTTTGTTGATTAGTTTTATTAGATGTTGATCAAATATTCGTGAATAAAAATTATAAACACAGCAGATCATTTGTCCGTCTATTTTGCGGGTAAAGCGGCGGATAGCGGTAATTGGCTTTGATATTATAAAAGCGGCCCGCTGCGAGTAAACAAATAATAGGGTGTTGAGAAGGTTTGTTTTCCGCTGGTGGAAAACGGTCGAAACAAAGGATCGCGATCGCGCATGAAATAGGTGAAATTAACAATAACAATGTGTATTAAAAGCAATTATCGTCAACAGGCATAACGCATGAGCGCGTGACAAAGTCAATTGCTCTTTATCGCTGATTAAGTATTAAAAACAACCTTAAGCTGGCGAGTGTTTTTATAAGAAGGCGATAAGAGAGTTAGTGATCATTTTAAATGTAATTCGAGTCATTAGATCAAGTGCGGGTCGGTGTTTTAAAGGGGCCTTTTCACAGATTTTGGCATTTTTTAACTTATTCATTATAAGCTTTATATCGATAAATGTAAACATTGGATCGTAAAAGCTCCAGTAAAAAATCAAGAATATAATTAAAAAAATGGAAAAGAACATTGCCCGGACCAGGTTTCGAACCAGTGACCCCTGGAGTCCTGCCAGGGTCCTGAAGTAAAAACGCTTTAGCCTACTGAGCTATTCCGCCGAGTACACATGTGTGACGTATTTTATACCTTATATAAGCAATCTTCGTAGTTTCACAAAATTTAGCGACAAAAACAGAACTCTCCAAATTATTCATTCGTTTCGCGTTGCAACGCTTTATAATTTTTAGGTTTTAAAATCGTCAAAAGATGCATATAATGGCTATATTAGACCATGGTAAATGTTCAGTATTACTGTTTCCTCACAAATATCATAACTAAAACGAAAATTTGCGAATCTGAAACAACTTTTTTCAATTTTGTCAATTTACCAAAGCGTGAAAAGATCCCTTTAATTACCGATGCGATTTGCAACTATCATAATTTTGATACAAAGTGACTGTCTTTGGTCAATGAAAGTTTCCTATAGGTAGACAATTAGCGGGATTTATGGCAGGTATATACTGTCATCACCATAGTGACGCATTATCGCGCCTACCTGAATATACACTACGACACGAGGAACAACTTTTTAAACATGTTTGAAGCAAATTTCACGAATAAAAAGTCTTTGAAATGACTCGATTTTTTTTTCTTCCGAATATTCGATTCGGAAAATAGTATTCGAATATTCGGTGCGGGACCGAATATTCGGATATTCGTATATTCGTTGACATCCCTAATATATATATATATATATATATATATATATATATATATATATATATATATATATATATATATATATATATATATATATATATATATCTAAGTAATAATAAAGCGAAATAAGAAACGAAATCTGGCGAAACACCCAGTAACTTATGTTTGCGCGGTGCAGCTAAGAACTTCACAGAAAAAGGCATTCGCTATTCTTGATGTCATAGATATAACTTTAGATCGTTCATAAACATCGACCACGATCAACGCCGTATATCTTTTTTAAAATATTTCTTGTTTAATTTCTCGCCGTGTATAATATTCTTTACCGCATGAAAATTATATGGCGTTGCATGTTTTGTTATATGTTTCAGCTTATGAGTTGTGAATGTGTTACATTATCGGAAAGTGTTTATGTTTCTGTTACGTTTATGTATTTATGTAATAGCAACGATCATATGCAGTAATATTTTATGAAATGCATCATAATTTAAAACTGCATGAGCTTCTACATAAAAAATTTCACACACTCTTAAACCTTTCTGCCAAGTGTTAAGCAAAATCAAAATTGTTTATTGGCAACCCATCTGAACATAGACCTTAAGCTGCATATGACCCTGCTCCCCACTAGGCTGAATTTTCAAGATTATGTTTTGCTTATCCCTCTAGTTAGTTTTAATTCCCTGACAAACGTTTGCACAATTCTGCTGGGGCTAAACAGAGTTAAGGGACTTTGAAACACATATCCCTTATATTGCGTTTTTACTCTTTTCAATTTGCAATACTGCTTCTAGTCATTATTTTAAAGCAATAGTGTTTCTAAATAAACATTGCCCCATGCTATTCTATCGAATTAAAAGATTGTGAAGTCTAAATCTACCTACATAGTGTATAGTTGATACATACAAATTGTAAATATCAACTTTTTTATGACCAGTTACGACCCTTTGTTTGGATCCGGTCATTGTATTGCATTTCGACAGACGAAACCAAATTTTGACTTTTAAAATGTCATGACAGGGTAAGTGGAATTTATTTCTACATTATTTGATCTGTTTTCGTAAGTCACAAATACATCTCAATGTCTGTTTCAAAAATGAGTTATTATTAAGCCGCCATATGATGTTCTATCAAGTACGGTTTTCATGCTGCAGGGTTTGTACTGCTGGGAATGCAAGTAATTTGATCACACCTCAGGCTGGTGTTGATCAATTGGTTCTATTTCTTAAAAGGGTTATTATTATATTTACAATTATATACCTCTGGTTGTTTATCCAAGAAAATGTCATTGCTGTATCTCCTTTAAATAGTACATATTTCATAGAAACTTTCATTTGAGCTTAGATTAAGAGAGGAGCAAAATATTATGTACAATATGAAACACCGCTTTATTTTGGCTTTAATGTGAGTCTTTTGTGAATATATTAAAATAAAATACTATAAAAAATGTACAAAAACAAAATTAAAGAGTGGTTTTATATATATAATTAATCTTGCGAGCGAATTATATACAATCAGAAGAGTAATTCTACTAGCATAAATGAAATCCTTGCTATTATATTATTCTTTATTATGACTTTTTTTTAAATTGAAATTTTTAAAATGAAAGAAATCAATTTTTCTATGAATATTGCTTCTTTTAAAAATGAAATGTAATAGTATTTGAATAGTAATAATGCCTGTTAAGTGTTAGAAATACCTAAATTGTCTATTTTCAGAAACTAAAAATCGAAAAGCTTATTAACCTAGAACAATCATAGAACTTGAAATCTTGCCAAAAGATACTTAAGGGAAAATATGTATTGTTCATTTTGAAAGTACATTAAAGGAAGAGTTTTATTCAGATTATAGTGTCTAAAAACATAGATGTTGCAAAAACAAGGTCGACATATAAATCCTCAAAACATAGACCAGAACACTTTACTAGTAATCTGCCCGAACAATTGGATTTTGAAAAACATGGAATACACACACGATGTAACCAGTTGCTCACCAATCTAAGGCATGCTCCATTGCGGGTCCATTTATTACCTGATGATGATGAAAATCAGACCTCTTCATCAAATTACAGGCGTGCTTTGAGGCTACCAGTAGCTCTGTTTTGTTTGCAATTGATGGTTGCATTTATTGTGACAAAATTGTTATCAAATTTAAGGGCTGCACGCAAAATTTAACTAAACGTGTTAGAAAATTTGCTGGAGAATCAATTAAGCTAGCATCGATACAAACGTCTGATAAACGGATAACTTGTTAAGTTCAGGTTCAAGACGTTATTGCCCGTGAAGCAATGTTCCATAATGCCTGCACCAGAAGCAATAATTAACCATTTCACACTAAAGCTTTCAAGGACATATGTTATTATGTTGAAGAGCATATTATACTTATTATACTAGGACATAATGAGTAACGGCCCACAATGATGAAGGAAAGATACCGTAGCTACATTCTCGAACACCACCCTTCTGTATACAATGAAACATATAATGCCTATCAACTAAAAGATTAACTGCCAAAACATTTTCCAAACCGATTTGATGTGGAGAATGGAATGGTTGAGTTGTATTGTTTTTCATCAGGTGTTCCTGCTGAACCTGAATCAGCTGCCAACATTCTTAAGGCAGTAGATATTGGTCGTTCTGCTATCGAAGCCTTTATCACTGGTTGTCTCAATGAACAACATGTATTTTTAAATGATCCTATTAGGCAAAACAAACTTAAGACATTTGCTTCATCAGAAGTGAGTAAGACAATTAGAAGTTCAAGTAACAATCTGGTTTAAGTTAAAGCTGAACGCAACCTATTTGCACAATTGATCCTTCTTTCGATTCAGAATGAAATTGATATTGAACCGAGACTTTCTTATTCACTACTCCAGTACCTTGGTCTTTGGAAACAGCTGTTTATGTTGTCAGTGTCATTGATGGCAACGCAGTACTATACAACCTAGTTTCAGTCCCTGATATCTTTGAAGAAAAAGCCAAGATGGTTTTTGGTCATCTTCCAAAGTGTGGTTGTGATTTTATCACAGTTACTTATCATGAAACTTCAGTCAACTCATTTGAAAGAAAACGTCGAGCTACATCACCAACATTTCTATTGTCAGGTGCAAAAACCAAAAACGCGCAGGGACTGGACAAGTTTTTGTCACACGAGTTTAACAAATACAGCTTTTAAAATTATTATTTGAACAATGGAGCATTTACAAATATGCAGAACAACTTTAGGATCGCAAATTTTAGTTTGTCCTGATACACGATGCTGTCTGCTTACAAGCCATGAAGGACTGATAACTGAGGTTGTTCCAGACGAAGCTATGTTTTCGTCTCAAGAGGAAGCAGATAAAATAATTATTTTGCATTCCATGCACATAAAAGAATTTAAGTCTGACATCAAAACCATAATGGTGAGATCACCCGATAAAGATTTCTTAGCTCTTCTTATTATGTATTGGAGACAAAGTGGGTGTTCAATCCTATTTAGCCTGGACACTGGAAACATACGAAGACTCATCGACATAGAAGAGATTGTAAAGTAAAAGGGAAATGACTTGTGTTTAGTGTTATACGCAATTTACTGCTTTTCCGGTTGCGATACTGTGAGCGCATTTGTGAGAAGGAGGGAAGTAGGTCCAATGAAACTTCTCGAGAAACAAACATATGTAATGCGAATCTTTGCGAAGTTGGGTGAAAGACGGGAGTGAAGTGATGACTTTTTTGTTGAAATTGAGAATTCTATTTGTTATAAGGAAATCTAAATTACTCAAATGTTATAACGGTCCGGTATGATACATTCTGTAGGAGAACTGGAATCAGAGGTAATACTCTGACTTCATGCAACACTATTGACTAGCGTTTGCTACCTACATTTAGAGCAACACTTCACATGCACACCAGACGTGCTAATTACCCAACATATATTTGGTTACACGCCCTTGAAAGGTATACCTGCATGTCTGGTTTTCAAAATAGTGGCTGGAAACTTGGTGCAGATGAAATCTTATATGTTTTGACTGATAGTGACATTTTCCCCAGTGTCAGAGCTAGTGGACATACTCTGTAAAAAATTGCAAGTGGATGAGGAGGACAATGGTGATAGTATTGAAAGTGACAATTTTATAATAGAATTATGTGATGATGATCTGAAATAATATGTTTGACACACAATAAGTATGTTAAAGGAATATGTATGTGAATAATATACAAATATGTGTAAAATAAATTTATCACATGCCATACCCTGTTCCCCATGTAATATAACCATTACATATTTTTATATTACATATGTGTTATACAATATTTTTAAGCGTTTTCATTGGCTTAATTTTCGTTTATTGGCCAATCGCGTTTTGTTATTTTGCTGAAATTACGTTGCAACGTCAAATGACCTCATGAAATATAAACAACATTCGGGATATATCATTATGTTTGCGTAAATATTTATTTAATTTGCTCATTTAAAAGCATGTGATAAAAAACTGACACTTGTTCAGGAAATTCGTTCGTAAGCTCTCCAAATGCACGCTTACTAACATAATTCCTGAACTCGTTTAATAAAATATGGTATGATATGACAACTCGTGCCATATCCTATATATATATATATATATGTGTCGCTCATATGTTTGCTCGAAAATATCATTATATAAACATAAGAGGAACGATTTGATGTGTAACACGTTTTTTAATTAAGGGATATTAAGATAAGTTGTTTTCTTTACATGATTGCATTGTGTATGTAAGGTAACCTAAACAAAAATATATAAAAAAAACGTTCTGCACTCATGTATTTTAAAGTTAAATTTCTCAGCAACGTCCTGCTAGCCATTTGCAATGACTGTGTCATTAGGCTCGGTGGAAATAGAGGATTAAAAAATAGGGTCTACGAAATTCCCACAAAATGTTCTTGGCTCACGGTCGACCATAAGGCATTTAATGCATTTAATTGCAGGAATCGAACATACATGTATTGTTACTTCAATACTGTTTTGCAAAACCTAATGGTACGGCGCAAAAGAAAATTAGATATCATCCATGTGTTCTTTTAATTGAACGAGATCTCATGTATCAAGTTGTTTGCTGCTTGAAATCACACTAGTTATCTGACAGGTCCTTTGTATTGTTTTCAAATGCGGAGTTGATTAATGTTACTTGCTTGTGAAACTCAGTAAATATTCTCCTCGCATAATATTATCGACAATTTAATGCTTAATGTACATGACTTCAATCAGTGTGAAACGGAATAACAGCTCTGAAGATTTATACTTACCTGTCATAAATATTAATATATAGACTATTATGTTGGTTTTGGATAAAGATCACGTTTATCATGCGAGGCTTAGAACCATGGTAGCGCGAGGCTTGCCGATGGTTCGGGCCGAGCAAGATAAACTTGATCTTTATCCAAACCTAACATAATATTCTATTTATCCTATTATTTCTTCCCATTTTTTGTGTTTAACAAACCCAATTTCTATTTAGCTGAAACCACTTCCATTTCATGGCGCTCTTCCATAGATAACAAGTTATAAAAAATACATGTCTGTTAAAGAATACTTATTTCATCATGTTTAAACTTTAAACATCTTTACTGCATCTGTACACACAAACTGCATGCCAAAATTTGGAAATCTGGATGAATAATGGAATGTGGGGGTGGTTTTGAAAAGAAAATCAGTATATTTTTTAAAGCACGGAAAGCCTACCTAAAATGTGCATGTAGTTCAGTGCAATGATGCTGATTAAGAAACTAATGCATAAGATTATATTTGGATAGTTGCCCAAAATGGGTGCGCTACCTAAAAGCAGGCCGGCCATGTTTTAATCAATTTGTTAATTATTTCGAGATCGGTTTTAAGTGTGTCTGCAGCGTTGCCTGGATTGTGGAATACAACATGAAGGCTATCGTTGTCGGCAAGTAACCTGATGTTTGCTTTACTATCATATGCAATATAATGTATGAAGATTAAAAAACAGAATAGGCCCTAGAATTGAGCCCAGGGGTACTACATCGTTGATAAATGACCAATTAAATTTAGCGTTTGGGAAAACAACCTTTTTGTTTGAGGTTTGTAAGGTAAGATCTGAACCAGGATAAAAGACTGCCTCTTCTGCATATATTAGTAAGCGTAAAAAACAATCCCTTATACCATACACGGTCGAATGCTTTGCTAATATCGCACAATATAGCTCTTATCTCTTTTCCAGAATCGATGGGCTCGGTAAAGAAGTTATACATAAATATGAGTAGTTGTATTGTTGAGTCACCAGGGTATACCCAGAGTGTAAGGGGGAGAGGATCCGATGAGTGTTTAGCAAATTTAATGTTTGTTTAAAAACTATTTTTTTAAACTGTTATAATACCTTACCAAGTAGGTTAAGCAAAGAGATATGGTGATAAATGGCTGGGTAAGATGAGTCTTCTGACTTGAATAATGTTTGTTTTGAAGTATTGGCAGTATTAAAAAATATAACTTAAAGGACCAGAGAGTTCGGTTGAAATTTCTCTCAGGATGCGGTTGTACATGTTAACTGAATCTGTGACAGAAGCTTTGTATAAAGGTAACCCCGAAAGAACTAAGATTTTCGTATTGTTGATACGTAGATAACTAGCTTACGTTAGGGGCTTCTGTTTCGTCAAGGAGCGTTTGCTCTTAGCTGTAAAGAAGTTATTTAGGGCAGTAGCCTTTTGCATGTTTTCTTCAGTAATTAAATTTTGATGGATAAGTGATGGTATAGATGATTTCGCGTTAGGTCGAATAAAGATGTTCAAACATGATCACCATGGTCTAGAATTAGGCTTTGATTGAAGCTTTTTAACCAAATTCTCTTGGTTGATTATTTTTGTGCGTCTCAGTTTGGCTACAACTTCGCATAGTCCTAAATTTACACCAGTTCCGTTCAAGTGGTGTGTATTAGGCTTTGCGAAACGACCGTCGACGAAATCGAATGCGAATGTTTATGTGAGTTGTTATCAAGGGAGATTATATAGTGAGAATTGTTATTAGTCTGTTTGGAATATTTTTTATTCGTCGTAGATATTGTGTACTCGGTCAAAATGTTGAATAGATATTAAGGTCGCTATGCTTCTTTGCGTCCCAGTCTATGTAAGCAATAACTTCGCTAAGCGTTTCGTAGTTGCCCTGATCGAAAAGCCATAAATGGCGCTTACATGTGCGTGTATGTGCCTTCTGATGGTTAGTAAGACGAAAGATAGGGCATTAATATGTTATATTTTGTTTAAGACAGGGGTATACCATCCCCGATGAGTGAATAAGGTTAGGATCAGATGCAGGTACGATGTCAAGTATTGATGAGAAACGTCCAGTTTAATGTGATTGGTTGTTAATGGTTTGGGAGAGGCCGCGTTGTATCCTATATTTTGTTCAAGACAGGGGTCTACCATCCCCGATGAGAGAATAAGGTTAGGATCAGATGTAAGTACTATGCTAATTTTTGGAGAGAAGCGCACAGTTGAATTTGAATGGTTGTTAATGTTTTGGTAGAGGCCGCATTGGTTTCAATACTGTTTTTTGTTTGTTGTAAGGATCCTTGCCATTGATATTAAAGTTCTGGTTGACTTCGAGTTCAGTGCGACTTTGAAAGATATATTTCTTTAAATGTAGACTAAGATACCACCGTGGCAGTCTCCAGTCCAATATTTTCTTTCAGATGGGTAGAAATTGGTGAAAATCAGATCTTGTGTGTGGGACGCTTTGGTAGTCATGTGTCTGAGATCGATAAAATGTCAAAAAACTGATTTTAATCGTATGTTTCTCGTGAAAACGCAAGTAAAGTAAAGAGGGGTGGCCAGGAAGGGCACCAGGCTCTTAGGTAATGGAAAACAGCTTATCTATTGTTGATGCAATTATCGCATTCATATTATAACAAGTAATTATAACTATGTTTCATGATTTTAAGACATTGAAAAAAGTATGGTTTCTGAATTGTCCCAAGTAGAAAGCATGAGGGAGTCCCTTATGAGCTTTTTATTTTGTATCAGTATGTTACAAACTTAGGTATATACCTATCGCTGCGTCCGTAGATATACGGGATTTGCAGAAAATCATATTTATGACGCAAGCGTGGGCTTTTGTCACGAATTGCATCACAAATTTATTTCTAGTCAACACGATTTTTTACAGATATTAAACGATCGGCGATTCGCCATACAAAGCACGAACACAAACTCAAACACAAATATGTTTTGTTACTGCATTGGAAATACCAATGCAAAGAATGTTAGACCAGCTTAAAAAGTGTCGCTAATTATTCATTAACAGTAATCAAGGTTATTGCAACGCAACAATGCAACCATGATATTTAACTATACAAAAACAGCAACAAAGTTAAAACTGTTTATGTAATGACCATATAAACGGAACAACACAATACTTTATATCCAATGGAAGCGCATAAGAATTAAACCAAAGCAGGAATATCTGCATTATGTTCATCTTAAAATGATTAATGGTTTAAGTATCATTTATTGTTTATGCAATAAAAAGCCCTCAAAGAAATCGCGTTCCCAGGCGAATTGTAATAACAGCTCGCATTTCAACTGGAAACGATATTTGTTAAGATGTGGAACAATCAATGTTCGTATTTTCATTGGTGAAAGCATTCAAACAAATCTTAGACGCAACGGAATTATACCTAGCTTTGTCTTTGTTAAACGGTCAGTACACAACTATGTAACCGAACACGATTAGTTATGATAAGCAAAATAGTTGTGTTTTTACTATTTTATTCGAGTATGTAACAAATTTAAATACAAAAGTATGAAACTTAAAAGTATACAACGAATCTAACAAAGGAAGTCGCTCGTTCTTCATATTAATGTACTTACGTTTAACAATAGCTATACATAACACTAGCGTTTCTCTAAAGGCACTGTATTCCAAACAGCCTTAGATAAGTATCAAACTGAACAATTAATCACAGTCTTTACTAATTTCTTCCAGTTTTTTTAGGCTTCTCCGATGTATGACCGAGAGGCTTTGCACACAATACGAATGAATCCGGTTATAACCACAACTATGGTCGTAGACAATTAGTCATACAATTTAATATAAGTTAAATCACGTCAATTCTTAAAAAGATTATACCAAGCTTAGGGAATATACCTTCATAATTTCGTTTGCATTGTGGTTTTATTCCAACTGTATTTTTTAATTTTCCATCTTATAAATCAACCTTTAATTGTTATGTCTGCAAAAAGTGGAGAATATGTAATTGCCTCAAAAATTGCCTTACGTGGTCAATGTTTGATGTTATTGTAATACAGAACAGAACAGAACAGAATAGATATTTTATTTGATTTGTACATAGTACATCGTCATATAGACACATATTATTATATGATATTTTATAACATCATGTATATCAGTTTAATATATAAACACGAATTAATTGACATTTCTATATAACATAACACAGCATGTAAAGAGGATGATCAGTTTTCGTTAACATTTGTAATTTCGTTTCTAATTTCCAAGCTTTCTTTAATATATTTTGCAAGTTTAATCAATACAGATTTGTTTTCAGTTTTCAATAGCTCAATAAATTTGAACATTGATGGTCGTACATAATAATGTTTCTTAATATATTTCTTACGTATATTGCTAAAACAAGGACAAATAAGAGTAAATGGTACTCGTCTTAAATATCGACGGAGTTACAACATTGACGTATCGCTCATTTCTTGGTATTCTATTCCTACCAAATCTGCCAGTTTGAACTCTTAAGGAATGTGCAGATAATCTTATTCTAGTGACAAAGAACCTTAAACTACTTGACAATACATTTAGATAAAGTTCATATGACAGAGAATCTTTACAATTTTGTAACAAATCTAATACATTAAAATTTTCAACAGAGCTATGCCAGTCTTGTTTATAAGTATCAATCAATCTTTGTTTAAATATATGTGGAAATGTTTTACAATCAAGATTATCACCATTTATAAAGCAATCAGCAAAGCCATATGTTTCTAACAATTGTTTAACATTTGATACCCAATTATTATAACCTTTTGAACAATCAGATATACTTTATCGATAAATCGTTTTCATAATAATATTATCAGTATTTAACAATTTACACCAATACTTAATATATCGAGTAATATATAACGGGTACCTTCCTAAGTAACCATATACACCAGCGTTACAAGTACTCATTCTGACCTTTAAAACACGTTTACAAAAGTTGAGGTGTATACGCTCTATTTCTTTAGATTTAGTTGCGCCCCATACCTCGGCAGAATAATTCAATATTGAACCTATAAAGGAATCGAAGAGCTGGCATTGTAATTTGGGTTTAATATCATATTTTCTACAATTATACATAAGTAAGTTCAATGCTTTTAATGATTTACAAATTAAATGCTCTTGATTCATAGCGAAATTGCCAGTGTAATTAAAAATTGTACCGAGATAGTTGAAGTTATCTACAGTTTCTAACAAGTTCACATGGTAACTCCACTTCTCATTTGGAGTACTCTGCCTCTTTTTCTAAAAACCATAACCTTGGTTTTTAGGGTGTTTACCTCAAGACCCCAACAGTTACAATAATCATATAAACTATCTAAGCTATTTTGTAAGTCTTCTGGTGTTTTACCCAAAATTGCCATATCATCAGCAAATAACAATAATATTAACAACATATCCTCAAAATATAAACCTGAATCTAAATTACTTTGTAAATGCAGTTCTAGGTCTTCCACGAATAAAGAAAAAAGCAGAGGCGAAACTCCCCCCCCCCCCTATGACGTAGTCCAACAGCGTAGCTGAAAAAGTCTGAGTACGTATTACAACTGCGAACGCAAGACTTAACCTTTTCATGCATATCCTTAACAATACGTAATAATTTACCTTGAATACCACATTTGTATAATTTAAGCCAACGGCAATTTCTGTTTATACTTTCAAAACAAGATTTTAAAACAATAAAACCAACATACAGACGCTTGTTATTATTTATATAGTGTTTTATTACTGAGTGGAGAATAAATATCGCATCAACAGTTGATTTACCTTTTCTAAAACCGAATTGGGCATCAGATATAACATTATTATTTTCACAAAACGTTTTAATTCTTGTATTTAAAATAGTTGTGAAAAGTTTAAAAAAACAACTAACTAGTGTTATTCCCCTGTAATTCTGTGCATTTTTTTGTATCTCCTTTCTGATGTACAGGAACGATAACTCCTTCTATCCATTTGTCGGGAAAGAAACCAGACTCTAATATGGCATTAAATAAATCACACAGGTGAGCACACAAGACGTCTATACTTTCAGTAAAATACTCATTTAAAAGGAAGTCTGGCCCTAGAGCTTTGCTTTTTTTGAGAGATTTAACAGCACATAAAACTTCATCAGCAGTAATAGGAATATTTAACTCATCAAAGGGGCAATCATCATTATCAAAATTATTTTCTTGGCAAAACACATTTGCTTCTGCATTATTACATACAAATACATCGTTACATAATGATGAGAAGTATTTACAACAGTCATCTACAGAAACATCATTTCCAACAGATTTCTTTTTCTTTTTAAAATAACTCCAAAATTGTTTCGGTTTACAAAACCTAAGTTTTTCCATTTCAGAGCATTTCTTTTTTAAGTAAGAATTCTTCTTTTTTCTTACTAATAATTTGTATTCTTTTTTACATCTTCAAAAATATTCTCTACTAACTTTCGTTTTACATGTATTATAAGCATACAGTGAATCTAAATATTTTCATTGTCGAACCAGTCGTCATCTTTCACATGAGATGTGTCGGAGAATGACGTATTGTCATTTTTGTGATATACTGTTTTAGAAAATAACAGGATCCGCTACTCCCCGGATTATAAAGGTAAAACTATTCAGTGCATCATTTATAGACGACCGACTAGTGCTATCAATATTCCCTGTAATCCTATTAAAATCGGGCAATTTGGCGATCAGACTGGTTCGAAATGTATTAACATAATCACTATTCCAATTATATCAAACATGTGAGCTTTCATTCACTACAGGTGTAATATTATTACAAAGAAGAGAGAAACTAATCGGGGTATGATCGCTCCATTCATTTACAGAATGTATTGTAGTCACGTATACTTGAGAAGTTCGTATCTTTTATGAGTAGGTATTCAATGACAGACGCTCCGTGCTGGGCGACATAAGTAAACGATCCAATATTAAAATCATTACCTAATCTACCGTTAGCTACTCGCAAATTCTTTGACCTACAAAGATTAAGCAGTTTTGTTCCAAAAGTGTTACATTTTTTATCCATTGAAGCCTTTTCCATATTATAATCGGGAACATAATCAAATTCATCAAAACAATGGTTTACACTATCAAATACAACAAAATATTTTTTATCACCTATTCTACTGTTAAAGTCGCCTATCAGATAGACAGAGCCTTTACATTCATAGTATGTACTGTCATATTCCAGGCATTCAAACAAGTCTATATTAACTGTATTGTATGCTGGGGAATCATTGCCACAGATAAACACCGCATATATAGATATCATTGTCTAAATTGAAAAACATTTTGTCTAATTTAATCCATATTAGAGTATCATGTCTATTTTTAATAATTGAAATACCATTGGAAAGTGCATCTCTATAATACAGAGCAACTCCACCACTGGCTCGTCTTGATCTCCGATGCTGGGAATTTTCTATATAAATTATGCACGGTATAGCCGGAAAGTTCAATATTACTGTCACTATAAGCCCATGTTTCGTAAAGAAAAATAATGTGGTGGTTTGATAAAATATTAACAAAGTCAGTATTGTCTCGTTTATTCCGGGTTAAACCATTAACGTTCCATGCTAGTATCTTCAGGTCATCCCCGGTGAATTCCTAGTCACGCACAGGTTTGCCGTTGATATAGAGAGTGTCGTACGATATCCAGGACGTCTTGACATCTAACACAGTGAACCATATGTATTTTGTTCAACAAATATGTGTTCTTTGTGCTTTGTTCAATTTATAGCCAGTCATGTTACTGCATTATCTAAACATACTTTTTGCATATAAATATCGTTGTTTACAATAGTGAATCATTATAGTTCAAAATGAAGTTTTTTCCCAAGTGAAATATATGTTCGGAGAAGAAACAGAAGCCACATCTCTGTTGATAAATTGTAGCAATGCAAGAGATAAAATATCGAATACATACAACGGCGCGTACACCGAGCATAAAACCGAGTATAACTCCACAGAAACAAGGTTGCCAAAGCAACAGTTAATAATGTAACGTAACGTAACTTGACTCTCTAATACACTTGAAACTTTATATACATGACGATATTTCAAGGTATTAATGTGTACGCAAATATTATATATATAAGATATAACACTATCAATTGTGTTATAACCTCGGTATAGGAATTTAATAGAATAATATTCAGCTTAGAAAAAAAGCTTAATTAATAGATGTGTTTAATAAACACCACTGCCATCGCGACTACTATCATGATTATCATCATCAGCAGCAGCATTATCATCATCCTTTAGTAAAGTTTGTTAGTAAATAATTGCTTTGAGGAAACGTTGACGAAACAATCGTACACGGATTTCTAACAAACGTTCAAGCCTCTTCTTAAGTGCGCTAGGTTCATTTCCCGAAAGAAAAATGGAACAATAATTATATTCCTTTATGTTAAATTTTAATGTCGACAAATCGTGTCTGTTATTGTGTCAGAGATATATTGAAGCTATGCTGGGAACATATAGCATTTCGCGGAGCATATCATCAACGATAGTAAGATTTCAAATTAATGAAACTTATGCATTACCATAATTAACTATCTTTTTTATTTGCGAAATCCAACACATAATTTATTAACAGAGGAATGTTAAACCACGAATAGCAAAACTAAAAATATAAAAATAAGTTTTAAATATGAGTATCTTTTTTCTTTCGTCAGTCCTTTTACGTGCTCATAGATGATCAAAATGCTGTGACTGGAAATTGAAAATGGATAAACAGTGTTAATACAATTTTTGATTTCCATAAATTATATTACAGTCACTATCCTGAAAACTGAATAAACAAGATAAAACACAAATTTTGGAACCATGTAATCATTTGTTGAACTGTGTAGATAAGATCAATTTAAAAACAGCTTTTGCTTCAAACCTATCAATCTATAAACAAG
Organism: Dreissena polymorpha; assembly: GCF_020536995.1. Taxonomy (NCBI): domain Eukaryota; kingdom Metazoa; phylum Mollusca; class Bivalvia; order Myida; family Dreissenidae; genus Dreissena; species Dreissena polymorpha. The sequence goes on from NC_068358.1 coordinate 72,941,907, forward strand.
ACAAAACATTTGGCAACAACAATGTTTTGCAATGTTTGAGAAGGCGTTCATTTTGTCGGGGGCGTGATTCAAAATTTTGAACGTTTAACTATTTTCTTTAAGGATGATTTTTGCAAAGAAAATAACTTCAATCAAAACAACTTATTTTTGTCTAGAAATAATAAAGGCAGTTATAAAAAACATGACGTTCTGAAGTTCTTCTGATGCATTCTTTACGAAGCCGCGCATTCCCACTAGCTTACGGCCCATCTTATCGAATACAAAGGGTATACGCCCTATGTATGACGAATTTAATAAAAACATGTCTTTGCCAGTGTGTATAGACAATATATTATATTTAATTATTTTGAAACAAAAGCATTGCAACATATCAAGATATACCTTTTCGTATCACTCGGGATACCAATTTACTGTGGTTTCCGTGAAGATTTGTTTTTATAAAATCATAGGTACAAAATCCTTGATTACTTATAATTAGATGTGCAACGTTAACCAACTGTAATTTCTGTCAAACTTAATTTGAAACTATCCGAAATGCATTAAGAGAATGTACGCATGACACGCATGTATTGTAATACATCTAAACACAGTCAACCATATTTATTTTGTTCAACAAATATGTGTTCTTTGTGCTTTGTTCAATTTATAGCCAGTCATGTAACTGCATTATCTAAACATACTTTTTACATATATACATAGATTTATGGCTTTAACGCCAACTCAGCTTATATGCTATACAAAGGTAGATATGTATCATGTCGCATGATGATTACACGTTTTAAATAGTTTGGTCATTTGTAGCATTCTGTTCTCTGCAAATCAAAGAAAAATCTCATTTGCATAAATCCAAGTCTATAAATTGTCATTTGTCATGACTAAAATATTTATAATTTACATAAACTTAGAAAATTTCTGGCAACGACATATGAGAGATTCAGCTAATTTATTTCATCTTCAGCACCACAAATATGTACATCGACATCGAACGGCCTTATCCAGATATACAAAGCTATTGTACAATTCATCAAATTTTCATCAACATTCTGTTATTGGCGTCGCACTGAAGTGCGGCGACTAGTATGTAATACGTTTTTTTTCGCTTATGGGAGGAGAAGTTATTTTACGGTTCAATGTATATATTTTTGTTGTCAGAATATCTTGCATAGTGGTGATTTTTTGTGTAAATTAGTGTAAATAAGTACTGCATTTGTGCCTATTACATTTACTACAACATGTATTGCCAATAATGCAAAGCTAATTCTTTGAATTAATAACTGATCGCAGGGACTGGGCAATAATAAAAGATCACAGGGACTGGGCAAATACGCGAACCGTTGAAACTTTCTGGTTTTGTATAAAAACAAAACTTCTTTGTTCCACTAGCCTAGCAACAACCTAGTTACTTATATAGGCGCTATAGAGCGCGAAGCGCGTTACGTATTATTAATTGTAATTATGAGTCTTGATAAACGAAGCAGCCGCTTATCAATGAGGAGCACCATCACAGCACCCCAGTCTCATTACTATCAAGTCCTTCTACAGGTTTACATTAAAACCGACTATTAATAGCTTATTAATATCTTAGTTAGAAGGTGATTTTTTCAAGCGGTTCCGTAGTGTAGTGGTTACACGCTTGCTTCACATGTGAGAGGCCCAAGGTTTGAGCCCCAGTAAAATCAAATAATTTTATTTGTGTTCTATGTTAACTTTTTGTTTTGATGTATACATTTTAGTTTAAATAAATATGCTGTTTTATGTAACCATTTTTTGTTTTTATTATGCCCGTGAAATATATGTATGAGAGGGTGGGAGGTTTCGTTAACACATTAAAACTTTTACAGTGTTTTCATATCAATGAGTACTCAACCCCTATCGTAAATGAGCAACAAGATGAAGCAGATTTTTTAAACCTACACAGTTCTGTTCCATTAATGAAAACTGCACACGGATGCCAGTAAAAAAAGGAAACCAATGTAAATAAAATGAACTATGAAATATTTTGGTGGTTACAACACAGCATCATAGATACTGGTTATTTGGGGGTTTTAACACAGCATCATAGATAATGGGTATTTGGGGGTTATAACACAACATCATAGATAATGGTTATACCAGTATCTTTTTCTATTTTGTTTAAAATAATCGGCCAATATATTAATATTTACAGTAGAAAAAAATCGTCCTATGTATCTTCATTGAGTGCCCTTTACACTGAAATTCCGACGCCCTTTGATGCTTTGCATCAATACTTATATTGTTGATGATATGATACATCGCTAGAAATGAGAGAGATATAATAATTGTATTGTTGTGTAGCTCAACGGAAACACGGTTACCAAGCATTGGTATTACAATGGAAAAGCCTCTTCAGTATACTATATGTTACATGTACAGCTTGACAGTTGAAGACATCGAGTTAAAGACATATCGAAGTATACAATGGTTGAATTTCAAAACTTTTAATTGGTTTAATTTAAATCTTGGGAAATAATTTCGAAAAGCAGCTTGGTAAAGTTATCCCTATATTGCTATTTACAGAATTTTTATTGAAATGGATTATAACCCAATATGTCCAGTTATCGGGAAAAATCTCGATACAAAAAAAAACGTTAAACACATCACATAAATGGGTAGACTTAACCTAATTGCATTAAAGAAACCATTCATTCAAAATTAAATCGCTACCCGATGTTTTATTTCGTTTTATATGTTTTATTGCATACTTAACTTCTTCAACATAATTTTTTATAGTCATATCAAGTTTAGGAAATGCTGACTTTTCTAAGTTAAAAATCATTATGTAAACATAAATCTTCTGCTTGAGTTTTCTGTATTTCAAAAGGCAGACATATTAGGACTAAGGTGTTGAATAAACTAAGAAAATTATTCTTCAGATATTTTATTTTAAGTGACGCTAATTGTTTTTGTGATAAATCGCCCAAAGTCCAACTGTGTTTTCTTAAAGTTTTATTTGACCAACCAGCCGTAACGGCTAGGCTTTACTCGTACAAGTCAAACGTGATTTGTTTATCGCAGTAATTTTAAATTATGTTCTAGTAATAGTAGGCTTGTGAAACATTGTCAAACAACATTTTGTTCAGCCGTAATTCAAATTTAAATGAGGAGTGAAAAATATTCTTAATTTATACGAAATAACCAAGCACAATGCCATTAACACGAATATTTACAGCAAGATAACACACTTTAAACGCTTGTTCCCTCTTCGATATGTGTACATATGCGCTTACCTGTATACCGACCGACTTTAAAATGATTTAAGAATAAACGAACATGATCTTAGTCTGTTGTTTAGAATGTATAATAGAACATATTTATACCTCAGCCATACAATATAACACTCAAGAGTTCCATAATTATGCTATTTCTATTCTTCCTTAAATGCTGAATGCTTAAAATGCTGAACTGAACCACTTTAAAGTGTACTTGTCCACAAGCAATACTTCGACAGATCTGAAAGGCATCCGTGTAAACTCAGGCACAGATATTGCTCGTTCCAAAGCAAAGCTCAATCGCAAGCTTCTTGCACAAAGCAAACTTTTATCGTTTTATTTGTGTAATTTTATTGGAAAGTGTTGCATTGGTTATATTGGTCGATTCAAAGTTATGTCATTAATTGCATGCATATAACATTTTGACAATAACATAAAATGAGCTACGTCGTGCAAACTTATGTTGAGTTCAATAGGTTATACATACCTATCAATCGAAATCATTTCTGATTGTTTCCCCAAAAATGTACAAGATATATTTATAACCAGATATAAGCATAATTATTGTGCCCAAACATATGTTAACATCGGCCCGATATCGGAGTTTTTGTATTGGTTCTGGTGGTATGTTGGTTTGATTTCGATTGGTATATACTGCTGTCGTTCCTCCGTTATAATCGAAAGCTTCAAAACCTTGGCCCATCATCGAGCCGATTTAAATGTGTACATGTACATCGGAGTTCACGTCATTCTTATATTTGATTTGTATTACATGATGGGTATCTTAAGCATCGAAAAAAGATTTTACGCTGTCCGATTCAGATTACGAAAAATCTGACTGACAATCACTAAATTACCATACAATAGTAACATGTGCGGTTCAACAAAAAATGATCCATGATAACTATCATATTCCATTTTCATTTATTTGTCTTACACAAGTTGCGAGAAATATCACATCCACATCCCTATTATGCCGGTTCGTTATTGCGGGCGAATGAACACGGATCCAAACTAAGTCACTACCAGTTTTAATGACAATGGGACGTAGATCGGAATGTGTGCAAATTCGCGAGTTTTTTCATATTCGTTCTCGCTAAAAAAAACGTCATTGAATCGAAGCGAGGTGCGAAAGCGTTTTTATATGCACTCAATTCGATAAATAAAGAATGTTCAAGGGTTTGAAAAAAAGCATGGAATTCAACCTTTTAATAAATGTGTTTTCAAATATCAGGACATTTGTATTCTGCGTAGCTGTATACACCAGCTTTTTACCTCAGCCTGATCTTTGTAAGCGACCAATCGTTTTAAATATAAAATTTCCCGCCGGTTGACCTGAAACTTTTCGCAGTAGAAAACGTGCAATCTACAAACATATTTCATTAATATATTATTCCATCGACTTTCTATGTTTGGGAAGTATAGGGTATGAACAGGGATACTACAGTTCGTTTAGCAACTATGTTAACTGCGTATTCTGCATGAAACAAGTGTATCTCTAATTATAAGGTTTGAGAGATAGAGCAGTCCTCAATTCTCGACACCAATACAGAGTGTGTGTCCCTTTATATTTAGAAGAATGTCAGCGCCATTGCGTTAGTACTTAATGGCTGTGTTCTCATAATTGGTTATTACTACGATATTGCATTATGTGCACTCAAACATTTTAGATCATATAAGTATTGTTGGTCAGTAACCTGTTATAAGCTTTGACGTTAAAATTTATTTCGAAATGTACCGTTAAACACGTAAATGTTTAAAGATTTTAACAAGCCGTCGTTCCAGAAGTGGAATTGTTACCTCAGTTTAATGAATTGCATTCCAACTCGCAAGGTATCAAGGTCAGTTTGCGTCAGTTAACGAAATCGTTATATAAACGCTATCGCGTAAACTATGTGCACTTGAAGTTCATTATGCTCGGAAAGATACTAAATACAGATATTCGGCGATATTATTATGGTATGTCAATCATAGATTTTTAATTTGTTTTCATCCAATTGCATGATAATGACCAATTTTGATTACTTTTGTTAGAAACATTTATCCATTTAGACCAATTTATTACGCTTGAGCACGATGATTCACGATACTATTAATAATGGAATCAAATAAGTTTCGAGTGTTGCCGGCTGACCTATAAGCTTTCATTTAATTTCATGCTTCTTGTGTTTTTTTTATTTTGTAAATATAGATATCTGAGTAATACTATCTAAAAAAGCGAAATAAGACACAAAATCTGGCGCAACACCAGGTAACTTATGTTTGTGTGGTGCAGCTAAGAACAGCATAAAAAAGGCTTTTGCTATTTTTGATGTCATAGATATAACTTTTGATCGTTCATAAACACCGACCACGATCAACGCCGTATATCTTTTTTTTTAAATATTTCTTGTTTGCTTTTACGTGGTGTATCATATTCTTTACCGCATGATAATTATATAGCGTTGCATGCTTTGTTATATGTTTCAGCTAATGCGTTGTGAATGTGTTACATTATCGGAAAGTGTTTATGTTTCTTTTACGTTCATGTATTGAAGTTATAGCAACGATCATGTGCAGTAATATTTTATTAAATGCATCATAATTTAAAACTGCATGAGCTTCTACATAATAAATTTCATACACTCTTAAACCTTTCTGCCAAGTGTTAAGCAAAATCAAAATTGTTTATTAACAACCTATCTGAACATAGACATTAAGCTGCATATGACCCTGCCCCACACTAGGTTGAATTTTCAGGGTTATGTTTTCCCTACCCCTCTAGTTAGTTTAAATTCCCTGACAAACGTTTGCACAATTCTGTTGGGGCTTAACAGAGTTATAGGACTTTGAAACACATATCCCTTATATTGCGTTTTTACTCTTTTCAATTTGCAATACTGCTTCTAGTTATTATTTTAAAGCAATAGTGTTGCTAAATAACTGTTGCCCCATGCTATTCTATCGAATTAAAAGATTGTGAATGATAAATCTACCTACATAGTGTATATTTGATACACACAAATTGTAAATATCAACTTTTTTATGAACAGTTACGACCAAAGTTTTGACTTTTAAAATGTCATGACAAGGTAAGTGGAATTCATTTCTACATTATTTGATCTGTTTTGATAAGTCACAAATACATCTAAATGTCTATTTCAAAAATGAGTTATTATTAAGCCGCGATATAATGTTTATCAAGTAAGGTTTTCATGCTGCAGGGTTTGTACTGCTTGGAATGCAAGTAATTTGATCACACCTCAGGCTGGTGTTGATCAATTTGTTCAATTGGCTCTATTTGTTAAAGGAGTTATTATTATGTGCTACATGTATAAAGCTCTGGTTGTTTATCCAAGAAAATGTCATTGCTGTATCTCCTTTAAATAGTACTGATTTCATAGAAACTTTCATTTGAGCTTAGAATGAGAGAGGAGCAAAAGATTATGTACAATATGAAACACCGCTTTATCTTTGACAATGATGTGAGTCTTTTGTGAAAATATTAAAATTAAATACTATTTAAAATGTACAAGAACAATATTAAAGAGTGATTATATATATATAATTAATCTTGCGAGCGAATTATATACAATCAGAAGAGTAATTCTACTAGAATAAATGAAATCCTTGCTATTATTTTATTCTAAATTATGACTTTCAATTAGAACTTTTTAAAATAAAAGAAATTTATGTTTCTAGGAATATTGCTTCTTTTAAAAATGAAATGTAATAGTATTTGAATAGTAATAATGCCTGTAAAGTGTTAGAAATACGTAAATTGTCTATTTTCAGAAACTCATAATCGAAAAGCCTATTAACCTAGAACAATCATAGAACTTGAAATCTAGCCAAAAGATACTTAAGGGGAAATATGTATTGTTAATTTTGAAAGTACATTAAAGGAAGAGTTTCATTCAGAGTATAGTGTCTTAAAACATAGATATTGCAAAAACAAGGTCGACATATAAATCCTCAAACCATAGACCAAAACACTTTACTAGTAATCTGTTACCAGTTGCTCACCAATCTAAGGCATGCTCCATTGCGGGTACATTTATTACCTGATGATGATGAAAATCAGACCTCTACATCAAATTACAGGCGTGCTTAGAGGCTACCAGTAGCTCTGTTTTGTTTGCAGTTGATGGTTGCATTTATTGTGACAAAACTGTTATCAAATTTAAGGGCAGCAAGCAAACTTTAACTAAACGTGTTAGAAAATTTGCTGGAGAATCAATTAAGCTAGCATCGATTCAAACGTCTGATAAACGGATAACTTGTTAAGTTCAGGTTCAAGACGTAATTGCCCGTGAAGCACTGTACCATATTGCCTGCATCAGAAGCAATAATTAACCATTTCACTCTGAAGCTTTCAAGGACATATGTAATTATGTTGAAGAGCATATTATACTTATTATACTAGGACATAATGAGTAACGGCCCACAATGATGAAGGAAAGATACCATAGCTACATTTTCGAACACCACCCTTCTGTATACAATGAAACATATTATGCCTATTAACTAAAATATTAACTGTCAAAACATTTTCCAAACCCATTTAATGTGGAGAATGGATTGGTTGAGTTGTATAGTTTTTCATCTTGTGTTCCTGCTAAACCTGAATCAACTGCCAACATTCGTAATGCAGTAGATATTGGTCGTTCTGCTATCGAAGCCTTTATCACTGGTTGTCTCAATGAAAAACATGTATTTTTACATGATCCTATTAGGCAAAACAAACTTAAGACATTTGCTACATCAGAAGTGAGTAAGACAATTAGAAGTTCAAGTAACAATCTGGTTTAAGTTAAAGCTGAACGCAACCTATTTGCACAATTGATCCTTCTTTCGATTCAGAGTGAAATTGATCTTGAACGGACACTTTCTTATCCACTGTCTCCAGTACCTTGATCTTTGGAAACAGCTGTTTATGTTGCCAGTGTCATTGATGGCAACGCAGTACTATACAACCTAGTTTCAGTCCCTGATATCTTTAAAGAAAAAGCAAAGATGGTGTTTTGGTCATCTTCCAAAGTGTGTTGTGATTTTATCACAGATACTTATCAAGAAACTTCAGTAAACTCATTTGAAAGAAAACGTCGAGCTACATCACCAACATTTCTATTGTCAGGTGCAAAAACCAAAAACGAGCAGGGACTGGACAAGTTTTTTTCACAGAAGTTTAACAAATACAGCTTCTAAAATAATTATTTGAACAATGGAGCATTTACAAATATGCAGAACAACTTTAGGATCGCAAATTTTAGTTTGTCCTGATACACGATGCTGTCTGCTTACAAGCCATGAAGGACTGATAACTGAGGTTGTTCCAGGCGAAGCTATGTTTTCGTCTCAAGAGGAAGCAGATACAATAATTATTTTGCACTCCATACACATAAAAGAATTTAAGTCTGTCAGCAAAACCATAATGGTGAGATCACCCGATACAGATTTCTTAGCGCCTCTTAGTATGTATTGGAGACAAAGTGGTTGTTAAATCCTATTTGACCTGGGCACTGGAAATACTTAAAGTGATATTATGGGCCTCTAAGAGTTTATAGGTGTCTATCGCAACCGTTGTTAATGCTTTGGTGATTTCACTTCATATACACTTATATTTGTTATTAGAGGAATTGACTATTTGTCACCATGTACATCCCTATATATAGAATATGCATTAACTGGTGATGAAACAACGTACACTGCTGTGTCGTACGTACAAACATTAAACACTGGAAATATCAGGAATTACAGTTATTTTTAAACTGAAGAAAAACAATGCTTGTTGAGCAATTTATTCACATAAAACATTTTATCAGAGACAGTAACAGAAAGTGTTCAGCTCTCAAAACCATCTTGTTATACTTGCCAGGGCAGCAATGACAGCATAATTAACATTGTAGTGTCAGTCTCATATACACAGAATATGTACACTATTTAGTTCTGATTTATTGAGTTGAATAGGTGACAGTGTTGACTAAAAGGGAAGTAGTTGATTGTGTTAATTAAAACGGCTTGTCTATGAGTTCAACTGGTTCTCTGACAAACATGACTGTTCTAATAAGCTAGAAGTCAAAACATAAAAACTCACGCGCGAACGGTTTTCTGGGGCAAAAAGTTTGAGAGCTGCGGCTTTCACTCAAAAGGAGAGATTAAACAACTTGACACCAATTATATTTGAACTCTTTCATTTGCAAATGGCTGTCCTCACTGTCTTTTATCCAATTTTATACAATGCAAGACCTGTACACTACACGCACAGAAGATCCGCCTTCTTATGAAAGATTCAGTTGGGAATGATGTAAACAATCATTATAACCATTGCAAAGTGCTTGCAATATCTTTTGTTAAAGCTTACATAGTCGAAGCAGCATGCGAACAATTTGGTATTGATGATTGTAAAACAGCTCCTGGTATTTAACTGCCAGACCAAGGTGACTCTGTGTCTGATTGGTTACATAATGTCGTACAACCAATTTCTGATAGAGTTGTCAATTCTTGTAAAAAAGACAATCATGTGGAACATGAAAGCTGTGATGCAGTTTGTGACTATGCTGATCTTGTGCTTCAAATAGGTCTTTTATTCATGGAACTGAACGACGTTATAAAATACCCCGACAGGGACAGGTTACTGGCGGTCCTGAAAGTCCTCATGGAAATGTTTAAAGGACACAACACAAGATCCAAATATGCGCTTGAAACAAATAGACTCCTTTGCAAACAATTGGCTTTGTTGAGTGAAAGCCAGGCATATTCAAGTCTCTATGGTCTATTTGTACCAATATTTCACTACAATGAACATTCCACTATTCAGCAGACTCATAAAATGCATAGAAAAAGTACACTTAAAAAATAAATATGCAATTATATACGGCTATCTAGCAATTATGGTCGTTTGAACTAGAACCAAAACTGTAAATAATAAAGTTATGCAGTGAAACTGCTCTATAAAGGACATGCAGCTATAATGTTGATCAAACGGCCTTTTAATAATACCTTTTCATCAGGACCTTCCATGGAGGAATGATGCATGACAACTCGAGTAGTCTTCTCTGAGTTCTACTAAGTTCAGGCCTAAATTGTTGTAATATGGGAACAAAGATGAAGTAATATTGAGTGCATCCATTATTTCCCTTTGAGTTTGTACTAGGGCGTTTCTTTACAATAAGTTTGTCCTTTGCAGGGTCGGCATTTACATTCACAACTTCAAAGTTGGTCATTTGCAGGCATTTAGCTATTTCTGCTTGCCCAGTGTATGTTATAGTGGCTTACAATGCCAGCATTGAACAGAACATAAGTGACCTTAACCTGAATTTTCTTCCCCATTCAATGGCACATTGAGCCTCATCTATAACTCTATAACTTTTGATACCTTAAAATGTATCTGATATGAATAGTCTGTTTACTTCAGCAGAGTTCAAAACTGTCTCTTGGTGCCGAAAAGGATATCTGGTTTTTACAAGTCAACTGTAGCGATGTTCTCCATTGATAAAGATACTTATTGTCCACTTAGTTTCAACACTTGCTGCTCAATTATAGCATTCATGGGGACAACAACAATAACAATGCTCTTCTGAACAAGGAATGGCAAGACTGCATATACAAGATATTTTCCGTAACTAGTGGACAGAGCACAAATGCAGTCCTTTTTATTTAGCAGCGTCTTTATTGCTTTTAACTGAAATGGTTTTGGTTCTGACACATTGGCTTTATATTAAGCACAACATTTCTTCAGAGCTTCAGACACTGAGTTATCACATTTATCCTGCAAAATTATTTTTAAAAAAGAAACGGGAATGTGAATTTTAAGTTTTGTCTGAAATCATGCATTAACATTAGGGGGACATACTTTAAAAACTCCGCAGAAACTGCCATCAAGGGTCGCTTCCAGTGACTCACTGCACTTTTTGAAATAAAATGCTCGTTTTTATTTATTTTTTTATTTATTTGTGGCCACAATTAATTCCCGCGTATATATCTATTCATACGACACACGAACACCATTTTAGTGATAATGTGTCGTATGAATAGATATGCAAAACAATAATAAAAACGAGCATTTTGTATCTAAAAACATCTATTTTATCATGCCACATCTGACGTTGAAATTTCGACAATTGCCATAAGGAACACTGATTTTTAATTAATTAAGTTTATTTTACGAACAATTGTATGAAATTTTCGTTGATTTTGAATAGTAATGTTACTTTAATAGTTAGTTGGAGAACATCTAAAAGTGATAGATGGTCTTAAATTTGGAATAACAGACAATGCATATTTGGTTTTCCAGAAGAAGTTCCGATATTGCTTTAAGAAAGTGGATTCCCACCAAGGCATAAAATGTATTTGTTTGTAGTACATCCATATTCTCATTTCCCTATATTAATATGTATAATGCATAATATAATACAGAGAATGAAGGAAATATTCTTAATGTAGAGATCAGTATTAACAGGGACATTCATTATGCAATATGATTTTGTTTTCTTAAGCAATATTGAAAATTGTTTTTTGTTGTTAGCTCACCTGTCACGAAGTGACATGGTGAGCTTATGTGACCGTGTGATGTCCGGCGTCCGTTGTGTGTGCGTGTGTGCGTGCGTCCGTCCGTCCGTCCGTCAACAATTTGTTTGTGTAGACAGTAGGGGTCACAGTTTTCATCGAATCTTTATGAAATTTAATTAGAATGTTTATCTTGATGAAAAATGGGTTGGGTTTGTATTTGGGTCATCTGGGGTCAAAAACTAGGTCACTAGGTCAAAATCTAGGTCACATAATAGGTCAAATAATAGAAAAACCTTGTGACAATAGAGGTCACAGTTTTCATCCAATCTTTATGAAATTTGGTCAGAATGTTTATCTTGATGGAATCTGGTTTGGGATTGTATTTGGGTCATCTGGGGTAACAGACTAGGTCACTAGGTCAAATAATTGAAAAATCATCAACAATGTGTTTGTGTAGACAGTAGATATCACAGTTTTCATCCAATGTTTATCAAATTTGGTCAGATTGTTTATCTTTATAAAATCTGGGGTGGGATTGTATTTGGGTCATCTGGGGTAAAAAACTGGGTCACTAGGTCAAAAACTAGGTCAAATAATAGAAAAACCTTGTGTAGACAATAGAGGTCGCAGTCATCATCCAATCTTAATGACATTTTGTCAAAATGTTTATCGTAATAAAATCTGGCTTTGAAATGTATTATGGTCATCTGATGTCAAAAACTAGGTCGCTAGATAAAAAACTAGGTCAAATAATAGATAACCTTTTGTAGACAATAGAGGTCGCAGTTTTCATTTAATCTTTATGAAATTTGGTCAGAATGTTTATCTTGATGAAATCTGGATTTGGATTGTATTTGGGTCATCTAACGTAAAAAACTAGGTCACTAGGTCAAATCATAGAAAAATCGTCAACAATGTGTTTGTGTAGACAGTAGGGGTCACAGTTTTCATCCAATCTTTATGAAATTTGGTCAGAATGTTTATCTTTATAAAATCTGGGTTGGGATTGTATTTGGGTCATCTTGGGTCAAAAACTAGGTCACTAGGTGAAATAATATAAAAACCTTGTATAGACAATAGAGGTCGCAGTTTTCATCCAATCTTAAAGTCCCTATAACGCTCAAAGTCAACGAAAATTGCGTAAAGTATTTCGTAAAATAAAGTTAACACATAAACAATCAGTGTTCCTTATAGCAATAGCCACAATTTCAACGCTGGATGTGGTATGATGACATAGATTTTTGTAGATACAAAATGCTCGTTTTAATTTATTTGTGACCACAATTAAATCCATTTTAATTTCCCGCAAATATATCTATTCATACCACACACGAACAACATGTTAGTGTTCATGTGTCGTATGAATAGATATCGTAGCGGGGAATTAAAATGGAAAAACAATGAGCATTTTGTATCTATAAACATCTTTTTTACTAGACCACATCTGGCGTTAAAATTTGCGCAATTGCCATAAGGAACACTAATTTTTAAATGGTTGAGTTTATTTAACGAAATATTGTACGAAATGTTCGTTGATTTTGAGTAGCAATGTTACTCTAATTAAATTTGGTCAGAATGTTAATCTTGATGAAATCTGGGTAGGGATTGTATTTGGGTCATCTTGGGTAAAAAACTAGGTCACTGGGTCAAATAAAAGAAAAACATTGTGTAGACGATAGAGGTCACAGTTTTTATCCAATCTTCATAACATTTGGTCAGAATGTTTGTCTTGATAAAATCTGGGTTGGGATTGTATTTGAGTCACCTAGGATCAAAAACTAGTTCAATCGGTCAAATTTAAAAAAACCTTGTGTAGACAATAGAGGTCACAGTTTTAATCAAATCTTTATGAAATTTGTACAGAATGTTTATCTTGATGAAAACTGGGTTGGGAGTGTATTTGGTTAGTCAGGTGAGCAATTCAGGGCCATCATGGCCCTCTTGTTTCACTAGTTATTATTTGCCAATTATGAATTTCTTGCATTAAGTTTAAGTGATATTATGGGCATTTTGCACTGTTGAATTGAGCTGAAAAGAATTAACAGGTGAAAAAAGTTAGTTAAAATGTGGTTACTGACCAATTATCTGCAACTCATCTTGCTACTATTTTTTTATAAAAATATATTTTATATTCGATATTTACATGACTTGTGAGTCCTGTAAGGCGGAATGATCCGTAAAACAAAATTGTGTTTTTGTTTCGTATGAACGAATCTGCACTGAAACTAAATTAAGAATCACATCGTACATGCATGACCACTTGTCAAATGAAAGTATGGTTGATATTCAAATACATTATTTTTCTCTTTCCGGGATATTGTTATAGTATGTTGATGCTGCATTAACAAATATAAGTGTATATGAAATGAAAACACCAAAAACAAACAACGGTTGCAATAGAAACCTATAAACTGTTAGATGCCCATGATATAATTTTAATGGAATACTACATATATTAAGAAGACCCAGGCAAACACGAACCGCTGTTCGTTGAAAATACTTAAGTTTTCTTTGATTTTTTGCAATGACTGCTGAGCAACACAGTGCACCTGAGCCAAATGTATATTTTTCCGCTTCAGCATAGCACTTAGCGCACTCAACAGCCCGGTCATAGCAGCAGCACCATCAGTCCCAAGACCGAGAACATTGGATATACCGTTATTTCGCACACCTTTCTGGATCAAAACATATATTAATGCAGATTCAATTTAACTTGCTGTACAATCTGTTACTTGTTTATTTCCCAAGAAACTTACATTTAGTTCTCCATCCACCAAATACCTTACACTAACAGCTCGTTTCTTGTGATATCACATGTCTCATCTAACATGACATCAATTGTCTGAAACAGATCTTTCGCAATAAACTGTTCAATGATTTGTTCAAATTCCAGTAGTATCTGTGGTCGTTTATAATAATCACATTTCAGTCCATTCAAACACTGAAGCTCCAAAAGATCTACAAAAACATTTGATGGTAGATCATATTTGGCCATTACATAGACTGTCCTTAATTGCATTTCATAGGCCTCAAATTTTGCTGAACATAGCGTGTCTTTCACATTTTCTACACTACTACAGGCTTTAGAAAAATTCGAGCGCATGTGTACTGTTTTCAACGCTGTCATTTGCATTTTAGACTCTAGGTGTTTCATTAGTGTTGAATTTTGAAAATTTGAACAACCATCTGTAAATGGGTTTGATGTAAACTTCGCAGATATGCATGATTCACAGTACATCAAATAATTTCTGAATGAAAGCCATTGATACTTATTTAGCCATTCCGGCAAAAACTTTCGAGCCTTTTTAATGGCAGGGGGCATTGGTTTAATCTTACAGGAACCTTGCACTTGTTTTGCTGATTCCGCATCTTTTGAACCAGTTTAAAAGAATGCGAGTAGGTCACCTTGTTTTGACATTTTTGTAGACGAAAAAGGGGATTTTAAAATGCATGCCATTTGAGTTACAATCTTACAAATGTATGCTAAATATCTGGCTGTGTTAAAGTCAAGAAGTAAAAGTATAGTAATCAATTATTAACTTAAACAATAGCCGGGATTTAACACACACCTATACAATTTAAGATTGTATAATGTATTTATTTTTACAGTTTAATCTTGCTTGCCAGATAATAAGCTATCGTAACCTCGGTAAGCTTTTCTTTCTTAGCGACATAAATAGCTTGCATTTACGCATTTTAATCTCAATACAGGACTTTGCACCTAGCAACAGCAGGTGTGCGATAATACGATCGGTCGATAAATCAAACAAGCGAGACCAATCGAACGTCCTTCTAGAAAAATACGTTCTGCAGTTGTCTTTCAGAGTTTCTTGTTGATATTACGAGAACTAATACGTCAAAATAATTGTGGGAAGATGGACAACTGCTTATATTGACAAAGTGTTAAGCTGGTTGAGATTAGATGCAGTTGATGATGTTACTTGGTCATCCTGGGGTTCAACATATGCCGTGAGACTTTGACATATAATTCAAAGCAAACTATACAGTTGAATACCTTCAAAATGACAACAATACAACACGTGTAATAATATCTCAATGTTGTAAATCTGTATTACCATTCACCTTCATAAAACAACCAACTGGCAAAAGTTATACAAGGCAAAGACTGTCATATATAGAACCAGACATTCAGAAAACTTAAGAAGAGAAAATCAAAGAGCTCATAACATCTGCAACAAAGGCAATGATTACTTTTATCATGCCGCAAATATCAAACTGCAAACACAGCAATACCAACCAGAACAGATGGCAGCAAAGAATTGTTGTCGAGTGCACGAACAGTTGTTATCAAAACCTTCTTCCCATATTTGGATTTTGACATGAAAATGTATGCGCTGACAAAAATCCAATTTAAGATAAAATATTTTAAAGGATGCTAATAGGGCGGATAGAAAAGCCATCACACAATATGGAAGCATAAATAATAGGGATAACATATATATATGTGACCTTGACAATTGTCATGCAACATCAGTTAGTGAACATTTTGTCCAGTTATGTTAAAGTAATCATAAATTTAGGACTGAAAAAAATTACTTATTAGATGCGAACAGTTGAACCTTCTTTATATATTTGAACTTTAAGTGTGACCTTTGACAAACATTTAAACAAGATTATGGACTCTCCCCCTATCCATTGATAGACCAAAAAAGTAGACAAAGTATAAAAAAATATAAGAACGTATATCTTAAACATGAAAGCATTCTTCTCACTTGTAACAGTAAACATATATTCTTTATCAACATAATATCATTGTATAAGTTATCTTTTGAACTTACCGGTTAAACTGTCAGAGCCTTTTTTCTGCAACGCTGTGTCTACCGCACATAACATGCCTGTTCTCGTCTTGCACGGGAACTTCTTCATGAAATACATTCGCCTGTTGCCAGCATTTCATTTGGACGGGGTGTTGCTCTGACACGTCATATCTGGAAGTCTGAAATCAAAACAAATTGATATTATTTTTATGTTACTGGTAAAATTATGTAAACAATATGAAAGTCTTCAGAATAATTGGATTGCTGTACTGGGTGGGTCACGTAAGAATATCGAATAAAAAAATATATTTTTTATAAACAACTGGTAGCAAGCTGAGTGGCAGATAATTTATCAGTAACCACATTTTATCTAACTCTTTTGACCTGTTAATTCTTTTCAGCTCAATTCAACAGTGCAAAATGCCCATAATATCACTTTAACGTGTTTTAAACTTTGGATTAATATCAATATTATGCGAGCACAACATATCATGTAAATTGTTTTAATTTGCGCATTATAGATATATTTACGATCTATTTATGTTTATTTATGCCAGAAAATAGGTTAAGTTGCTTACATTTCCGATTAAACTGCCGCCCGGATTTGGGGCGGCGAATTTTTATGGAAAATCGGGTTGTCAGTTGCAACTTCCAGCGACCCGGGGGTCAATAGCTGGGAGTTGTATTATTGCAACTAACAAAATTTATGTCAAATAAATCAACCTAATGGGCTAAAGAGCATTTCAATAAGCTGTAGGCGTTGGAAGCAATCGAACAACATAAATTCAATAGTCTTAAACTAACATTATGGTTTAACATACCAGACCGATTAAGCGGTTCCACCATTGCTGGAGGCGCTGTGACTTAATGGTTAGTACCGTCAATGCTCACAATGAATGTTCTGGAATACACAACAATTGAATAAAATGAAAAAGTGAATATTGTACAACCGTGATTGAAATTACTGGGCCAATAAATGTTATATTTATTAGAGTTCCACAAAGGCAAAATAAAAGAATTTGAAAAAGAAAGTATGACATACTGGGGGTTGACCTGCGCCAAATAAATTTACACCACTTGAAGAAAAGGTTGTTATAAATTTAATTTGTGTACATTAAACGATGAATTTCACTCCAGACAATCATTCATATCCATGTATGTTGATTCCATACTGTATTGTAATTTGCTATAGATCCACATTGACAGTTAAGTCCAACGTATTTTAAAGTGCACCTATGAAATTTGTATAGTTATTTTAATATTATTATGGATTAAGTTCTTGAACATTTAACTGTCCACAATCTATCAGCCTTGTTTTGGCAATGAGGTAAATATGTAGGTCTGTTTTTTTTTTACTCTAACTAGGTTAGTTATTTGAACTTTACATCTTTGATGAAGAGAATTTTTTTAATGGATTAATGAAATTTTCAGGTGCTGATTGTCATACATGAAGTGTCAATTTAGGGCGTGACTGCAGATAAGGATGTGTTTGCAGACAATCTTAAAGTTTATCTAAATAGTAAATATACATAAACAACCAGCATATGATAACAAAATTCTCATGAGATGTTAGCTATAAGCAAAAATAGCATAATGGCTAAGAAAAGCAAAAATTCATGTTATATTTTTAGCTCGGCTGTTTTCGAAGTAAACCCGAGGTATTGTCATAGCCAGCTCGTCGTCCGCCGCTCGCGTCGTCCAAAAACTTTCACAGTGGCCAATAACTTTTAAAATATTGAAGATAGCAACTTGATATTTGGCATACATGTGTATCTAATGGAGCTGCACATTTTGAGTGGTAAAAAATCAAAGTGAAGATAATCCTTCAAGGTCAAAGTTTAAGGTAAAGAAAAAGCTGCACCCACAGCCGTGCGTTGGCATCTAATTTGAGCCTCAAAAACGCTCGACTGTGGGTGCAGTGTTTTTTTCAAATTAAGTTGCTCTTGTTAATCTTAGTGACATGAAAATATGGTGAACCCTCTTGTATAAAACTGAGCATATGAAATAGCATTAATATGTTTATATTTACAAATGAATCTTAAGGTCTTAATACAATATCACTGCTAATTGAGTATTTCTCCTTTGTAAAGCAAACAAGATTAAACAATGAAAACGTTATAGCAATGCTTTGTGCATCATTGACTGGTATGATTATTTATAGAAGAAGTAGGTTTCACTGGCCTTTTTATATTCCATTGGACCTTTATTTTCAGAATCCACCATAGAGGAGGAATTCAAGATTGTAGAAGTAGAAGTGTCATGCAAGCACAATGGTAATATTGTGTGTTCATTGTTGAGGTCATTGTGTAAGCCTCCTAAAGCAAAACTTCAGTTGTTAAAGATATGTTAATAGGAATTTCATTTAACCTCTAATGACCAATGTTATATGTGTTTAGGTATCAATAAAACATTATTTATAACTAAAAAAATGACATTTCAGTACGAATGATATTTGCCTTTCTGTATGATATATAAATCATCCACACTTATGTAGGATACGTATTGTAAATCAACAAATATGTATTACCAAGTGTTGCTGCAAAACTGTGTTAAATGTATAAATCACAAATGCAGTTTGTTTCTTTCTTTTTTCCAGAAAACAAAATGTTATCAAATGATGCCTCAATCGAATATACAGAGAGCTTGGTTACACAGACTCAACCAAAAGTTGCCTCACCCAGGTGCATTTTAGTTGCAAATCAGAAAACGAAAGGAAGATAGAACGAATTGTTATGATTAGTTGTTTTTTTTTGTTCCTATTAATTATAGTAAAGCTGACTGCTAATTAGTTCTTACAATTTCAATGTAACAATTTGTGTTTTCTATTTTGTGTTTCTTCTCTTTTTTCATTTTACTGTTATATGGGTATACAGTATTGCTGCTTTTTTTTTCTCTACATTTTTTTACCAATACACTAATATAAACTTGTGCGTATGTGTATTTTTTTAAATTCTTTTAATACGCCCGTTGAAAACAGGACGTATAAAAAGATCACCTTTGGCGGGCGGCGGCGTCCACAGCAGTGTTTGCTCTTTAATTCAATAAGTTTTCATCCGATCTTCACCAAACTTGGTCAGAAGTTGTATCTTGACAATATCTAGCTCAAGTTCGAATATGGGTTTTACCGGGTCAAAAGCTAGGTCACGAAGTCACTAAGTGTGTGCATTTCAAGTATTAAGCATGGTGTCCGCTATCTGTTTGAAGTAGTTTTCATCCGATCTTCACCAAATTTGGTCAGAAGATGTGTATTTACTTTTTTAATATATCACTTTGCCTCACAAATGAGTGGTTATAACATAAACATATATCATTTTGCCACTCAAATGGTAAAGTAATGCGCTGTTTTATTTTCAAAAATATATCATTTTGCCACTAAAATGGTAAAGTTATCAAGTAGTCAAAAACCTTCGAACGGGCGTATCTTGTGACCGTTTGGCACTCTTGTTTGACATTGGTATACTTAAGATCGTAATTGACATGTAGGGCATTACTGTCACACACAAATGTCAAGCTTAAATTCAGAAAGCTAGATGAATTTCACAATACACAATTTCAGAATCAATAACAAGTCATGTAGACACGTTGTCTTATTATGACTGCTTTGTGTTATGTTTGACAACCACACACGCCTAATACATGGACATGCCATATGTTTTGTTTAATATATAATCTTGTTAAATGAATAACTAGTAATTTTATTTACTTGACTTGCAGCCACATGTCAATCATTTAGAAACAGTGTTACACAAACCCAGGAGGAGATGCTGATAGTGTCAACGGAACGAAATTCCATTCTACGGAACATAGAAAACATCTTGAAGAACTGGTTTCTTTAAAAAATGAAATTCCTGAATGTTCAATTGTTTCCTGAAATTTAAATCGGTTGAGAATGTGCTTACTACTTGAGATGACATTGTTTGATAATATGTTGCTTATTATCCCCCGCCAAAGGCGGAGGGATATAGAATTGGAGTTGTCTGTAACAAAACTTTTCTGGGCTATTTCTCAGAAACTATATAAGATACTAACATGAAACTTCTAGTGTGTATTTATATCAATGAGGAAAGGGTCATGCACAAGAACCATAAACCTTGACTTTCGTAAATAAGATGTATTGCCCTTTGATGTAATTTTTAGGGCTATACCTCAGATATAATGCAAGATTTAAACATGAAACTTCATGGGTGTCTAGATATCACATATGAAGAGATTTAGACCCATCCATAAACAAAATTTATTTGGCAGCTAGGGAATATCAATTCAACGAACTTGCTTCTCAATTTTTTATTACATATAATTTAGATGTATTATAAATTGTGAGATGAATTATAAAACCATGCCCAGTTTGTATATTGTACGTCCTAAATAATTGTGTTGTTTTACGGTCGCGACGTCGCCGCAAAATAAACAACGTCTTTTCAACCTATTTTCAGCGATATAATAATAACGTCTTTTTAAAGACATCGAAAAGACGTCTTTTTTGGCGAGGTAAATAATGACGTCTTTTAAAATACGTCGAAAAGACGAATATTTACCTAGAACATAATGACATCGTTTAAAAGACGTAAAAAAGACTTCGTTATAACGTTACACTATAAAGACGTCTGAGAAAATTGTAAAATAAACGTTTTTTTAACGTCTTGTTTTAGCAACATGATAATAACGTCTTTTTAAAGACGTCGACAAGACGTCTTTTTACTGCGAGATGGTAATGACGTCTTTTAAAATACGTCGAAGAGACGTCTTTTTACCGCGATAATAATGACGTTTTTTAAAAGACAAATACGTGTACTAGTATTACTACTAGAAATAATTATGTTAAGGACTTAAAGGTGGGTTATATTTAACTGAAAATAAAACTGTTGTCAAGATGAGATGTTTTGTTTAGTCATTTTTTACGATTTGATTGTATCTATTAACCATTTACGAGCCACAAGTTACGAGTCACGAAACATAGCAAAAAGGTATTTTAACCATTTCTTTCTTTATTTTACGCTGTACAATAAAATGCTTCCACACAGTGCACATTTAGTGGTGCGTATCCCCGAACGGTCCATATACAAAAATAGTGACCGGTCCATATACGCTTAGGTTTCTCTATCGCATGTTACAGACGGAAATCGGTCATATAGATATTGAAGGACCAATATCTCTGAGGTGTAATATATAAATATTTTATATGTGTGGCTGGGAACGAGATTTTGACACATCTGGTCAACAAATGACTTTTTCATTTAAGCATATTTTATGAAAGTGCTACATCTGAAAAATCAAAAACTTAAATTTGAGCATCAAATTCCTAAAATTGACGAAGTTATGTCATTTTTGTTCTATTGCTTATCAGAAACACTGATTTGCGCGTTTTTGAACGAAATGACGTTTCAATTGAACGAACTGACGTTTGAATTCTACCAGTGTTAGTTCATATTATGCTGATCAGTTTGTGTTGCTAAAAACGAACAACTGCTCATGATACAATGGCATGATACAATTTTTGTTGAGCATCTATACTGTGAGACATTTATTTATTTAGCAATTATATTTTAATCAAAGATTTATAAAATAAATAAAAAATAATTAAGTTTACAGTTGCTATGGAAACAGTAAATTGTCTATTACATATATATCTGCTATTAACAGTGTTCTTACATTACAATACTATTAATCTGATCATAATTGTAGATAGAAAATAATATTAACTCATGTCATATGTAGAGGTACAAAACATGATTTTCACTTTATACAAAATTAAAGCAATACGCCCTTAATATTCAATGACAAACTTCACCATAGAACTTGAAACAACTAAATATAAACATCTGGTATACATTAGCTGTTTGTAAAACAAGCATGACCCCCCCCCCCTATGGGCTGTCCGTTGTAGCGACAGCCATTGTGTGAATACGTTAGAAACCATTTTACTGCTTCATGTCACTGTGACCTTTGATCTAGGGACCTGAAAATCAATAGGGGTCGGTTATCTGCCAGTCATGATCAATGCACCTAGTTTCATGATCCTAGGCCTAAGCATTCTTACTCATCATCTGTAAACCATTTTAATGTTTCGAGTCAATGTGACATTGACGTTTGGCCTTGTGACCTGAAAATCAATAGGGGTCATCTGCCAGTCATGATCAATGCACCTATGAAGTTTCGTGATCCTAGGCCTAGAAGTTCTTGAGTTATCATCCGGAAACCATTTTGTGGACCGACCGACCGACGGACCGACTTTTGCAAAACAATATTACAATAGAATACCGTTACACATAACATAAACATATACGTTTACACATGTTCAAGAAAACAGCTTATCATAAGTATCATGGGAGAACACAAACTTAAGAGAATTACAATTGTTACAGGAAAACAAGCTCTCGAATTTTTTACTTCGGAGTAGATGGTTTAAGACACACAATGTCCCTGACAACTTCATTGATAAAGAACGGCGCAATGTTATCATAAAGATACCACTGCCTCTTAGGATCTAGAGGGGGAATAACCTTTACTGTTGGAAGGCAGCCTGTCTCGGGTCTTGCCTTTAGACGGTTAAATCTGATTTCCTGAGAATTCGCGACAGATGAAAACCCCTTGCTCATGAGACGTTCAACGAAAGTGGTAGTATTTTGTAATGTTTTTTTATTGCTTAAAAAAAAATTTCTTAAAAGTTCTTCCAGTTCAAAAACACTTCCGGCTTTGATGGATCATTTATG
Source organism: Dreissena polymorpha (assembly GCF_020536995.1). Taxonomy (NCBI): domain Eukaryota; kingdom Metazoa; phylum Mollusca; class Bivalvia; order Myida; family Dreissenidae; genus Dreissena; species Dreissena polymorpha. Next base: position 72,965,115 of record NC_068358.1, read on the forward strand.
CGTTGCGGAATGTTATGCCCTGACCAAGAAGAAAATGTAACTGTGTTAGCAATATCCTCCATACATTCAGCATCTGATGTGCGTCACTTAATTTTCCACACACCAAAGTGCCAGTCCGGTGTAAATTTGGTATGTCCCATTTACATCATACTTAATGCAGACATGGAATTATATGCCATAAAAATAGTTAAAATTGTTTAATCCCTTAACATATTCAATCTAATATGCCGTAAACATCTTGTATTTGATACATAATTGTAAGTGATTGGTTGGCATCACGGTGTATAGTGTTTTTACGACCACACCATTTGAGCAAAATCGCCCCCACCTGTACTTTCAGAACTTTGATTCTTTTCGTCAGAAGGATACGGAGCTTTTGTCAGAAGTATACAATTTCGACGGTGAGCGGAATAGTTGTAATAATCGCCTTATCACTGTGAGAAAAGCATGCATTTCAAATGATTTTTAAGTTGTGAAGGTAATATTATTACATATTGATTATATTTAAATTATCTTGTTAATTGGTTAAACTTCGCATTAAACGAAAATAATTGTATGCATGCTTAAAGGGGCCGTCCAACAGATTTTTGCATGTATTGAAGCTTGTCATTAAATGCTTTAAATGCTTTATATTGATAAATTTCAACATTTGAAATAAAAATCTCCTGTAAAAAAAAAAAGAATACAATTTAAAAAAGGAAAAAAATAGACCTAAACAGGGCTCGAAACAATAATCCCTGGATTCCTGGAGTCCTAGACTAAAAAGCCTCCCGCCTGGACCACTCGACCATCCACGCTCATGTTTGGAACGGATGTATTTTATAGCTATATAAGCAATCCTCGTAGTTTCCCAAAATATCGTTTCGCGTCGATACGACGCTTTATCCGTTGGACGGCCCCTTTAATGTGTATTTCGAATAGTTGTAATAATATTAAACTAACAAACATTGCTGTGTACATAGTATAAGTTTTACTTTGTTATGATTGTTAAGCGTTGTTCAGTGGTCCATTTAAATCTATGTGATTGCCAAAACGCCTAAGAATATTTCTTATTAAACGCAAATCAAAGATATCAAATTAATTATGCAATATTTACAGTGAACGCTTTCAACAATCTCGATATTCGACATAAGTTGATCAGATTGGGAAAACCAGCACGTACATAAACATAAAACACTCTTCTGTGCTTAATAATATTAATTGTTTCAAGTTGACTGTACCAAGTAATCAGTTGTCTTAGTGCAAATCTTAAAGACATCTTGCAAAAAAACAACATTTAGCACTTGGCAAAAAATGTTCAAAGATCTACCATTTATATAATTGTACATCCACAGCAAGACTTGTTCGAATCGCCATAGTTTGGCCTGCTGCCTTCTCGGTATGATGGCATGGCATAACGTGGTTCTGATGCATTCGATGCATGTTCTGTAGCACGAACGGAGCTGTGATCAACTGAAGTGTCTGACATAGCGACAGTGGATCTTGATGGACTTCCTTGCTTTGAATAATTACTCAGCTGATCGCGGTTTTGAGATCCTGGACTTTCGCATTGCGTTGAATAATTGCATTGCGGAACACGGTCTTGCGAGACAAAAAGTTCACTATTCTTTGAATTATTGCTCTGATCCCCGTACTGCGACCCTGAACTACCTACTTGCGTTGAACAGCTTCTCTGATCACGGTATTGTGATTTAGAAGAGTTGATATGTCGCTGACTATAATCATCATTTGCCTTACCGATGTCAGAAAAGCACGGATATTTGGATGACGAGGAGCTAATCGGACTTATTTTGACCGGGGCTTTGTAGGACGCTTGCAAACCACTACTTAAAGGGTTGGATTGAAAACTATCTGAATTCGAACGTATCTTAAGTTGAGGTGAATGTTCAGGGCTGGTTTGAACAGTCATCGCAACGTTGGTTTTGATTGCAGTGGTCATGTGTGCTGGTATAGACGATTGTGGTTTCGTTTTTGGTGCCTGGTAGGAGAACAGAGTTGGACTTTCGCTTGAATCTTTTACTTTGTATTTCGACTGATACACATATGCTTTATTGGATATTCGCAATTTCGATTGAACCTTTGGCTTATATGGTGTTGGTTTGTTATGCCAATACCCTCCTGCAGGTCCACGAACGCGAACGGACGTCCCACCGTTATATGATGTCAGCTTTGCCTCGGGTATATATGAGGATATTCGTACCGGAATTGTGTCGCATTTTCCGAGCCGTTCCAGCTCACGAAAAACCCATAAGCGTCGATTGTCTGCGGTAACCCATTTTCCATCGAGGTTCACCACTTCGGAATTGAAGACACTTGACATCTACGAATTGGACATGATTATTGAACAGATTTTTGATAATCCATCTTTATAATTATTTAAATAAAAGTTATTAAAAATGAAAACTCAAACAGTAAAACGTACATGATATAAGATAGGACATCTGTATTTCTTAGTTTTAGGTCAACATACGTAAAAACGGCTATAGAAACATTTCATGTTCTATAAGCTATGTTAATCGTGCCGTGCCATATTATTGCATTATACAGTTGTTTAATGTATATAAAACGCCCCGATCATTTTTTAAGCAAGTTGCGGGAAACTGGTCGTAAAATATGAACGTAATACCTGTATTGTTGAGCACGTTTGACATGATTTGTTTTCCTTTTGCTTAAACTTGTATACTTTAATTAAAATTTGTGATTAAAGAAATGTTTTCGAAACTCATTCTTGTTGTGTCAATTTTTCGGACCGAGTTTCCAAAAACAATATATTGAACTAACTATAATAAATGAGTATATTATCGAAACAAATACATTAAATATAGCAGTACAACGAATATTACTTTCTTTTAAATTTAACTTCCAGCATCATGTAACAATAAGCAATTGTAATCAATAACACTCGTGACTTATGTTTTATCTTACCTTCCTTCACAGACGTCATCCAATGTATCACCAATTCTAGTCCTATTGTGTGATGACCGCTTATCAAAGACATTATTGATAGAATCTGGCGAATAAAATATTTGTGATGGTTTAAGATCCATTCTTAAATTAAACAACAACCTCCCACAACAAGTTAACGCGTCCGAATGTGCACCAAACTTTAATCACAATCTATACAATCTAATCAATATTGTAGTTTAGTAGTTATAATAGATTTTCTGAAAACGAAAATTGATATATACACGTAGTCGATTGCTAACGTTTAGGTACTTTTTTACAATTTTCCAAGAGTACAGCCATTAGAAAAATGGCATTATATAAACTATTAAATTAATAATAGGTACACGCCTGCAGATTATCATTTTAATGACACATTGCTTTATGAAGAAATATGATATTTAAATTTTAAAGGATGTCCGATAATATTAAGCAGAATTGAAGGAATAACATAATTCATTTTCTCAAAATTTCGTAACCGTATTTTAACTTTGATCAATATGTCCACTAATATGACAGTAATGACGTCATAGCGCATTGCATATCGGTATCGGGCGAAATTACCACGAGACAGGTTAAAGTGACCGTCAACCACAAACGACGAAAATATAAAAGTTCTTAAATACCGTATTTTTTATAATTATTAGTTTATATTGATTAAAATATCACGCCTGGTATATTACATTCCTTGAAAAAAGTTGTTCAGTTTTCATATTGTCATATATTCGGTAATAACATTTTACTGGGCATGCGTATTTAATTATATATATATATATTTATATATAATGATCAATCTACTTGCGTTATTTATAGAGTGTATATCGTAATGTCACCTATTTTCGCGATGTACTTTCGATTTCACATCGCGAAATTGTATTACCGAATATAATGAAAATAATATACTAATTATTGAAAAAACTAAGGTTTTTAGAACTTTTCTTTTTGCGTCGTTTGTGGTTGACGGTCTCAAATAATAGAATATACGCGCATCATATACAGCAAAGAAGAAGTGAGGAATGAAACTTAATAGCGTCGACTTAATATAAATTTAACCCTGTAATAAAATTGTTAATCTTCACTATGCAGTTTTTCATAAAGTACGACAGCCTTGCTTTGAAATTAAATATCACTAAAAGGATCGATTCTTAATTTTCGCAGCACGACTGTTTAACTGTAATAAATAATACACGTACCCGATACGTATGGGTATTAATTGGGTTTAATTTTTGGAAAACACGTTCAATATAGATAATATTTACATTATAACAAAGTCGTAGTATAAGGTAAAGTTTGCCAACAGCAATCAATAATATCGTATATTTACATAACCCATTATAACATTTTCAGTAAAATCGTCTTCAAGGTATTAATCTTGCATTATTTAAACATTCGTGGTGAAACTGGTGTATTGTACACTGCTTGTTTAAGAAGTATCTAGTCATTATATAGATATGATATGACTGTTTAAAAGCGACATAGTAAATTAAGTAAAAGCTCTATTGAAGTAACTCGACTGCGAACAAAAATTAAGATAAACGTATTTTATTTAATGTGTCTGGGGTCACAATGAATCAGACAACAGCAACAAGTAGATATGATACGAGTAATCAACATGATGTAATTAACAATATGACTTTGCTTGAAATCATGGAAAGATCTAAAACAAAACACAGCCAACCCGTTTTTGTTCCCCATCTTCCTGCGCATCTAGGTTTGTCAAACATAAAGTCATCAACCTAACTCAGTTTTCTATCTTGTTTTTTTTTTTATAGCATCATGTACGTTTGTGGTTTTAGAAAAAACAACATTAAATGCAAAACAAAGTGTCGTGGAGTGTAATCGTTTGTCATCTTTTTTTTATTCAGCAGCGATTGTTTTGTTTATCTATGTTCGGTTATCTATAGGTAACTCAAATTGTATTTGAACTGCTATTTGTTTCAAAAGAACGAAGAAGGTTGGTCTTACTCCATATGTATGATAAACAAATATAAAACTAAAGAACACGCTTTTTGAATTTGTATTAAATAAATATGTGTATTAAATTGACATGAAAACAGTACAATCAATCCCCTTTTACTATAAAAACAAAATCACAGATGACGATGAATGACAGACGATCGACAACAATCTTAAGGCTAAATTTCTTCTTTAAAATAAAAAGTCATTTAATGAAAACATTGCAGTTTAAGTTGATATGGCACGTATTATAACTGTTAGACATTTCATATCACTATTCATCACTGTCGTTGTCATGGTTGTCGGAGTTATCACTGTGTGTGAAGTTGTCATCCGAATCGCTGTCATCATACCTTGTTGAGTTCGGAACAATCTGGTTATGGTCCCTGTTTTCATGTTCCTGGTACCTTTAACCCCCTGGGTATCCGCGGATAATAATCGACAGCCCATCGTTTCTCGTCGTACGCTTCGCTTCCGGAATACTTTCTCCGACATTGACCGGTACAGTTAGACACCTCCCGAGCAATTCGAGCTCCTTAAAGACCCAAAGACGTCGGTTGTTCGTTGTCATCCACTTTCCGTCTTGGTTTACTACGGTAATTGCAGGTATTGATTCAATGCTTCAGCTGCGAATATATTTCATATCTAATGTTATGTCTTTCACAAAAAATGTGAATTACAAGTGATAGAGAAATCATATGATGTTGAATCGCAGTCATATAAAACATCCTTATAATGGGTAAAATATACTTAATTACCAAATAAAAATGTGTGTTTTCACAGTTTATAACTACATGGGAGCGATAATATGCGATCTTATTACTTTTCTTTTAAACATATATAAAGCTGATAAATATTAAATCTTGAATACAAGTTAAGAGGAAGTAATACCAGAAAATAAACGAAACCAGAGTTGTTGAAAATACTTTACTGGTGTACACAAGACCAATTTAACTGTGCAGATTAGTAATATCGACACATAGACACATTTTTGTTCTACCAACAATACTAGTTTTCATGTTGATATTGACCTTAATGTAAGCATTATTAATTTCATTTAAGAAAACTATATGTTTAATGGCGCCAAATAAGGATAGATGAGTCATTATATATATCTTATATAACATTCCTCGTTCATGTAGTTATGTTTGTTTGCTGAAAATGCTTTCATTTCATTGCTTTGAAACATAATACGTTTTCTAAATTGTGTTTGCAAACGGATCATCAAGCGGAATTGCTAAAATGTTCTTGTTTAATTAGTCTATTTTAGAAAAAAACAATGTCCTTCCCCCAACGTGCAATATAACTTTTTACAACCGCATTATGTTTACATGTCAGCTTCAATTTTAATAAGACTATTTAAATTAATATGCGTGTGATAACACCCAAGTTTAATCTGAAAAGAGAATAAAACGATACATATAAGGTATATTGTATTACTTTATAACTTTGGACGCATACATAGAAGTAAGACGCTAAATTGGAAAGCTAAATAAGTTAGAACGCATACTTTCCCCTCGCATATATCGTCCAGGGTTTCTCGTAGTTTGTGCCCATGGCTAGATCTCGAATCGAAGTAAATATTGATCGAATCCTGTAAATACAATATTTCCGACGGTTCGATTCGCATTTTAAACAACAAAATAGAGACAGCAAATAACACTGTTAACCTTAGCAGTGATTTAAATCGTATGTAAAACTGGGTCGTTAGACGTTGGTGGGGACTTCATTTTCAAAAAATAATGTTTGCTATTTAGTGCATGTATATTGCATTTTTTTTCTTTTCAGGAAACGTAAACTCAGATTACGTATAAATATTGCAGAGAAAACCCGAAGTTGTATTTTGAAACTATGCATTTACTTAATAGGTTCACCATCTCATGCTTTAGTAGGTTTGAATGTAAGTGGGATCTATTTTCCGACAATAGCGTTTGGTGAATACAGTGCCTACATGGCTTAAATAATTTAATCGATTATATAGAGGATATTTGTTGGATTGGGTGGAATATCGATTTTAATTCACGAGTGATCATAAACAATTATATTTTCACGAGTGGCGAAGCCACGAGTGAAAATATATTTTTTTCTATGATCACGAGTGAATTAAAATCGATATTCCAGCCAATCCAACAAATTTTCTTTTTATTTTATGCTCACAAATTAATATTTTTATACGTTTGCCAATCCGTTCAAACCAATTTCCCTTTGGGCGCCCCAAAATATCATTACCGCTTTTACAATAAGCGTCGCAAATAGTTCACAAGAAAACAAACGTTAAACAATAACTTTTTTGTATTTACAATGCAACACATATCAAGTGAAAAACATCATTTAAAAAATAAATAATCATCTGATGACACAATTTGTTTATGTCATGTTGTCGTATAAATATGCGGAGTCTATTAATAGCGTTAATAACGCTAACAATGTGTAGATTTATGTTCAAGGGAAGTTACTCCGTATGTTGATATAAATATTCATCGAAGAGTTCTCGCTCTTGGTGGAAGAATGCGTGGGGCTCACAATGCTCACAGTGCCGGTAAAACAGTGAATATTATCGATAATTTTCACTGATAGTTTTCACTGTATTAACAGCGTAATTATCAATTTTAATTCACTGATATTTCTCTATAAACCACCGGAAAGCATAAAATAAATTGCGATTATTTTATTCGCGCGAATAAATTACACTGTGGTCCCGTGTAAGGCTGATCTTAACTACCATACCGTTTCATTTAGTTTTGTTATTGAGTTCTAAGAAATAAATGGGCAATCATTCGAGCGACGTGTTTCATAGTTCTAAATTTTGTTTCAAACTGTAAAGCGCTAATTGTTTAACTCCATATTACTTGTAAGAGGTGATAACAATTTAATTCCATGTAAAAAAAACGCTGATTAAATTCATCAACGAATATGCACAGATCAGTACAGACTCATGAGGATTTCACAACATTGTACAACACAACAAAGTTAAGAAGGACGATGAAAATCAAAGTACTGGCAGTACTGGTGTGACGATGCTTTTGAAGAGGATGGATATAAAACATCAATTTAAGTTTCTCTATATCACCACAATTGTGTATGTTGATGCAACCATTTGGGTACGATAAAAAATTTGGGTACGAAAATTTTGGGAACGAAAAAAAATTCGGTACGAAAAAATTTGCGTACGAAACATTTTTGGTACGAAAAAAAGTTTAGGGGTACGGGGAAGTAGTACCCGTGGGTAACTTGACCCATTGAGCAAAACTGGGAGGCGGGTCACATTCTTGTTCATTAAGTATGGCAATACATTCATGATGATTCTCGAAAGTAGGTATGAGCACATAGGCGGACCATGTGAGCTCAATCGTATGAGCACTTGACTATCCGAGTTCGCCCACGAACATATGGATAAGTTAACTAATAGCGAAATGACCTTATACATGTATATGCTGAAATCTAACAATCGAACGAAATATCAAACATGGTATGTACACTTAGGTGGTTGTGTAATTTCTGTTAGAATATCGTATTCAATATGTAAATTTTAAATGATTGTGCCCGCACTTGAGTTTGTTGCCTTGTTTGAGTCTATACGCGTCTAGGCTGCACCCAGTGTGTGTATTCGTGTTTTTCCAAGGTAATGAGTTACCTCCGCGTTGAGGCTGCATAATGTTGGGACCCGGATAGTGTCCAGCACTCCTACCTAATAAGATAAGATTGACGACAGTTAGGACGAATTTTGAATGATAGCTGCAATTTCCAGCTATTTGTTTTGTACTGAAATACTTTTTAATTTTTTATATGGTCAAATGCTGCGGGGGGGGGGGATGAGATTTTCCGGGAAAAAAACGACTGTCAGGAATGGTGACCACAAAACATACAAAATATAACATTGCGCCGGGAGCGGGAATCGAACCAGTGTCGTAAAGGTGAAAAAGCGAACGTTCTGCGCTAGCGGGACGGACAATTACTCTAAGAAATGTTGTTTTATCTATATATATATCATAGCAGTGCAGCGTTTACAATTTGCAGGTTCGAAATCGGTCGCATTCTTTAGTTTTGTGATCACGTAAAAATTTAATTTTACATGTTTTTATTCGCAATTTATTTACTAAATCAAGAACAAATATCAAACAAAATTGAAAAAATATATGGTTGTTTCATTGGTCTATAAAAATAAAATGGATGTAAAATTACTAATTTGAAATTAACGTTCTGATACACTTATTGAATCTGTTTCCCCACGATATGCTGTTCTATTAATATTTACCTTTATTAACACGAACGACAACTCTGCTAGGAGAATGTTATCAATGAAAATCAACGAGCAATCTCCTACGCAGTGGCGAATGCCAAGGGAAGTAACTGAAAAATCGAGTTATCTCAATCGGACTGGCTCGGTCTTTTACATAGGTCGCAATTGTGAAGATTTTTTTTACTGGTTATCAAACCTTGGACGCTGCTGTTCCAGCATCGTCAAAAAGAAATGATTTGACGAAAACAATCTGAAGAAAATCTATAAACTGAAACCTATACTTTTTTATTGAATGGAGATCATTTACTTTGGTCGTATTTGTTTGAAAGTATAAAGTTTCATCGCCATGAAGCAAAGTTCCGATCGAATGGGTGTTGTAAATGTATAACTGGTGGACAAAAATACCTCGCATGACGCATGCGTATGTTAATAATGACTTCAAAAAGTAATCAATGCTGTTTCAACTATACCCTCGATGTATAGTAAAGTTCCGACGATGTTTTGTGAGAATAGATGATCATCCATCGCAGTACAATGTATACTTATGCGTCTCCCTGCGATAACAACGTGTTGGGGATGGTCGAAAACAGTTGAGTCTTGTTTCGAAATACACGAACACGTATTCAAACTCATCATACAGGCGTACACATGCACGCGATTATCGTGCACAACCAAAATGACCGTCCATTTTTCCCATGTCTCGTCTGTCCATTTACATATAGTTGTTTAATGTACTTCACAGTTCAATTAAAATAAAGGAAACTATCGAATCTCTGCACGAATTGTCTCCCTCAATAGTAACATGCGCTGTTATGACAATATTAGTTTCTGTGTTTAAAATAGCCAAACCATGAAGAAAAGTTCAGCATTTAATGGCCCTCTCCCTAAGGTTTGGTAAATCGTATTGGTTTTCATGGTCTTCGTAGCCCGTGTCAGGATGGACCTTCTAGTAATTTAAAGGCCCTATAAAGGTTGCAAATCCAATTATTATGCATATAAACTAGTATAATTTTTACCGTATTTCAGTTACTCTTACATAAAAAATGCGTATAACACAGCTTAGGTGCAACGTTGTCAAGAATTATGGAAGATATACCCGTTTCATAATTGGAAGAAATGTTTACAACTTTGCAACTAGCGTGATGTGTAGCCTCAAGGCGGTGACGCATGCTAAAAATAGCCGAAAGAAAATTCAATTTTAATTCTATTTTTAACAACTTTTTACCAGCAGAAAGTAAATTATTAGATCACTACAAACATTTTAGCCATTTAGAAGAGACCTACCTTGTGAGTGATACATGAAAACGTTGAAAAGCAACGATATATTTTTGGTGACCTGAGTCACTTTCACCTTCCCAAGTAAACAGCGATGTAATTAAACTGATTGTTTGTAAACACAATTGACTTGGAGGACACTGTATTTTGAGCTCAAAACAAGTTGTATTGCTCATTTTTGTATGGTAATGTCCAATAGCATATATATATTGTTCTTTGATAACCTTTATAAATAAAATATGAAAAAAATATTTAAAAATCGGTAAATAATAACGGATTGTAACCTGTATAGAGCCTTTAAATAACACAGTTGCGAGGTTTCAAAATGGACATTGGATCATGAAAATTAAATATAGACCAGTTCTTGTATAAATAAAACATCCTTCGCAGTAGCATACTTCTTATAACGCCGAAAAAAAGGCCTTAATAAAGCTCTCTAGAGTTCTGAACAAAACGTTCATTTTGTCAAACGAACAATATAAACGCACGAATGTCTGCATTGTTGTTCACTTATAAAACTATTGATACTTACCATTTAAGGAAAGGTGAATGACGCGATAATCGTGTTCTTAGATAAATACGAATTTTGTAAATTAACTTACATAAATTCAGAGATCTAACGAGACCTGTATAAAGCGATCTGAACTGATCATAACTGATATATACCAGAAGCTGTTTATAAGCGCTATCTATACCTGACTTAGCAATCAAATGTATTTAAGAATCGTACATCCTAAATATAGTTCTCTTGCGGCAATCATTTTACATTAACATTCTTTTTAACTAACAATAACCTTTTAAGAGGATATCTAGATTAGCAACAGATTATACATCAAACAATTATACTTCTCCTTGACCTAAATAGACTTGCAGTTATAAAGAAATATAACGGGAACAATATATCGAACATAATTCCACAGCTAAAAAGTAATTTTTGGGAATAGCGAAGTTTACAAAAATAACAAGGAATCAAGATTTAAAGACAATGAATAGTGTCTTAGAATAACTTGAAGGCGTTTTATTATAATAATACTCTGTTAAATCACTTAGATATACATATCACCGATATAATAATTGCAAGATGAAGGTTTGACTAGCATTCTTGCATTTCGCACATTGCCAGTAATTTTAGAATTCAAGTTTTGTTAAGCATTATCAGACGAAACTTATTCACATGATTACTCTTGGTTTATATTACGACCACACACAAAATGTCAACCATATGGGTATCTTAGGGATGGGAGAGTGTAATAGTTGAGTGAATTATACTTTAAATAATAACAGTTTGTTTATATTATTAAATTACAAATAATAAACAATGTGAATTTGCATGGGCCTAACAGTAGAATTTGCTTTTCACATTGACTGGAAATAATGTATACTGCACATGAAAGACAATAAGAAATAAAATTAAAATAAAACGACTATGAATAAATATTTGTATGGCGTTGTAAGCAGGCAAACGTTTGAAGAAGTGCTATTAAGATATTTAAAATAAGCATTAACAATTTCTAGTTTCTACAGCGTATGCAAGAAACAAAAATGGCGTGAATATATTGTTAATATATTAGTGATATTAAGGGATTTAACATAAGCAGTAACCATACGCAATAACGGGTATTTGTGTAAGAGTATACAAGACACAAAAAAATGTTATAAAGCAGAGCGTTTATGCGAGTGAATAACACAATACTACTACTTAGCAGCATGCATGCTCTGGCAAATAAACCATTCCACATTAAACACGATAAGTAGTTTGCATCTCCTTTATTAAATAATAAATAAAATCATCTGAGCAAGAAGTTTTTTAAATAAACTTTTGTTGGATAGATAATGTACGTTAAGCTTTATTGCTAAACTAAATGGTATTGTTTTTTTGTAAATATTAGACTTTCATATTTTGTTCGGTGTACTATAATTTCTTGTATATACATACTATTCATCGTTTTCAGAAACAGTTTTTATTGTCATTCCAGGAGTGTTCATTTGAAACCTATTTGGACGACAGTAGTGAACATAAGTGAACTACATTTTACACAACAACATGGACTGAAAAAACGATTGTAATCATTTACAATATATTATTTGCCTTTAATGCAATAGAAGATATTATTAAAACTAAATATTTACGAAATCTCTTTAAAGTTTCGTTTCCGTTGAAGATTAATGTACTGTATATACAGTATATGCTGCTGTATACATGTATTGGGAGAATAGTGCTTGCTTTAGTTTCGTAAGTCAATTTAAATCTGATAGAAGAACAGATCGAGTAATGCTAAAATACAACTTTCACATATGTTACGCCTGCGGTTAATCTATCAGAAGACATAAGCAGTTCAAAAGACATATTTTATTAAACAGGGCTGTCAATGTTATATCGATACATATCCAATCGTTACTTCTACTTCGTTTTAATGTTAAGATTCGATTGAAAAACAATCTGACGAATCAGTTCGAAGAAAATAAAGTGCGTACAAACAACCAATTAACTATGGTGACCATGATCGTGTACCCTGCCCACATTAGAACTGTCACACAGTATAAAGACGTCATGAAACTATTTAAGAAAGTGTTATTTAAACTGCTGGTCTTTTATGTGTGAAAACGTAACAAACGGTTATTTTATATTGAATATGTCCGCGTGAGTAAAACCGGTATATATGAATATAACATGTTTTATTAGTATTGTTTCTCAAAATGTTTTTAACGGACACAGCATAATTCCTTTTTTACGTAAAAAATACAATAAAGTCGTATTTGGCTTCTTTTGTGAAAACGACACAAATCAAATGTATGATTATCGCAAAGATAACACAGCAACATTAGAAAAAATGAAGTTTATCAATTGTATTCGAACAATAAACCATATAAAAATTATGTTGATAAAATATTAAATATGAGCAAAAAACCAGCAGTTTTTAGCAATATATCAAATACAACGGACTTAATAATTAATGAAACAAATTATGATTTTCTTTGCAAAAATAACAATCTTGATCACCTTTTTCCTGCTTATCAAGTCATGTGTGTGTACGTTTAAAACATGCGCTAGCAGGTGTGTTACGTGAATTTGTTTTATCGACAATGTACTCAATTAAAGCATATGTTTTCACATGCAGAGCGTTTATACGCGGTGATTTAAAGTGTTTAAGTTCATATATTATTAAATTATTACGATGTAGATTAGGTAAGTGCGAAAATATAAAATGTCATTTTAATAATCGGACTCGAACTCGATACAAAAAGGCGGATAATTTGCCAAGAAAGTATTAATTAGTGGCAATGTCTTTTAAGAAGTCAATACGTAAATGGTTTTTATAACTTCCTTTCCATTAAGTTTCCCTTAATTTCCTTTAATTAGTATGATTTGTCGTGTGCGGATAGATATGTCGCAAACAGTGTTGAGCATCGATGACATTAAATGAAATGACGCATTGTCTGCATGAGATACGTCCATTACGGCTGTGCGTCAACACAATAAGATACCGACTGGTTGTTTGCTGTTTAATGAAGATTCGAATATAGAAAGGAAAGGTCATTAATCCAATATATGGAAATGATTAAATACGCATTACGGAAAATGAACAGCATTTGTTCAGATATCAGGATAGGGTAAAGAGTACATTGGAATAATTGAAGGTATTATAGTGATTTTGTGACTTAATCATAGTTATTTTTTGTTTTATCGAATCGACTTAGCGTATGTGGTATCGAGAAGAAAGCGATGTATTGTATCCATTTTCGAAAACAATAATATAAAAACCCTGTTTTTTATATTACAATTATTCCTGTTTTTTTTAATTGCAATATTAAAATCAAAAATAGGTATTATAATTGTGGGCGTGTCATGCTACTTTTTTAAACATAACATAACTTCTACTTTGTAGTCAATAAGCTTTTTCAGTAGAATTACTGACATTAAATCGAGCATTTTGATGTATATTCTGTTTGCAGAGTTTTACTGTGTGAATTTATTAAATTAATATGACGTACTTTATGTCATGAATAAATTTGTTTATTGTGTAACGTTTAAAACATGTAGACTTAAGTTGAATACTATAATACTATAATTCTCTTATTATGATGCCCCTTTATGACAGGAGAACAATCTAGTTTTAACCGACGAGAACAATAATTGGACTATACACAACATACAATCGCTGTCTCTATTGGGTTCGATTATGCAAATAGAGGTTAATAAAGGTAAGCTTGCTTAAGTAGTGCTGAAAAATGTTTACTTGATAATGTCAATCAATCAATTTCAGATTAGTAACTATGGATTCCACTGTTGTGAACGCTAACACTTCTTTCAACAACACACTGCCATCCCCGAAAACGATGCCGTTACCATGGCAGGACGTTCGCGATGCATTTATGTGGGCAACTGCAATTTTAACATCATGTTGCATTATCGTCTGTGTTGTCGGCAATTCCTTTACAATTGCCGTAATGCTTTCAAAATCTTTTTCGAATATGAACATTAGATACGTTCTGTTGGTTTTGGCAATTTCAGAAACTATTTTTCTCACATCGTATACATTTAACAGAGACTTCATAATCAAATTCGTCGGTTATGACATTAAAGCACTATCATCAGCTTGTTGTAAACTATATTTTGTCGTCGTTAAGACATGTAAAATGATGTCATCGTGGCTAGTAGCTTTAATCTGTTTTGAAAGATTCGTCGCTGTTGTGTTTCCATTCAAAGCGAAAACATGGTTTACACCGAAGACAACGCGCTTCACAGTGATAGGAATGTTTTTGATTATGTCATCCTATAATTGTTTATGGTCCGTTTCGTCAGAAATCGTGGGTGGAATTTGTAAACCTGATATCGATTCCATTGACAACCATTATTTAAATCACTTTCTTATGTTGGTCGGGACTGCTTTACATTCATGGATACCGATGGCTATAATGTTATTGCTAACACCGTTGACGATAAACGCCTTGATGGTTCAACATCGAAAGAGAAAGGCTATGACTACGACGGCGGCCCAACGAATACCAGAAAATCAAGTTAGACACCAGCGAAACATCAGCGACGTAGAAAATGACGCGACAATTGAATCCGTCCGGATATCAATTATGTTGATTTCTGTAGTTATTGCATACATAGTTTTTATGTTACCCATTACTGTTGTACATAATATGGCTTTTATAAGAAATATTAGTATGATGGATAAAAACAGCCTGCAGTATTTTGTTCTGTTTGAAGCAGCACATATTCTTCAAGATTTATATTTTACGACAAACATGTATGTGTATGTATTGAGCTCAAAGCAATTTAAAAATGAACTTTTTAAGATCTTAAAATTGCGACGTAATTTGTATGTTCATCGATCGCGAATAATAAGAGCTGAATCTACACAATTGAGTGTTTTCGGAAAGGACAACAACGTACGCGTATAGAATGTAGCTTTTGGCGTTTGAAAAATAAAGTGCATATGGTTTTACATATAACAAGCTTAAGAGTAGCATAAACGTTTATGCAAATAATCGTAACTATTTATTATAAAGGATTACTGATCTCGATTATCGCAATGTTATCGAGAAGTTGCATTTTGCATAACGATTTCTTCCTGAGATGAATAATCATGATCTTAAAATATATACCATCGATGCTGGGGTAGGGAAAATGTTTATCAAGAAGATATATTGCTGATTATTGTATTCACTTCATTTCATCATGCTTCGATTGTTCCTTTTCTCTATATTCTCTTTTATAGCTTTCTAATTGCAATGCTAAGAGAGCAATTTAAATGTCAACTTCTGTCCAAGCGAAAACTTCTAGTAAACTATGATAATAAATGTGAAGTTTTGTGTACCGTTCATCCTGTTTAAACCCACAATGCTGATCAATAACGATTTAATACCGGTGACCAATGTTTTATCATTTAAAAAATATGGCTGTGTTTTCTAAAATGTCTTGTATAGACTACACAAATTCGAATTGGCCTTAATTAAAGATCAGAAGTTGGTAACGAGATTTTCCCTCTATTCGGGGCGACACTTTCCGCTTTTATGGAAAAATTCTTTTAAAGAAGGTCTATTGTAAACGAAATTCTAGTTACGACAGAAAATTCTTTACCTGATTAGCCTGTGTGAACGGCTTTACAGACGTGCATTGAGCTAAGTAAGCTCAGAACGCAACTCATATATCGATATAGCTCTTGATTGTTGAAATTAGCTGTAATAACGATTGAGTAATTCAAATATGATTACTTTCGCAAAAAAACAAAAAAAAAACACAAAAATTAAAAATTAAATAATTTGGAAAACAATACAAATATAGTATAACAAAAACCAAATACGTTGAACTTTATGTAAATGTATATTGAAGACGATTTTCTACGAATGCCACGATTAAAATAAAATATATTGACTCTAATTTAATGAACGTTTCTATTTTTTTTAACTGTTTATTTTTTTACTGTTTACGTTACAAAAATAAAAGGTGTGTAAAATCGAGAATAAAATGGTTTAATTTCAGTAAAAGTTCCTTATTTTACGATTTGGGTGAACAAAGTGTGTGAGCATGTTTTAATTTGTTTTGTTATAATCCTACGTGATTTTTTTTTATCTCATTTCATGTGTGGCTGTTGTTGTTTTCTTCAAATGTTCCTTTTCCATAATACTACTTTACACCATTGATTATTAATAAACATGTATTGTGGAACAAAATATTCAAAGTATTAAATAGTGTTTTGATGTTGTAATTCCTTTCAATCACTAGTGATGTTTTGAATAAATGCGTATATTTATAAAACAATTGTTTTTTATTGTATAGAAACAACAGTTTAAATAGTTAGTACATTTAATACAACTCGTCTTAAAGTATGGCTTGTAAAAAGTTATTATCCTAAAGTGCCCGCAAACTGACTTTGATATTAATCGTCCCGCCGATAAAACGTAGAAGAGGAAAGCTGACCGACACGTTTGAAACGCTGCTCAAATTAGATAAAGGGATAAAATTTTACGTGTGTAGCAACATGGTATATCTATTACAAATAGTATATCTTGTGTTGCATCTATTAGTGTGAAACGCATTAAACAAACAGTGAAAGCGAAAGAGAAAGCAAACATAAACATAAATGAAGATTTAGCCAATAAACATGATCAATTCTTAAGCATAAAGTGAACTACTAGCTATGAAAAATATATCATGACTTTTTATTGTCGGACACAAAACGAAAATTGGCTGACAGTCTATGAAAGTGAAAATCTATGAGATAATGGTTAATCTATTAGTTATGTCTTATCAGGTTTTATTGTTATGAGCGGCGGAATTGTACATGCTGTTTATCTGACGGTTAGAGTTTGGTTTTACATTTTATGGTAAACATATTTCAACGCTTTGTAGCGATCCTAAAATAATATCAACAAACATAAAAGAAACAACATTTTTGAAATAAAATCTGTTAAAACCAATGTCGTTTATAAAAAAGTGATGACATGCTATATAAAAAGGCCTGAACTCAAACGGTTGTATATAAAGTAATGTGTTAATTGGATTGGAAAAAAAACGAAAAACATATCTATCCGACTTTAAAAGTTATATATTAAACATAAATATAACACACGGTCAGGTCAATACACGGCGCTGTGTGGGGATAGATAAATAATATCCATGGCATGTCAAACATGGCCATGACAGATTTTCAGGTTTCTTTTCAAAAGAGTACGGATTCATTTCATTAGAGTATTGCATTATTGTTTTTATTGAAACACAACTAAACTATCTTATTAAAGCTGATAACATATTAAACGTTAACTTCAAGAGTCAAGAAGTTTGTGTAGAAGCATTCACATCCTCTCTTACGTTTTAAAGGATTTAAACTCATTTTAGCCCTGCACGTGTTTTTGAAAAAGCAACATTTTGTGATTTAATTACAATCTCAATTCCGAAAACACTGAACGCTTGTGCAACCATACACAATTTTATAGATATTACTTTACATGTTATATATCCATGACACAGAACAAAGAATTCGAATATGATAGTAACTTTATTATTATATTTTACACATACACACAATAGTATATCCATTGAAATATGTATAATGTGTAAACATTCGTAAATATGTAATGATATTATATACCTTAAAAGTTTAATTAATTATACAAATAGTCATAAGTTAGTCTAATAGGTACTACTAATTAATAGAACTTTATCATTCGATGCATACATATGAACGAACACCAATCCGATTAAAAAAGATGATATTGGGCCAAGAGCGATTCTGTTCGTATCAGGAAAAACCAAGAATTGGACACATAAATAGCTTCCATGTTTACATGCCATTCGATATAAACATGTTGCTAATAAGCCAACAGAACAAAACATGGTTTGTGTCTATTATTATAACATCGGTTATGCTGCATTAATTTCAAAACAACATCAAACCCTTTTACCGTTTGTAAAAATAACAGGAAACATTATTTGACAGTGATATAATGTTTCTGATTTGATTGTTATCATGATAATATAAGAAATAACTAAGACGAAGGCTCAGTGTTGTCTTTTTATATTTATTATATTGTAGTCATTTTGTAACCTGATAAAAAGAGAGAAAGACAGAAAGAGAACGCATGTAAGAGACCGTTTTCCGATCATTTTTTTCTTCTGAATACTTAGGTCCATATCATTAACTGAAAAGACGTTATGTCGACAGTGCATATATAAACCAATACAAACTAACATTGTTACCAGTCATAAGCATTGGGTTTTTTTATTACAAGAAATGACTTCAAAACAATTTATTACATATTAAATGATTGAATAACAGCAACACGTAAAACAACTTTTAATGTGTCTTATTTCCAGACAGTTATATTTTAGGAATGGGACATGACAGAAAAGAGTAAACAATTCCCTTCTCGGACAACATGTTGCGTTTTGCTACATCCTTAATTGGTACTCTTCCTCTGCTGTAATTAACAATCAAATGCGTCATTAGCTCAATAACGAAGTATCATCAGGCACTTACGTATACCTCGATTCTTATGGAATATTGCATTATTGGAACTTAGTGGCAACTGGATGTCTGATCGTCAGTTGTTGGCTGTGCTTCTAAAGGTATTATATTATTAACTTTGCATATTGAAGTACCAATACGAACAGACAGTTTATACATTTTTATACGTAAGTATATCTTCTCGAATGGATATTTTAATAAAAAAATGTCACGTGCCAGTATACTATAGTAGTTATATTTATATATTATATATAATATTATATATATATAGGGAGAAGGGTGTGTGAACAACCAGATACACAGACATACAAACAGACATACATAATCCCAGACTTCGGCGTGTGCGCCTAGCTACGGTGCAGAACGAGGCAAACATACTATGAAATCCCCATCCCAATAAAGGGTGGTTCATTCACAGTTATATACCCTGTACTTACATCGCAACACATCTCGACGTGGGAACAATTTTTACATACACAGAATGGACTATGTTACATACATTAACACTTATTTACAAACATAAAACCATAGTTGTATTAGGGCACAATCCGATAAGGATCCTAAACTACCCTCACACTATGTTAGAAACACCGCGAAAATCCGTTGGATCAAGAAGATACAGTAAAATCATGAATATATTTGTGTATTAACAGGGAGATAGTTATATTTCACAACAACGTCATTTCCTATTTCTGGGATCTATTAATAGATACTTGTTCACAGTCGATAACTTATATATAGGGAGAAAGGTGTGTGAACAACCAGATACACAGACATACAAACAGACAATTTAAGATATCTATATATAAAAGCCAATATCATAGAAAGCATATACGTTCGTAAAATATCTCTGCCTTTTTTATGAAGATGTAAGAAAAGCTTTAATCTTTTACAGATACGTCTAATATAATGCTACATAATTTTGATTTTTATTCATTGAAATATTCTACAAAAGCATCGGAACAGTTTCCTGTATATAATATACTTGTAGGGTTAAAATGCTACTTTTACAGATAGATGAGATTAAATCTCTGTTGAAGATTACATAACTATACAGGATAAGAGGTGATTGATGTCAACGGGACTTTACGTTCTACATACGGATTCATACATTTAATGAAAGAATCACTTTTCAAACTACAAAAAGTGTCACAACATTGAATCAGATAAACACTTTAAGTGTTATACATTTTAATATAATTGTGTGTGATAAAGTATTTAGGAAATATAAACGAGACATAACCCAGTGTGTATAGACTAAAAAAAATCACGTTTAACTTGTAAAAACATATGCAAACATGCATGACAAAAATAATTAAGTAAATGTGCGATATTAATAGAGAAGTTTCGTAGTTTTCTTACAACTATAATTGTACAAATTTGCAAAAAACAACAACATACATCAAGTTTAAATTCTTAGTTTTTAAGAAAATAGCATAAAACAATTCCCATTAACTGTCAAAGGATTCTGCATTATTTGTTTGAAATTGTATATATTTATCACATGCTATATCCTGTTCCTATGTAATACAACCATTACATATTTTTTTATATTACACATGTGTAATACAACATTTTTAAGCGTTTTCATTGGCTTAGTTATCGTTTATTGACCAATCGCATTTTGTTATTTTGATGCAATGCGTCAAATGACGTCACGAAATGTAAACAACATTCGGGATTTATCATTATTTTTGCGTAAATATTTATTGAATTTGGTCATTTAAAGGCATGTGATAAAAAAGATCTGACACTCCTCGTCATATCATAGCATATTTTATTAAACTCGCCAACGGCTCGCCTACTAACAAAATTCTTGAACTCGTTTAATAAAATATGGTATGATATGACAACTCGTTCCAGATCCTACATATATCAAGTTATCTTATTCATTATTGGTGTATTTATTGGCTCATGTTATGGTTGGAATGAATTTTCATTCTACGTTTGTTTGGGAAAAGCTTATGAAACAAAATAACATTATTTATGGCTGTAGCATACTTTGTTGAATATACAAGTAGAAAGTTGTACTATACATGAAAATAATAGATAGCCCTGGTAACATAACGTCAATTTCTTAAGATATCTGGAATACCTAAATAAAATGTAAAAAAAATTCCTCACTTTGTTTGCAAAATGAACATAATTGCTCATCATTAATTTTTAATTTATCAAAAGACTATTTGTTCTAAGTCGCCTGTGAATTAATCTGTATTGGAACCTATTAGCATTTACATAATTGATTAACATGAGTAGCTGAAATATGGAATTTCATTTTGTTAAATTAATTACGGTACTGTCCACCATTTTGCTTTTACTGGTGTATGTTCATTATTTTTTTTAGAATTCTGTTTAGTCATTTTACAACTGATTATTGTTGAAGTATGACTGATAATAATGACGGCAAGACGGGTTGATAGTTTTTTGGGTAGAACAATATATATTTTTTTCACAAATTTATCTATTGCGCTTGTAAACACATGTATAATTAATGATCTTAATGTTGACATTGTTTATTAAATTCAATTCATTCACATAAATACACGTTTCGTGTTTGAATATGCCACGTATGTACTGCACTACAACACAGAACCATGACTGAAAGAAAACAACTTTTATTTCCTATCAACATTTTTCGGTTATAAAAATTGGATAATACAAGAGGTCGTCATTTTTTATTTCTAATTTATCACAATAATAAGCTTTTAAAAACATTTTCCCAAAAGGGTTTGAAATTCTGTTAGATTTTAAGCAAAATGATAATTGCAATAAACGAGTCTATATATATCAAAAATAAAGTTGTGTGATCGATACTAAAATTTTTAATGAATTTAAAATGGTATTTTGTGGGTTTGCAATGATATGAACACATGATTACACAACAATTTCTTTCAGAAAAACGATCTTTCCTATCGGTGACGCAATTCATCTTTCCTATTGTTTTCAGAATAAATTTTTTTCAGAATATTTTCTATTTTAGAAATTGTTTCACCGTGATTTATTTCAAATATGTATGACGGGTAAACTTATATTTCTTTCCACACATTTCAAAGCTGCGTTGCACCCAATTTAATTTCTTTGTTAAAGACCCATATTGAGATTACGTGTCCATTAATTGCAAAAACAGGACTTGATCACTGATTGTAAACCGCAATACACTGTGGGGAATTTCATTTATAATTTCATAATTGTTAATGGATAGAGCGTATTAAAGTTAAATTTTCTGCAAATAGCCTCTACACAATGACTGACAGCAGAGAATAATTATGTTTCCAACGACTTAGTTTATGACAAAAAAATGGCTCAGTTTACAGATATTATTGCGTGATCCGATTGATGACTTTCTGGTTCTATTTCAGTGGACTGAACTTGTTGCAAGAAAACTTATGTGAAGAATGCGAACGCGATAAGATCCTCCGACGAGCCAGATAACCATTCTCCATCCAAGTCACCAAACTATTATTCGATTTATCATGTCACGTTTATTTGTTTTCTTTTGTGTTTTTTTCACCGTTTATTTACACTGTAAATAGAGAATAATTCAGGTTGGTGACGTGGACGGAGATTGGCTATCTGGAAAGTCGGGGGAATTTATCGGGTGAGCCGTAGGTGAACCCGATAAGATCCTCCGACGAGCCAGATAACCATTCTCTGTCCACGTCACCAACCTATTATTCTATTAATCATGTCACATTAATTTTTTATTTTATGATTTTTTCACCGTTTATTTACACAGTAAAAGAGTTAAACTGGCGAGTTTCGCTGGAATAATTACGTCATTGCGTAAAAAATGAGGTCATTTCACAGTAAAACAGAGCGACTGGCGGATATTCGAGGTCACGTGGTCATCTAGCCGTATATCTTTTGGTTTATTAGGTTGCCTGGTTATCGGGCTGGTTTAAAAGCATGTGACAGGATAAAAGTATAACGCGATTGTTTTGTTTTAGAGTTCAAATGTTTCTCGCCTCCCTGCTGATGACCTTAAACTTTATATATTGTACATTTGGTTCCTTATTCTACAGACAGTATTGTTAATAATTGCCAATATCTAAAGTCACTGTTAAAAAGGAAAGGGTGGGCACAGAGGCTTCCAGCTGATACCAAATCCAAATAGCGGGAACATGTTTCATTTTCAAACCCCTGTTTGCACTAAGTTTGACAATATGGACATTATAGGCATACATGCTCGCTTTTGTTTTCGTATCACTTTTTCATAGCAACGATTTGTGAACATCTTGCATTACTTTCCACAAGACACATACATGTGATTCTATAAATTATTTATGGTAATTATCGTGCACGGCTCATTTGCGTCAAATTAACGTGCTTCCTGTCTAAGATAAAACATAAATCTCTTTCTCAACGTGGTTGCATGTTTAATGGTATGATTTTTTTATCATGTGATATACTCTTTATCTAAAATATCCTGCTGCTAGTATACAAAGTAGCATATTTAAAAATGCGAGTAAATAACTCCAATGTTCTGCACTTTTGCGCTTAAGGAAACCGATCTAGCTGAAATCAAATTTGTTTATCCGAATATTTGAAGAAGTTGCTTTGGAGTTATCTTAAAATTCTCGAATGTTGTACATAAAATAGAAGTTGATACGAATGTGAATCTGTTGCTTTAATGATTGTTTGATAGATTGCTTGGCTGTTTCATTAATGGATTTGTCACATAGAAAATACGGTTGCAAACGATATTGTTAATTCTCCATTGCTTTACATCAAGCTTAACGCATGTACTTACGCTGCCAATCTCTTAATATCTGTAATGGTTGTTGATGACACGTCGTGCTCGCTTCTCAATAATGCATATCATATATAATCGTAAATATGGCCCGGGAGAATAAAATAACTTATTGATTTCATTGAAGAAAATGAATGCTTTACATTGCATTCAGGTTGTTTTAATTACAAATCGTGACAATATTATATAGTTATTTGGTATTGGATTTCTTGCTGGGTGACACAAGGCACTTATCAGATGGGTGTATATGTCCGTATATGCCATTAAACAAATGTGTTTGACCCCACCAATTTGAATATTCTGAACCTATCTGTACGGTACATATATTTAAGAGAAACACATATGAAAGACACAGTAGAGAACCTAGCATATGGGAGAACAGATCATTTCGTTGTTAACATGGTAACAGGGATTCCGCACTTTGCGTAAGTCCTGGAAATGTTATTAGCTACTAGTAATTAGAAATATTCTATGGACTGTAACCTTGTCATGATCATGATACAATAAAATGCAAAGAAGTATTCTGAGAGTTATTTGTTTGAGTTATTATGTGAAAGATTGATCGATTCAATGAACGGCTATGTAACCATTTTATTAAATTCGGACTCTCTGTGGATCCGGCCTTTAATACGATGATAGATAGTGAGATTAATGCCATATTTATTTTTCGCCTGGTCAACCTTTGTATACCTAGAACGCGATATAAACTCAAAAAGGGCATGGAAATAAAGATAGAGGGATCGTGATATCGATTTCGTAATATAACTCAATACAACACCAACATACAAACATCACATCAATAAATTTGGGTTTAAAATTAGCTTTATAGCAGTTGGTTTCAGGCTGGGGTAAAGGGTTACAATGGGCGAGTCTGGTAAAACAAGGATCTGATCAAAGGTAGCAGAAAATAGAAAAGTTATCTTGCTGTACAGTCACCATGCAGGCTAATAATTAAAATAAAAAGATGAACACTATTTTTTAGCGATAAATCAATTTTGTTTGATGTTGAATGAGACAAAATTGATATCGCATTTAAAAATAATAAAATGATATAATGTGTTTGTTGTACATTTAAGTATTCATAAAAATGGTGAATATAATAATGTTTCAGTTGATTTATTGTGTTTGTTGCACATTTAAGAAGTCAGCTAAGCTAAAATGTTGAATATAAATATGTCTCAGTTTATTGAATTTGTTTTGTGTACATTTACGTAATCAGAAAAATGTTGAATTTTCAATTATAGAAAAATATTTCCATAACAGTGCGATCTATGGCATATTTCTTGATATTGAATATTGTTTAAGAAACTTGAGGCATATATAAGATAAGATAAGATAGTTTATTAAAGTCTCATCATCATGTGCCTAGTAAAACTTATATAAAATAGCTTTAAAACATAGTACATAAATGCCGCTCACAATTGAGTTATAAGAGACTATACATATTATAAAAATATAGTCCGGCATTAATAGCCAAAACTTTATGAACATATTTCACTTCAACAAAGGAGAATGTTGATCAAGTTTTCAACTTCAAATATCGGTTTCAAGTAAAATAAAGCATACAAGAGTATGATAAATCTTTCATATAATTGCTTTGGGTGTTATAAAGATCATTTTGCAAATCTAGTGCCAATATAACTTCTTAATGGAGCAGAAAATTGAATAAAATTAAAGTTGTCAAGATACAAATTATAAGAAGTGTAATGTCTACAAACAAAATGAAGATGATTAAAGGATGGTTTAGTGAGTATGGTAGTAAAAGAAAGGAAACTATTCTACCCCAGAAATTTTCTGTTATACTAGCGTGGAATGTATACCGTCTTATGAAAATTGTAAACTTGATATTTAACACTTATGATACAGCTGTTATAACACAATGTATTATAGTATGATACCAGAAGCCGCTACTAGATACTCATATTTAAATATCCAAGTCAAACACTCAAATCATACAAGAGAAGAGGAATCCCTTCAGTATTTATGAATAGGAGATGCTAAAAAAGAACCATAACATACAGTGTACTATCCTACAAAATTTAGAAGAAATATCCATCATTCAGTGGCAGCTTCTAGTATGTGACTAGAATCACCATGAATATCTAAACAAATCTATAAAAAAAACTGTGTAAGTTAACATTATTTACACATTTTTAAAATTTAAACACATTAAAAGATCAAACTCTACAATACAATTTTCTTTTTCTTTCTACTAGAATATGATGACAGGCTTTTGCAGATAAATACACAAGGTTTTCGTCACTAAACATTCTAACCAATTGGTCGTCATCTGACATTTTATCATTATTTGCAAACATATTTTCGAGTGCAGAGACTAGGTTATTTCTAATATCACAATATAACGGACAATCAAACAACACATGCTTTTCATCTTCAACATAATCAGGACAATTAAAATATTTTCTGTTTGACACATCAATATATTCATAGCGCCCTGTTTCTATTCTTAGTGGCGCAACACCACACCTAAACTTTGTAAAAGCTGATCTCTATTGAAATGGCATATTACACATAAGATAGTTTTCTGTGCAATACTGTGATTTAAACTTTCTGTAAGTTCTTAATTTATTACCACCGTTTCCTCTTATAGCATTGTGCCTCCCCAACAATAGCTTCCACTTATTTTTTTCAATATCTAACAATTTCTCTTCCAACATTGATAAAGTAGGTTTAGCATTTCCAATAATATTATCTAATATATGAGCTATATTAATTTTTGATAAAAGTTTCTACAATCTATAAAAAAACATTTTTAACATTGCAAGCTTTGGACCACACGTGTATAGATTTATTAATTCTATTATCATCCATACTCATAACTCAAAAATACTGTCTAAATACTGAAACCCATTGTCTAACAATTGGTGGTTTCCAACCCCTCTCCACTTACAGCAACATTCGGAATATACTTCATTATGTCCAAAGTGAAACAGAAACCGTTAATTACTTTCTAATAGTGCAAACAAGGTCTTAAATGAGACCCATGCGAGCGAACAAGTACACGCATTGAATATTTGGAAGATAAACCATTGACACATAGAATGTTTTTTTATACATTTTTAAACAAGTAACTTAAGTTTATTTCTTATATTTAATGTAATAATGTAGTGTATTTAATTTTAGTATCTGGTGGCGGTTGTGGTCAAATTAAGTTAATATGTCAATTTAAAGAAAAAGCTTAAAACACTCTAGAAGTCACATTTATTGTTGAATATTCATTGGGCGGACAGTTTTCCTTATGTGGATATAGGTAAATCTAGTTGACGCTATATTAGCCTTATTTATTAGACAATATTTATGAAACTTGGTATGAACATTCGTTCAAAAAAACCTTTTCGCGGTTGGAAACTGGTTCAAGTGATCTCAAAAACTAAGTCAACAACACACTAATGTTTAAGGAGTAACGTTTTTGTCAAATCTTAATGAACCTCGGTCAGAAAGATTTTGGAATGATATTTCAGTCGAGATATAAATCAAAGCGCTGAAGGCACTGAAGTTGTTCGCTATTGCATAATTTGACACGCAATTCATTTTTCAAAATCAATCGCAAGTTTGAAATTTACACACGCCATTTAACTTTATAAAGTGTCTGCCATAGCGCACGGGTCGAGTTTTGTGTGCACTTTTTATCATCCTTATTATTTCATAGAAATAACTTAGACAAAATAAAAACAACATGTTTTTTAGACGTTCAGCAAGCATAGAAAGTATGATGAAAATGGTAATGTGAACTTAATATAAAGAAAATTTGTAGTCACCATCATATAAAAGGAATATTTGTCTAATATCAAATAACTACTTCACCAAGAATATAAATTCATAATGAAAGTTCCGTGTACAAAACTTTTGATTTTTGACACTAATACAAATTCAAAATATACAATTATCTTCGTATCTTGTATATGGAGGAATAAAAGTATATACACATTGCGATTTATGCTTTACTTGTTACCCGAGCAGTTCACACGGTGTCAACAACGCTGACATAAACATAGGTATAGAGCACTTTTACAACCCGTTTTGTAATAAAAACATGAATTGTAATAATTATAACAAAGTGGGTTGCGATGCATTATTACATTTCGGGTCGACAGTAACAACCCGTTTTGTAATAAAAACTTGAAATGTAATAAATGTTATTATGTTCATTAAATCAGAGATACAGACTTTTTAGAAGTAGTTTTCATGTTTTACATTTACATAATGAATATATAATTTCGGTGGTGAATTTTACTTCCAAAAAATAAGTTCCCATTGTTTAAATGATCGATTATATTTTCAATGCTGGATAAAATTAAAAATTTCAACCCCAAAATGTTATACATTTGCTCATGTCGTATAAATACCGAGATGTTGATATGGTTTTCATTTATTTTCAAGTTTTAATACAATTTTGATTAGGAATTTACAATTCACCCGACCTTCGTTCTTGTAGACTCCATAACAAAATCATAAATGCAAAAATGTATTGCAAAGTGGGTTGCGATGTCCGATAAAGTCCGAGATATAGATTTGTTAGAATATTGTTTCATGTTTTAAAAAAATTGAGTAGGAATTGACTATTCACCCGACCTTCGTTCTTACACATTTTATCAAACAAACATAAATGTAATAAATTATTACTTGGTGGGTTGCGATGCATTATTGCATATCGGGATGACAGTAAAAGTTATTCAAACGATCTGCGAAAATATTTTCATATTTAATCATGGACAGTTTCAAGAATAAAAGATGTGATGAAACATCAGTTTATTTAAGTTAATTAAAATAGTTTACAGTTGTTATTGAATCAATACAAGTGTGCAGCTTTGACAACAGAAGTTAAGCAGCAATGACTTTAAGGTATCCACTTTTATAACTCATTTCACCCTTTTTCAAGAATGAAATCCCCCTATTTTTCAAAATAAATGGGTGAAAACCTCATTTCCCAAATAATTTCCTGGGGCACTGTATAAACCATAATATAAACACGAAAATAGCCTTATAATTCCTATGATAGCCTACGAATCTTCGACATAATTCTACGTCGAATACACAGTGTATATACTAACTTCTAAAAGTGTAAATGTAATGTTCAAATCAAAGTAAGTAAATTGTAGTCTGTAATCAGCCAGTGCTCATTTTCTAAAGATAAGTTAACACGTAAATGCACTATGGATACT
This sequence comes from Dreissena polymorpha, assembly GCF_020536995.1. Taxonomy (NCBI): domain Eukaryota; kingdom Metazoa; phylum Mollusca; class Bivalvia; order Myida; family Dreissenidae; genus Dreissena; species Dreissena polymorpha. The sequence goes on from NC_068358.1 coordinate 72,994,440, forward strand.
TGTAGAACAAAATAATTAACCAGTTCTTACCTGTAAATTTACTTAAAACTTAAAAAATCCTTGCCTTCATACGTTCTGCTCAATAAAACGGGACGTATTTGAGGACTTTGTACCTAAATCACTAGTTGCAATAATACAACTGCCAGCTATTGACTCTCCGCGTCGCTCGTATGTACTCAATAAAGTTTAGAGCATTCAAGAAAAACTACCTTACTCACCTGCTCGTTATCATTGTGTTTAGGTTACAATATACTTAATCAACGTACACACCAACACCTCGGCCAACGTACACACCAACATCCCGGCCGACGTACACATCAACACCCCGGCCAAAGTTCACATCAACACCCCGGCCAGCGTACACACCAACTCCCCGGTCAACGTACACACCAATACGCCGGCCAACGTACACACCAACACTCCGGCCAACGTACACATCAACACCCCGGCCAACGTACACACTAACACTCCGGCCAACGTACACACCAACACTCCGGCCAACGTACACACCAATACCCCGGCCAACGTACACACCAACACCCCGGCCAACATACACACCAATACTCCTGCCAACGTACACACCAACACCCCGGCCAACGTACACACCAACACCCCGGCCAACGTACACACCAACACCCCGGCCAACGTACACACCAATACGCCGGCCAACGTACACACCAACACGCCGGCAAACGTACACACCAACACGCCGGCCATCGTTCACACCAACACTCCGGCCAACGTACACACCAACACCCCGGCCAACGTGCACACCCGATCAGTGGAATAAGTGTCAGGATATATGCAGAATCTGGTGTTTTTTCGAGTTATATTTTAGTGAATACAATTAATTTATTAACAAGTATGTTAGTTTTTGTTGTACAGCCCTTTTAAACGCTTTAGGACAGACCGACAGACAAACAAACAGACAGACAGACAAGTTCACTCCTAAATACCCCCCCCTAAACTTCGTTTGTGGGGGTATAATAAGGTCGTTTTATTTGTCTATTTTTCACATTCAAAATGATTGAAGTGGACATACTAGTAAATGAAAAGTTCGTTATATATTTGAAGACAGATAAAGTTGCCATTGATGTGGTTTTGTTGCTTAAAGGGATCTTTTCACGTTTTGGTAAATTGACAAACTTGAAAAAAGTTGTTTCAGATTCGCCGATTTTCGTTTAAGTTATGATGTTTGTGAGGAATCAGTAATACTGAACATTTACCATGGTCTAATATAGTCATTATATGCATCTTTTGACGACTTAAAAACCTGAAAATTATAAAGCGTTGTAACGCGAAACGATTGAATAATTTGGAGAGTTCTGTTATTGTCGTTTAATTTTGTGAAACTACGAAGATTGCTTATATAAAGTATAAAATACGTCACTCATACATACTTGGCAGGATGGCCGAGCGGTGTATTTGGTTTTTACTCCAGGACTCCGGGGGTCACTGGTTCGAGCCCTGATGAGGGCTACATTTTTTTCCTTTTTTAAAATTTTATTCTTGATTTTTTACTTGAGCTTTTTCAATCAAATGTTTACTTTTATCATTATAAAGCCTTTAATGACAAACTTCAAAACATGCCAAAATCTATTAAAAGGCCATAACATAACATAACATTTATTCGGCATTAAAAAGCATATTGCAAATTTATAGCCTATACACACTATGTGTTTGCGATAGCAAAGACATGGTACATGAATTTGAGAAGTACAACATAAAATGATGTATACAAATAGTGGGTAAAACAAAAAAGAAAAAACATGTCAAAATCATTCAAAGAATTGAATCAATTAGTCATTTACATAATGAATATATAATTTCGGTGGTGAATTTCATTTCCAAAAAAAAAGTTCCCATTGTTTAAATGATCGATTATATTTTCAATGCTGGATAAAATTAAAAAATTCAAAATTGTTTAATTACACAGACTCAGTTAAGGATGTTCGATCGTTTCGTGATTTTAAAAAAAATATCCAGAATGCTATAATTTTTTGTAGGGTGATTAATGGATATGTATCTGAAGTAAATATCAAATAAAAAAGGGGGGTCACCGTGAATAATTTTGAGATATTGACGGTTTTTAAATGCCATGTGCGTTTGAGAAAAGGTCATTTTTGCGGGGAATAAAATTGGGGGTACGGTAAAACGTTTGTGTGTAAAACATTTAAAATGGACTAGTAGTATTGAGATTGTATTAGATCAGCAACTGTAACATTTGTATTATCATACTGAACACATTTAAAACCAAAAATATTGGAAATGGTAAAAAGTAATGAGACATAAGTATGACTAGTTTTTTGTTTGTTTTGAACTTTTTATTTCACAGTTCAAAAATCGATGACATACAATACAGATACAAATTTCTGTTGATGTAATTTTCATATTCATTTGAAGTTCCCAATAATTAAAGTAAACTAGCTTAGCATAAAAATGAAGTAAAGAAATTGATAGGTCACCGCGGATTTTTTTTGGCTACAGACCTTTTAATATGGACTTAATTTCAAAAATATAATTACTCACATTGTAATAGTAATTAAAACAAATCTATATAAAAACTGCTCCATAACAAATAAAGTTATCAACTGAAATTTGATACACGTACAAATATTTATTATATACATACTTATGGAAATATTTCAGATGTAACACATGAAAAAAAACATGTTGATGTTCAAATAAACATCTTTAATTACCCCACCCACCTGTTACCCATGTTTAGTACAGTCCGTGGGCACCTCCCGTGTGCAAAAAAGAGTGAAAGCTAATTTATATATCAATTTTTAGGTAAATGTCTGAAGTGTCAGAAAATGTTGGGTGGACGTGCCGCGTGATGGTACGGTTTTTGTATTATGTAATTGTGTTTGGTTGCCATGGTAACAGTTTCGAAATACTTCTATTTCCAGTTTAAGTGCTAAAAAGGTCCCATAATCGTTTTTTTATTCTGGGTTTATGATATTAAATTACTTTATCACAAAAATATTTTAAATGAGATCACACACACGCTATTAATGATGGTAAACTGTACTAGTATTCGGATAAATTGAAATTGGGATAGCATTCAAATTACTGTTGACTATTGCATACGTTTTTGATATAGGAGACACACTTTTATCATAAGTAAGGTTTCAAATATTAGATTGACAAAGAATCAATGGGGTTAATTAATTAGTTATTGCATAATTTATAACAAATGTGTGTAAACCTGTAACAGATAAAAGTAAATGGTTGTATAATGATCACCTTGTAATTACAATATAAAACTATGGAAGAATACAATACTTCATTTATCAACGGTATGATTAATGCAAACCATAGCTTGTGTACATAACTGAGCTGTTATCAAATTCGACTAAGAGCCATGTACACACATTACATTTTACACCATACGCTTAATACAATACGAATACATTGCTTTCAAGCTATAATCAATGTAAAATTTACATATCAACATTGTGCATGTACTACACATTTGCACTGAATATATGACAAACATGAGTACATATGTAACAGAGTCAGTCAAATATATGATATATAGCATTATATTTTTTGCATTCTAAATAATCAAAATACAAAAAAAAGAAATATAACTTGAGTCACCAACAGTCGGTCGTCATTATTTAAGACTATATTTATAACTTAATATTTATAACATAGAAGAAGATGTTTAAAGGAAAAGTTGACGCACGCACGACGGACACAGGATCATGACATAAGCCCTGCTGGCCTTTGGCCAGTGGAGCTAAAAACAACATTGAATACAATAAGCGGGGCAATAATGTTTCACACACCATCTGTGGTTTAATGCACTGCCAAAAATATCTTTCAACTTAGGTGAAACATGAGAAATACAACTGACATAAGAATCACAACATCGAGAAGGAAAAACAATTTCATAGCTAATCTATATACAAGATGCAAATTACAATTGGTTAGATGTCAGGCAACAAATAACTCGCTATTGCACATATTATTTTCTCTGATTTTGTTACTCTGATTTGTCCGTTTGTAACCTCTGACAGGGGGCTCCTCAAACCACTCAGTCCGTTTCTTTTTGATTCAATACTCAAATGTTTAAGTTGCAATCCACTTCCTGCAACTTTCCTTGTAATACCTTGACTTATAACTTATATGATTTTATATTTGGTAATATTTCTTTTAACATTTTTAAGTATCTAAAAAGCCACAAATATTTTGCTGAAACTCAAACATTTTTCCACAAGTATGGACAGCATGGAGCAACACTTTACAATCAGATACACTCTATGTTATGCCCAACTAAAATTTCTGGTGAAAATTTCTGTAAGAATGTTATAAAACGTGTCAATGCAGATTTGATGGGGACAGCTGTTACTTTATGTCCCTTAACAAGCATAGAGTCTCCAACAACTGTCACTCCACTTATTTCTGACGCTTTCAAGGACATCTTCTTCTCAGGCATCACATATGTTGAAAACTGACCAGTTGAATGCACTGCAGCTATCTGAATTATGTGAGAAGTACGCTCTGAAAAAACAAAACAAAAATTTTACATAGAAATTGCACAAAATCCATTTTAGCTCCATTAATCAGAGAGCCTTGGGTCGCTCGCCCGAGTACAATGTAAACTTCTAAAAATACTTTTGCAGTGTTTAAAATAAACATAAAAGGGAAAAACATTGCACCCCCCCCACCCCAGGACAGGACTTATTTTGAAGCTTAATTTGAACAATCGTAGAAGAGGTTCCTTTACATCCATTCTCTATGCATTGTGGTTTAAGAGTTTTTCAGTGGAAGGGTTATTGATCCGAAACAATTTTCACACTTATTGTGATCTTGACCTTTGACCAAGTGACCATAATTTAAATAGGTGTTATATACTGTCCAATCCCTATGCACATGGAAAGTAAAAAGCCAATCCGTGAGAAAGTTGACAAATTATTGATCGGAAACTAAATGATCTACCGACAGACCATTATCCAGCAAAACAATATTAACTCTCTCTTCAGAGGGGGGGCATAATAACTGTTATTATAAAAATTGAAAAGCTCTTTTCTTCGATTCATGGATATATCAAAGTAAGTTTTTGGCATCTTATTTATTTATAAATCTGAAGAAGCGAAGAGAAGAGTGTTTAAATTCTTAAATGATGCACAATAATTTACTATAGCCAGTTGTGGGTAATGTAACATTGAATCATCTAAGTGGTATTTACTATCATTTTATCAATACAGATTAAGAATGATTTATTATATGAAAGCAAAATGAGAAATAAGTCTGAACATAACTCTTGTTGCAATTCAATCATATGCTAGGTTGACCTACAATTGACACGATATCTCACATCGAGTTACACAGCAGTAGCATGTTGAATTATGTTACACATGTAAGTAAATATGTATATTTTTTAATAGAAGTTGAATTTTGGAGATTTAAAGTACCTAAATACCTGAATTGGACCAAGATAAACATCTGTATGTGCAACACTGTGAATAAGGAATATGTAAAAAATAAACTTTACCTAACCCTCTTGTTTCCAAATCAAAGAAAACAAATTCCTTCCCAGTAGTGTCTAGCCCTGCTGGACCAGGCTTGGGTACAGGTGGGGGTAAAGTTGTAACTTCAACATCTTGGTCCTCTATGTTTGAACAGTATGTTGGTCCCGCTCGTACTTCTTGCACTGTCCTTTGAATGCCTGAACAGGAAAACAGAATTTCAAATTGGAAAATGTGCTTGCACCTTCATGGGTTATCTCCGATTTTAATTTAAAGAAATGATTACACAGCACATTAATGCTTTTACAATAATCAATTTACAAACATTAGCATATGCTTTAAAATGTGCCTACTACTTTGCATATATATAATTGATGGATCTATTGAAAAAATCTCAAACAAGAAATGTGTCCACACGACACGGATGCCCCATATTTCAACTTTGTAACAATATAAAAAATAATCCATACAATTGTAAGAAACCCAGGATTCCACATGGCCATGTTCGAACTTGGTCTAGACACAGCTTCTGACCAAGTTTGGTGAAGATCGGATGAAAACTATTTGAATTAGAGAACAGGCACGAAAAGTATGACGGGCTGACCGACCGACCCACAGACAGTTCAAAAACTAAGTCGCCAATTTGGGGCATACACATGAAGAATACTGTGTTTTAAAAATAAAATGCCCATAATTAAAAATACCGTTCCAGTTTTTAGTCTTATGCGTCGCTGTTTTGCTGCACGAGCAACAACTATAGCCTTTCTTTTTTGTGCTGAAGGTCACGGGGAAGGGCCAGTTTCGATGTGAAAGTCCCAGGTGAAACACCCAGTTTATGATTTACCTGAAACAGATTGCAGTAAATGACAGAACAGTTTACAATCCACAATGCTAGAATATGCTTATGCGGAATAAAATAATATGATTTAATGTCAATAATTTACAAAAGTTTCATAATTTTATAAGACCTAGAGATCTACATAGTAACATACACACAAATAATAATTAATTTAAGCCCTTTATTTTCAAAACCAATACGTATGTGACGAATTGAGAAGATTTATGTTTTGTAAACTTGCAAAATTTCATTTTTATTACCGGTATTAATAAATAGGGCTCCAGGAAGAAAATAAACTTATGTCACTTTAACCCTTCCAGTGCGGGAACCGAATTTTGAAGGCCTGTGCAATGCATTTTGGTAACAAGAAGTAGTCGGTACAAATGATAATATATTGCCTGAATCCGAATTATGTGACACTTCTAGTGATATTCTTGCAATAAATCTAAGTTACCTCTATACCTTTGCTAGAAAACGCAGATGTTAGAATTCAAAATGAAGAGGAGAATGAAGTTCATGATGTTGATGCCCAACTAAACTTGCATAACTTGCTGTATTGTAATATGTCTGAAATGGAATTTTATGGAAAACTGTCATTACTTTCTTCATGTCAGTTAAAGTAAGATTACTATTCAAATGTTGTACAATTGTTCGTAAAATAAACTTAACCAATAAAAAATCAGTGTCCCGTATGGCAATTGCCGACATTTCAACGTCAGATGTGGTCTGGTAAAAAAGATGTTTGTAGATACAAAATGCTCGTTTTTAGTATTGTTTTTCATATCTATTGATACGAAACATGAACACTAAAATGGTGTTCGTTTGAATAGATATATTCGCGGGAATTAATTGTGGCCACAAATAAATAAAAACGAGAATTTTGTATCTACAAAAACCAATGAAATCATACCACATATAGCGTTGAAATTTTAGCTATTGCTATAAAGAACACTGATTGTTTAGGTGTAAAATTTATTTTATCAAAGTCTTAACGAAATTTTCGTTGATTTTGAGCGTTATAGAGACTTTAAAACACCTATTAGGACATGTTCCTTTTCTTTTTCACTAAGTTCTCGCATAGTAAAACATGTTCTTGAATTTGGCCAAGAGAAAAGTTTTTCTCACAATGATAATTGCAACCACATCCTTGCATGAATTTGTGAAGAGAGGCAAGTTCGTCACAATCGTGTAACACTTGCTCGTGTTCATTGTCACTGCTGTCATCTTCCTAGCTGACTTGTATCAGAGTTGATCGAGCACGGGAAACAAATGACTCCGTTCTCTCAGAGCACCACTCGTCTCTTTCATGGTCTTAGTCACTAAGAGTAAGAGTCTGTGACGCGCACGGGTAGAAACCGTGGTTTTACCAAAATGCTCAGAGTAGAGACTTTCAGAACCTAAAGAAATCAAATTACGTATTAAACATTTTTTAAACCTCGGTGAGCATTGAAGTGCAATAATTGTTATCATTATTCTTAATTTGATAAGTTTACACGTATAGAGTTAGCGACTTTAATGTGTCAAACTAAAGTATTTATGGAAAACACATTTATCATCGTATAAATGACGTTCGAAAATCTAGATCGATTAAACATAAGGAAATTATACTACATGTATTTCTTTTTGATTTATGCTGTTGAGAAGAATATTAGATTCCATTTTCTATTAAAGTGATACTATGGCATTTTTCACTGATGAATTGAGCTGAAAAGAATTAACAGGTAAAAGAGTTAGTTAAAATGTTGTTGCTGACCAATTATCTGGAAGTCATCTTGCTACCAGTTGTTTATAAAAAAAAGATTTTATATTCGATATTTTACATGACTGGTGAGTCTTGTTAGCCGAAATTATCCGTACAACAAAATTGTGTTTGTGTATCGTATGAACGAATCTGCACTACGACTAAATTTAGTATCACATCGTAAATGCATGATCAGTTGTCAAACGAAAGTACGGTTGATATATAAATGCATTCATTTTCTCGTTCCGGGATATTGTTTTAGAATGTTGATCAGGAATGGAAATTACTGGTTGCCCGTGAGCCCGGGGCCAGTACATTGAGGCCAGGGCAACTCAATTTCAAAAGTTAGTTGTCCGGCTCAGTGTTCAGTGCAATTAAACATTTAATGAAATTGACGACAGTGAGTTAATCATTAGTTTAATAAAATTCATTTATCAAAGCCAATGAAATGATTTAACTCACAGTTACATTAGGACATAATACACAGAAAGTTTGTCAATTAAGCAATGTAGTTGTTTAGTTATCATTTATTTACATGTAATTTAAAAAAAGTCTTATTTAATGACACTACATGTACATTGTACTGGGCTTGTTAGTCTTTAGCTGGGCAACCGAAATACTAAAGATGGGTGCCCGTGTGGGCAACCAACTGTAAACCGTTAGTTTCTATACCTGTTGATGCTGCATAAACAAATATAAGTGTACATGTATATGAAGTGAAAACACCAAAAAATAAACAACGGTTGCGATAGACACCTATAAACTGTTAGATGCCCATAATATCACTTTAATTGACCGCGTGTTTTTATCAATTTTCATACACTACATCACATGGTTGATAATACCAACTTCCTGATTATCTTCTACCTTAATTTGAATATACAAATAGGTTTATACGTGTAATCCTTGCCTAAAAAACACTGTCAACAACAACAAAGAAAGGCAAATATCGTAAGAACCCATGAACTGGATGACGCAATACAGTACGGATTTCGGTAGCGTAGTTAATAACATTAAAATCTAGTGATATTTGGCTCGTCCAATATCTCTATTGAGATATAACACAGGTTAGAACATGTACTGAGCATCATTATCCCACAGTTTGTCGAGTCTGTTTTTGAAAATATTTATAGACTTCGCAGACACTACTTCATAAGATAAAGTATTCCATGCTGATATGATTCTTTGTATCTGGTACATATTCAATAAAGTCGCATTTGTCTATGATACACAAAAAAGTGTAAAAATACGATAGTTCATGTAAACTGTAAAAGTTGGGCTCTCTTAAATTTAACTTAACAGTGTGCAGTTGAAATACTGCCATTCTATTCGTTCAGAAGAATAGCATTTCCATATGTCGAGATTCAACGGTCAAATTAGCAAACATGGCCGACTTTGAGACTGTTCGAAACGATCATGTAGTTCGCTAAAACGGCCAACATCATAACAGTATGCGGAAAAGCAAACTTAGTTCAAAAAGAAAACAAGCGATGTGTTTGTGAAACACTATGTCCCCATATCTTTGACCTTGAGATTGACCTTGACCTTTCACCACTCAAAATGTGCAGCTCCATGAGATACACATGCATGCCAAATATCAAGTTGCTATCTTCAATATTGCAATAGTGTACATTAAATGAGCGATTTTGACACATATATTTGACCTTGAAGGATGACCTTGACCTTAACATTTCAGCACTCAGAATGTGCAGCTCCATGAGATACACATGCATGCCAAATATGAAGTTGCTATCTTGAATATTGCAAAAGTTATGGCAAATGTTAAAGTTGGAGGAAACAAACACGCAAACCAACCAACCAACAGATAGGGCAAAAACAATATGTCCAGCACTTAAGTGGTGGGGGACAATTAACTCAAAAATACAAATATCTTTTCCTGTAATGCCGCCAAGGGCTTTGGTGGCGGCCATCCGCCAGTCTGCACTACCGCAGACTTGATCGCCGTGGCTTTTGTTTGTGCTGCTTATTGTAAAAATTAAATTAAAAGAGAAACGTTCATACATGTTTATGCTTTTATTAAATTTAAAGATTGTTATACTGATTAAAATGATCGATAATTTTTCTTTAACTAATGCTTATTACCTTAATATCTGACAACTTTTTTCACCTTTATGGTGGCCTCGCACACGTTCCGACGATGTTGACTCTGAATGTAAATAAACATGTGCCACTTAGAAACTACACAAACTACACAAACAAACTTTATTAAATGAAGTTTAATTAAATACTGATCCTTAATGTCTCGTATTTAATATAAAAAACCCAATTAACTATGAACTAATAATGAAGTCAAAATGACTCAAATAAAACTATGATCATGATGATATATTTCAACGATCTATAATATGTTTTTGGATATGTCAACAACAAACCTCTCCCCCTGAAAACCCCATTCATCTTCCCAAGCGATTATCCGGAGCATTGATCCACTAAAACCTCTATTTCTTCATCGCACCAATTTGTTGCTCGGGCGACCATCTTGTCTAAAAGTCGTCTGACATAGCGCATTGTGTACACACTGGTCTTACTACCTAGTGACGTCGCCATCTATGTATAGAATGGACATAGCGCGCCAACTTACTTTAGAATGTTTTTCAACCTCCATTTGAAGATCAAAGACTGGTTTAACGTTCGTGAGATTCGTAAGAATTCTTAAGTGTTCGAACAAGATTATGAAACGTTCGTAGGCATTTGCGTAAAATTATTTGTACGTATTTATCGCAGAATACCTACGAAAAACTTCAGAATTGTGTATGAAACGGGGCCATTAACTCTGTTCGACGACGTTGAACCCCTTAATTATCTGTTTATATACCGCTGATTGTTAAACTGTATTTTCGTTAGTTTCGGTGTCCCTAGTTCTTTACCCAAGAACGCTGTGTTAAATGACTTTATGAAATAGCTTGGTTGACAGACGTTCGATTTACGATGGAAGCCGAGGCTCCGAACTCGATGGTATGTTAAATTAATATTGTACATTGAGGGTATTGATTATTAAAATGAAAATGCACTTTAATGATATTTTAACTAGATCATGTACGTAAAAAATCGGCCACCCTATTAAAAGCTTTTCAGCGATACCGATCACATTTTTTGTATCCGTATCATCAAAAGTCACTGTTATAACAGGATTTAATATTTGATCACATGGGAAATATGACGTCATCCAGCGCGCACTTATAATAAGGTGCGACATGGGGGCAAACTTAGCTTTAAGGTAGCGCACCCCTTATGATATCCCGTGATTTATTTTACGATCATTGCCAATCTTCAATGATCGGTTATTTCCGAGAGATGCATTTTTTTTTTCAAACTTCGAATTTTGATATATGTTTACGTAATTCCTTTAGAATACATTATTTTCACAATAAATATTGACTGGATCCAAATATCATCTGAAAAATACGAGTTCGCGATTTCTTAACAGATCGACGAGCCTTTTTACCTGTTTACTTATGGATATCTAATTTAAGCTTGCACTAATGAGAAGTTGTCGTGGCCGAGTGGTTAAGGCGATTGACCTTACATTTTTTGGGAGCTTCCCGCGCAGGTTCGAATCCTGCCGACATCGCATACTTTTTGCGATGCGTTTTATTTTTTTTCTAACGTAATTTGATTTAATATAGCATATAAGCTATGTTTATTGTTAAATATGTTGAATTTTTATGCACATTCTTCAATTTTGTTCTTGGTATTTTTGCTGTATATAGTGTTTCTATAAAAACTAAGTTTAAAATATAGCTTAAATGATACTATTTTATGACACATTGTTTTTAACCGACCCAATTTTTACTTGGCTGAAATCACTTACATTTCATGGCGCTCTTCCATAGATAAAAATTTGTAAAAAATGAATGTCTATAAAAGAATACTTATTTCATCTTGAATGTTTAAACTTTAAACACTTTTACTGCATCTGTACACACCAACTGCATGCCCATATTTGGAAATTTGAATGAATTATTGAGCTTTTATATACCCCAGGGGTGAAAAATAAACTGGGCAAAAGCCGAGCGTAGGGGTGGTTTTGAAAAAAATCGGAATATTTTTTTAAAAGCATGGCAAGCTAACCTACAAATTTGCATGTAGTTCAGTGCAATGATGCTGATTAAGAAAATAATTAATTAGATTATATTTGGATATGTGCCCATTAGGGGTGCGCTACCTTAATTTGTCTTCTAACAGTGGACCATTATTTATTACCAACGTAGACAAACTTATGATATACAATTTTAGTTAAATATATGGAGTCTGTTTTTTCGCGAAACTTATTTTTGTTTGACCTCGTTTATCTGGTATCAAATAGAGTTGTTCTCGCTAAATATAATGCATTTTAAAAGCTAGACGAGTCCCGGCGAAATGTTCAATTCAAGGAAGGCAGCTCCACATAAAACATTGATTAATCATAACACAATACACTCCCTTAATACTGTGTATTATAATAGAGAATGGTCTATGCAAACCTATTGAAGAGTCAAGCTATTTTATTGTCCCCTACCGGTGAAACCGGAGGGGACTTATGGTTTGCGCTCTGTGTGTCAGTCAGTCAGTCAATCTGTCCGTCACACTTATCTGGATCCTGCGATAACTTTAAAAGTTCTTCTTATTTTTTCATGAAACTTGAAACATGGATAGAGGCAATATGGAGATTATGCACGTCATTTTATTTTGTTCCTACATCGAAAATTATGGCTGCTATGGCAACAACAACAAAATCTGACAATGGTGGAGTTTCATCGAAAGGGGACCATATTGCTTGACAATAGTCTTGTTAAACGTGTTCTTTATAGTTGAACCCATAGGAACAGATCTTACTCATACACGACATCGTATGCTTTGGAAAACATGAGTATGTCGATGAGTGCCGTGCACAGGAAAAAAACTGTCATTGAAAAGTGCAGCCAATGAATATTGCGTGCCGTGGTCGACACTTATGGACCGGTTGAAGGCCCCAGCGATGATGCATGAAGGCCGTGGACGTCAGAGGGCCCACACTGACCAGGAAGAGGCCGCCATTGCCGGATTCCTGAGATACATGGCTGGACAGGGGTTACCGGCGAGCCATGAAGTGTTGAAGTCCAAAGTTAGTGACATTATAAATGCATCTGGTAAATAGAATATATACTTTTAGACTTGAGAAACAATGAAACTTCAGGAACGTTTTCGGGAAGGAGGCCCTTATTATCCACCACCAGTCCTTTATTTATCAATGCCGTCGAACAGTAAATGCAAACCATCTGAATAATAAAGTTATCATGTACATAATTTAATAATTTGTCAATTAATATTACTATCCTATTGTGATAGTGCTCTATGTTTTTAACAATTATTGTTCTTCGTTGCAGTTCTTTGATTAATTATTAATTAATTAATTGAAATATCTTTTCATTCGATTCCTCCCTGTAATTATTCTGTCTTATTTATCTGTCACATCTGTAATTTTAGACAAATCCTGTCGTATCAAACGCATGTCCGGCCCTTCTTCGATTCGGAAACGGATTCGTGAATTTCTAACTCGCCACCAGCTTTTGGAACGGTTAGCGGAGAACATGAGTGCCGCGAGGGCAGCGATTTCCATTCAGGCTGTCATAGACGGATCTTTTGACTTGTTTAAAGCAGTTTTGGACAAACATGGACTAAAAGACAAAACTGGACAGGTAAAAAAACCTTAAAACTTAGTGTCTTCATGTAAAAGTAGAAATTTTATATTCAATTTCTTAGAAATTAGTATTACGTTTGTATACTAATTCAACGTCGACGAAATGGGCTGGACTGGTAAAGAAAAGTCTAAACGGCGTTTTATCGCTCCGACAGATTCAAGCCATGTGATTAAGAGGTAGACGTTTGTGAATGGTCACATCACCGCTCAAGTGTGCGTCAGTGGCAGATTTCTGCAAACAATGGTAGTGTACAAAGTTAGTAAGAATAGTCATTCCCGCTTGTATTAATCTATGAATTATACTAAACTTTCAAATATGAACACACAAGTAAGTATACAATTCTCAAAAATAAAACATTTGTCAATAGTAAAAAATACTATTATGATTGATTCATCGAATGACTTTGTATACCTATTATAATGCTTCCGCTCTGGGTCCGTGTTCACCAACCATTAATTATCTTAGATTTTACGTAAGGCAAGGATTTCCCTAACTTTCTTTCTCAATAAGTCGCTAAGGTGTCACCTAAGGTAAGTTTTATCCTTAGATACTTAGGAAAAATAAATGCGTTTTAGACTAAAGTGTATACTTATACACAAAATCATGTTAAAAAAGAAATACATGCCTAATAAAAAATGGAAACATTAACAAAGACTAAAGTGTATAACAACAATTGACTGTATGTAATACTTGTAATTGTCAGACAAAAATCCTGGGTATAACCAGTACTAATCAATAATAATTAAACAAGAAGCATTGTATACTTATACAGAAAATCTAAAGTAAAATAATAAAGAATATACATGGACAAAAGTAAACAAAATCATAATATCATGGTATACTTATACCGAAGAAGAGAAATAAAACATATACATGTAAAAAAAAAAACACATAACAAAAAATACACAATAATTATGAAGACAAATATACAAACACAATAATCAATGTCATAAAACAAACATATATACACACATCCTGATAACGATCAAGATCTAAGGAAGTTGACCGGCCGCCAGGCGAGCTGCTCTGGACCGGGCAAGGTTCCTAACCTTAGCCCGCACTTGTTCCTGTGTCAGACGACCCATTGACGCCGGTCAATACTTGGCCCTAACCACGTCCCTTGGCCCTAACGATGTCCTTCGCAAACGCCATGTTGATGGCGAGCTCCTCCGCCTCTGTCACCTCCTCCCTAACCCTCGGTTCCCACCCTGCCCTGGGTAGTGGCAAAGCCACCAAAGGGACCGGCGGCGGCACTTCTTCGTCGGAGTCAGAGGAGTCGCTGCTCTCAAATGAAAAAATTATTCCGATTCCGTTGGGAAGCCCGACCTGGACGACCTGGACGCAGGTGACTCGGAGTCCAATGGGGAGCGAGACCTGGACGACCTGGACGCGGATGACTTCGATTACGATGGGGAGCGAGACCTGGGTGGTGGCAAAGGGACCGGCGGCGGCACTCCTTCGTCGGAGTCAGAAGAATCGCTGCTCTCAAATGGAAAATATTCCGATTCCGATGGGGAGCCCGACCTGGACGCGGGTGACTAGGAGTCCGATGGGGAGCGAGACCTGGACGACATGGACGCGGGTGACTTCGAGTCCGATGGGGAGCGAGACCTGGACGCGGGTGACTTCGATTCCGATGGGGAGCGAGACCATGACGACCTGGACGCGGGTGACTCGGAATCCGATGGGGAGCGAGACCTGGACGACATGGATGCAGGTGACTTCGATTTCGATGGGGAGCGAGACCTGGACGACCTGGACGCGGGGGACTTCGATTCCGATGGGGAGCGAGACCTGGACGACCTGGACGCGGGTGACTTCGAAATCGATGGGGAGCGAGACCTGGACGACCTGGACGCGGAGGACGTGGGTGAAGTCATGACGGCCTGCATGGCGGGCGGTTCTTCGGGGATGGGGATGGCGGGCGGCTCGAAGACGTCGTCTTCTTCGGGCTCGCTCCTCTGTTAAAAAAGAATAAAACACGTGTATATTCGATATCATTTAATGATTGTTTTTTAATTTGTATCTATATATGAATATTTACCTTTATATATATATATTTAAAAAAAAATCTATATGCCGTCATGTGTCTGAGCAACAATTCTTTGTTAATATTGAAACCATTTATGAAGTATAATACAAGTAATTACATCAGGCAATTCACTTACGATGTACACTCCCTGACGGTTGGGCCGAATCCCCTCGGCATCCGCCCACTCAACTCACCGAGCCGCCGTCGGCAATGCATACCACAACTGTTAAAAAATGAAACACGTGTATAATCGATATCATATAAGAAATTGTATATTTGTTTTATTTTTGTATATATATATATATATATATATATATATATATATATATGGAAAATATTCCGATTTATATATATATATATATATATATATATATATATATATATATATATATATATATATATATATATATATATACATACATGCATACATACATAAACAATTCCGTTTTAATTTAAATACAAAGTTAATAAATGTAATACAAGTAATACAATCAGGAGCTTAACTTACTCGTTGTGGGGGTCGGCTGTCACGTGAAGTCCCGGGATGTGGCTCCGGTTCCTCCGCCCGTGGGACCGGCGGCTCCGGTACCGTCTCCATTTGTGGTGTAGTGTCCCCTTGAGACGCTGGTTACACATGACGGTCGTCACAGTACTGAATCACTCTCTTCAGGGTCAAGTCGCAGTAGTCTCTTACAGACTGGACATAATGCTGCCTAGCAACGTGGAAGGCCTCGTACTCAGTCGTCTGCGATGCAGAAATGAAAAGGAACACATGCAAATGAGAATGCTGAAGATCTTATAAGGTATCACTGCCGTTGAGTATGGTCTGTTAAACAACACATGTCAAACGCCTATTTATACTTGTAAAATGTGGCATCAATAAACATCAATAGCTTAACATTGGCGAACCTGAAGTTATATTACAACACAAATGTTATCAAATATAACAGCACATTACGTTGTCACCGGGTAAGGGTTAGGCTGCAGGGGCTATGGGTTAGGGTTAGGCTGACGGGGCTAGCTAGTACTGTCCGCCTTCTGCTTCTTGGCCGGCTGCTTGACTTTGGCCGGCTGCTTGCCATTTGTCCGGCTGCTTCCCTCTAGGCGACCGTTTCTAAAAAATAAAAGTATGCTCATTGTTATGCTGTTATGTTATAACAAAATATAATATAACAAGTGTTATAGGATTAGGTGGACGGACAGACCGATCGACGGACCGACATGTGCCAAACAATAAACACCCTCTTTAATGTTATGTTTGACAAGTTCAAAAGCGCTTAGATGCACTTTACATACTCTTGCAATAATAATATGTAATACTCTAAAGTAACCCGAACTTCAACGAAATGTGAAGCGTTGTCACGGGATACCCTGTGCAGTCCGCATTGGCTGACTACACAGGCTAATTACTCTAATACTTAACTGAACCTACTAAACAATGTAGCTAACCATGAAACCCTAAATGAGCCAATTCAATCAAAGGTTTTATTTATTTACAATTAACCAGCCGGTGTATCCCGCAAAGGCTGACTACACAGGCTAATTTCTTTATATATTATTTAATGTTAAACAAACACTAACATAAATAAAACCTGAAAGAGCCAATGAAATCAAATGTCAAATTTAGTTACAATTAACCTGCCAGTGTATTCCGCAATGGCTGACTACAAAGGCTAATGTCTGTATATATTATTTAATATTAAAAAACACTAATATAAAAATAAAAAAAGGAACCCTGAAAGAGCCAATGAAATCAAATGTTAAATTTAGTAACAATTTACCAGCCAATGTATCCTTTAATAGCTGACTACACAGGCTGATTTCTTTATAAATATGTTTATTTACTTATAAACAAACATTTATAATAAAAATTAAAAAATCAAAACGAAACCCTGAATGAGCCAATGAAATCAAATGTTATATTTATTTACAATAACTTGCTTCAAGTGTCGTCTCGGGATAGCCTGTGCATTCCACAAGGGTAGCCAGGGTACCCTGGGTATATAGAGTACCCTGGGAAGATAGAAAAAAAGAAACCCTGAAAGAGCCAATGAAATCAAATGTTAAATTTAGTTACAATTAACCAGCCAGTGTATCCGGCAATAGCTAACTACACAAGCTAATTTCTTTATAAATATGTTTTTAATTGTTAACAAACACTTATATATAAAAACACAACAACAAAACTGAAACGCTGAAAATCTTCATGAGCCACTGAAATCAAATGATATATTTATTTACAATTACTTGCGCTTCTAAGAGAGATGTTATAGAAACAGTGCTCGAAAGCACGAAGAGAAGTGAGAATCCTTTAAACGAAAATGGACCAACCCTTGCGGCCAAAAGGAGGTCCCAGTAGAAGATAAAGGAGGCCAGCCAAGCGAAACGGTGGATCGCTTGGGAGGGAACGAGGTGATGAGATTAGAGAAAGCGAAGCAGCTGGCATATGGGGTCAATGTCAGGGGGATGGTGATTGATATACCCGTAACGTTTACCACAGATACTGGGGCGACAAGGGCAATTGTATCAAAAAAAGTGTTTGAATAATTACGTCCCAAGAGTCGACCGATGCTTGTAAGGTCAGCCTGTCTGATCGGAGCCGGGGATGCCCCCATTAGAGATGCGGGACAGGCAAGATTGAAGTTGAAGTTTGGGCAAGTGACGATGACTTAAGAGGTAATAGTGGGGGAAATAGAAGACGACGCCTTGCTAGGTTATGATATTCTCAGAGAGAAACAGAGTAGGCCAGCAGACATCTTGTTAAGCGAGAACAAGATTGTGTTAGATTGGAATGAAATACCAGTGTTCCAGGTCGGTAGGCCAGGTGGGACAAAGCAAGTAGTCGTGGTAAAGATGTTCGTTGAACGGTTTGTGACTGATGATGATGGAAAACAGGCGGACTACATAGTTGAACCAACGCAGCAAAGAAAAGTAATTGTTACAGATGGCGTCAACTTAAGTCAATGTAAACCAATCGCTAGCCTGCAAGGTCAGGGTACTTAACCCTTTCATGACTGAGGTTAAACTGAGACAAAATGCAGTGATCGGACGAGCAGAAAGATTGAAAGAAACGTGTCCGTGGTGTCACAAGTAGTATACATGGACGAGGAAAACAATTTTTCATCTGTACGAAGAGTCGTGGCAAGTCCGCCAAATACTATTAAATGAAACTCCAGACTTCCGACACCTGCGAAACCTGGTCAAGTCCCGCCGCAACTAATATCTCTACTGGAGAGATCAACCAAAGACAAGACGCAAGCCGAAGTTGAAGCAGTCGCAGAGTAAGTCATCAAGTTCCAGGACATATTTTTCACACATGATTGGGATTTGGGTTTAACTCATTTAACTGAGCACCCGATAAACACAGAAAATGCAGCACCCATTGAGCAGAGACCACGTCGTGTGCCGCTAGCTTACGCAGAAAAAGAAAAGGACGCAATTGAAGACCTCCTTAGAAAGGGTGTAATTCAAAAGAGTGTCTCCCCATGGGCAAGTCCGATTGGCTCAGTTAAAAAGAATGGAAGCATTCGTCCATGTGTGGACTACCGGAAAGTTAATGCCTTGGTAAAACCTGATGGCTTTCCTCTGCCCGCGTTCAGGACTGTCTTGATGCGGTAGCAGACTCACATCTGTTCAGTAGTTTCGATTTAACTTCAGGCTACTTTCAGATTCCTTTGAAGAAAAAAAGACATCTCGAAGACCTCCTTAATATGTAAATACTGCCGCTATTAGATGACTTGAATGCCCTTTGGTCTAAATAGCGCAGCCAGCACCTTCCAGCGGACCATAGAAATAGCTTTACAAGGTCTACAGTGGCACACATGCTTCGTCTATATCGACGATATCGTTGTGTATGGCTCTACCTTTGAGCAGCATCTTTAGCGTGTAGACGAAGTTCTATCCCGGATCCGAGAGGCTGGATTGAATTTGAAACCAGAAAAATGCCACATGCTTCAAACAGAAGTCTTATTTCTAGGGCATTTGGTGGCCAATAAAGGCGCTAAACCCGACCCACCCAATGTAGCTACAAGCACTGGCTGGCCCACGCCTCAAAACTGCATTGGTTTCTTAAAACACAGTTCCAACTGCTTAACGGGCAGTGTTCAGATCGAATTAATGGTGCAGTCAGTACACCTGTCAAGAGATGGCTGCAATGCAGGATGAATACAGTGATATTGGGACGATTGCCAGAGCGTTAAACGCTGCCAAGAAACCCGACAATAGTGTAATGGCTGACAAAAGTCAAGAATCCAGACATAATTGGATAAGTTGGGATCAGTTGCTGGTAAAAGAAGGTGTGTTGTATCGCAGGGGAATATGCGATTCATTATCATCACAGACCAATTTGCAGCTTGTGACTCAAAAGGAAATAATAATAATAATAAGGCATTCTCATAATGCTGTTACAGGGTGTTAAAAGAACTCGAGCTGTCATGGTGAGATCCTTCTATTGGTTCAACCTAAAAACAGATATCCGGCTGTACATTCAAGCGTGTGATGCATGTGAGAGGGACAAGGCTCCTGTCAAGAAACCAAAGGCGCCGTTGGGGCGTCTACAGGCATGTGCTCCTTGGGATGTGTTGGCAGTGGATTTTGTTGGCCCTCTTCCTGTGACTGCTAGTGGTAACAGACACATCTTGGTAATGTCTAATCCCTTTACCAAGTACGTAGAGGTGATTCCGGCAAAACCCAGCCAGCTGAGGTGTGTGGATAAAATAGTGGATAATTTTATCTCGCGCTGGGGTACGCCTCTGTCCATCCATTCAGATCAGGGTTAGACATTTGAGAGTTAGTTATTTCAAAAATGTGTTCTATGAACAGGATCAAGAAGACTCGCACCAGCCCGCGCAAACCAAAAGGCAATGGCCAGGTTGAGCGATTCAATCGTTGCCTCCTTAAAATTATTCGCGCATATTTATTTGATGAACATAGCGAATGGGATTTGCATCTAGGAATTATTGCAGTAGCATATCGAGCAACCCCGCAAGAGAGCACCGGTCTGTCGATAAATATGCTTGCAACTGGCCAAGAAGTCCGTCTGCCTAGAACCACAGAAGACGGGGACTCTGCAGCGGTACACGCATTGAGGGTGAGGAAGCAAACAAGTCGAGCCCATGAGCTCGCTCGTATTGTTCTAGGGCAGAAAGCCGAACGAAATAAAGAATCCTAGGACTTAAGAGTGGACTTTAATAAATACAATGTTGGTGAAATTCTATGGTTCTTACGGGTAACGAGAAAAGTTGGTGTTACATTCAAGCTAGAACCTCACTATGATGAACCATATGTTATTACAAACATGCCATCAACAATAAATTTGACAATTCAAATGGATGCAAATGGGCAAAAGAAAGCAGTACATCATGACAAGATAAAGCACTACGTTGGAAAATGTGTTCCGTCATGGTTGTGCAAAGTGCGAACAAAGCTAAAGAAAGCTCGGTGTGAAATATAATAGTGCTTAAAAGCAGTTATTGTATACACTTGATGTATATGTTGATTTTCTGAATAAAATGATTACATGTAAACATAAAAAACGCTATTTGATAAATATATGCATTAACTCACAAAACAAAGAAGTGTATTTACGCCGCTACCTGAATAAGTCGAATAATCCGTACAGTGTCTCCGAGTTAGACATTGAACGTTTGGGAGACCCTGTGTCGGAGCCACATGCGGAAGAAGCAGAAGAAGAGTGGTTTGTTGTCCCGGAAGAAGCTCCTCTACTACCAGATTGGCTTACACCTATTCAAGCGCCTCAAATCCAGTCGCCAGTCACTACTGCGCCAACGGGTCTGAACATGTTCAGGCATCATTCATATGTGCCCAACCATCTGCCGCTTCCGCTTCAAGGCATTTCGATTGGCTGGTTTATTCAGAACCAAATTTCAAGCGAAATCCCAGTCTATAGACCCAAACCGAAGGCAGCAGGTCAGGCCCAACTGTTTCAGCCTGTGAAAACTCAAAAACACTGCAGAAGCCAAGTTCAACAAGTCAGTAGTGACACCTGGAACGCCCATCCAGGATGAGATCGTCCTGCAGCTGGATGATACCTCAAGTTTGGATTTCCTTGATGAAGAGCCTCTGCTGTTGATGGCGCAAAAGGTGTTTGGTGGCTCTGCTACGGCTAAAGATCCCGAGGTTTAGCCTACTCTAGCCAAGGTCAGACAATCAGCATCTCCCGCTGTATCCCTTCAGAAGTCCACAGAGGAGCGGTTTGTGACAGCAGTGCCAACGTCTCATTGTATCTATCTCAAATGAATATGTGAATGTTGCCTATACTTTTAATTAATGGATATTATTGATTTTAATACCTGAGAAGATAGTTGTTGAAAAATCTAGCTCTGATCGCATTCAGACATGTTAGTCAATTTCTGTTTTCACTTAAACATCGCTATATATGGGTTTGTATGTTTATGTGTAATATTTTGAAATTATGATTATGCCAATTTCAAACAGAAAACATGTGTTCACACATTTAAGGAATAGACCTATATTCCAATACGATGACGTTGCAATCTACTTAGTTTTGCTCATCACCCTGCCCTCTAAGTCGTCAATGACTTGTTGAATGTGAATTTAGTGAAACTTGTGATATGTTCTAAATAAACCTTACCAATTCAATAAACGGTATTTGTTGAGGGCCTAATAACTTATGCTAGGTTGGTCAACGCAGTATTTGCGGAACTCTGCTTAAATAAAATTGTTTTTGTTTTCGCAAATATTAATCGGCAAGTTAATGTGCTTTTGCTAAAAAATCTGGCCCCGTGTTCACAAAATGTCATTGACGAATCAATTTTGCATGACAATGAAAATCGTTGTCAATTGACATCGATGACTAACTTAGTGTTTTCGAAGCTATTTAAAATTGATGTCGTTCAAGATCGGTTTAACGACATCGATTTTTTCGACTTGTTGTGGACGTAAGCGGTAAAGCGGAAGATTTTTTTTGTTGACGTCTGCTGCAATTATAGTCTAGCTACAATGACTACTCAGGTACAATGGTCAAAAACAGAAAAGCCTTCGTGGTTGAACTTATTAACAATCGGTACGATCAGTTATATTGTCGCTTTAAAGGTGCCACACTAGGTGGCAAGAAAAAAAGAGCAAAGCTGGCAAGAGGTGGCTGATACTTCAATAGGTGAGTCGTAATAAACTTGTTATTTTGAAATGTCATCTTAGTATTAGTGAAGTTAGGCTGTAGATAAAACATTCATTTGTTTTGATCGAACTAACACATGCCTGTGTAACTGAAAGTAAGTACATTCGGCATTAATGGATTCAATATGTTTCATAATCATTGATATATGAACAAAAACAATGTCTTAAACGTTTTGCAGCTTAATGTTTGCAACTAAAATTATGATTTTTAAAATAATTTGAAATAACTAATAGTCACTGAAGTTATAGTCATGTTTATGTGTCTCAAATAAGATCACTTTTAAATTGTAAATTTAATTATCTAATGTTTGGTTTCATTCTTCATTTACTAGTAGCATCTAGCTTATCAAGCGTCTGTGTGTTTGTGATGATTTAATGAACGTTCTGAAAACGACGGCCTTGTTTAGTCTATTCCAACACGATTTTTAGCACTTACAGAGCCCTAATCAACAGATCCGTTTGCCTTAATTCCTGACGGGTTCTAAGATCTGATCGCCTTTTGCTTGTTTTTCCTTGGTCTGTCCGTCCTAAATCTATTAGCAGATTGTATGAAATCATAAATAGAGGCTATATAATAGTTTTTATTCAGCATTAAATATTAAGGTAGTACAACTGTAATCATTTCCCGCATTTTTGTAACATCGTTTGACATCGGCTAAAGTCGGTAAATAGCGTAACTGAAGTCGTGAGATGTCTGTTTTGTTCGGTTTATTATTTACGAAGTAAAAATCTTAAATAAAAAAATATTTCATATAATTCCATAAAAGATTGTATCGCTGATATGCATAGTACATTATATGACGTCAAAATAGATTTTTCTTTAAAAATTGTGTAAAAATGATTTGTACGTTATATATTTTCGCGACAACATAAAAAAACAACAATCGTGAATCGTAACCAAAAAGACGGTTAACGAGTAAAAAAGAAGTAGCACAAAAGAAAAAAATCTGAACGTAGAGTGTAGTAACATTGACTGCCAGTTGGTAAAAACTGCAGCGTGTGGTAAAACCCACACAGCCAAAGACACTGGGAAAAATGGACCTGGAAAAGTCGAATACCATGCTTTATGGTCAACACAAAACTTGAAACAGGTGAGGTCACAGATATATGATCAGAACGTTTATATAAAATTCACATACGCTAATCATTTATATAGATATTTAGTTCAAACATGTAAATTCCGAGAATTATTATCATTATATAATGGTCTTTGTATATGCTCTCTTTACTGTAAACATCGAGATACAGTAACCAGAAGTAAATTTGTATTGTTTTAGCTCCAATTGCCAGAGGCCAGCGGGGCTTATGCCATGGTCCTGTGTCCGTCGTGCGTGCGTGCGTCCTGTGCGTTAACTTTTTGTTTAAACATCTTCTTCTCCTAAACTACTGCCCAATAATAATGAAATTTTTCAGGGATGTTCCTGGGGTGAGCCTCTTTCAAATTTGTTCAAATTATGCCCCTGGGGTCAAATTTGACCCTGTCCCGGGGGTCTCAAAATTGAAAATTTGCTTATATAATGCCTATTTTGTGAAAACTTTCAAAATCGTCTCCTCCATAACCATTGGGCCTAGGGCTATCAATTTTGATATGCAGAGACATCTAATAGTCCTCTACCGAATTTATTCAAATTATGCCCCTGGGATCAAATTTGACCCTGCCCCGGGGGTCACAAAATTTAACATATGTTTATATAGAGTCTATTTTGTGAAAACTTTACAAATCTAAACGACCATAACCATTGGGCCTAGGGCTACCAAATTTGGTATGTAGTGGCATCCTATAGTCCTCTACCAAGTTTGTTTAAATTATGCCCCCGGGGTCAAGTTTGACCCTGCCCCGAGGGTCACAAAATTGAACATATGCTTATATAAGGCCTTTTTGTGAAAACTTTAAAAGTCTTCATGTCCATAACCATGTGGCTATCAAATTTGGTATGTAGTGACATGTAATAATTCTCTACTAAGATTGTTCAAATAATGCCCCTGGGGTCAAATTTGACCCTACCCCGGGGGTCACAAAAATGAACATATGCCTAAATAAGGCCATTTTTGTGCAAACTTTAAAAATCTTCTTGTTTATTATTATAGAGCCTAGGGCTACTAAATTTCGTATGTAGTGACATCTAATAGTCCCTTACCAAATTTGTTTAAATAATTCCCCTGGGCTCAAATTTGACCCTGCCCCGGGGGTCACAAAACTGAACATAAGACGTTTACTAGGGGAGATTACTGCGGCCGTGTGGCTGTGACCAACAACAACAGCAACGTAAAAAACCCTGTCATTTAGTGCAAATTAAGATCAGATGGTAACTGCTTACAAAGAAATTGAAGCAAGAATATGTGTTATGCATGTTTTTCTTATAAACTGAAAAAAAGTCAGGTTTTATTTTAATATGTCGAAAGTGACCATATTTCCGGATAAAATATTTCAGATGACAAGTTAATTTCATGTCTTTTTTGTAGTGTTCAAACCAGTTTAATAATACTGTATTGATTTAAAAAACACAACTTTTACGAACATAATTATTTCAAGAAAAGTTAATATATGATACAGCATGGTAAACTCAAACTTTGTATCCAAGAGAAGGTGTTGGAATTAATGATGTGCAATGTTCTAAACTATCGTATATGCTGCTTTTTAATTACTTATGATTCACTGTTCCATTTGTGACTCATGAATTGTGGATATGATTGTCAATTATTCAACGATCCATATATATTTTTGGCCATTTTATATTTTTCTTTATATAAGTTATTTATTTATCTTAGAAGTCAAATGTATTACTTTATTAAATACATTTATAAATATAAAGATATAATCTTTAGATTGTCATAATATTAGCAGGCATGTTGGTCTTAGGGATGTGTGGGTTGTTTATTATATTTTGAGATGATTGGTTACAAAGAAAGATGCTACTATTGTATTTGTTATAAATGTGTTGAAGGCTCTGATAAGGAACCAGAGATTATTAACCCTTTACCAAACACTAACAGGATTTTACAGGTTTGTAGCTGACGACTTTATAAATAATTGTGATAAAAGTGTGATCAAGATGAGCAATTTCTCCTTTTTATCACAACTATTTCTACCCTACCTGATCATTTCCTTCATATTCCACTACAATTTAATTGTCGTCTGCAACCTCTTTCAAATTGGGACTGTCCAAAATGCGTCGTTTGGTAAAGGGCTAAGGCATTTTGATTCTTATGGGTCTTGTGAATCTGTTTCAAATAAAATGCGTAGATTTGATCTTCAGCATCTAAAACTATGTGAAATAGAAAGAACGGCAATATCTTTTTGAGAGATAAATGAACCTACGTTATAAGCAAAGGACCTGTGCGACAATTCCCGGGCTTTTTAGTCTGTTTAGTTAACACCGTAGTAACGTTTTACATATATAAAAATGCTCACCCTTCCAATTTTAAGCGCCCAGTGGGACGAGGGATAGAAAGAGCAAGTCACATGCTTGAGTACATTTCAACACATGCGCATTGCACGTTTTTTTCACATAAAAAAACAGTGGAGCGATACAGGGCCATCATGGCCCTCTTGTTTTTAGATCTCGTACTTAAATTGTACTTGTATCTTTTCTTTTGTTATATTTGTTTCTGCATTTAGCAATCGTGGAAGCCTGGGTTGACCATCCCGTGTAAACATATGCTGTCCACATTAAACTCAAAACAATATCGGACACCAACTTAGAAATAATGGAACAGCCAGCTGGTGAGGTGATAGAGCAAGTTGCAACTGATTCAGCTAGGATTGCAGCTAGCAATGCTATCTTACATGAAATGACGTAAGAATTTATTATTTGGATTATCAGCCGTAACAATACATTTTTGCATCATTACATGGAAAACATCAAACTATATAAAATGTGTTGTAAAACCAATTATCTATGTTGACCGCCAATCTCCCAAGTGTAAGTTAGGCAACGTTTGGCAGGCCTTTTTATACAAATTCTGCGGGTCAGAATGCCTGACCCATTCCCAATTCAAAATACAAATATTTTCGCCCAATTAGCTGACAATTTTCTAATCCTAGAATAATAGCCAAAATAATATGTCAAAATAACATTAATCTTTTTAAAAACATAATGGTTTTGTTCTTTTATAATCACATTTTATGGCTGGTAGATCAGCAGTATGATTATTAACCAAAATACAATTCCAATATATTATGTTTAGTTGCATTCATTTCTAAATGTGATATTGCATTTCAATATTTTACTAGATTGCAATGTCAACTATGTTTCCAGTTGAAGGAAGGGAACGCCTGCAGGTTACTCATATGCATCGGTGAAAGTCCAGTCTGGTAGTCAGTTCGCAACATACGTCACGCCAACTGTTCCAATAAGTCAAGAATCTTTACAAGTTACAGGCAAATCAATGACTGATGTGACAATGACATTCATTGGATAAGTTGTGCAGCCAGTGTCGGGCCAATGACATTCATTGGACAAGTTTAGCAGCCAGTGTCAATATGAGTGGCTGTCGAAAAAATGATGCATTCGCTTGAAAAGTTTCGAAATGTGTCGTCGTTTTTATTTAACAATTTGTATGCCCCCGGATCGACTGATCGGTAGTATGTTGGTTTTGGTCTGTCTCTCATTGTGTGTGTCACTGTGTGTGTGTTCCAAAATTTTAACCTTGGTCATAACTTTTGCAATATTGAAGATAGCAACTATATGGCATGCATGTGTATCTCATGGAGCTGCCAATTTTGAGTGGTGAAAGTTCAAGATCAATGTCATACTTATATGTCAAAGGTCAAATATATGGCTTCAAAGCGGTGCAATAGGCGGCATTGTGTTTCTGACAAACACATCTCGTGTTTCAATCTTGGTAAATGTAAGTGCAATTGATGTTTTGCATAACTGTGCTGTTATCAATTCTCTATCAATATTCAGAAAATTATATCCAAAGCAGTCCTTGAAGCAAGTTGATTTATTTTAACAATTGCTTGGTAAAACATACAATGCACACGATGCTATGGCAGATGTGGCAGCACTTAGAAAGTTGCTCCAATTTGTGAATTTGTCTTCAAAAGATTGAATGACCCACAGCTTTTCCCAATTGGCTGTGTAAAAAAAGGCTTTCAACAGTGCTAAAGCACAGATCTGTCCAACATGAAGTGTAATGAAAAGGCCTATGGCTGAAAATGTTACTGAGTCAGGGCAAAAACTTGTGTATTAGACAACGCTTAATAACAGGGGTGGAGAGGATGCAATACGTGATGTTTTCATTTTATTCCAAAAAAATATTACACGAAGTTGTTCTAAAAATATGTAAGTTCTTAAACGAATGATTTGAAAGAAAATTTCCATTACTTGTTTTATTTCAGTACCTGTTTTTCAGTAATAACAGGAGTCAGATGGTGTGCATTTCCATGTTGTGTTTTTTTTTATGTCCTCCACCACTATAGTGAGGGTCATATTGTGTTTGCCCTGTCTGTCTGTTGGTTTGTTTGCTCCAACTTTAACATTTTGCCATAACTTTTTCAATATTGAAGATAGCAATTTCATATTTGGCATGCATGTCATGATGTGTATCTCATGAAGCTGCCCATTTTGAGTGTTGAACGGTCAAGGTCATCCTTCAAGGTCAAAGATATAGCTTCAAAGCAGCGCAGAAGGGGACATAGTGTTTCCGATAAACACATTTTCCTCAAAAAGGAGGAAGAGTAGTGGATCCAAATCAAAATGCATGTCAAGTTCATCACAACAGATCACTAAACAAAAACAAAAAATCTGGTAATACTGAAAATTTACAAGGATTGCCAAGTTCTTCAAACCCTGCTGCTTCTGATGACACGGACGACTTATTGTGTATTCCCAGTACTAGTATTTCAATTCCCTCTTCTTCTGATGAATCAGAAAAAGCATTTTGTCCTAAATGCAACAAATTGTTCATTGATAGAGATAACTGTGATAGTTGTGACAATTGGTATGATAGGAAATGTGCTGGTTTGACGAATGCCTTAAAGTGGAAGAAATTTTTGAAGAAAAACAGCAAATTTCTGTGTGTGTAGTGTCAGTCATACATTTGATATACAGGTCATTTTAAATATGCTCAGCTGGTGTTATTTTATTTCTACAGTCGTTGACCAAGTTGTTATTAGCCAATAAAGATGAGACAATCACACAATCTTATTAAGATATGTAATGATATGAAAGAGGATGATATGATATGTATAATGTACCGATATGATACAGTCTAACACAACATAGGTGAATACAATGAACAGTTCAATGTTTAGTTCAATAAACAAATGGAATCTCATGAAATTTTTCGTATGTCATATTTCTACTTGTTATTGGTTATTTCACCTTATTTATCTTATTTAAGTTTTTAAATAAACAATTTAAACAATATGACTCTTTATTTTATTCTTACCGGTGGTTTAAAGAGAAATATCAGTGAAATAAAACTGGTATTGCACTGTTTTAAACAGTGAAAAATAACAAGTGAAAATATCGTTATTTGTCACTGTTTTACTGTGAAATGACGTCATTTTTTCAACGAAATGACGTCATAAATACACCGAAAGAATTTGTCCACTTTTTCGCGATTGTTGAGGAGCTCACTTTATGACTAATAAGCAGCTACTGAAAACAAATGAACTGTGTATTTAAACTAATATGTTTGCGAATAAACCAGCCATCTTGTATTATGATATGGCAGGCATGTGTATTGACACCTATTGGAGACCTCTTGTATCCATTCACTATTGATATTATCTATATCGTCTCATCTCTATTAGTTCAGGGTCATGGTTTAAAAGGTATTGTTGGTTGTGTGATAACAATCTTTGTTTATCTTGTCAATACAATTTGTATTATTTTTTGGTTAGGTTTGAAACATTGGTGTAAATAGGTGTTTTTTAATATTTAACATGTTTATGTTGTCCTTTATTAAACAGTAGATTGTTCTGTCCATTGTAAAGATTGTTTCCTAGTGTGATATTTTATGATAAGCAAACCTGTATGATAAAAGTTTGCAAAAATAATAATGTTTAAGTAAATGCTGATATGATTTGATGAGCATTATTTTAATGCCCCCGTTATGGTGGCATATAGCACTCAGTCTGTCCGTCCGTCCGAAAACTTTAACATTTGCCATAACTTTTTCAATATTCAAGGTAGAATTGATATTTGGCATGCATTTGTATCTTATGGTGCTGCACATTTTAAGTGGTGAAAGGTCAAGGTCATCCTTCAAGGTCAAATATATGGCATCAAAGTGGCGCAGTAGTGATCATTGTGTTTCTGAAAAACACATCTAATAATGATATAATGTTGTACAAATTGTAACCAATTAACTTCTGGTCAAATGATCTACTGTCTAAGTTACATAAGAGGTACCAGTAACTTAAAATGTATCTTAAGTGAACTAATTTTGAAATATATGTCTTATGAAAAGTTTGTCTGCACTTTATTACACTGGTATTAATGTCCAAACATGTGCTATAATTGATGATGTGTGATAATTACTTTAATAAGTTGAAATGTTGTGAAGTTAACTCATCATGACAGTTGGTTATAAAGCATAGGTAATATATATGTCATGTTGTTGAATTCCCAATATATTTTAACATTTGGGTTTTATTATTTTATTGAACTCGGTGCATTGTATTATTAAGTAGATAGTTAACATCACTGCATTAAAATACAATCAAAACCCTTTGAAAAACTCTGTGTATGTCATGTTCCTCTATTCAGAGTATTCACACATAAATATATATATATATGTTTACAAATGACTCTTGTTGTTTTCTTTTATTTCTTGTTTCTCATGTAAGCACAATCTATGCCTTAAAGGGAGCCTTGATATAGCAAGTATTTAACTTCATGACAGCACTTTTGACAAATAATCATTGATTCAACAAGATGCACATAAATCTTAAAGTAACATTACTATTCAAAATCAACGAAATGTTCGTACTATTGTTTGTAAAACAAACTTAACCAATTAAAAATCAGTGTTTCTTATGGCAATTTCCGAAATTTCAACGTCAAATGTGGTCTGGTAAAATAGATGTTTGTAGATACAAAATGCTCGTTTTTATTATTGTTTTGCATATCTATTCATACGACGCGTTAACACATAAATGGTGTCCGTGTGTCGTATGAATAGATATATTCGCGGGAATCAATTGTGGCCAAAAATAAATAAAAACGAGCATTTTGTATCTACAAAAATCTATGTATCTACAAAAATCTATGTAATCATACCACATCTAGCGTTGAAATTTTGGCTATTGCTATAAGGAACACTGATTGTTTAGGTGTTAACTTTATTTTGTCTATGTATGTAATGCATTGAATAAATGATGAGAGAGAAAAGTCCATTAAAATCGTAAGGCTCATATTTTATCAGGCTTGCATATGAAGATTTAGTACATGTACAACATGGTGATAGCTGGACACACAAAATTTGCTCCAGATCAGCACTTATTTTGGAAGAAAAAGTTTACAAATATGAATGTAGACATTCTGCTGGTAGTTATGACTCTTTAAAGGGATCTTTTCACGCTTTGGTAAATTGACAAAATTGAAAAAAGTTGTTTCAGATTCGTAAGTTTTCGTTTTAGTTATGATATTTGTGAGGAAACAGTAATACTGAACATTAACCATGCTCTAATATAGCCATTATATGCATCTTTTGACGATTTTAAAACCTAAAAATTATAAAGCGTTGCAACGCGAAACGATTGAATAATTTGGAGAGTTCTGTTTTTGTCGTTAAATTTTGTGAAACTACGAAGATTGCTTATATAAGGTATAAAATACTTCAAAAATGTGTACTCGGCGGAATAGCTCAGTAGGCTAAAGCGTTTTTACTTCAGGACTCTGGCAGGACTCCAAGGGTCACTGGTTCGAAACCTGCTCCGGGCAATGTTCTTTTCCTTTTTTTTAATTTATTTCTTGATTTTTTTACTGGAGCTTTTATGATCCAATGTTTACATTTATCAATATAAAGCATTTAATGAATAAGTTAAACAAATGC
Organism: Dreissena polymorpha; assembly: GCF_020536995.1. Taxonomy (NCBI): domain Eukaryota; kingdom Metazoa; phylum Mollusca; class Bivalvia; order Myida; family Dreissenidae; genus Dreissena; species Dreissena polymorpha. The sequence goes on from NC_068358.1 coordinate 73,026,379, forward strand.
CAAAATCTGTGAAAAGGCCCCTTTAAATCATTGGGTACAATTTTTCACCTGTATGTTCATCAAAGACATACATTTGTAATTAAGAGATAAAAATGCACTTAATTATTATATCAATTTCTTGTAAACCCTTTTCGACCGAAAGCAAAGCAAATGAATGCTTTTATGGAACAATTCTATTTAACTCGTTGATATATCACTTCGGGCAATCACGTGATCACAAAAGTACATCGTACGCACAAAAATGGCGGAAAAAACTCTCGCTTAATGACGAAAATCAAGGTATTCTCATATTTTATAATGTCAAAATAAATGATAACTATGCGCAGAGTACCCGCTTAGTCTACTACGTACTCTGGTAATTGTCGTTTTTCTTAGATTTCTTTAGTTTCCTCAAACATTTAGGAACAATAAACAATGAAAATTGTACATCGTCTGAACATACTTTATTTGGACGTGTTTGCTATTCAAGACCACAAACAACGAAATAAATACAGCATGTTTTGCTTGATAATATGCTTAGAATATTTTGTACAAGGTTTTGCACGTTATACAATCTTTTTTATATCTGTGGCGAGGAATTTGGAAAATAGTACAACGTCTGAACGTTTTTTGTTTGAGTACATCGTCTGAACGGTTTTGAGTACATCATCTGAACTGCTTCTGTTTTTACTGTTAATGCGATGTTTATCATAATAAAATTTTAATAACATCTGTGATCAGCCAATAACTTTATTTTTAACGCTAGTATTCTTTTAATTTTACTACAAAAAATAATAGGCAAATAAATCCTTCATGCCCATCTGTGAATGTGTGTTTATTCAATGTGTTGAAAATGTATTTGCTGTCATATTGTCAACTGTATGCTATTATATTTAAATTTCAGAACTGAGATCAGATTGTACTACACAAGGTCCAAGAAGACTTTACTATATATACCAACAGCAAATCGAATCCGGTAATGTTCTCTCTGCATATCGATGGGCAAATAAATTAAGCCCTCAATATGAAGTGGGCAAATTACACTGGATTGCTTTTTATTGTTTCATGAGACATAAACAACAGTGAACGGAATGAAACAAGCTTCAGTAAGGGCAATTGTATAACTGCTCTACCATGACCACGAATATTTGTACTTAGGTACAGCTGGCGTGGTTTGGACTAGTAACCAGGCACGAATCTCTGTGCAAGACTGTTATCCAGGGCACATTATAGGGAGGTCGACGCCGAGGCCGTCAGAAGAAAACGTGGATGGATAATGTAAGAGTACGTCCTTTATTTAAGGCAAGTGACCGATTGCCCAAACAGTACAAAATAGCACAATACAGCACAATACAAAACAACATAAACACAAATAAGAATAAAGCTGGGGTCACCGCCTTGGAACGGTTAATACAAAGCATTGGGGGTTTAAACCGGTTTTTGAGCGCTCAACCTCACAAATGGCCCAGCAATATTCATAATACATTTAAGTGTAAAAAATTTAACCTCATAGCATTGTAACTCAAATTATACAATAATAAAAGGGAATTAAAACGCATTCAATTTAATTACCATCTAATTACTTGAAGAGCAACAGAGCTACAACTTTTTGAGGAACGATGGAATGAAACTATGAACAAGTGTCAATTACATTCCTTCTTTATAGAAAAAAGATTTTAAAATATAGCATCATTTAGTTTATATTGGGTTCAAAGGTTCCATATCACATTGCTTGGTTGTTTATGTACTGCTAAAAATATATCAAACAAGAAACGCCTGTCACCGAGAAAATAAAAATAAAATTATAAACCCAATGACCTATGCATGTAGATTACAACTGGGAAAGTTGGTCGTATGACGGCACTAAAATCAATGTACCCAGGAACAGAGAAAGAGTTATGCCGTAATTGACAAGCGAAGACACAATGACGTGAACAAAATCCAGGGGCAGTACTGTCAAGTAAAAATAAAAGTATTTATGGGGCGTTACTGCAAAATTGAACTACTCATAAAACAAGTTTAGGTGATTAAATATTAAGAATCAACAATCAATAAAAATGGAAATTCCATTAAAGCTACATTATTGGAATCAAACAGTATATAGGTGTTTTAACAACTGACGACAGAAATGATTTGATGTAAGATGTGAGTCTAAATGTAGTATCATGCAGAATTGTGCCAACGACACAAAGACACAATTATGCTCAAATGTGAAAAATGCCCATAATATCATTAATGATTCCAAATTTTAAGAGAAGAAATATATAGTGAATCAAATATCATCAAGCACGTGTTTTTAAGTACATCAGAATCATATCCTTTTGATAAAAACGAGTTAATTACATTGAAAAGTTTAATATAAGCATTTTCTTTAAAGCGGGTATATACGATTTTTTATATGTGTTTATTTGTAATATATTGATAAAATATGTTACAATTACACAAAATAGACAAGAAAAATTATACATTAAAGACGAATTTCATAAAATGCAGCAAAGACAAATAAGCGGCCCTAGCCGATTGTGACGAACATATTTTCCTACAATAACCGAAGCATTCGTCTTTGTATTAGGATTGGAGTTAGTGTTCGTGTGTCGTATGAATAGATAACGTTGCAGAAATGCAAATAAACCGTTAAACTAAGTTTAGATTCACATCGTACATGTATGATATACATGCTAGCGAATGCGGCTGTACAGCCGTTTTCAATTTCAGAATTAAATATCTGGCTTATTTCGCATTTTTCGACACACGTTCTTCTTAACTTTTATTTTAATTCATATTGAAATATATATATAATTAGTTTTTTTACACATTTTATATAAATTCATAAATATTTGACAAAATCGTATATACCCGCTTTAACATATTTTTAGCAGCACACAACCTACCTGACTGGAGGAGGATTTCTGTATTGTAGTCCCTCATTTCCCCTCAACAGCCCAACCGGTCAAGGGATTGGTATGAAAAGTATCTCCATGAAATGACTTTAATAAATTTTGAGAATGACTGTGATAAAGAATTTATTTAATCTAACAGTCATATATTTGAATTTGTGAACATGCCAATCTATGTACTGTCTATGAGCATATTCTTTACCTCTCTGACTATGACATAACCAATACAAGGTACTGGAAATTTAGTTAAGTGAAAATAAATATTACATTTGTTTCATAAAACATATAACTTTTAGTTTCTTATTTTAAGCTCACCTGAGCACAAGGTGCTCAGTGGTGAGCTTTTATGATCACCATTCGTCCTTAATGCGTCGTCAATATTTGTCCTTGTTAGCACTCTATAGGTAACATTTATTGCTTGATTGTCATGAAACTTGGTAAGAAAAGTTATCCCAATGATATCTTTGTCGTGTTCGAAACTTGGTCACACCTGGTCAAAACCTAAGTCACTTGGTCAAAAAAAAGACAAATATTGTTAACACTAGAAATCACTTTTATCGTTCAATCTTCTTGAAAATTGGTCACAACGTACACGATGATAGGGCGATTACCACAACTAATCCGCTCACCGTCAACATTTTATAATTCTGACAAGAGCCCCGTATCCTTCTGACGAAAAGAAACATGGCGGACGAAGCAATATCAGGTAAGTGGGTGACAAAATGTTTTACTTTGAGACACTGCAAAATGATTGCCACTTGCGAAGTACTCCACCGAATAGCTGAACCAATATGTCGTCTATTTAGTAGTTTACCAGTCGTGAAATATTTAGAATGTGTTTACAAAAAGTCGTGTCGCGATCGACACCATTCGTACTTGTGAAAAAAATGTAATAATCAGATGATTGTCTGTGTCAGACTTGAAGTGACAGACTTAAATCATTGAATATTTAAAAAGAACATGCCATACGAACCTGTTTGTTTAAATATCTGTTAAAGGCCTAATTTTTTGGTGAAAACATGCATCACTTACATAAATATCGATGCACCGCGCAACACTGATTATAAACACCGTATTTATATTCCGTGTCACTGAAATTCGTGGCACTGCTAGCTTCTGCACATGGTTTTAAATGATAAGCTAGAACGAGCCATCGTTAGCTGAATTAATTTACGATAATATTTCATTTATAAAAGTTACATGTCCCAGAATTGATCTTGAAAAATGATGGCATGCTTGCACCAAAAAAGGTTCACCGGGATATATAGTCTTGCTTTCCAGTACGTGGAGGGCACATGTTTAAATCTCATATTTTAATTTATCTATATCGTTGTGGTAAAATACAATCACTATTGATAATTAATATTTATTTATTTCAGATTCATAATCAGTTAAAAAGATGTCCAGCTATGATTATGGATGGTATAAGCAAATGTTGGTGTAAAACTAACTGAAGAAAATAATAAATTTCGTTATGTTTAGAGTGTACAAAGTGATGTTGCATTGGTTAAATTTACTGAAATATGAATGTTGCCAAAACCAAATATATATACCAAAGATGCTCGCGACTACTTATATCAGAAACAAAAGGGGTTACAATTATAAAAAAAAAATACTTTTTCGAGACTGTCTATAGAAGCTTGTGAGTGCATGTCTCCCTTTAGACATTACAGCGCGGTCCATTTTAACGAGATGTAAAGGGTTCGAATCATATAGAGTCATTTCCGTCAGGTATTTAAAAAAAAATTGAAAACCAAATATTTTCAAAGTAAATCGTAAAATTCGGCACCCGGAAGAAAAAGTCTCCTTTTCTTGTTTTTTTTGGTTTGTTCAAACATAAATTTGAACGTCTCTTCCTTCTGAAATAAAAAATCAGAATAAAGCGGTGCCAAAAAATCATAGAGATGCGGTGGTGCTTTTACGGACATTGTTAAGCGGTGTTCATATTTCTATGTCAGTTATGAGCGGTGCATACTTGCTATTACGTGTAAATGTAAACATCAGATATATTCAATAAAGCATCCCATAATGTGTTGTAAATTGATTCTTCTATCATAAAATACCGTTTAACAAAAAAATCTTTCCTTTAAAATATGCAAAAAAAAAAACGATTTTTCGCGTCATGAAAGTCACAGCTTTCACGGCATGCTCAAATTGTTTTCACTTGTTTGAAGTTAAAGTAACATTACTATTCAAAGTTAACGAACATTTCGTACAATTGTTCGTAAAATAAACTCAACCAATTAAAAATCAGTGTGCCTTATGGCAATTGCCTAAATTTCAACGTCCGATGTGGTCTGGTAAAATCGATGTTTGTAGATACAAAATGCTCGTTATTATTATTGTTTTGCATATCTATTCATACGACACGTGAACACTAAAATGGTGTTCGTGTGTTGTATGAATAGATTTATTCGCGGGAATTAATTGTGGCCACAAATAAATAAAAACGAGCATTTTTTATTTACAAAATCTATGTAATCATACCACATCTAGCGTTGAAATTTTGGCTATTGCTATAAGAAACACTGATTGTTAAGGTGTAAACTTTATTTTCCGAAATACTTAACGAAATTGTCGTTGATTTTGAGCGTTATAGGGACTTGAATAGCGACTCAATTTGGATGAGGTAAACGGCAATTAGATGTAACGTATAGACTTCGTTAGGTGAAATATCTTTTTATTATGGCCATTAGGAAGCGGGGCAGTTTACCTTGTATGGCAATACCTTGTTAACACTATCGTTTATAAAAAAAAACAAATTGCTGCACTGATGTTGTCTATCGGAACTAATATCTGACAATGAAGACAATACACAAAACTCTAGTTGTAATGCACCACATGCTGAAGTGAACAAATGCATATTTTCAACATTGCGCTAGACTATCAACAGCAGAATATTCTGATAGCAAGACATTCATGTACCGGGTATAAAAGATATAAAATAGATAATAAATATATTAGTCCTCAAAATGCTTTAATCCAGTAAATTCCTCTCGAAGCATCATAACTTGCGTAAAGTGTATTTGCTGTTTTTTGCTAATGTTGTATATATGCCCTCACCCCCCAACCAATTGGGCACATGTCCGGTAGGAAGTTATTTTATCAGTTGTTTAGCTTCAATAAAATATTTTACTTCATGCGTGTGGCCACTTCTGACCCCCGTCAAGATTAAATAACACATACATGTTTTTGAGGGCCTATAAATGATGTTGCATATAAAATATAACCCTAGGTCATAATGACTTCTTTATAAACATTAAATTTTTTTTCATGACATAACATTTACATAATTTGTATTTGGCATAAAATAGCACAAAGCATTCTTAAAGCATTCGGAAAGTCTATAACTATTCATAAAATTGGTATCAAAAGGAGGTGGTAGAATCTGATAGAGTTAATATTTGAGATGTAGATATACAACTATTTCATAACTTAGATACATTAGTACAAACTATTTTATGAATGTGCATCTCGTTAAATTGTCTGCTTGTGTTGTAGTATTCTCATAGCTTTGAGATTCACACGATTCAAATTCCAATTAATCGCTAGATTTATTTACATTTTACTTTGATTTTTAGGAGATGGCTGCATTAATGTTATTTGTTTGGGTGTATATTTCTTTGTTTACAGAGATCATGCATGTGATTCACCATCGAAGCGTGGAAAGCGGCAACGCAAATCTATAGGGTCCGATATAAGTAAGCCGAATGCAGTCGCAAGGGGCTGTTTGCCAATACGCTGCCATCACACTGTGATGAGTCGAAGATTCCAACCACTCGTCTAGGCATAACATTGCAGTACAATATGATAGTGTAAATTTTATTCTGTCAATCTAAAGAGACAATGAAGCTTACTTAATTAGGTTGAGTCAGTGTTGGAACCTGTAACTACCACATTAGGAGATGGTTTATTCCATAGTTCATTACTTTACAAACACCTCAAGAATGTTTCTTTTAAAGTAATAGACAAACAAGTTTTAAATGTATAACTACAAAATGTCAACATTTTTAATACAAATCAAATTCAATAATGTTACACTTCACCTCAAATCATACGGTTTTGCCACACAGTGAAACTCTATTTTTAATCAAATCAAATCTTTGTTTCAAATATTTTCTAAAATCAATTTAATATATAGAGAAATGAAAACGCTTTTATTAAAATATTTATCGCGGGTATATACGATTTTGTCAAATATTTTTGAATTTATATAAAATGGGTAAAAAACTAATTATATATATGTTTCAATATGAATTAAAATAAAAGTTTAGAAGAACGTGTGTCGAAAAATGCGAAATAAGCCAGATATTTAATTCTGAAATTGAAAACGGCTGTACAGCCGAATTCGCTAGCATGTATATCATACATGTACGATGTGAATCTAAACTTAGTTTAACGGTTTATTTGCATTTCTGCAACGTTATCTATTCATACGACACACGAACACTCCAATCCTAATACAAAGACGAATGCTTCGGTTATTGTAGGAAAATATGTTCGTCACAATCGGCTCGGGCCGCTAATTTATCTTTGCTGCATTTTATGAAATTCGTCTTTAATGTATAATTTTTCTTGTCTATTTTGTGTAATTGTAACATATTTCATCAATATATTACAAATAAACACATATAAAAAATCGTATATACCCGCTTTAAGAGTTCATAAGTTATAAGGCATAGTTTTAGTGCAGATTCGTTCATACGACACAAAGACACAATTTTGTTTTTCGGATCATTTCGGCTTAGAGGACTGAGTCACGTAAGAATATCGAATATAGAATATATTTTTATTAACAACTGTTAGCAAGATGAGTTGCAGATAATTGGTCAGTAACCACATTTTAACTAACTCTTTTGACCTGTTAATAGCTCAATTCAACAGTGCAAAATGCCCATAATATCACTTTAAAAGATGTCTGAAATGGTAACAATTATCTACATTGTAAACATGACAAGATAAGGGATATCATCTAGTAATGTTGATTTATTTTTATTGATATGAACACTGTTTAGTAACAATTGTAAGAAAATAATTATGGAACTCGACAAATACAGGATTTCAATAAGTAGTACATTGTATACCACTGTCTGTACAGCTTCGCAAATTTCATATGAGTGATAAACGATTCGGTCTACCCACATGCATATAATCAATTACATATTTCCAAACATTATTGAACTACCGGTAAATCTCTATAATTTCAGTAGCATGCTTTGACAGACTTCAACAAAATCTATAGATAATAACAATACACAACACAAATTAAAATTATGTTTTTGGTATCCACAACAAACCTTAAATTTTGATGAAAAAAATGTTTTACAAGCTAAAACAATATTACAAATATGTTGCTAACTAAATATCGCGTGCAGCCAGTTTTTGTCCGATATTTGTTGTCAAATATTTTGCAGTCATATAATTATAATTGTCGACAACAATTTCAACTGAGCATTCTACATGTAAACAGCTATCCAATGGTTGCTCGGTGGCTTTTTCACCTTCATGATTGTTGCAGTCCACCTCAAACAATAAATTATCCACTCCAGACTCAACATTGTATCTGTCTTCATTACTAGGGGGAACAGTTACAGATAAAAAAACACAACTCTCCTGCTTCTCTTCAGTCTCTGCAGTTTCAAACCCGAAAAAAACATCGGTCGGTCGTGACATTCTGAAATAAATTATCATAATTATAGCAATTGACATGTGCTAGTGTTCCGACGTCATGGGTTTGAGCCTGGCACACTTTCGCTCCGTGGTTACTTTACACATACCATGGGCATAGCTGTTAATCAAAGCAGGCTAAATTATTCCAATAAAGTTTAAAGTTAATGATTCTCAGAAATTGTACAATTACTCAGTCCACTGTTATATCCAATCCAAGAAATATCGCACAGTAGCCCTACGTCAATTGAATTAACTTATCAACTGAGACTATATTTACCATATTCTATCTCCAACTTCAAAGTCAGATGTTAGGGCACTGAAGTCTGAAACAAAAATAAAACAGTAATGAGTGAATTATGAAATGAAAACTGTTGTATGTTAAACATACGTCGTGTATATCGTGTACAAAGAAAAGAGAAACTAGCTCTAAATTGTGATAATGAATTAATCGAAAACGACAAATACCTAACTATGTGTGCATTTGAAGAGCGCAATTGTAAACAAGGGAAGAATCACGATTGGGAAAGTATCTCTAAAATTAAACCGTCAGTTACATACAACTTATTTCCCCTAATATTCAATATAATAATCAATTCTAATTATAATCCCACAAAAGTAAACACAAATGATTAAAAAAAGACTAATTATAGAACAATCATGTGTTACAATTAACACTGCATAACTGGTCTTAAAACTTTATTTTTCAACGGGTTCTTATATCTTATAAATAGTATTGCTGATTCGGTCGTTCAACAATAGCACGCGTTCCAATACCATGTGTAACCTTAAATGCCTTGTTTTAATAACCTTTTTCAGTGTAGGGTCAAGGCTGAGGGACGAGAGGTAACAGACCCATTTCATTTAACAATATAAAATCAAGAAATTCTTTAAATGATTACCATATCAGCATAATCCAATACATTCGTTAAACTTGCTATACATGTACTTAAATTCATTAGTCTCGGCTATTATCCGGTGCCAACCTCATGCATTATCCGGTGCCAGCAATCTACACATAAAAGACATGTTTTTTTTACAAACTAAACCGTCACTCATCATGACAATGATTTAACAATAATAAGGCTGCCGTTTTCATTAAGACCTAGCTCTAAAATTTGAATTTCATTGTTAATATGGACCAATATCTGCATTTTACTTCCGTTTCCACAGGTTTTGTGCATAAGCTGTTGGAAAATATAGGTTCCCACTGCATAATGACGTTTTTGTTACTGAGCACGAATATACAATTTACTGAATGAATGTCTTAGTTGTTCCGTGGAAGGCTCAAAACGTAAAACAAAAGTAATGCTTACAGATGAAATCAAGACATGCATTAGGTTCATTATTGAGATTGATGCAAATTAATGTCCAAAATGTCACTGAAAAACAATACCGAGTGTTTGCGTAGTCTTAGAATATGTCTCCGGAACCAGGTTTCGGTGTGATTGTCCAACAGTTACCCCCTTATGACCCCAAGTACAACAGCCCAATTGCAAACAGCCCTAAATTGGGTCACAATGTCATCTGGCAGTTATGTTTTGCAATACAGAGAGTTTGTGATGGTCAATGGCCAAAATTCTGGCAGACGACTAACTTTGTCGGCAGTTCTTAAAGTAACATTACTACTCAAAATCAACGAAAATTTAAATCTAAACAAATTAAGATTCAGTTGTTATTATGGCAATTGTCGAAATTTCAACACCAGATGTGGTCTGGTAAAAAAGATGTTTGTAGGTGCTACTAACATGGTGTTCGTGTGTCGTATTATTATAAATAGATATATTAGCGGGAAATTAATTGTGCCACAAATAAATAAAAACGAGCATTTTGTATCTACAAAAATCTGTTTAATCATACCACATCTAGCGTTGAAATTGTGGATATTGCTATAAGCAACGCTGATTGTTAAGGTGTTAACTTTATTTTACGAAAAACTTGAAGAAATTGTCGCTGATTTTGAGCGTTATAGAGACTTTAAAGGTTACTCATCCAATTAATCTTCTTTCTTCCCAATGCAAAGGGATACACCATTTATTAACTCGTATTAGTACTGCCAACACTAATAAATGATGCTGTCGCTAAACGGTGCTTGTTCATTTGGCGAACAATGTTTTGCCACTTGTTGGGAATTATGCCGTTATTGCATAGCCGACTGTATTTTCTGCCTTTAAAATGCACTAACGAATTTGCACTCTGGATGTTTGGTTTCAATAAATTTTAGCAGATCACACGATTACTTTCAGCACTATTTGATGCTAGTGACGAGAATTCATAGTTAAGTGCTATTTTTAAAATAACTATAAAATCCATAGTTTCCAGGTATGTAGTATTATGAATATTTTTTTCGAGATATCGCTGTCCTTTTTACACATGATATTATTTCTCATTAGATTTGTTTACGAAGTGATAAGTGTTTAAAAGCTTTTTTGTGGTGCTTTACTTCAAGTCTTATCTAGCCGCAAATTGAACCTTTCTGAAAGGCGGTTCACAGTCAATCGTCTGATAATGCTGACGTACCGGCGTTCATGATTGTGTTATTTTAATTTTAGAATAAAAATAGTTATGGATAATAAAGTGATCAGCCTAAATTAGCATCATGCCAATGATCCGGAAACAAAAGCTTCATTCTATCAAAATTGTGTATAAGGGGTAAGCCGGCGACCAGTAAATGTCACCGAGAAATGGGACAGTAGGAAAAAGCTTCCGCAATAACAAGAAGTTTAGATTGAGAATCCAGAAACCAACTTAACTGCTAACTGTTCAACAAGTAGCAGTTCAGTATCAGACGTTGATACTTTGGCTACATTTGGTAAGTAAACAAAAACCTAAATATTGCATTGAGATTTATTCCAGCCTCCAAGGCCGGCTCTCTTGACACATGTCAGCTGTTCAAATATGTAACGTCAGTTGTATTGTAAACAGCTAACGCATTTATTTCACTTTCGTTGTCATAACCTCTGTTTGAGTGTTGAATCTACATTGTACATGTAATTAATTTGTCCCCTACCGGTTTGCGCTCTGTGTGTCTGTCTGTCAGTCCGTCATACTTTTCTGGATCCTGCGAAAACTTTTCTTCATACTTTTTATGAAACTTGAAACATGGATAGATGGCAATATGGACAGTATGCACGTCATTTAATTGTGTTCCTACGTCAAAAATTCTGGATAGTATAGTAACAAATATATATAAAAAAATCTAAAACAATCTAACAATGATGGAGCCGGTATAGGACATACATAGCTTAGCAATAGTCTTGTTTATGATTAGAACCTACATGATTGTATTTCTTTTAAGCATGAATCATCATTCTTTAACAATCATATTTGTTAATTTCAGTTATTACGGTAATCGACAAATAAAAGAACCAGTAACAAACTTTTTTCGACTTTAATAAACCAACAAACAAGGGACCCTTAGATTGACCAAGGGGCTCTTAATCCAGCATTTAACAGGCAATTAACAAAACAAACTAAATACCATTTTTTTCCAGAAGCTTTCACTGCTTGGGACACATTGAATGAAAAAGTAAGAGAACAAGTCAGCAAATTAACATAATACTTTTGCAAAATGCATATCTTTGTTTAAGTGATATTATGGGCATTTTACACTGTTGAATTGAGCTGAACAGAATTAACAGGTCAAGAGAGTTAGTTTAAATGTGGTTACTGAGCAATTATCTGCAACTCATCTTGCTACCAGTTGTTTATAAAAAAATATTTTATATTCGATATTCTTACGTGACCCACCCAGTCCTCTAAGCCGAAATTATCCGTATAACAAATTTGTGTCGTATGAACGAATCTGCACTTAAACTAAATTTAGGTTCACATCGTACATGCATGATCAGTTGTCAAACGAAAGTACGGTTGGTATTCAAATGCATTATTATTCTCTTTTCGGGTTATTAATTTAGTGTGTTGATGCTGCATTAACAAATATAAGTGTATATGAAGTGAAAACACCAAAAATAACCAACGGTTGCGATAGACACCTATAAACTTTTAGATGCCCATAATATCACTTTAATATGGCTTCTGATGTTGACTATGTGTGTCTTCATTTGAATCCAACATCAGCAGTGGTAGAAACCCTTATGCCTTCGAGTGGAAAGACAGTGGTGCTACAAGACTGACTAGGACGGCAAGCAAAACACTGACCAGCTGATATTAGAAAGACAAGCTAAGGGCCAGCTTCCTGGGGGAAAGTTTTTTTCTTCCTGGGCCCGGTTGCTAAAAGCATCGTTAAGATAACATTACCGTTAAGCTTTACCTCTGTTAAGTACCCTAACGCAGCGTAATTTAATCAGCCGTTAATTTCATGTTGCTCAACAAGTTTTAACGCAGCGTTAAGACTTTAACGTCCATGTTAAATCCCACAATCCATTCCAAATTTCCACTTCCTGTTCCTGTTATCCAATTCCAAAATGGCATCAACAGCAGACACATCTTCACCTGAATTAAAAAGAAAGAAAAGAAACGTTAACTTCAGCAGTTCGGAAATCTTAAAACTGGAAGAGCTTGTAAAGGATGAGCAAACCTTTTTAATTCTAACAAATAAATTTTCCAACACTTTGAACAATAAAATGAAAAAAGATATGTGGGAACAAATAGCAGAAGAGATCTCTGCTCAAGGAGTAGCATTAAGATCTGCAGACGAATGCAGCAATAAGTGGCAAAACTTGAAGCGAGAAAAAAAGGCTGCAGTCACGAGTGAAAAATTAGAAAGGCGTAAAACTGGCGGAGGGACCCTGACAGCTGTGGCCGATGACCAAAAAGTTCGCATTGCCGAACTGTATAAAGATTCGGGATATTTTAATGGGATTCCTGGAGGAAAGGACAGCGATGAAGCTGGTTTGTTTTTAAAATAATTTGTTTTTCATTAAAAGCAACAAATAATAGCAAGTCATATTTCTGTAAACCATGAACTGTCAACAGCCGTCTGCTTTGATAAACAGCTATTTATAGTAACAGGGATTTTCCCAATTGCCATACATTATTGAATCCAATAATCATTATGTTTTTATCCACGTGACATCTCAAAATGCATAAGAAAATTTAAGCGGGTATATACGATTTTGTCAAATATTTATGAATTTATATAAAATGTGTAAAAAACTAATTATATATATATTTCAATATGAATAAAAATAAAAGTTAAGAAGAACGTGTGTCGAAAAATGCGAAATAAGCCAGGTATTTAATTCTGAAATTGAAAACGGCTGTACAGCCGAATTCGCTAGCATGTATATCATACATGTACGATGTGAATCTAAACTTAGTTTAACGGTTTATTTGCATTTCTGCAACGTTATCTATTCATACGACACACGAACACTAACTCCAATCCTAATACAAAGACGAATGCTTCGGTTATTGTAGGAAAATATGTTCGTCACAATCGGCTCGGGCCGCTAATTTGTCTTTGCTGCATTTTATGAAATTCGTCTTTAATGTATAATTTTTCTTGTCTATTTTGTGTAATTGTAACATATTTTATCAATATATTACAAATAAACACATATAAAAAATCGTATATACCCGCTTTAAGGAATCATAATCAAACAATAACACTCACCAATTTATATGGAATCATGTCCATAAGTATCCAATTTATCACATTAACCCTGTTTAAACTCATGGATTTCCGCCATTTATGGGTACAGTATTTTATTTGTCTCTTCTGTTGTGGGCTATATAGGTTACACACAATACTGATGTTGTTTTTTACAGATGGTCGTCACTTTCTCTCCAACATGCCAGTTGCGTCGGCTGAGGGATCCCCAAATCAACAAAAACCAACGGAGCAGTTAAGGTATATGAAATAATGTTTCTAAGATAAAATAATAGTAACACAAGTACAACTATCAATGGAGCAAAGTATATATATTAAATTTATATATATAGCTACTACCTCCAAAACTTCTACTACAATAAATCAATACATATTTCTTCTACTATTAATTGTAATTTGTACCAATAAAACTGCTATTAGTAGTTACTGTTAATTCTAGCATTTACTTATACTAATATAATTGACTGCTACTAGTAGTTTTGGCTAAACTCTTATAGTTAATGCTACTAAAAGATGTTACTAATATAATGGCTAGTTACTGAAGTTGTCATCGTCGCTGCAACACCAACCACACCAATACAACTATCAATAATACTATTATTGTTTGTGATAATTATATTATGTACTATTTAATGATCTAATGCTGTTAAGAAAACTGTATTTAAAATATATGTAACTACATATACTTCATCATACAAGTTGCAAGTGTTTATTGCATATATAATTGATTTTACTTCAGTGAGTGTTGTAATAAAGAGCCTGTAAAAAAAACAAAAGAAGTTCGCAACCAAGTCAGATGAACTTCATTACTGGCAAATACAATATTTCAAGGGGGAGGTGGAAAAACAGGAACGGGAGGTAAGAATGTGATAACAATGTGACATTATATATAATATATTCTATATTATTATTCACATATCATACTTACATAAATAAAATAAATTCATCAACACTAATTATTTGTATAAACAAAGGTATTTATTTATGACAATTTATTGACTCAGATATCAAATGACACAATAAGCAAAATACAACATATTAAAAATGATATGTACTCAGGTAATTAATGTAACACTTGAATTAAACGGAAATTTAAAAAACAAACATAAATAATATTAAGAACAAACATGTAATAGCATTTTTTGTTTTGAAACATTATTTCAATCGTAATAAAAATAACATGAAAAAACAATTGCTTCCATATGATTAAGTAACATTTAAGGTATTATGCTCAAATATCAGTTCTGGAAACCTGTTATTGAAAATTATGAATATTGTTGTTTTTTTTAAATATGATTATATTCAGAATACAATGTTTCTATACATCTCTTTTGAAAATCACAAACACTGACTTTTGTTTGTTTTGTACTTATCAACAACTAATAAATTTTACTGTAATGAAAATGCATACAAAATTAAAAGATCTCTTACGTTTCAGTTTTAAATAATTGTTATGAAAAAGTCTTTAAGTGTGCAATATATGTTTCAGAAACAACTACTTGATATAAAAATTCGCATGCTGCTTGCAGAGGAAAAGAGACGGGAACAGAAAGTTGTGGATGATTTCATCAATGCACATTTTTCGAGGACTAATTGAAAACCATTTTTACTACATCTAAATAAGAACATGTATCAACTCTTTGACTGAAAATAATAGCTTTAAATTTGCTATTTTGCTTTATTGAATACAAAATTATTAACATTGATTATTTTTAATGTTGTTCATCAATAATTGTGTTAGATTATGTACTTTATATTTAATGTCCTTACATAAATTCGAGAAACAATTTTTCTTAATTACGCGAACTATCTGTTGACAATGTAATCGCGTATGTAAGTCCCGCTTCCGTTTCCGTTCACAGCATGATTGAAGACTGCATTTGTATTGTTTTGATTTTCATCAGAATCAATGTCAGGTTCGTTTAGAGCGATGCAAATGTTGTATAGTATCACGCATGCTGTTGTTATCTTGCATACCTTTGCCGGCGACAATCTTACCTGCACATATTGAAATAATTAAACTGTTATAGGCATATTAAATATAAAAACATTGAATGATTTCTAGGCTAAGCTTAAATGATGTAACGAACATTCACTAATTTCTTCAGTATGAAAGTAACTGACTTATTTGAACATTGCATATGTATGATAATGTTTTTATCCCCCGCCATAGGCGAAGGGATTGTTGTGTCGTTGTCCATCCGTCCGTCTTCCTGTCCGTCCATCTAGCACTTTTGTGTCCGGAGCCATATCTTGGAAGTGATTTGGCGGATTTCATTAAAACTTTATATGAGTATATAAATATATGAATAAGAGGATGATGAATTAGGTCGATATCTCCAAGGTCAAGGTCACACTTTTAGTTCAAAGGTCAAAAATGGCAATAAATGATCTTGTCTGGACCATAACTATGTCATTCATTGTGAGATATTAAACTGACTCTGTACATTAATTTTGTTCACAGTCATTGGGCAGCGTGTCATGTGAAAGAATTCAAGAGTTCAAAGGTCAAAATGGCTATAAATGATAATTACATCGAGAATACTAGGTAAGCGTTGAATACAGAGAAGTTTATGTTGCGAGGCTTAGAACGCAGGAAGCGCGAGCCTTGGGGAGCGCTTTCGGTGTACGAGCCGAGCAACATAAACTTCTCTGTATTCAACGCTAATCCTAGTATTCTATTTATCCCATTTGATTTTTTCAACGTGGCATTTAACATTAATAGATCTTATAACCTTAATAATAATTTTAATTCAGTCATAAAAGCGTTTTAATTAAAATCTAACAAATGTAACCATGCGTAGTGATATACATGTATTTGTTCTGGTACGCAAAATAGTCTTTAAAAAATTCACACACAAACTGTAAAACAAGTAAAAATAGCACCATATGCCTACATTCAATTTTACGCAGTATGCGAATTTTAACACATTACGACCGCGAAAAGAAGATTTTACTTTACTATAATTTATTTTATTTTCGAAAGAAAATGATCAAAATCCAATATGGCGGCGATTGCTCCTGACAAAATGCTGTCGATGTCATTATACATGTACACCATCGACGACCTAATTCTGGCTACCATAACTTTAAATGTCGCTTTTTATGATTTTTTAATCCATTTAACTCAATAATTGACGATTTTGCATCTAGGGTCTTTAATAATTATTTTAGCATAGTTAAATAAAGACCCTTATGCCATTCTATCACTTTATTCAAATGAGTTTATGAACACGATAAACTTTCTTCTTCGTCACACGCTACCCTCATGTACTCTACATTTCTGCTGTTCAAATGAACCGGAGCAGTTTATCTAATAATAGCCGTTGGTAAACTCGGTTGCATTTGCAGATTTCTGCATACAAACATAATTATGTTTAAACTTGCACAATGTTTTATTTATCTATGGTAAATACCCTTATTGTACGAGAAAATATATATAAATACACAAAGAATGGAAAACATTCCAGTACACACATGAGAAAAATTACCCATGTACAAAATGGGACGTTCCCAATTCCAGTGTTGTGCTATTTTTACCATCTTATACTTTACACAGCTCTATGCCTAACGTGAATTAAATAGGAAAGCAAACATAGCAGATTATTCATGAACTGTGCGATATGTGTATGGCTTGTTGTACATTCTTAATATTTAAGTTAAATGTCAAAAGTATATGCTTTGGTTATAAACAATGCACATTACACGAAATAAGAAAAATGTGATCAATTGACAATTCAGATATGTCGACATACAGTACATGTAGAAAACATGTGAAATAAGTCGCGTTTATAATAAATCGTCAAAACAAATGGGGAAAATGACGCAATAAGTATGTCATTTTATGACGCCATCAATCAGCTGATTTATTAAACGGATGGCAAAAAATAATGTCATATGACTAGATTTAAAGGTTGAAGGTCGAATGATTTTGAAGCTTAAGTTTTGTCGACTTTGATTCTTATGAAAAATCATTCAGTGGTAAAGTAAATATAAATAAAAAAATAACAAAACAAAAATCGCGTAATTTTATATTTTATTTCAACATTTCTTTTGGTGAATATGTCATATATATATATTTCTGCAAAATCTGCACATTTTCTTCTAATGGGTGACCTTAAAATTCGATCAATGAACCAAACAATATCGAACTAATTTTAGCGCATATCGTATGACGTCATTTAAAAAGTAGTCCGTGCATGCGACAGGTATATTCCACAGTGTTGAATACAAGCAAGTATATTCCACAACGTGTTATACCGTCAATGTCGCGGTGAAAATGGGATAAATAATAATTCTTAATAATCGCCATAAATTACATTCTCTTGTTTTGTGAAGACATCATGCAAAATAGTCTGAGTCAATGCGGCACGTGGGGATATACGCCACGTCTGTGACAAAGCTCTAGTCTCCATTAACACATAAGCCATGAAACTTGACATAGTTGTTCTCAATCATCTGGGGTTTTCACATTCAACATCCATAATCCTAGAGGTTAAGGTCAAGGTCACACATTGAGGTCAAAGGTCACAAATGTGATGAATTATTGATTATTTAGTTTCATTCCTTTACTATGCATCAAGTGATTCTGTAATAATTGTCCACACTTGTTTTCAATTATCTAGCTGAGTGTCAAATATAAGATCCATGTTGATAGGGTCATGGTCAAATTCACACACAATGGTCAGAATCACGCATTTTGATAAAATAAATATGCCTTATTTAGTAAGGATTATACCATACTTCCCCTCCGCTTATGTGGGAGGGATATACAATTGGCGTTGTTTGTCAGTCACGTCTGTTACAATTTTGAAATAGGTGGGGGATATGAATTCAACTAATTTGCTTGTTCAAATATAGTATTGACATGTGTAATTATTCCAAATATTATAATTGGATTAATAATGTGTGTGTGTGTGCGTGCGAGAGTGCGTGCTGTGTGTGCGTGTGAAGAAGTGCGTGTGTACGTAAGTGTACACGTATGTATGTATAATTATTAATATCATTTTGTGTATTATTTTAAAAATGTAAGTGTTTAAAAATAATTAGAAATCAATGTTATTTAAATGCAATAAAAAGGAAATATACAAATGCACAGTGTTATTGTTAAATGTACATACCGGTATTCACTGTATGATAATTTTGTTGAAAAGTGAATGTTAAACCCACTTTGCTTCATAAAAAAATACCTCAGAGTTGAGCACAGCAAATCTACGCTTCCGTCTCCCAAAGCTTCTTTCACTGATAGTTCGTGTCCGGGCGTGGGCTTGCTGGTATCTTTCCTTGGCCACGGAATCCGTCGCCAGGAAAGGAGTCATCATGTACACTTTGCATTGGTAACTGGGGAATATGAAATCCATTTAAAATTGTAAATTTTATTAACATATTTAAAGCGGGTATATACGATTTTTTATATGTGTTTATTTGTAATATATTGATAAAATATGTTACAATTACACAAAATAGACAAGAAAAAATATACATTAAAGACGAATTTCATAAAATGCAGCAAAGACAAATTAGCGGCCCGAGCCGATTGTGACGAACATATTTTCCTACAATAACCGAAGCATTCGTCTTTGTATTAGGATTGGAGTTAGTGTTCGTGTGTCGTATGAATAGATAACGTTGCAGAAATGCAAATAAACTGTTAAACTAAGTTTAGATTCACATCGTACATGTATGATATACATGCTAGCGAATTCGGCTGTACAGCCGTTTTCAATTTCAGAATTAAATATCTGGCTTATTTCGCATTTTTCGACACACGTTCTTCTTAACTTTTATTTTAATTCATATTGAAATATATATATAATTAGTTTTTTTACACATTTTATATAAATTCATAAATATTTGACAAAATCGTATATACCCGCTTTAATGATCTGCTGTTTATAAATAAAATTGGTAACTATGAGAGACGCTTTTTTATATTGGTACAAGTCGTGGGTCAGAGGCAGCCATACGGTTAGCTCAGTATATATAGCGCCGTAGTATCAAGGTTTCGAGATCTACATGTTGACTATAATGAAGTCATATGTTAGAAAAAACTAGACGTCTGCGTCTTAAGTTTTAAGACAGAAGGAGAAATTGAGCGAAAAATACCTCAGTTGATACAGTAAGTGTCCCGTAGTCGAACACCGCACGAGATGCAATATTATTTCAGCGATTACTTAATAATATTCAAGCCTCTTTTCCATTTACATTAATAGAGAACACGTTGTATTTAGCTAAACAATTTTAACATACCCACTATCTCCTAAGAGCACACCATCAGCAAAGTTCTGATTTTTCCCTCTCCAGTTTGCACAGAGACCCGATGTCCTGAATATGTGGGTATCATGGCATGACCCTGGCCAACTAGCATTGACACTTGTAAATTTCCCTGTATGACAAAAACACAAAATAAACTATATGCGAACACATGGACATCGTATTTGAAAATTAAAATGACAAATCAATGTAATTTTACGTGTAGCATAATTTACCCATTTAAATAACCGTTTTAAGTAACGACCGTTTTGAATCTTCAAGGGCTTCATTTAATTATCTCCCATGTTGTAATATTTCCATTACTTTTTTTATCAAACAAAATAAACATGCAACCATTTGATGAAGAAAAATGATTACAGGTTAGTAAAACATGTGACTCTTTGTCTATGTATAAAATAACTAGATACATGTTTATAATATACTGAGTATTTGACTTAATTAAAGTAGAAATGTCAATGATAACAATGCTTATACAAATTATGAATGCTGATATGGAAAATAAATTAAATAAAATAACCGTTTGGATCTAAAAATTTTTTTTTTAATTTTCAGATGATACCACAATAGTCCAATACGATGAAAACACATTAAACAGTATTTAGTTTACCTTGATGATCACAGACAGCTTGGACATATATGCTGTGAAAGCCTTTCCGATTGACATATGAAGCTTCATCATCATGAGTTGCCTGAATGCGGATATGTGTACAATCTAAGCAGCCAATTACATTCGGGAATCCAGCAACTGCATAAAAGCCTTGTTTAACTCTTTCCTTCTCTGCAAGTGCTTGATGATGGCGTCCGTTACATTTTCAACAACTCTAGATACCGTTAATTTGTGGAATCCTAGAGTGTTTCCAATGACTGAATAAAATGTTCCAGTACCAAAAAATCTCAATGTTATGAGGATTTGTTGGATTGATGTCAGCGCATGGTTTCTTTGTGTTTGCCGTTGCAAATCGTCCTTAAGAAGATTTTCCAAGAAAAAGACTCCATTCTTTGAAAAACAATAACGTGCAATAAACTCTTCACTAGTTAATTCATCAAGATGATGTGACAATCGAAATTCCTTTGGTTTCCTAAATGGCAGAACAGCTATAGCAGCCATTTTGAAACCTAGCGTTAACTGTTCAATTGTGCTTTAAACCTCAATTGAAGTTAACGGCAGAAATTGACGTTAAACTGGCCGTTAAAAGCCAGCGTTATTTTGAGCAACCCAATGTTAACGCTAACCCTGATTTAAACAGGCCCGTTATCATTTAACGGTCCATTAAGACTTAACGATGCTTTGAGCAACCGGGCCCAGGTGAACAAGAAGCTACACGGTCACAGAACGTCCCCACCACGAAAACTTGCTCAGAGCATGACTTTGGTATGCTTGATGCCTTAATGCGACTGAAGCCGTCTGCCAGTATCACTGCATATGAGTTTTGTATTCATGGTTCAATTCTTTACCTGCAGATGAAAAGGAAGCAATTCTAAATGATGCCAGGAGCAATTCACCATCAGCTTTGCTTTCTTTCAGGGGTAGACAAAAGAAACTATTGGAAAAAAAATAGGACATTTTAAGGAAAATGCAGCAACAGAAAAAGAAGAAAAACAATATTCACAGAAAGTTAAACAAACACATAAACTTGATTCTTTAGGTGGTCTTTGGCTAATAGAAACAAAGTTATCTCTGTTCAAAAGCAAAGCCCAACAAAATTAATATAAAGATGCTCTAATTTCACAGCTTCAATTTAGGAAGAACGTCATTCACAGCAAGGGTCAAAATGAAAAGTTTCAACAGGTATTCAAAGTATTATTACAACTCAAAATCAACGAAAATGTCGTACACTATTTCGTAAAATAAACTAAACCAATTAAAAATCCGTGTTTCTTATGGCAATTGTCGATATTTCAACGCAAATGTGGTCTGGTAAAATAGATGTGTGTAGATACAAAATGCTCGTTGTTTTTCCATTGTAATTTTCCGCAACGATATCTATTCATACGACACATGAACACTAACATGGTGTTCATGTGTCGTATGAATAGATATATTAGCGAGAAATTACAATGGAATTAATTGTGCCACAAATGAATAAAAACGAGCATTTTGTATTTACAAAAATCTATGTAATTGTACCACATCTAGCGTTGAAATTGTGGCTATTGCTATAAGAAACACTGATTGTTAAGGTAGATTACATTTATATAAATTTAGACTGATTTTTAGCACGCCTGAGCACATGGTGAGCTTTTGTGATCGCCTTTTGTCCGTCGTGCGTTGTGCGGCGTCAATATTTGCCTTGTAAACACTCTAGAGGCAACATTTATTGTCCAATCTTCGTGAAATTTGGTCAGAAGATTGGTCTCAATGATATCTTGGATGAGTTCGAAAATGGTTATGTTTGCTTGAAACACATGGCTGCCAAGGGGCGGGGCATTTTTCCTTACATGGCTATATATGGCTTTTGTAAAACCAATATAGAGGCCACATTAATTGTTCGATCTTCATGAAACTTTGTCAGAAGATTCATCCTAATTCTGCCCCTCTTCTCCCACAGTTTCCAAACGCCTATTGGGAATACCATTATTTAGACTAATGAACTTTTTTTTCATTCGCAGAACATTAAAATTCCATTACCTTCATGATTAACAACTAATGCATCAAATTGGTATTTTCTGATTTTCAAGACAACTTTTAAATGAGATGTTTGGACTTTTACCCCAAATGAATTTGTTTATATATATTTAGCAGGATCATAGAAAAGATTTCAAACTGGGAATGTGTCACTCCCAGTTTGAAAAAATGACTCTCCTGTCATATTGAAATTCAATTATGTTTATGTCTTAAATAGAGCTGGAGACATACACAAAGACCAAGATATAGGTATTATTGTTAATGTCGCACTTCCTTTTTAGCTCATCAATTTTTTGAAAAAAAAAATGAGCTATTGTCGCTTGGCGTCGGCGTCCGGTTAAGTTTTGCGTTTAGGTCCACTTTTCTCATAAAGTATCAATGCTATTGCATTCAAACTTGTTACACTTACTTACTATCATTAGGGGACTGGGCAGGCAAAGTTAGATAACTCTGGCTTGCATTTTGACAGAATTATGTGCCCTTTTTATACTTAGAAAATTGAAATTTTGGTTAAGTTTTGTGTTTAGGTACATTTTATTCCTTAAGTATAAAAGCTATTGCTTTCATACTTGCAACACTTACTAACTATCATAAGGGGACTGTGCAGGCAAAGTTATGGATCTCTGACTGGCATTTCGACAGAATTATGAGCCCTTTTTAGACTTAGAAAATTGAAAATTTGGTTAAGTTTTGTGTTTAGGTCCACTTTATTTCAAAGTATCAAAGCTATTGCTTTCATACTTGCAACACTTACTAACTATCATAAGGGGACTGTGCAGGCAAAGTTATGTAAATCTGACTGGCATTTTGACAAAATTATGGGCCCTTTATACTTAGAAAATTGAAAATTTGGTTAAGTTTTGTGTTTTGGTCCACTTTACCCCTAAAGTATCATAGATATTGCTTTTATACTTGGAACACTCGCAAACTATCATAAGGGGACAGTAAAGGACAAGTTGCATAACTCTGGTTGTCATTTTTACGGACTTATGGCCCTTTTTTGACTTAGTAACTTTGAATATATGGCGGCAGCCCGTTATCTTGTCCGGGGCATTACTCTTAAAAGTACTTTAGATATCAAGTTCAAAATTCAAAGATGCATAGATCTCAATGAGGGGGAGTGCAGTGCAACAGAACCACAACTCTTTCTTTCCTACTGTTTGAGTTATTGCCATTTGTTATTTTAAATTCTTAATTTTTTGTGCAGGGTATACGTATCTTTAAAAGTATATGAGATATTGACTTGAAACTTTAAAGAGGCAAAGATCTCATTGAGGGGAATTGCAGTGGACAATAACAATAACCCTTGTTTTTTTAATATTTAATTTTTGTCCGTATAATATCTTTACAAGTAATTGAAATATCGACTTGCAAATTGATATATGTATCGATCTCATTAGGGGGAAGTGCAGTGCACAAGAATCATAACTCTTGCTTCCCTACTTTTTGAGTTATTGCCCTTTGATTTTTGAATACTTAAATTTGCTCTCATACTTTTTAAGTTATTGCCAATCAGGCGACACATCCGTCCCACAGAGTTCTAGTTATTTGTTTTTTGTTTTCCAGTTTATAATTTCTGTCCACCTTGTTATCCATAATCCCCCACCATAGGCGGAGGGATATTGTTTTGGCGTTGTCCTTCCGGCACTGTTCTGTCTGGAACCATATCTTGGAAGTGCTTTGGCGGATTTCATTTAAACTTGGTATGAGTATATATATGGATAAGAGGATGATGCACGCCAAATGGCATTGTACACCATCTGTTAATAACGGAGTTATGGCCCTTTGTATATTGACAAAATGATTTTTTTAGTGTCAAATATAACAATTTTGTGTCCAGAAGCATATTGGCGGGTGATATCAATTCAACGAATTTGCTTGTTCTCCTGGAAATCTATTGTGATCATCTTTTTTGAGTTGTCCTATTGTATTTAATAGGAACTTTATTTGACTGGGTAATGACTGCTTTAAATTTCCTTTTCAGAAAGAATCCTTGATTGCAAACTGTTGCACTGTTTAGTTCTTTTTTTAAAACTTTAATGTTAAGGAGTTGTTTTGTAATCACAATGTAAACGTTTTCAATATGATCCATAATCATGTTTTTTGATAAACGTAGATAATTTAAATTACAATTTGATGAAGATACATTCATTAAGATATGAAGGTGACACAGTTATACACATGATGCCAAATGTATAGTTTGTATACCCTTTAATTGTTTACAAAAAATGAGAGCAACATATATAAAAGCATATTACATGTACATTAAGTATTCTTTATTTTATGCCTTTGACAGTTATAGTTCTTAAATTTGTATTTGTTACATATATGCTTTTTCAGTGAAACACAACATCATCAAACTCAGCCTGTACACGATATGGTGGAAATACTTGATAGTGAAGATGAGGAACTTCAGATTGCTTTGATAGAGAGCATTGGAAGCTCTGAAGCCATTGTAAATCTACCAGATATTCAGTAAGCTTGTGTTTGCTTATGTGCGTAAAAATTATCAAATACCATATGTGAAAGCCTTAGAAATAGCTGTATAGATATAAGCAACTAAAGTTTTTTTGTGGAAAACTTCCATATGGGAAAAACTAGGTCACTGGGTCACTTAGTGCATTTCAAGGATTTATCATGGTAAAATGCTCATTACTTCTATCAAAGCGTTTATAGGGGGCATGTGTCATCCTATGGTGACAGCTCTTGTTAGACATTATTAACAAAATTGTAAATGATATATGTGTTACTTTTCTTTAGGAATTGTTAAAATAATTTTAAAAATCCTTGTTTTTTTTTAGATGATAACATGTCAATCTTGAATTTTTCCTTATAGAAATAGGAAAGTGATGTAAAACATTTCTGTGACTCAATATAATGAAAATTATTGCTTAAAAAATATGAGGATATTTCCCAATATTTTTAATCAGAGGATTGACTGTGATCGCAATACTTTGTACATTGTACTGAAACTTTAGTGGTTACACAGCACCATGCTTGTGAACAAGATAGGTACAACTTAATTTTCCTGGACATGATTTCCCCTCTACAATTATTCATTATTATATGAATGCCTGGTCATGCTCCTGATTAGGTATTCGGTAAGATTGGGACATAAATTGCTTATGTTCCTTATAATTTTCTGGTTATGTAGAAAGGTCAGAATAAAAAAGTTGTTTGTGTGTAACCTCATGGTGTTCAGTGGAATGTACTACTCCGGCTCTGTGATTCCTACCTGATGAAAGATTATCAGTAGTGCTTGTGTCTTCTATGTTTTGATATTATTATATATGAAATGTGTGTTCTCTAGTCAATAATTACACTGGCAAATTATTTATTTTGAAAGTAGATGAGGTGTTAATTACTTTTTTGTGTTGGTTTAGAAGTATACAAGACCGTTAAGTACTTTTCTATGAACAACTACTTTAAGTGCTCGCATTTATTTGTTCTTGCCTTTAAAATTGCTTGTGAAAAATAAGTACTTTTTAAACGATTTTTTGTATGAAAACGAAGAATGCATACAAAATATGGTCAGAAAACTGGATATACAGTTGATATGATAGCATTATTAAAAAGCGGCAAAAATGTTGAATGGATGTGTTCTATGCTTTAAATGTTTATTTATATTCATGCAAATGTTAATGTACTCTCATGCCAATTGTATTTGACAAAAATTGGTGTGTGATGATAAGTCTTTAATTACATGAATTGTATTTTGTGTGTTTGACACCAGGGATGAAGTTGACCAGTGCTGTGTGGTGCTCTAGAGTTAGATGTAGCAGTGGCTAGTGGGGTTATTTAGTTGTTGTCAACATTTAATCTGCATCACTATATGTATAGTAGTGATGTAAAATGCCTTGTGTATTTATAATAAATAGTTTCGTATTGTTAGATATTTGCATTCCAACACAACATTTGGATATATTTTCGCTATTTATAAAGCATTTTAATACAAACAACATCTTAAGCCTGCAAGTTTAAATTAGAAAATAATACAAAGAAATGTATAAACTTGCCAAACAAATATAAACAAGTACCTGGTAATTACTTGAAGCACCAATGTGCTACATATTTAGGAGCACAGGACCTTCTGCATAGACTTGATTTTCATTAAGAAAAGACAACTTTTAAACGAAAAATTTCATAAACATGGAAAGTGTCTTCCTTGATTAGCCTGTGCGGGCTGCACTGGCTAATCAGGGACTACACTTTACACACATACATTTAGTCTGGTTTACTCAGGAACCAGCTCATTAACATGCTTATACAGCAATTCTGAGTTAATTGTTTCAATGTAAGTACAACGTTAATATTGAGGTTTTAGTTGGAAGAGCAATACAATCTATGACTCTTCTGAAATTCTTTTTTCTCACTAGAGTTTGATTATTGAAAAGTTCTAAACCTTGAAAACAACCATGATTTCGTCTTAATATTCTTTCTCATGTTGTGCATAAGGATGAAGCCCATCTCATATCACTAGAGCATGTTTCACCCATTTATATTACATGAGCTCATGTATTCTTCATACACATTTTGTTGTACTTTCAGTATGTAATTTGTCAGTTTAGATTTATTGCATAATTTGTAAGCTCATCTTTTTTTCGAAAAAAAAAATGTGAGCTATTGTCATCACCTTGGCGTCGGCGTCCGGTTAAGTTTTGTGTTTAGGTCCACTTTTCTCATAAAGCATCAAAGCTATTGCATTCAAACTTGGTACACTTACTTACTATCATGAGGGGACTGGGCAGGCAAAGTTAGATAACTCTGGCATGCATTTTGACAGAATTATGTGCCCTTTTTATACTTAGACAATTGAATATTTGGTTAAGTTTTGTGTTTAGGTCCACTTTATTCCTTAAGTATCAAAGCTATTGTTTTCATACTTTCGACACTTACTATCATAAGGGGACTGTGCAGGCAAAGTTATGTAACTCTGAATGGCATTTTGACAGAATTATGGCCCCATTATACTTAGAAAATTGAAAATTTCGTTAGGTTTTGTGTTTTGGGCTGCTTTACTCCTAAAGTACCATAGCTATAGCTTTCAGACTTGGAAAACTCACAAACTATCATAAGGGGACTGTACAGAACAAGTTGCATAAATCTGGTTGTCATTTTGACGGAATTTTGGCCCTTTTATGACTTAGTAACTTTTAATATATGGTTAAATTTTGTGTTTACATCCACTTTACTTCTAAAGTATCAAGGCTATTGCTTTCAAACTTCAAATACTTTCATACTATCATGAGGGTACTGTACCTGGCAAGTTGAATTTTACCTTGACCTTTGAATGACCTTGACTCTCGAGGTCAAATAATTAATTTTGCAAAAATTGCCATGACTTCGTTATTTATGATCAGATTTGATTGATACTTTGACAAAACAACTCTTATATGACATACTACAATAGACTCCATCCAAACCATCCCCCATGTCCCCCTCCGAATCCCCCCCCCCCCCCAAAAAAAAAATAATTTGTTTTTCTTTTCTTTTTAAAGATCATCTTATAAATGACAACATCCTCACACAATACCCCCCCCCCCCCACCTCACCCAACCCACCCCCCAATTTTTTTTTTGGAAACATGGTTAAAAAACACAAATATTTATTTTTATTATTTTATTTTTGAAAGACCGTCCAACTATCACACCCGAGAATCCCTCCCCCAAACATAAATAAAATTATTTTCTTTTTGCATTTTTATTTCTTATTTTTGGAAGATAATGTAATAAATGACCACACCCTGACGCTATACACCCCTCTCCACCCCACCCATCCATCTTTTTTGATTGAAGTATTGAGATAGTTCCCTTCACCTTTAAAAAGAAAAATAGATAATCGGTCTGCACCCGCAATGCGGTGCTCTTTTTTTTGTAGTTATTATACATTTGTTAACTCAAAATATGTAAAGAATGCCGAACAATAACTACAAAAAACAGTTAATTGATGTCTTCATTCAGTTTGAACTTTGTGAAGCTTTGGTTAATAAACTACTTATATGTGTGTATGATATTTGTTTTTTCTCTCATTGTTACATCAGACTATAACAAATGGCAGTTAAGATTCGATGAACACTGTATGAATAAGAAAGTGGAAACAGCAAATTTCACATTGTTATGCCCCGGGTAGGGTGCATATAGCAGTTGAACTGTGTGTCTGTCCGTCCGAATACTTTAACATAGGCCATAACTTTTGCAATATTGAAGATAGAAACTTGATATTTGGCATGCATGTGTATCTCATGAAGCTGCAAATTTTGAGTGGTGAAAGGTCAATGTCATCCTTCAAGGTATTAAAATACAATCCAAGGGAAGAAATCAGCTTTGGTCGGGCTACAAAGACCTCGTGAAGAGGCCAGTAGGACCTGTATATAAACTCTGATACACACAGAAATCAGCTTTAAAAATGGAGATAATTTATTAACCTGCAAAATGATATATTGAAATTTTATTTCAAAGCGGCACAATAGGGGACATTGTGTTTCTGACAAACACATCTCTTGTTTATAAACAAATTGCAATAACTCTGAAAAGCCTGGTGTGACATGACTATCAAATTAGGTCCCCATTTTATGTCAAAAACATTTATAGAAAGTTTAATGTAGATTAAATGAAAACTGTAGGACACAAATAGTGTAAACAACAAAAAGAATTTCACATTTTTGTGTTTAAATCAACGCGGACCCTATCAGACTATCAGAGACCTCTTTTCCTGTAAAAATTAACCTGTTAGAAAGAAGTAAGAGGAAAACATGGCTTTAGCTTTTCACTTGGAAATTACGCTTCAATTCCTAACTGAAATTAAAGGGGCCTTTTCACAGATTTTGGCATTTTTTAATTCATTCATTAAATGCTTTATATTGATAAATGTAAACATTGGATCGTAAAGGCTTCAGTAAAAAATCAAGAATAAAATTAAAAAAAGGAAAAGAACATTGTCCGGAGCAGGTTTCGAACCAGTGACCCCTGGAGTCCTGCCCGAGTCCTGAAGTAAAAACGCTCTAGCCTACTGAGCTATTCCGCCGAGTATACATTTTGACGTATTTTATACCTTATAAAAGCAATCTTCGTAGTTTCACAAAATTTAACGACAAAAACAGAACTCTCCAAATTATTCAATCGTTTCGCGTTGCAACGCTTTATAATTTTTAGGTTTTAAAATCGTCAAAAGATGCATATAATGGCTATATTAGACCATGGTAAATGTTCAGTATTACTGTTTCCTCACAAATATCATAACTAAAACGAAAATTTGCGAATCTGAAACAACTTTTTTCAATTTTGTCAATTTACCAAAGCGTGAAAAGATCCCTTTAATTCTCAAGTAAATACTTTCCAAGGTGTGAGATAATCACGCAGAACTCAAAAAGACGCCGTAAATGCGTCCAGGATCAAGATAGAGTGAATCAAATCACGATAACGATGGCTTTAACGTTTGATTTTGCGGCAATCGCAGCCTGTAACAAAGGGTATTTATGTATTATTTTCGAATTAAAAAGAAAACAAAATTGATAAGTATTAACCACACACTATTTTGAAATATTGACTATCTTGTAAAAACAAACATTGTTACTATTTGGAAAGTTTCAAAGCAACCACATTCTTTTTACGACCGTAATGCATCATTTACGATCGCAATTTAATTGAAAAAAATGGTAAAAACGCGACATCAGCAGAAATCGCGGCCCACCAAAATCGTACGGAGTAACAATTTTCATTAAATATAACAACATTTAAGACAATATTCACCAACGTAAACAGACAAAATTTACACAAATTCAGACCGAAACATCTTTAACCGAAGCTCAACTGATGTTAGTTAGATATGTCTTTATCATCTATATGTTTATACCATGCTTTTCTCATATATTGTTTATTTACAACCGCCATATTAGTTAATGGCAATGGACATTGTAAAATGTTTGAGCCAATAAACTTTGAATAACTTCCGAGAAATATTGACAACTGTACTTGTGTCACAGCGATGTAATGTATTCTAACACTTCGCCATACAGCTGAATTGCATAATCATTGGTCTCTCTCAACAAGTCGAATTGCCTGATGCCTTGTAATGCTCCATGAGGTACAGCATCTGATGCTCTGGGGGTGATGAACACCGACCCGTCAAAGTAGGCATCTGGCAATACCTCCTGAACTAATGCAGGGATATCTCTGTCTGTCCTGAGATTCCTTACAGCAGTGGAATCCGACTGATGTAGGGCAGGTACAAGCCGAGATATCCACAACTGCTCAGGAGTTTGGTTGTGCTCTGTCCTAATGGCCTGGTTGTTTCTAGCACGGCGCCAACACTCCAATAAGTGATTAAGCCGTGCGAGAACAACAGCCTGAGCACAGAAAATGTATTTCGGATCATCAAGATTTAAGGCGCCTGAATCCTCGAGAGCATGAAGGCACTGGTAGAAAGTAAACACCACTTTTTGGAAAACGTCTCTCCATAATCGTTCAATCCTTTGATTATGTACGGATTTTCCTGCAATTGCACTTCCTCGGCCATCACCGTTCGCAATGGTCATGAATCTCTTAATAAGGACATGTTCCACTCCTCCGTCAACCCGAATTCTGCTGGGGATTCCGTAGCTCCTGATCCCAAACGTGAAAGCCTCAAAGGCAGCTCTAGCAGTATTGTATGGTGCAGCTTTTAGGTATGGTATCAGCCGGCTGTTCCCGTCGATGCCGCCGTGGATGTAAATACCATAGCTGAAAACATAGGAGAATAATCAATAAAAGATAAATATTTTGTTGTTTTCGCTAAGTATCAGCTGCATTGTTGTAAAAATGGAAGCAATCCATTGACATGAACTTTTTTGTAGTCTTAAAATGAACACAAGACTTTTAAATCAATATTTATTCTAGTTCCCATGACCTATTGTCATGAATTATAACTAACATTCTGAACTAGTGTTGAGTAAATTGGGCCAAAATTTGGCATCCTTGTGCATGTTGGGTGCTAAGATTCTCCATATAGTTTATACCAAATAATCCTAATACAAATGTAGTTCACCCGGATCTTTCCGCGGGTTAATAAAAAATGGCCAACTTGCGACAACGCAGTTTTTGATATTTATTTAAGGCATACTTTGCTGACAGAAATACAAATTCAGTAGCATACAGTGGCGGGCCGTTGTACCGCCGCTGGGCCATCGATAACACACTGCTGCGTGTTATCTTGAAACTTACCGCACTAATGAGTGATGGCTGTCTATATGCCATAGTGAGTTTGGCTCTGGGACGGAGTAGCGTCTCCTAGACACCACTTGAGCCCATCGTGTTGCACCGCCAACTGGGCCCAGTTCAGCTAGTATCGCACGAACTCTGTCTCTATTTACAACCATGGGTGTCTCTCGTGTTCGAAGATAAGCCCTTATCTCCTCTGAACCTATAACCATACACAATTACATCACAGCCAGGATATCATAAAACATTCGAGTACGTCTCAAAGTCACATACCTTATTTTTACTATGTTTGTATGATGAAAAGTATGATACAAATTGTTTTAAAATTTTGCATCCGTTAAAATGTACTGATTGCTGAACATGGATTTGTTTTCATATTTTTCCAAGAGTTATAACTGTACTTGAAAAGTCTCAAAATTAGTCAAATTTAACGCATCTCAGTGAACAATCGTCCTGTTGACGAAGACGTCTTCTACAAATGTTTGTCTGCAAGACGTCTTTCACACGTGCAGTTCTTCAAGTATGAATGATTTCTTTGAAATGTCGAGGGGTGTTCATTAAGTTCTGAGACAGGTGCCCGTATTGATAACTTGTTGTCAATAACTTAATAACTCTAATTGTAATCAATAGAATAAACATTCGGAAACATTAGTGTGAAATTTGGTGACATTTGTTCCAGAATTAATTCCAGCGCAAGTGTTTGTTTGGGGTATAGTCATACCCACTGGCCTATTTTGCAAAACGAACTGTGCATAAATTTTCTTTAATGATGGCAATGACTGCTCGTAAAAGTCGTTATTCGTGATCGATTGTGTTCAGGCTTGGTGCTAGAACACTATATCGGCCTTATGAGTATATCATTTCTATAAAGTAAGGTGCATTCTGCGATAAATATGCGGTATTTTCCCAGAACATTAAATATGTGAAATACCATCCAAACACGGCCGATAAATGATGCTAGATATTCTATAAAAAGGCTTTAAATAATCATTGTTTTCTGTTTTGATGTAGTATACACTATTTGGTTACATGTGTGCAAATATTGTCAATTTTGTTTGATTTTCCAAGAATTTATTATAGTTCATGTGATAACGTGCATTGAAATTAAACC
Source organism: Dreissena polymorpha (assembly GCF_020536995.1). Taxonomy (NCBI): domain Eukaryota; kingdom Metazoa; phylum Mollusca; class Bivalvia; order Myida; family Dreissenidae; genus Dreissena; species Dreissena polymorpha. The sequence goes on from NC_068358.1 coordinate 73,059,701, forward strand.
AAATTGTGCATTAATTCCGACCAATTAGGATATTCGATTTAGAATTACAGTCATATTACTTATTAAATTAAAAATAAATTATACTCTTGAAAAGGGTAAGTGTTCAGAAGAGTTTAGTGTTCAGAAGAGTTACAGAACTTCAAAAAAATGTTCAATTTTGAGCAAAAACGCTTTTTTTGCGCGAATTTTTTTCTGATTTTGAAAATCTTCAGTGTCCTCTAAAATGGCGCATTGCTCTATTATCAAAGTATTTATTTACACAAATTCATACACAGATGTTTACACGAAAGACTATTCTAACATATGCAAAAAAAAAATTAAAAAAATTCCATTGGATAAAAAAGTTATAATGTCAATATCAGAACTTTCTGAACCCCCATCGCACAGGTGGTTAGCGTGTGGCTATGATATTAATTAGTGAAAACATCATTTTGAATGATAAATAATCATATTATAACGAAAAATTAACTTTTCTGAAAAAAAAAATATTTCACTATCAAATATATATATAACAAGGTATGCAACTCAAAATCAGCCCAAAACGGGGTGCATCGCTTTGAACAGCCATATCTTCATCAATTGTGCAGCGATTTTCACGATCTCGGTCTTATTCAACGCAGAAATGAATTTCCTTTCTGGAAATGTATATGTCTTGCAATATTTTAACAAATGCTGGGTCAACTTTTAAGAAATAACACGATACACAACACGCATGACCCAGTTGACAGTGATCATGCTGTCTTTAAGACTGAAATCTTCACGGAGTAAAGGGCAACTTCCCTACAAAGTTCATGTAGTTCGATACCATAATTCAATAAAACGTATGAAAAAACATTATTACCGTTCTTGTCGTTACATTCTGCATCAAGACTAACTGTCCAGCGCCGTTTGAAACCTTTGTTTACAAACATTTCAACTAACTGACATTTTAAACATACGAGTGATTTCATTGGTCCAATGCGGAGGTGTGTCTTTACAACTGGAGATTTCATTCATAAAGAATACATGATCACTGTCAACTGGGTCATGCGTGTTGTGTATCGTGTTATTTCTTAAAAGTTGACCCAGCATTTGTAAAAATATTGCAAGACATATACATTTCCAGAAAGGAAATTCATTTCTGCGTTGAATAAGACCGAGATCGTGAAAATCGCTGCACAATTGATGAAGATATGGCTGTTCAAAGCGATGCACCCCGTTTTGGGGTGATTTTGAGTTGCATACCTTGTTATATATATGTTTGATAGTGAAATTTTTTTTTCAGAAAAGTTAATTTTTCGTTATAATATGATTATTTATCATTCAAAATGATGTTTTCACTAATTAATATCATAGCCACACGCTAACCACCTGTGCCCCATCGTACGTTCATTTTGAGACTTTACGTCAGCTTGCGTATGCTAATTTAGAATAAAATGTTTAGCAAAAAAATATGTTATGTTGATTTAATTAAAAATATGTTCAGTATGTCATAAAATTTATATTAACACTCTTCTAGGTCGCCGTGGTGTAATGGATATGGCGTCTGCTTAGCGACCGGGAGGTCACAGGTTCGATCCCCACCGTAGGAGCGTTCTTTAGATCTCCCCCAAAGACACCAAGTACTGGTTCTAGACCCAGGAAACAGACTCGAGAGCGTTTATATAAGCCTAAGGCTTTCGATGCAATCGAGCTAAAATAAATAGGTTTACACTAACACTCTTCTAGTTATCAGATAATTAAACGCGGAAGTGTAACAATGAACAATGGGAATCACTGTATTGAATACAAACTTAATATTTTGTGTCAGAATGTATCGCAGTTTTGAACTAGAAATGGCAAGGCCGCGGCGGAGGCTTATCCCCACGCCGCATGTTTTCAGTAATCCAGTTATTTCAAAGTCATGGATAGTTGAGAATGACCGTCATGTCATAACAGATGTCAGTAACAATTTGAAGTAAACCAGTGAATAAATGAATTTTTGGTGGGTGTGGCCTATGTGGGCTTCGCCTTGGGTTGGGTTATGGGGTCATGAATAGTTAAGAGTGACCGTGTTGTCATAAGAGATGTACACAAAATTCAAACCGTTTGAATATTTTGACTTAAGCAGACTTGTATATTTAGCAGAAATTCATGTATTATACAACTAAGGAAGAAGATTATGGCATTATCGCCACAGGCTGCAGACTGATACATTTTTTACAAGCAAATCTAAACTGGAAAGTGTCTAACTTGTGCATTTTGCTTCCGAGAAGACCATCCTCGGCGATTCTCTTCACTGTGAAGCCCCTATCCAGTAGAAGCTGCAATTGGTCTTGAGCTATTTGGTAATTCGGTGGTCCCCGCGCACCAAGTCTTATCCGAAACCCGCCTAAGACGAAGAGATAAAACATAAGTGTAGAGAGCATCTTTTTAGGTTGTGCAACACTTTACAGTATAATATATTTCTCCATTAAAAATTTAAAATACAATGGAAATATGAACTGGAAAATTGGGAAAACATGATTAAAAAGCGACCTTTGCCAACAGTTGGATAGTAATTGAGAGTCTCGTTACAAAACAAGAGCTGTCAGAGGACAGCGCACTCAACTATTCCAGTGCTTGACAGTATAACGTAAGCCATCATGGGAAAGTTGTTCATATTCAATAACTTATTAGACGATCTTTCAAAAACAAGAGGGCCTGAAAGGCCCAAAGTCGCTCACCTGAGATTCAAAGGAACTGACCTGTTCTGTGCAGCCCAAGATGTCATTAGAACAAAATGTTTTTACCAATTTTCATGACTAGTTAACACCCTGGCAGACACGTTTTTCAACAGACCAGAACCATTTTCATACACATCCAAGATATGATTTAAACAAATATACTGACAATGTTTCATGAAGATTCATAAGTCCATATAAGGAAAAATGCCCCGTCCACCGGTGGCCATGTTTTTCAAGTAACTGGAACCATTTTCAAACTTGTCCAAAATATCATTGGGACAAATCTTCTGACAAAATTTCATGGTGATCGTACAATAAATACGGCTTCTAGAGTGTTAACAAGGTTTAACTATAGCTATATAAGGAAAAATGCCACGCCCCCTTAGCGGCCATGTTTTTCCACCAACAGGAACCATTTTCGAACTCATCCAAGATATCATTGGGACAAATCATCTGACCAAGTTTCATGATGATCGGACAATAAATGTGGCCTCTAGAGTGTTAACAAGGTTTTACAAAAGCATGATACATAGCCATATTAGGAAAAATGCCCCGCCCCCTGATGGAATTTTTTTTTAGCAACCGAAACCATTTTCCAACTCATCCAAGATATCATTAGGACAAATCTTCTGACCAAGTTTCATGAAGATCGGAAAATAAATGTGGCCTCTAGAGTGTTAACAAGATTTTACTATAGCCATATATAGCCATTTACGGAAAAATGCCCCGTCACTTGGCAACCATGTTTTTCAAGCAAACGTGACCATTTTCGAACTCATCCAAGATATCATTGAGACCAATCTTCTGACTAAATTTCATGAAGATTGGACAATAAATGTGGCCTCTAGAGTGTTCACAAGGTTTTACTATAGCCATATATAGCCATATAAGGAAAAATGCCCCGCCCCTTGGCAGCCATGTTTTTCAAGCAAAAGTAACCATTTTCAAAATAATCCAAGATATCATAAAGACCAATCTTCTGTCCAAATTTCATGAAGATTGGACAATAAATGTGGCCTCTAGAGTGTTCACAAGGTTTTCCTATAGCCATATAAGGAAAACTGCCCCGCCCCCTGGCGGCCATGTTTTTTCACCGATCTGGACCATTTTCGAACTCGTCCGAGATATAAATGAAACCAATGTTTTGACCACGTTTCATGATGATTGGTAAAAAATTGTGACTTCTAGAGTTTTCACAAGGTTTCTCTATAGCCATATAAGGAATACTGCCCCGCAGCCTGGCGGCCATGTTTTTCAACGGACCGGAACTATTTTTGAACTCAAGCAACATATCATTTAGACAAACATTTGAACAAAGTTACATGAAGATTGGGCATCAAATGTGACTTCTATAGTGTTCACAAGGTTTTTTCCTTTTTTTGACCTAGTGACCTACTTTTTGACCCAGCATGACCCAGTTTCGAACTCAGTCGAGGTATCAATGGGACAAATGTTCTGACCAAATTTCATTTAGATCATACAATAAATGTGGCCTCTAGAGTGTTCACAAGGCAAAATGTTGACGACGGAATACGCACGACGGACGACAGACAAAAGGCGATCACAAAAGCTCACCATGAGCACGTTGTGCTCAGGTGAGCTAATAAAAAAAGGGAAAAAAAATAAAATAAATTTGGGGGGGGGGTATGGGGGGGGAGGGGGTGGGGGGTTAAGAGGGAGTATAATGTGGGGTGTGGTCATTTATTAGATGATCTTTCAAAAATGGGTTGGGGCGTGGGGTATTATTTGGGTGGAATCCATTGTGGTATTCAGGTAAGTGTTGTTTTGTCAAAGTATTATTAAATCTAATCATAAACAAAGAAGTTATGGCAATGTAACTAAAGTTATATGCATATTGTAAATGGAAAAGGGCCATAATTCTTACAATATGCTTGATACAGTTGTATGCTCTTGTTTATAGGTTTGGGTAAAGTTAGTAAAGAAGTATGCAAAATATAAAATCAATATATCAAGGGGTATAGAAAATATTTGAGGTGGTACGCAAACTTTAACATAGAAAATCTAAGTGAAAAAAGGGCCATAATTGTTACAAAATGCTTGATACAGTTGTCTGCTCTTGTTTATAGGTTGGTGTCATGTTGGAAAAGAAGTATGCAAAATATAAAAGCAATATGTCAAGTGACATAGAATATGCAAATTATTGATAAATCTATGTTAAATTTTGCGTACCACCCCACCCCAAATATTTCCTAAGTTAAAAAAGGGCCATAATTCTGTCAAAATTATTGATACAGTTGTCTGCTCTTGTTTATAGGTTGGGGTCATGTTGGTTAAGTATGCAAAATATGAAAGCAATATGTAAAGGGACATAGGAAATATTTGGGGAAGTACGCAAACTTTAACATTTGCACGCTAACGCTTAATGTAACGCAGACGCCGGGGTGAGTAGGATAGCTCCACTATATATATATTTCATATTATAATAGTCAGCTAAAAATCACTATTAAAACTGTTCACTTTGTTTTGCTTATAATCAACATCATACAGAGCAATATATATTAGAAAATTAATAAGTCCAATTTTCAGGTTTCAGAGTTTGGTGTATTAAAATATCACAAAAAACATATTGTCAATATTTCCTAAAAATTATCTTCATTTGTTGGGGAGACACCTGAGACACCTCCGATGTCAGGACGCCGTTCCATAGCAAGATATATTGAATTTCAACACAAAAGCAGGCGACATCGAAACTTAATTATCAAACGGCGACTCCAATTGTTGTCATGATTGTAAAGGTTATCTAATGTCAATTATAGCAATTCGTGTGTGATGTAAATTTATTGTAAGTTTAATCGGGCATGAATTTGTTTCATGTATTTGACCTATATTTGATAGTTTTGTTTTATAGCATACTAATAGCTACGCCACATATAAGCAAATAAAGTATGCATTGATCAGACAGATCTTGCATGAGCTGTCTGATCAGGGTAAATTTGAATTGCAAAAAATAAGTCAATGGATCATCGGGCCTGCGTAGGCTAATATGGGTTGGGAAATTGTTCAAATCGTATGTTTGAAATACAGTTCTGTTCTGGTAATTAACTAATGTTATCGGTATAATATACAATCATTATTTAATAATTTTAGTAACGTTGAACTTCGAAACAGAATTGTATAACGATAAATACCATTGTTTGTATCTTGGACATCTTGTGGCGCATTAACAGACTCATTTATCTGGTGTACAACGTCTGTGAGGTTTGATATAATATTTTCTAGTAGTCCAGGCTGCATTGTGCCAAGCATGCGGTGACAATTCGTCCTGCAAGAGCATGAGACAATAGTTACACAATCTTGACACTAGTGGATAAAGCATATTGATTAATCAGATCTGTTTAAACTAAAAATATGCTTGGGTTAGAGGCCTACTGATTCTGCCAATTTACATACAGAGATAATATTATGCCAAATACTAACAAGATGATGCAAAGAACAGTAACGAGCACTTACACGTTTTGCAGTGTGTGAAGGATTATTTATTTATATATGAATTTGAGGTATAATGTTTTTAATTAAACCACAATCCGCCACTCTGCCGATACAATGGTCACGACTTCAAAATCTAAATTAAACCTTATTGTCATCCGCTATAATATCTACATACATTATTTTATATTCTATTTTACAACGGGTACTATATGAAATAGAAAAGGTAGTATGTGTGGGGGGCACACTCGGGCATATATATTGTGATATGTATTTTTTAATATGTGGATTAAAGAGCGAATAAAATATACACAATTGCAAAATAATAGTGATTTACTAATTAAACTTCCTTTTAAAAAAATTACGAAACATAACAAACACAAACGTAGTTTCGCTTTTAAGTCTTTTATCGTCATTAATGCACTATGCACATGTAATGTATACTTGAACTACAAAATGGATCAATAGAAGCCTGCATACAAATATGTAGCTAGAGTAAATATATATCACGCGAATGAGAAAATAATAGTGTAGTAAGTTCTTTTAATCAATAAAAGTTCTGTCGTTATTGTTTGATTTGTGATTGTTTAAACGATGCACTAAATTAAAAAGTATCTACTCTTTTAGTTATCCGAAAATGTAAAAATTCTTACCGGATTTGCTCAATAGTCGCCCTGACTGCGACCTTGTCGTCCTCGCCCATTCCGCTATCCACGTTTCGTAGAATATTACTGAGCATTGTCTGAACTTTGTTCAGAAAATGCTCTTGGGGAGAAACATTCACGGTTTCACGCCTATTTCTATTCATTTTACACATATGCCGCCAGCGTGTACCAAGCAATGGGAGACAACTGGATGTTAATTATGGCAAGCGGTTCGACGCATAATCCCAAGAAACTAGGTTTCTCATGAGAACCTAGGTTCTCATGAGAACCTAGGTTATTGAAATCCCAAGAAACCAGGTTTCTCACGAGAACCTAGGTTCTAATGAGAACCAAGGTTTTTGAAATCCCAAAAAACCAGGTTTCTCATGAGAACCTAGGTTCTTATTTGAAAACCTTGGTTTACGCTTGAGAACCTAGGTTCTCATGAGAAACTAGGTTTTTCATGAGAACCTAGGTTCTCATAGACACATACAACTTAGGTTCTCATGAGAACCTAGGTTCTCATGAGAACTTAGGTTCTCATTCTGAGAACTTAAGTTCTCGTTTGGTATCCTAGGTTTTCAAAAGAACCTAGGTTCTCATTCTGAGAACCTAGGTTCTCATGAGAAACCAAGTTTCTTGGGATTATGCGTCGAGCCGCTTGCCATAATCTATCTCTAACCCAGGCCAGCATCAAACACGGCCTTTTTTGTCACCTTGTCTGGAACATATTATTATAGTTTTAAAGATAATGTATACATGTGTAATAACTGTCTGAACTTAATTATCTTAGTTTGTCATTAACAACTGCGTGTATGCTCAGTGCATGGATTCCCTTCCTGCATACATAGGCCTCTTAATTAGCATGTGGTGTGCAAAGAGGGATCAATGTGCCGTATACAGCACCAATGACATATTAAGTATTCATGCATCCTGCATAGCTCTTTTCTTGGCTTTGTATCGGTGGTGCTTGCCAATGTCAACTTCAGCCTATGACATGTGTCGCAAATACTGAATCTGGACATCTGAATAGGCATTTAACAAATTTGCAATGAAAAATATCAGACACATAAGTTATATAGCGTATTGTAAAATTAATTGTTTAATATCTATAAAATATAACTTAATGCTTTATTAAAATGTTGTTTTTTAATGAAGCTATATGATGTAACCAGTACATGTTTAAAACTTTTTGATAACGAAAGGTATTATCAAGAAAAAGGTATTTCAAACATAAAAAATGTTAGTTCTTTTTAAATCCAGTTGAACCTCATACAGTTTTATCTTGTAAAATGGTAATTATGTAACTACCTTGGTTATAATTATTTTTGACAGGTAACGTCTTCACATCCTAAGAAATGAGTCAACGAAATGCACTCTGTTCCTTCTGCTGTTAACTCGCTTTTAATCAGATCAAAGAAGGAATACCGATGCATGCAGATGGCAAATGTAACCTGTTACTAACTCGTTTGACCTGTTAATTATTTTCAGCTCAATTCAACAGTGAAAATGCCCATAATATCACTTTAATTTCCCGCAACGATATCTATTCAAACGACACATGAACACTAACATGGTTCTCTTTCAAAGCGCTGACCTATGGCGCTTTCACGAAACATCATAGAATCGTGTACTATCCCAGGCTACTTGGCTTCTACGTCAATAAACCGAAAGGTGGAATCGCAAATCATCTATAGAGCAAAAGCAAAACAACAAATGTTAATCAAATCAACACTGAACAGTGAACAATATCATTTGTCTGAGATCCCATTAGTACATCAAATTGTCACCGTTTTCGTTTTGAAATCTTCACTGTATACAGACAACCTTCAAATATATATAATCACAAGATAATTCAAGTTGAGAAAATGGTCATGGCCTTAATTTCACTTATTGTGTTACCTGTAAATCATGAGAGTGAAACCACTTTCTGTTTACATAATCATCTTCGTTTGCGCTAGGTGCTTTAATTCGGATATGAGTGCCATATCATAGTGTCTGGAATGCCTAGACGATTAACTTCTTCCACAAGCCTCTGGTATTTTCTTACATGGTCAACCAGTTCATTAACTTAAAGACAGCGGATACTGCAAAGGCTACATGAGAATGGTACCCTGTCGACTGGGACATGATTCTTCAGCACGTGGACCACCATCCTTAATCTGCGTTCGGCTTTGCCGCATGTCCGACATTTGAACTTCTTGTGTCGATCGTTTCCACGCCACATCGTCTTCAACAAAATTAAGGTTACGTTTGACAAGATCTTTCCGCACAACTAGTCAAGCTTGCCAAATGCCATTGTTCTATTTCTAAATACACCCCTCTTCTTTTTACGACGCGATCTCCAATTTGCGCGAATACTCGGTTTAGCTCACAGAATTCATGTCCACGAATGGCATGTACAACTAATATAAAGATATTGTTTACGTCCTTTAAATTTTATCAACCAGATTTTATCACAAAAAAATGAATGGTCGCCGACGTTTGAACTCCCTCATTTACGCGCGACCAAATTTTCTTACATACTCAGTGCCCATTTAGGTATGTTACTACCGTTCAAATCAATTGCCCTAGAACCAAAACGTTACCTTCTCTGTAGCTTCATATCCCATAAACTTTTTTCCAAACTATGAAGTCTCATCTGTCATCCGACATGTGTTTTGTTAATTGGCAAAAACTTCACCTAGTTGCATTTGAGTTTAATATAATCTCTGCTAATTCATTTCTAACACAGTAGAGGGTGATGGTACTCTAATTGGTTCCACATTAACTAATTTCAAAACATATTTTACTACATCTTCTTTTTTCATCTTCTTGATTTGTCCTTCCGTAGTTCATATATGCCGAAACAAAAACAATGTTGTAGTGTATGTTTTATTGAATTTGATAAAGTCTTATTAAAATGATATTATGGGTATTTTTCACTATTGAATTGAGCTGAAGAGTTAACAGGTCAAAAATTTTAAGTTAAAATGTGGTTACTGACCAATTATCTGCATCTCATATTGCTACCAGTTGTTTAGAAAAATATATTTTATATTCGATAGTTTACGTGACTCACCCGGTCCTGTAAGCCGAAATGATCCGTAAAACAAAATTGTGTCTTTGTGTCGTATAAACGAATCTGCACTTAAACTAAATTTAGATTCACATTGTACATGCGTGATCAATTCTCAAACGAAAGTACGGTAGATATTCAAATGCATTATTGTTCTCTTTCGGGACATTGTTTAAGTATGTTGATGCTGCATTAACAAATATACGTGTATATGAAGTAAAAACACCAAAAATAAACCAGGGTTGCGACAGACACCTATAAACTGTCAGATGCCCACAATATCACTTTAACAGAACAAAAAAAATATGCATTATACCTGGCAATGTTAAAGTATAGCTAGACGGACAATTATCTCATGTTGCGGAATTAATTAATGGAAAGGGTTAGGACTAGTTTAAAGTTAGTATTCAGCCATAAACAAATAACATAGCTAGTCTAAGAATAATAGTGTTACAGATCTAATAGCATACTGTTGAAACTAAAACTGTAAAAGATTTAAGTAAGTACATGAATGCATGTGAATGTTACAAAACAATATGAATATTATACACCACACAATTGCAAAAATATACATGCAATTAACTTTTTTTGAACACCGGGCTGTCGGAAGGCCTGTCTACAGTATAATCAGAGTCGGACTTAAGCACAGACTGTTAATACCTGTAAAGATTTTGTTTTATTTAATACTAAACCCACTTTTCAGTAACACCCATATCATGTCAAAGAAAGTGGCCTTTTTCAGATTATCTGTGATGTTACAGAATAGGGTAAATTTACAGTTTCAATCTGTAAATTTATCGATTGAGAAAATAAAAATTTGGAAAAATTAAGAAATATTTATAGATATGTTTTAATGGAAATGGGGATGTTACCCATATGTAATATAACGGTAAAATAAATACATTATATGGGTTTTATTGAATTTTGAAGTCATCATTTTGAAAAAAGAAAATCATAATCTGCCATAATGAATCATGTACTTGAAACATTTCAATAACTAAGAATCTCTTTTTGAATTAAACATGTTTTGTTATATACAAGGAAATGTGCATTGTTTTAAAATAAGTTTTTTGTGTTTTACAATGTGATCTACATGTATACAAATCAAATTAATCCATTAATATTAGAATAAGCTCAAAAAAATATCAATTAATTTATGGATAATCCTAAATAGAAATTGGATAAATAATAAAAAGTGTTTGTCAAAACAATGCGTGGTGTAGAGGGTAAATAAATGCTTCAAGAGGTCTTTGGGTCTAGCCACAGATAGGGCCTATTGTTTTTGTCCATTTTCCCTGTTCTCTTTAATATTTCAAACTATGTCACATATTAAATATTAGTGAAGCCATGTAATTACATTAGATAATGATGAAAACATCTGTTAACAAGTCACGTTTAGGTACATTTTTAATTATTATTTTAAGTAGGTTGATTGGATAATGAATAATGATGTTAAATTGCACATAGACGATGCTATTTGGATATATAGTTACATTTCATACTATGTTCGTCCATCTCTGTTTTATTTGCTCAAACGTTCGCGGCATTGCCCAACGCATTAACGCGGTCCTTAATCTCGGCCCACACTTTATCCTGTATGGCCTTTGTGTTAACATTATTTACACCGCTTGCATGTTTAGCGGTGAGTCGCTTGAAATGCATCTCCATACACTCGTGCAGGAAGTCGTTCTCTCAATATGAAAACTGCCTCGACCGCTTTTTACCCGTACTTTCGCTACAGTCACTGTCAGCCATTTTGTTTGTTTACGAAATCGTCGTCCGACACATCGCGCGGAATATACGTCATTAGAAAATGCATCATGGGATTGTTTTCGGTAACTTTAATCAGCGGTTAAATTCCACATTTTTCGGCTTGGTAACTTTGCGGTCTCATGTATTTATACAATAAACTTACCAACTTACCTTGACGGTTACTAAACCTGAATAACCGGTAACTTAGCAAGGTTTAAAAGTTACCGAGCCGCTCGGAATAATCTACCTGTGCGTCCCGCGTCTATGACGCACAAATATCAAAATAGACGCATAGTTTTGAAATATGTGCGTCCACTCAGACGCATTGCTGAAACGAATCCGTTAACGCATACGCGAATCACGATAAGTACGAACCATCTTGGGTATGAGTCTAACGTGTAGCGATGAACGCTGAGTTTAACCAAATGAGGCTTGAAGACTGCAATAAGTCTTTTGATTGGCTTGAGTCGAGCCGCTTCTGTATAATACAAACCAATTAGAATCGACCATTTAAATAGAGTGTGTTATGATATTTTCTAGAGTCCCTGGATGAAAACCTGCTTTAACTTTTTGTAACTTAGTCATAAATAATACAGAAAAAATGCCTCCGAAATAAGGTGTTGAAGCTAAATCCAAAACAAACAACTCTAAACTTTAATAATGGTAGGCCAACGGCTCGCAATTCGGACGTGAACAATAATATTATCAAGCTCGCAATTCGGATGTTAACAATAATATTATCATCGATTTGAATCAAGTTGAAATGTTGTAACAGGTTACATTCATGTAACAGATAATTTTATAGCCTATGTGAAGGCAAACAAGATAGTGATGACCCTGAATTTGCCTTTGGTTTCAACATGTTTTTGAGATTATTTAAAGTTTATTGCAAAATGTAGTATTTCAGCTAGTGTTATTAAGACTCATTTTCTTCACTACTTGGTATCTTTCATAATTTGGGACCCATTCTTTTTCAAGGTGGACTCATTAATTTTGGCCTGGGACTTATTGGTCTAAAATCTGCGAGTTCAGGGACCCATAGATAGTAAATTCTAGATTATTCCCTGCGAGCGGTTACCTTAACCAGCGTTTATACAAGCAGAAGCTGACTGTAAAAGACTGGTATGGGTACGATTATACAAGTGATCATGATGTTGTACTTTCTACGGTGTTGGGGCAATTTCATCAATAATTACGATTTTTATACGATCGTAAATTATGTATCGAGATTAATGTAGCCGTTTACGATTAAACATAAACTCAGTTTCATCAACGAACTCGTATAAAAGGCACCATACATAAAATACGTTATTTGTAACTGAAAAAAAAAGTGACGTAGCCTAAAAAAATGCATGACATAATTTTCGCGCGATCCTTTAGCAGAGGAAAACATCGCATAACAAGGCGAACCGAAACAAAAACAAACATTGGAATATGTCGGCAACGACTATTTTTGAAAACCGGTGTGTGAATGGCTACCGTCTGCTGTTTGGCAGCCACTCTCATTCCGTTACGGTAGACAAAAATGATTATTTCAATGAGGTATTAGATTCACATGAAACATTTCTTTGTGTTTCCAGAAAACAAATTGTTATCACTGGCTGAAGGACCTGAAAATGTTGCACTAATTGAATGGACAGAGCTGTATTGTAATGAAGGAGCCTATACAAACATATGCACTATAAACTGAATTCCCAGGCCTACGCACAGTATATGCAATGAGATGACGTACGCTTTGGGTCAAAATTACATATACGCCAACAGCTAAAATTAGATATCACAATTGTGTCACTGCGGTAATAAATGTATCACTGCGGTGATGCTTTGTCTTACCCAAATAGTTTGATTAGAGCTAAATCAAACTGACCAATGATATAACGTCTTTCAAAACGGCAAATCGGCGAATATTTACTGCAAAGTTATCAAGATGCCTGCCTCCATGGATTACCGTAGAACATTGGCGTTCAGTCCATGAGTTTTGAAATTTTAATCTTCCGACACAAGGATGACGACAATTACGGTACAATTACATAATCATTTATCACTTTTTGTTTCCTCAGTGCAGACGCTCACTACTCACAACGCAATTTTCACTTTTTTTAAAGGTGGTCTATACTTTTGAATTATTATCCCAGTTCCTGTTTTACGAACTTTGTAATTGTAATTAAAGTTCCCCTGAGAATCCAATTGAAGCCACGCCTTCCATCGTTCGTTGCTTTTTGGGGCAAACTTAGTATTTTGGCTACCTCAAACTCTGTTGAATGATGGGACGCCAAATGTCTCGATGTTTTAGTTTGTCATTTTCCACAATACAAGCAGCACTGCTGTTTCTGTATGCGATTTTCAGCCATTTAACCAGAGGTCTGCACGTAGACTTTTTTTCAGATGTGAAAACCCGACACTCAACCTCAAGATTTTTTAGAGGGCAACATTTCACCGTGAGTTTGTATTGTGGTAGTTGTAAATGAGCATCTACATTCGACTGAAATATCCACTTTTAGCTAACACACTGCTTTATAAATACAAACAATATACATGTTCACTGTTGACAGATTCATTAAAACTGTTCTTTCTATTTTAATATCTTAACAAAACACAATAACATTTACTTCAAACATGTATTATGTATTAATATTGCAATTCAAAAATGTATTACAATTTAACACATATAAAAATCGTGCATACTCTCTTTGACATTGATAAAAATATGTAACGATAATACAAAATAGGCAAGAAAAAGTATACATTGAAGACGAATTTCATTAAATGCAGAAAAGAAAAATTAGCGCCCCGAGCCGATTCTGACGAAGATATTTCGTACATATTTTCCTAAATAAACGAAGCATTCGTCTTTTGATTAGGATCGGAGTTAGTGTTCGTGTGTTGTATGAATAGATATCGTTGCCGGAAATTAAAATGATGCGTAAAACTAAATTTAAATTCACATTTACATTTACAGAATGTTTATCATACACTTGTTGATTGAATTCACGAACGCATGTAGAATTCGTAAGACGGATAATCTACTGATCACATGAAATTCAGCAAGCTCTGGAAATATGTGCCTTTTCGCAAAAAAATCTTAAACTGATCAGAAACTGTTGGACATGAAAGATTGAATACTATTAATACATTTAAGTATTAGAAATAACAATTTTACTCTAATATGTAGCGTGTGTGCGATTAGGAACAAGATATCCTCCTAATTCAGTTGTTATATCCCCAATTCTTTGTTCAGTGTTTGTGGGTTTCATAACAGAGTCTTCAAACAAGGCACAATTAAAATCATTTAGCAATATATTGAAGAAAATTGAAGAATCGCAGGACTAATGTCCGATGAAATATTGTATCACCCTCATGAAACGCATGGCAAAAAAAATAGGCTCTGCTTCCATTATAACACAATGCATTTGTTTAATTTACAAAACAATGCAGTACTCGAAGACGATAAGACTCGAGTCACAAGTTCTGCTGTTAAGGGTGGCATGATCAGCTAGGTAATATTTAAGTAAGTAATCAAATGCTAACACTCTTATACTAGCATCATATTTCTAGTTGTTTATAACGCGTGTTAATTGAATGCATTTAATTTCACACCATAATGCCTTGTTTCCTGGAAGAGCTCTTGCAGAGAAGTTAGGTACCAATTAATTGTTGGATACATACATTTTTCGAGTTACGTATGACATAGTCAATAAAATTTAGCCTATCAGATACTGACTTTATTTTAAAAAATGCCTTGTTTCATGGATGAGCTCTTGCAGAGCAGTTAGGTACCAATAAATTGTTGGATATATACAGGTTTCGAGTTACGTATGACAAAGTCAATTAAATTAAGCCTATCAGATACTGAATAAATTCAAAAGTAAAGTGAAAAACACTTTATAATTACTTTTTATAGGGTTAATTTCACTACAGGTTGTAATTGGTAGTCCTGAGTAATTATGACTGATTCATTTTAATGACGATACTTGTGGTGTTTTTTTCTGTCCATATAGCAATTAAATTATTTACAAAAATATGTATTTTAGTGTAAAAATTATTTTATTACAAAAAGTTAAATGTCATAAACGTTATAATATATATATATATATATATATATATATATATATATATATATATATATATATATATATATATATATATATTAATAACTTATTTTTTGCTGCGTATCCAATTTCCAAAAAGATAGTGGACTTTAACCGCTTAGCAAGGGAGAGAACTGTAACTTGTTTGACTTTAGACTGGTTCGCTATCATATCGCCAAAAATTGCAGTATTTGCTTATCATACAATCCGTTAATATTGTTTGTGCTGAAAAAATGCAATCTCTTGCACGACGGTTACATTACATTCACCTCTGTGTTGGGCTCAAAACGGACTATTGTTTTGAAAGCGTCTCATTCATGTCATGATCATACCAGTAGTGCGTTCAGTTACAGCAAACGTTCGCAAATGATCGTTCGATTCCGATTCGGTCTTACTGAACGATAAGTTCGACGCGAACGTTTCAAGATGGCGGCTCCCAGAAATTTGTTGCGATTTTGATGGCGGAAATCGCTAATAACACAGAAAGTACTTAACTAACAGATATTTAAAAAAAAAAAAAATCTATAATAATTTGATTATAATTATAAGTGATGTGGATGCGATAGTGTTATTTTTCATTAGCGATCGAAATTTAGTGTAAGAGGTGCATTGAATCAGTTATAAAACAAAGCCCTAAAATAGCGCAATACATTAAAATCTTCAAATGTAGTTGTAATTTTCTTTTACATCGAATGAATTTTCGTTTCGTTTACATTTAATGAAAATATTAATAAATTTTAACATTCACATGGAAAAAAACAACACCTGCATATTTTGCGAATTGAACTGTCTTTGAATGCACATGTATATTGAAAACTCTTTTGTAGTGATTATGAGCGATACGAATCTGGCATTTTATCATACCACAAATCTATACATTTATTTTACCCAAGTATTTTATATCGATATTATGATCAAACGTGATTGCTTGTTTTCACGATGATGTTTCGAACACTGCAAAAACGCACGATCTTTACACGTTATTATATCGGTTTACATTTGCGGGTACCCATTAAATACGATAATTGTGTAGCAGTACATTTCTACACTATTTTAAATGTATTGTCATTATCAAACACTTAAGTGTTATGTTTAAACTGGCATATATATATATACTTTATAGTTCCTGTTAATCCATTTCGAACAAATGTACGTATATTTTTTAAATATGTTCAAATGTTTTATTAAAGCAACTGTAAAGTTTTTGGCTTAATATGCCCAGAGACGACACGGAGGTATCATAAATTGTGTTTAATGACCAGACACATGTGGTTAATGACCCCATACTGAGTCATACAAATATGGGTCCCTGGGTTTATGACACCCTGTTTTCTTAGTTATTGTCTGGACAGTATCCGATCATATCGAGATAATCGGTTTGTGATGAGCAATGGGGCAATTAAACAATGGGTGGTTAAAAATGCTGTAATAAGGATTGTCAAAATTGGTGTGAACAATTAAATAAAAACATTTACATGTATCAAGAGGATTTAGTTAATCTGTAACAAGGTAAGTCTTTACGGACATATATAGGTTCAAATAGTTTCTTTATGTTGATTACATAAAATAAATCAATTTGTTGTTTGTTTTCGTCCTTATTTGAGTTCATTCATTGGATTCTACTTAATATGGAAGAATATCAATTTCTGAGTATTTTGTTGTTCTTAAAATGGGTCGCGAATGTGATTGAAATCTTATCACGATGCGGATCATCAAACGCAAACAATAGCAGAATGGCCGCAGTGTTGGCGGCCAAAATTTTAGGATGCGCAAACGTGACGTCATTATCGGAATCTCCAATACCTCCTATACACTTTGTTTATTGTTCAATTCACTTTATGTACTACAAAAAAAGGAAAAAATATCGAAGTTACACTGAACAAATACAACGTATTTATTTGTCCGCCATCTTGGTTTCGCTAGCGAACTACCTCCCGAGAGGGTTCGCTTCGGTTCGCGAACGTTCGCGGCGAACCGAGCGTTCAATAGCTAGTTCGCGACCGTTCGCGAACTATAGCGAACGTTCGCTGTAACTGAACGCACTGCAGGCGTTCATCATTGAGGTTACAGTATACTAAACAATCTCTTGCACGACGGTTACATTGCATTCACTGCATTAAAGAAAACCATCTCATACCATGATATCTTATATCAGTCTTAATTCATTATTATAAAATTGATATGGTTTCTTGATGTCAAGAAACCAACATACATACACACGTCAAAGCAATTCCTAACGTCACTCAATAAAAATTATGTTCAATTGTTAACATTTGTAAAGTGCGTAAAATGATTCCATCTGCGTAAATGGGCAATACAATAGTTCCAAAGAGTTGCATTAAAACTCGCAAGTTTTTGCACGATTTATCGTACATTTAAAAGTCATATTTCTTAACTTAATGCATGCGATCTTAAATATCCAATCACATATACATTGAATGCGTTTGTTCGGTTTAAGCTATTCTATAGACAAAATGGCGTGCTGAGCCTTTCGCAGAGTTGTATGTGAGAGCAAGGAACGACAACTCTGCGTGGAGATTGGAAAAAATGATGTCTGCTCGTGTGTTGCGACCGTTGAAAAAGACATCGACGCAAAACAACAACATTTATAAGATCTTCAGCAAGACCAGTGCGACGCAGTTCGATGTACGAAAAATATTTTGTTGTTCCAATATAGGAATATATGTTTGAGGATGTAACTAAAAACGATGAATCCTAAAAGAAACATGACGGCAAAAAAGTGACGAACAAAACGTTATGCGAATGGAAAGCACTGGTTACGTGGCTTTGTACTTCAACATATGACGACAGCAAACGATTCCATTGTGAGCTATTCAAAAAGACCGCTAAAACACGTCACTTATCAACAGTATGGGCATTTGAAGGTATTTTGACTGCAAAGCTATGTGTTTTGGCCAGAGCTTTGTGTGTTTGATCCAACCAGTTACCAGGGCAATACATGTGTGGCAGCGAATGAAAAAAGAAGATAAAAGACCGATGACCGACTTTAAGCTAAGAAAAAAACACAAAGAGTAGTAAGACTTTAATGTAAACAAGAGTTTAATAAAAGTAAGGTTACATAATTATAATATTTATTGTGTCGCAAATAAGCCAGATATTTAATTCTGAAATCCAAAATGTCTGTACACTCGAATTCGCCAGCATGTATATCATGCATGTACGATGTGAATCTAAATTTAGTTTAACGGTTCATTTTAAATTCCTGCAACGCTATATATTCATACGACACACGAACACTAACTCTGAATATAGAATAGTCTCGCTTTTAAAGACTTTTCCTAGACACTACTTCATAAGGTAAATTATTCCATTCTGATATGATTCTGTGTATATATAGTGTTTCTGGTACATATTAAATAAAGTCGCATTTGTCTTTGATACACAACAAAGTGTAAACACTTAGGGTGAAAATACGATATTTCAAATCAACTGTAAAAGTTGGGCTCTTTAAAATTTAACTTAACTGTGTGGCTGAAATACTGCCATTCTATTCGTTCAGAACAAGAACATTTCCATATGTCGAGATTCAACGGTCAGAATAACAAATATGGCCGACTTTAAAACTGTTCAAAACGGTCATGTATTTCGTAAAAACGGCAAACATTATAACGGTCTTGCGGAAAAGCAAACTAAGTTTAAAAAGAAAATTACAGATATTAAATTAAAATAAACTCAAAAATACAAATACCTTTTCATGTAAGGCCAACAAGGGCTTTGGTCGCGGCCCTTCGCCAGTCTGCACTACCGCAGACTTGAAATTTATAGATTGTTATACGGATTCAAATGATCGATCATTATTCTTTAACTAATGCTTTATTACCTTTATATTTTACCACTTTTTTTCCACCTTTTTGGTGGTCTCGCACACGTTTCAACGCTGTTGACTCTGAATGTAAATAAACATTTACCATTCAGAAACTACACAAAAATACTTCATTAAATTAGTTTTTATTAAATACTGATCCTTAATTTCTAGTATCTAATATATATAAACAAAATAACTAAAACTTATAATTGAGTCAAATGACTCAAATAAAACTATGGTTATGATGATGATTTTTTGGATATGTCAACAACAAACCGCTAGGTTACTCTCTCTCTCTCTCTCTCAGAAAAGCCCATCCAACTCCCGAAGCGATTTTCCGGAGGATTGATCCACTTAATCCTCTATTTCTTCATCGCACCAATTTAGTGCTCGGGCGGCCACCTTGTCTAAAAATCGTATGGCATGACTTCAGGTGTTTGTCAACCTCCATTTGAATATCGTAGACTGGTTTAACGTTTGTGAGATTCGTTAGAATTCTTAAATCTGTGAACGGGTTTATGAAACGTTCGTAGGTATTTGCATAAGAACATTCGTACGTATTTATCGCAGAATACCTACGAAAAACTTCAGAATTGTGTACGAAACGTGGCCGTTAACTCTGTTCGACGACTTTGAACCCCTTAATTATCTGTTTATGTACCGCTTATCTTTACACTGTATTTTCGTTAGTTTCGGTGTCCCTCGGTCTTTACCCAAGAACGCTCTGTGTTAAGTGACGCCATAAAATAGTTTGGTCGGCGGGCGTTCGATTTGCGATGGAAGCCGAGGCTCCGAGCTCGAAGGTATATTAAATTAGTATTGTACATTGAGGGTATTGATTATTGCATGAAAATATACTTTTATGATATTTTAACATATAAATCTTAACGTACTCGAAAGATTCATAAACGCTTACTGAGTAAGTGACTATTGTGTTTTTTTTGTTATTTATAAATGCTTGCGTCCAGCCCCTAATAATCATTTTAAAGAAATCGATCCCTTGCCGCTCGAAGACCACACAACGCTATCGTAGGGCGTTTTTTTTACGGGGGTTCGGGCGTAACAAGTACATATTTTCTAAATGCAATTGCAATGGCATTTGCTCTCTCTTGAAGAGGAGTTATCGTAAATATCGGAAGACAACCTTCCGCTTTTAAACTGTTATGTACGTGTAAAATGTTCAGTCTCCAAATTTTCAACAAACATATGTAGATCTATATGCATTTCGCGTGTAAGTTGAAATGCATTAACAATTTTTATTATGTACCATCAAGCAAATATTAACCTTAAAGAAAAACGTTTACGCCTAAACGACACTTTTTGTAGCAGAACCAAAAAATTGTTTATGTGTCGTAAGAAAGAAAGTGAATAGTTAGCAATGAGGATTTCCCTGTGCTTAGTTAGCAATGAGGATTTCCCCAGCAGTTTATGCTAATTATCTGTTTGAGATTTAAATCGGTCCCCTTACCCTGTTGAATCTTTTGGTGTTTTTTTTCTGAAATTTCTTGTATTCCCGTCTGTTTTTAAATTTTTTAAAACGCCTTGATTTTGGTTTGATGTTGCTATCAAGTCCTTCATTGTGATTATTCAAATTTCAATTGTGTGTATTAGTGATGTATGTTCATCATTCATGTATTCATGTATGTTGTTGATTCCCAGTAGATTACGGCCTTTCTGTAAGTATTCTTGTGCCCAGGGAATGCTCAGGTGAGCTTTTGTGACCGATCTTTGTCCGTTGTCCGTCCATCCGTCCACATTTGTTCGTAAACACTCTAGAGGCCACATGTATTGTCCGATCTTCATGAAACTTGGTCAGAAGCTTTGTCCCAATGATGTCTCGATCGAGATCGAAACTGGGTCAAAAACTAGGTCACAAGGTCAAAAAAACAAACTTGTTAACACTGTAGAAGTCACATTTCATGCCCAATCTTCATGTAACTTTGTCAAAATGTTTACCTTAATGATACGTTGGTTGAGTTCAAAAGAGGTTCCGGTCCGTTGAAAAACATGGCCGCCAGTGGGCGGGGCAGTTTTTCATGTTTGGCTATAGAGAAACCTTGTAAACACTCTAAAAGTCACAATGTTTGCCCAATCATCATGAAAGTTGGTCGAATTATTGGTTTTATTAATATCTCGGACGAGTTCGAAAATGGTCCAGATCAGTGAAAAAACATGGCCGTCAGTGGGCGGGGCATTTTTCTCTATATGTATGTAGTGAAAACATGTGAACACTCTAGTCACATGTTTTGCCCAATTTTCATGAAATTTTGTTTAAATGTTTGCCTTACTAATATGTTGGTTGAGTTCAAGAATGAGTCCGGTCCGTTGAAAAACATGGCCGCCAGTGAACGGGGCAGTTTTCCTTATTTGGCTATAGAGAAACCTTGTAAACACTCTAGAAGATACAATTTTTGCCCAATCATCATGAAAGTTGGTCAAAACATTGGTTTCATTGATATTGAAATTTAGTTTTAGTGCAGATTCGTTCATACGACACAAAGACACAATTTTGTTTTACGGATCATTTCGGCTTATAGGGCTTACCAGTCAAGTAAGATATCGAATATAATATACATTTTTTTATAAACAACTTGAAGCAAGATGAGTTGCATATAATTGGTCAGTAACCATATTTTAACAAACTCTTTTGACCTGTTAATTCTTTTCAGCTCAATTCAGCATTGAAAAATGCCAATAGAATCACTTTAATAAGATTTTAAAACGTTTCAAAATCTTATATCCTTTAAATACTTAGCATGATCTCTTTTTGTGTTACACGTCGCATTATTCATTCCATTATTATGAATTATATATCCATCAAATACTGGCAACACAATCTTCTAAAACAATTATTTCAAACATAAACAACTAAACAAACGTTCAAAGTTCCCCCTGGACTGTGCGTGACGGGCAGGTCTAGTGTCTGTACTCCTGGTCCCGTGGGGACCTTACTAGGAGATACACTAGTACTAGTACTAGCTGTAATTTGTTCATAATTATGAATGGATTGTAAAGCATTTTCAATCTCCTGTGATGCAGCGATAAGTTCATCGTCAGACATTCCGGTATCTAAGCTTGTTAATGTAGCTGACTTGACGGGTTTGTGTATCATGTCCGATAGTTCATCTTGCCTCGCCAAGCTAAGAGTATGGTAGTGATTGAGACTAGCTAGGTTTTTATGACCAGACAGTTTTGCCAAATCTGTTGGTGGGACACCTTTATCTAACAAAGAAGTTAAAAATGTCTTCCTTCTTGAGTGGTGTGTGTGCTTGTTAGTAAATCCAGCCTTCTCACCAAGCTATTTGGCTATTGAACCAAGTTTGTTTTTTTCCCATTGGTGTCGGCAGGAACCAATTAGAATCTTCGGTGATATCCCAGTATCTGCTAGGTGTCAGGTAAAACCTGCTATTGGACAGTTAGGGTCATCAGAAATTATTTGGAAAAAAATTGTATGCATTAAACAAGATTTTAATGCTAGTTTAATGCAATTTTAAAAGAACTAAATAATGTATACTATTTAATAAATTTGGTCATATTCACATTTAACTTGACGAAATATAATTTTTCTGTCGTAAAATAACAACCGTGACAATAAGGTCCGTGGAAATAATAATAATGACATCATCATTACTTTATTTCAGATTATGTGAAAATTGTTCAAGCGTTAAATTACACACCTTTTTGCTCAAATAGCATTGGCTTGAAGCTCCTAAATTCATCGCTTATACATTTCCTGGTCTTCGTTGCCCTCTCAGTAAACTCCAGAAATTCTCGCCCGCTGTTGGTTTGCTTCAGCTCTAAGTCAACACATAACATTGTTAAGTGTTCTAGGCTCCCACGGAGCCCTAGGAGCTGTGAATTATTCATCCATAATGTTGAAATCAGCGCATATGGCGTTTCTGAAAAATCCTGGGCCGGGTGGCTCAAAGCAACGTTAAGTCTAAACGGACCGTTAGATGATAACGGGCCTATTCAAATCAGCTTTAGCGTTAACATTGTGTTGCTCCAAATAACGCTTGCTTCAAACGGCCAGTTTAACGGCAGTTTCTGCTGTAAACTTTAATTGAGGTCTAAAGCACAATTTAAAGTAACATTACTATTCAAAATCAACGAAAATTTCGTACAATTACTCGTAAAATAAACTTAACCAATTAAAAATCAGTGTTTCTTATGGCAATTGCCGAAATTTCAACGTCAGATGAGGTCTGGTAAAATAGATGCATGTATAATTAATTGCAGCCCTTCAAGAGTCAAAACGGTCGTTACAGAGTCAAAACGGTCGTTACTTGAAACGATTATTGAAACGGGTAACTTTTGCTACATAGAAATGTATTTGTCATTTTAATTTTCAAAAACAATGTCTTTGTGTTCTAGTTTAGTTTATGTTGATTTTTTTTTGTCATACAGGGAAATTTACAAGTGTCAATGTTAGTTGGCCACGGTCATGCCATGACAGCCACATATTCAGGACGTCGGGTCTGTGTGCCAAACTGGAGCTGGAAAATCAGAACTTTACTGATGGTGTGCTGTTAGGGGATAGTGGGTATGTTAACATTGTTTTAGCTAAGTAAAACATGTTCTAAATTCATGTTAATGGAAAAGAGGCTTGAATATTATTAAGTAATCGCAGAAATAAAATCTCGTGCGGTGTTCGACTAGGGGACAATTGCTTTATCAACTGAGCAAATTTTTCTGACACGCACAATTACTCCTGCTGCCTTTAAACTTAAACGCAGACGTCCAGTTTTTTCTACCATATGACTTCATTATAGACACAAAGTAGATCTCGAACCATTGATACCATGGCGCTATATTTACTGAGCTAACCGGACAGCTGCTTCTGGCCCATGACTTATAGACTTGTACCAGTATAAAACGTCTTTCATAGTTGCCAATATTAATTTATAAACAGCAGATCATTAAATATTTTAATTTAATTTACAATTTTAAAGGAATTTCATATTCCCCAGTAACCAATTGCAAAGTGAACATGATGACTCCTTTCCTGCCGACGGATTCTGTGGCCAAGGAAAGATATCAGCAAGCCAACGCCCGGACACGAGCAGTCATTGAAAGAAGCTTTGGGAGACTCAAGCGTAGATTTGCTGAGCTTCACTCAGGTATTTTTTAATGAAGCAAAGTGGGTTGAAAATACACTTTTCAACCAAATTATCATACAGTGAATATGTACATTTGCCATCTAACAATAACACTATGCATTTGTATATTTCCTTTTTATTGCATTTAAATGACTTTGATTTCTAATTATTTTTAAACACTTGACACTTTTAAAATAATGCAAAAAAATGATAATAATACGTACATACATGCACACTCACGTACACACGCACTCATGCACACGCACGCACTCTCGCACAAAAGACGGACGGACAGACAACGCCAAACAATATCCCTCCGATAATGGCGGGGGATAAAAACAATATCATACATATGCAAGGTTCAACTAAGTCAATTATGTTCATACTGAATAAATTAGTGAATGTTCATTACATAATTTAAGCTAGAAATCATTAAAGGTTTCTATATTTGATATGACCATAACAGTTATACGGGCAAAAGCCCGCGAAGCGGGCGTTGACCGTTCATACATATGGGAATTTAGACATAAAATTACATAAGAATACTACATATGGATACGTCTCAAAAACATTTGCCACGCGACATATATTTTCGCGATGCTATTTATGGCCTTGAACAAATCAAAAACACTTTGACATATGCTAAATCACATGTAAATACATACCTCAGGAAAAGTTATATCAATGACATCATAATTGTGTAGCGAATCGCACTAAATATTCTCGCATTATTTGTTTTTCTTCGCAACCGTTCCAGAATTAAGTCATTACTCAATTATCTCCCCTGAATGCTCTTCTTCAGTGAGTATGAGCCGAAGACTGGTTCACTACATATAGTTACAGTCTTTACCAAACACAATTTAAGTGAACATAACCCGTCTTAAATATATTGCCGAATCTTAGATTTCTGTCGAATTTATTTGCTTTGATCTTTTCGATATCTTATTGTTATTATTATCCTGACAAATCACAAACGCTTGTTAAAAAATTATTTGTTTTAAACATTATAGTTGGCATCTCTATTCTTCCAGTATTCTCGCGGTATTTCAATAACGACACCCTACTGTTTATTTGTCAGAATATGTGACGCATTTTCATTCGCTCTCAGAAAGCATTCTATACATAGATGGTGACGTCACTTCGTTATTGTGAGTAAGACCGGTGTGTACACAATGTCTCATTGTGTCACACCGGTCTTACTGACCTGTGTGAATGCGCGCTAAGCATTGTGGGAAACGGACTTTTTTCCATCATGGCGTTGATAAACATAATAAACACGGAAGTGAAAAATGGTAATTAATTATTATCAAAAACAGGCCCCATCAAACCGGGCCAGCTGAAATATATAGATGGATGCAGTTTGTGCTTCAAAAGGAGCCACTTTTCATGTCAGTCTATTGTTTGTAAGAATCACCTAACACGTAACTTAGACTAACTAAACACGTTGCAAGACTGTATCTTCGAAATAGTAAATAAATCAAAATCATTAATAAATATTTATAATTTAATACCTGCTGAAATTTGAGGACGTAAACGATTTAAAATAAACGCTGTGAACATTACAAGGAATCTTACATGTAGGCCTCATGTGTGAAAGGATTAATCAGGGATAAAATGAATGGAGTTCAAAGGATCTAACATTTTGAGGAGGAAGTCATGGTATCTTGGACATTTGGCACTTTCATATATTTATTTAGTAGATACTGAAAATGCTGAATGTGCTAATTGCAACATCAAAGACGAGCAGGTGAGATTTTTACAGCTTTATTTTTCTTGACATAAAGTCGTATGTTTTCCATTTAATTTATATGGTGCTCTAGTCTTATTTATAAGACGCGCAAAGAATTTAGAGATACTTTTTATATGGGCTAAATTCTTTGCTCCAAATATTACCCATATAAAAAGTAGCTTAATATTTAAGAGCGTCAAAAATTTGGACTAATGGTGCTCAATTTTAGCTCGGCTGTTTTCGGGGAAAACCCTAGGTATTGTCATAGCTCGTCGTCAGATGTCCGGGTCGTGCTAAAAACCTTTACATCGGCTCTAAAATTAAAGTGCTTCCACCTATAACATTGAAACCTCACATGTATATGCACCGTGATGATTTCTACACACCACACCCATTTTGGGGTCACTCGGTCAAAGGTCAAGGTCACTAACCTCTAAAAAATTCTTTTAAATTTCATTTATTCAAAACGGCACCGCAGCCTAGCTTGGCACCCATAATGTGGTGCTCTTGTTTATATATAATTTTATAAATGTATTAATAACCAGAATAGTTTATGCATGTATAAATAAAAAGATACAGCCATGAACAGTGTGTTTTAATATTTAATAAATATGCTTTGATTGCGTATATGCAAAACAATGAAGTCCATATATTGTTAACTGATTTTTAAAATGTTGAATGTCACACATTACGTACCAGTCCGTTTATATACCAAAACTTTATGTACCACTATCTGACACTTTATGTACCATATTTATAATATAAAGAGATAACTAATTTAATATGAATGTGTGTTATTGATGAAATGTATTTTGTGTGATAGTATTTATGAATTTAGACTTATATATTGGCGATAGATTTTGTATTTTGTCAGATTGTCTAAGTGTCACTGAGTGTCTTAGTTTAATTTATTAGCCCAAGTACATGTAGTACTTAATAAATGATTTATTAGTCTTACCTGAAATTGAAGTAAATTATAAAAATTCATTTGTTACTTATCTTATCCTGACTAAGGATTATAAAGTCTAAAATGTTTGTATTATATTGTATAATTGAAATATGATACTTTGAAGAGAAGAGAGAATGACATCAATGTTCAAACTGTAAAAAAAATCAAAATTATTTCCTTCTTTAGACTTTAATCATGTTTAGAGAATGACCATAATTCATCAGGACTGCTATGAATGAATGGACAATAACACCTATATTTTATGTAGGTGGTACATAAAGTTTCAAAGTACCGGTAGTACATTAAAGGTCTGGTACATGTACATAAGGTGTTACACCCTAAAATGTTCATGGTATCAGTGTTTCAATAATGTAGTGTTTCTTATTATGTATTGCTTAGGTTGTTTTGTTTCAAATTTGCATTTATTTTAAAGCATTTTCAGTCACTTTGTGAATTCCATGTTTTTTGTAATAAGGTGAATTATGTTGTACTTGGTGTCAAATATTAATTCATGGTCGCTATGGTGTAGAGAATGATGTCCGCTGGGCGTGGGTTCGATCAATACTCTGGGAGTTCTCCTTATCATCTCCATGGACAACAAGTTCTGGTGTACCAAGTAGTAGTAGTAGTAGTAGTAGTAGTAGTGGTGGTGGTGGTGGTAGTAGTAGTAGTAGTAGTAGTAGTAGTAGTAGTAGTAGAAGTAGTAGTAGTAGTAGTAGAAGTAGTAGTAGTAGTAGTAGTAGTAGACTAGTAGTAGTAGAAGTAAGATCAGTAGTAGTAGTCGTAGTTGTTGTTCTTGTTGTAGTAGTAGATAATTAATTAATTAGTAGTAGTAGTAGTAAGAGTTGTAATGGTTGTGTTTGTATTTGTATTGAATTCTGATAATACAACACAATGATGCTGCTGCTAACAATGATGATGATGAATATGATAATGCTGCTGCTGATTGTGATGATGATTATATGATGGGACTTTGGTATTATAAAATTTGTGAGGTTCAAACACAAAACCTGTTGGATAATAAAACTTCTCATTTTATGACAAAAGAGCTAGATTGTAGAGTAAAAAATAAGTATAAAATTCGCTAAAAGGAAAGCTACCATTAAAGGACCATGATTTGTGGGCTTCATCAAAAGCAATACATAAAACAGTTATATCTCTTTCAAATGCACTCAATATTGCTGTTCCAATTGATATGCTCAGAAATGCTTCTGGATGGGCATACACCAATGAGTACTTTCCTTCAGTTATTTCCTCTAAAGACACATTAACAACACTGTCGCCCTTAGCAGGAATTCCGGACGCCCCCCCCTAAGATGTTCCCTCACCAGACATTTCCCCCATTTTAGTTTTAGTGCTTACATTACCCCCCTCCTCACAATAAATTTATAATGGTTTGGTTGAAGTAAAATCTTGATTTATTATCAAAATGATTTTTTTGCTTATGTAATCTTATGTAATTAACTTTTTATATGAAGCAGCTTGTTTGTTGTTTTCTTTGGATTAATCATTCATTATTTTTGTTAAACTGTTTAAGGAGTGCATGTAAATCATTAGTAAGACGTGCATGTTGGTGTACTAGAGGAATACATGAGATATTCTCAAAATCTTACACATGTTGTTTTTAATATAATTAAATAGGATCAATTGATGAATTAATTCAGTTTGAGTCAACTTGGGCTGGGTTGTAGAACTATAGTTATTTGTTGTTTTTAATCCAATTAAATAGGGTACTATGTAACTGTCAAAGAAAATATGCATTCATATGCATATAAGCCAAGTTTTGGATGTCACTGATATTTTCAATTTTACTAGTACCTAATTAAGACCAATTAAAACAGAATTGGACTTTCCTTGCAAAGTATTTATTATTAATAATAAAATAAGCTAATGTAATCAAAACATATTGGTATTTTAATAATTTAACTCAATGATATTAATAATATTTAAATTTGCCCCAAAAAACTAGGGCAGGTAGATAGGAAGGATTTTTTTTTTTGGAAAACCAACAGTGTTGTCAGTGTAAAATATTTGTAAACCTTCTTCAATTTCAGTTTCACATTTTATGACCTGCAACACATTCTATGCTACTTTATTTTACTATGGTAAGTCATTAAAGTGTTATTTATTTTTCAACTATATAATGTGCTAATCTCATATAATGAATTACTACCCCCATTTAAAGATGACACCTAATCTAAATTCATTAACACACTAGTTATAATTGTTTTATTGTAACATACTATTCCACTAAAAAATGACCATCATAGAACATCAATGCTGTGCTTTTACTAAAATTTTCATTGATCACAATTATTTAAAGAAAAAAATCTATCAAGCACTTATAAAAAAATATATAATTAGGGTGTCAAAATTCAACAAACTGAACAAGTCAATTTGAACTTCTCTTGCAATGCAAATGGAGCCACTTGAAATACCAAATTGACCCCATACTAGTCGGCAATATAGTTATGACATTGTGTCTATTCATAACATGCATCAGATACACCTTCTGAAACTTTTTAAGCGGTTTTGAAAACGCTATTTCATTGAAAACTTTCGTCAATAAAGGATACATGTTGTTATACAACCGAAAGTGAAAGTACAGTTTAAAAAAATGAATAAAGAGCGAAATTGTTGAAAACTTACGAAAATTTTAATTGATACTAACATAAGACCGTAAGACTGAACAAAACTATACTTAACTTTTAAATCATAACATGAAAGTTTACTTATAAAGCAAATTCTTCATTCATCCGCGGACTTCTTTGTGTCGTAGTCATAAATGCCTCCAAATGGAGGTGCGTGATGCGTCTAAGTATAGAGGTGACAATAACGTAGTGACGTCACCATTTATGTATAGAATGCACAATGTCTCAGAAAGACGTTTTACGTGTGATTATGAGCAATATTCTGGTAAGTTGTCGTTGTTATCCACCAGAAACACATTTATTCACAAAATTTAAAGATATTCCGATCTAACTTTTTAGTCTTTTAGCTTTAATTTTTAACGTATTTACACCTCGTCTGCTCGCACTTTACCGATATCCCGAAAGGTTACATATCACTATAATTAGTTTAGGCCTAAAACCACAAAATCCGATACCGTTGGATTTTCGTACTACAATCTTACGTAAAAAATCTTCCAGATTCGAAATCAACAAAAAACAAGACATTTATAAATTGTCTGCATTATTGATCAAATTTTACGATATTTGTTGGTTTTCCGTTTTTAGAAGCTGTTCTGCGAAGCCGAAGGCAAGAGCTGAGCATCATACAAGCCATTCTATCCAGCAAAACTGACAGTTTTGGTTTACAGAAATCAACAAAGGAGGGATTCCTGATTTATCAAATTTCCAAGCTATACACACAGTTATTATCTGTGGTGATCTTTATTGGTTCTGCTTGTTTACTTGGATGGAACATGTGTGAACTTTTATAGAACTTTGAAAAGTCTATATATGTCTATCTATAAACAAAAATCAGCTATTGTATAATAAGATCAGATGTGCAAACAAGTTCAAAGGGTTGTTAAATAAACAATTTGAAGGCAATTATGCTGAAAAAAATGGAAGTTCCCATGCAAATTTTGTCTGTATATCGACAAGTGTCTGCCGATAATTGTCAAACTAGTAATACAAAACTTACCACAAGTATGTAAAAGCACTAAGTACCTGTGATCATTTTTAGTAAGATAGTGTAATTCTAATCAGTAGCAAATAGCTTGTTTAGTAAATGCATAATGTAATTAATATGATTTCCGTTCTATTGTGTAATTAATAAATTGGTTGTTACTTGTTAATCCATGATAAATGTTTTATGGCTAGTACACAACCAGCAATTTTAATTTTGTAAAAGGTAATACAATAACACCACTTAGTAATTTCATATACGTAAATATTCTTGAAATGTAGGTTGATGATTGTGTTTTAGTTTTACTTATTTTGTAACTATTATTTTATGTGCAAATAAATGATGTGAAGTGTTTTGTATCTCCACACAATACCACATACCTTTTTATATATGTACTGTGTTATGTGTTATTTGAATGTTTAAATAAAAAAAAATGGATTATATAACATGATGCATTGCCATTCTAATATTTGCATTCATATTGTAACTATAGAGCTAAGTGTATGCAGTTTAGACTGTGATTTTAGAATTGCTACAAAATGGCTAGTTTTTTAGTGGCGACAAAATTTAAACTATTCAACAATAGTTTGCGAAAGAAAATTAGAAACCTGCAAGATACCTGTATTTATTAAATATTTTAATTGCGAATCAAGTATGTTGTTATGCTGTTACACATAATTATACATTGATAATAAATAAGAAGACAATTAGTGGTGTTAACGTTTCCCAACAGTAGAAATCATTCTTCTGATGAAGTCAGTGATATACAGACGAAAGCTCCAGGTATGGCTTTCAATACGTAGTGTGTGTTATTTGACAGTCTAAAACTTAT
The DNA here is from genome assembly GCF_020536995.1 of Dreissena polymorpha. Taxonomy (NCBI): domain Eukaryota; kingdom Metazoa; phylum Mollusca; class Bivalvia; order Myida; family Dreissenidae; genus Dreissena; species Dreissena polymorpha. The sequence continues at coordinate 73,091,442 of NC_068358.1, forward strand.
TGGATTAAACAAAAATCCTGTCAAATTTGTCAATCAAAATTGATTTGACACATCACATGATTTTGATTATGTTAAATCAGTGTACTGTATGCTAAATGCAACTGCTTTAGCAAGCTGTCAAGTTGAATTGAGACATTTGATGAAACAAACTGTTTCCTGAGTAGGACCAGTACTTAGTGTCTATATGACGTACCATGACGTCGAAAGTCTGCAAGACCTACTAAGTAGATCGAGAAATGTACTTCGACGTACAATTTTCACCGACCCTTGAGTGTTAGCCAATCAGAAGACACCTTACGTCTGTTGCTTTTAGAGATTTTTGACATTGAACATTATTATTATTATTTATACCGAATTATGCCACAATCGACCGCTTACTCATAGATATTGTGCGTATTTATGAAACATTATTATTATTATAATTAATACCAAATTATGCGACTATCGACCGCTAACTCATAGATATTGTGCGTATTTATTGACCTGGCGTGGCGGAATTAACCTCTGACTTATGCAAGTTATGGTTATCACAAAATACCACCAACGGGGAGTTTATAATACATTATTTATCCCATTAATGCTTGGTAACTGGTTACCGTTGGGAATTTCCAACACAGTAATGCGCTGGACGGTCGTGATACTCCGCCCCGCATGATCATTTCAGACGCACAATATGCTGAACAATTTTAATTTTAAAAAGGTAACAATTGAATCTTCTTCAAATTTGTATATAATCTATTTCAATGCATTAAATACTTGAAACTTCTATGTGACGTTATTTTGACATTCTGATATTTTTATTCATTTTGTCCTCAACTAAAGTTTTAAACATTTATTATGAATAAATCTGAAGGAAAAGCGGCTCAAGAGACTAGTGTTTTGATTGGCTGTTCAGAAAATGTGTACGTAGAAGTACAAACATGTATCTCAAAGTTCAAATTGTACTTAGTCGTACAAATATATACTTGGAAGTGTATTTTATATTCATGTCGACGTACTTATTGTACTTCGACGTACATTTCTCTTTTTAACGTGTAGGTCTTCTTGACTTTCAACCCAAATGGTACGCCATAGTATGTCTTTAGGGTTATCTAAAGAATGCTCCCACTTAAAGGATCAATACAGAGACCTCCCAGTGACTAAGCCAGTTAGCAGACACCCCATCCACTATACCACAGACATCGAACCAGCTATAAATTCCTGTGGCTAGAAAACAAAAATATATATATGATGCTAGATCTTCAAGCTTGGAACATGTAACTCGTTTTAAGATTGATTTTTTTGGATGCATTACTAAATTATTGCAACAATTATCATATTTTGAACACAATCATGTCCATATATTTAATAATAATACCAGGGTTCGACATTAACTTTTTTTACAGCAAGACCGTCGGACCAGCTCCTCTTAAAATGTACTAGCCCAAACCTGATGTCTACTAGACCATAAATGACATAGTAAATTAACACAATTGTGTCATGTAACTGTTTAATCAGAATTGATCAGTAAATAATCAGTGAACAGATTTTTTTGATGCATAGAGTAAAACAATAAAATAAAACTCTTTTTTTGCTTTTCTTCGTCAAAGTCAAGCCATGGGAGCTTACTCGATTTTCCATCTAGGATACAATTGACGTTTTCTTGTTTCTTCATATTAAAGTTTCATGTCAGTTTAAGCGTCGGATTCTTTTTTATTTTACTGATTTGTCGGACGAAAAGCCGAACTTGAACAAAGCCATTCTTTAAATTACATTCTCTTGTCTGCTACGCAAAAATGTTTACATTGACGATACCGATTTTCGATAGAAGTCATAAAATCATGCTCTTCAGTTTTACAACACTGCAAAAAATCATTAATATGCATGACCCCTTGACCAATGGAAACAAGCAATTTCTGCAGGAAGCTCTCCTTTGTGTCTAAAAATAGCGATGAATCATGTGAATGCTCCGCGTTTATTTATATACACTAGTTTTGTTATAATGTAAATAACGGATACGAGAGTAATTTTACCCATTAAAAATAAAGGTTTTCACAGCAATTAGTAACAGTTACATGAATTAGTATAGATTTTTTATGTACGACCAGTCGGACAAGCTAGCCCGCAGTTTTACTAGCCCGACCACCGATCTTACTAGACAATGTCTGTCGGACGTGCCTTAGTGTCGAACCCTGAATACATGGTTATCAAAAAAACTTAAAAAGCTTTTGCCCGTAAATTAGGTAGCACCTATAATCATATTATTATTTTAATATTTGCAGGTTAGATTGTCGCCGGCAAAGGCTTGCAAGATAACATCAGCATGCGTGATACTATGCAACATTTGCATCGCTCTCAACGAACCTGACATTGATTCTGATGAAAATCAAGACATTAATGATGCAGTGTTCAATCTTGCAGTAAACGTAAATGGAACCGGTACTCATATACGTGATTACATTGTCAACAGATATTCGCGTAATTAAGAAAAAATGTTTCTCGAATTCATGTCAGGACAATAAATATAAAGGGTATCATCTTACACAATTATTGATGAACAACATTTAAAATAATCATTGTTAATCATTTTGTATTCAATAAAGCAAAATAGCAAATGTAAAACTACTATTCTCAGTCAAAAAGTTAATACATTTGCTCATTTACATGTAGTAAAAATGGTTTCCACTAAGGCAAATAACCCAATGTCACCATGATAATTAGTTCTCGAAATATGTGCCATTGATGAAATCATCAACAACTTTCTGGTCACGTCTCTTTTCATCTGCCAGCAGCATGCTTATTATTATATGACGTAGTTGTTTCTGAAAGATATATTGAACACTTAAGACTGATTCGTAACAAGGAATTAAAACTGAAACTTAATAGATTATTTTGATTTGTTATGCATTAACAGTACAGAAAGACAAGTAGATGATAAGTACAAAGCAAACAAAAGTCAGTATTTGTGATATTCAATAGAGATATAGAAAAAATTTATTCTGAATATAATTATATTAAAAAAATACAATATTCATGCATCATAATTTTAGATATCAGGTTTCCAGATATGTTATTTGCGCATAATACTTAAAATGTTCATAAATAATATGAAAACATTTTTTTAATGTTAATTTGTCTTTAATTATTAAATTAATGTTTAAAAACAACAAATGCTATTACATGTTTATACTTAATATTATTTATGTTTGTTTTCTTAAATTTCCTTTTAATTCAAGTGTTAAATTAATTATCAGTATATATCATTTTTTATAAGTTGTATGTTGCTGCTTAGGTCATTTGATATCTGATTCAATTAATTGTCATAAATAAATATCTTTGTGTTTACAAATAATTATTGTTGATGAATTCATTCTATTTATGTAAGTATGATATTTGAATAATAATATAGAATACATAGTGTCACATTATTATCACATTCTTACCTCCCGTCCCTGGTTGTCCACCTCCCCCTTGAAATATTGTATCTGCCAGTACTGAAGTTCATCTGACTTTCTTGAGAACTTCTTTTGTTTCTTCACTGGCCCTGTAGTACAATACTCACTGAAGTTAAAACAATTTTATATAAACGCTAGCAACTTGTAGGATGAAGTATATGTAGTTACAGATATTTTAAATACAACAGTTTTCTTAACAGCATTTGATCATTAAATAGTACATTATATAATTATCACAAATAATCATAGTATTATTGATAGTAGTAGAAGTGTGGTTGGTGTTGCAGGGACGATGACTACATAAGTAACTAGCCATTATATTAGTTACTACTTTTAGTAGCATTAACTACAAGTAGCTAAAGTCAAAACTACTGGTAGTAGTAAATTATATTAGTATAAGTAAATACTTGAATTAACAGGAAGTACTAATAGTAATTTTATTGGTACAAATTACAATATATATCCATGGCAATTAATTTATTTGCTGGATTTTCAGTCACACCGACACAGTGTGGGTCATATAGCGACTTTATGGGAACAAACAAAAATGTTGAGAATGTTCTACTGTTAGTACGGACGTATACGAAATAGTTTTGATTATTTGGATAAAATTAACGCAAATTTATTGGCTGCTTTGAAAAAGTGACAACTACAACTTGTATTTCGTGTGTAAGGGAAAAGTTCAAAACTTGCATGAAAAGCACAGGGGCATTGTCATATAAAAAATGTGTAGCGCAGTTGATTTCTTAAAACGAAAGAACATAAATGCGCTGTATCGGTTAAGTGTAGATAGTTCAGTATTGAACCGACATAACGTCGCTGTATTCACCTTCCATGAGGACTGCGTCGTACTCGGGTGCTTATGCCACAGTGAAAAGACGTTGCCAGGGATGGAACGCGTTCATCGGAGCTATTTTGTTTGCGAATGCAGAATCTGGATGCAAAGACGTTAAATGAAGTAACGGACTACATTCCTCGGTATAAGTATATTATGTTACATATGGAGCGAATTGCAGAAGGCAATCGCCCAAAAAACTACTCACATCGAATAACTAACACTTGTTGTTGATGTTTTCCTAATTTTGTATGCGTTTGAAAAAGAATAAATTCCTGACGGAAGACTCTTATCATCATGATAGTATTGGTTTACTCTATTATATACTTAACAGTAAGAAACAGACCCAGATTACTTGGTAATGTTCCGAAAGTGGCATATCATCGTCTAACCCTAAAAATGTAATAACGATAAAAATTGATAATATAATTCTAAGAGAGCACAACAATGAACAATACAAAGGCTACACTTCCTTTCCATGTCTTAATCTGATAGCATCCTGGAAGTCATGATTTGAATAATGATATTTATTCAAACCGAATCATAATAGTTTAGGTCAGATTGTATTCGCCTAAATTCTATCAAAATAGTTCATCTCATTAAAATCTTTCCTGTCAATGCAAGTCAATTAAATAATTATAGGCCATTAACATAATAATGAAAATAACATCCACCTACTTAGGCTCATAGGGTCATTGTCGACCTGAAATGGCTCTAAGTTACCCTGGGGTGACAAGAAGCCGATTCATGTCACCCAGGGGTGACTTCAAGCCAATTCTAGTCACCCGGGCGGCTTGAAGTCACCATAGGGTGACATAAATCTGCTTTAAGTCACCATAGGGTGACAGGAATTGGATACTAGTCACACCCGGGTGACATCAAGCCATTTTAGTTCGACAATGACCCAATGAGCTACGCACAATGGGTCATTGTCGACCTGAAATAGCGTGACATGAATCGGCTTGAAGTCACTATAGGGTGACAAGAATCGGCTTCTAGTCACCCCCGGGTGACTTCAAGCCATTTCAGGTCTACAATAACCCAATGAGCCCTACTTAGCGGTCTTGAAGACTCATTTTATGTGAAACATGAAATGTCTTTTTAAAAGCACAAATGACGTTGGCATTACAACTTAGATAGTATGCTCTAAATAAAATACAAAACCATCACAGTGATTGTTCAAGTGATTTCATGGACGGCATGTTGTATCGTGCAAATATTCCGTCTCAATATAGTGATAAAGAATCCTATTGACGTAAATGTCAAAATATTTAATACTTTTGATGTAAATGTCGAAATATTTGATATTATTGACATCTCTGTCGAAATATTAAGCAAGTATGTTCAAGAAAAGTAAGCTAAATCGTGATTTTTTTACGACAGGGTATCGGTTGTAATGCAATTCTTAGACAACCAATTATTCTATTAGGTATACCTGGTTAAAGTTATTTGTATATACACGACCCAAGGGAATGTCCAGTTTTGACTCTAGAGACATGATTTTTTTGTGGATGAAAAAAACATAATGTTACACCCTAAAAACTAAGACAGTGAGCCTTGCGGTTTTAGACGAAATAAGTGTTCAGTTAGTATGCTTTATAGATCCGCATTAATCTTCTGACTCCTATGGCGTGGGGAAAAAAGAAGGAATCCTCTTCAATGTTTCACATAACACTGTGCGGTTCCAGCGAAAATATTTTTATTATATTGCATAGTAATCATTCTCATGTTATTAAAATTCTTGGATGAAAAATTGCAAAACATTTGGAATGTTAAATGTTGAAAATTTCTCACATGCATAACTCCATATCATAGTTTGAATGTTTTTCATTTGTAACTGAAGTATGTTATCTAAAATGTCCAATACGAAATTTACATACCGATACAATCGAAAATTAAATGTATTAGCACCATATAGTTTGATATTTATATTTTGCCTTTGAATTAAAAAGAAACAAAAACTAACTTTAACACTACTGACTGACGTCCATGCAAACTCCACTCGGCGATATTACCGATTCCGAGCTTAGCTTAATCAAATCGACCGTTTTACTGTATGGTCGACTTAAGCCCCTTGTCAGCAACTTGCTGTTATTCTTGCAGTTGAAACATAGGCCAAAATAATCATATTGATTAAATTAAATTGTGATGATAATATACAATTAACATACTTTTTTTCAAAATCATTTTCAGTTCAAGATCGAATGCTTCATTTTAACGGTGTAATTTAAATAATTGTGTTAACAGTATTCTTTTACCAATAGCCGCATATGTTTATTCCCTATTTGATGAAAATAATGTGTTCATGATTAGAGTTATTGATTAATGTTGACGCAAGCAATCTAGATCAACAGTTTTTCTTGACAGTTGTGATATTGCTCTTCAATATTTATCAAATCAAGTACCCCCTCTCTTGTGAAATTAAGTAATGATACATATGTGTTCAGTTAGAAATAAGAGTAATTTGAAAATAGTCCAAAATTTCCGAGTCCAAAATTTTATTGCATAAACATTATACAATGTTACAGCACAATAAATAATAGTGGCATGGAGAAGTACAAAGTCAACAGAACATACAACAAAGTATTTAGCATCACAGTTTTATCTATAATGGAAATAAGTGAAGCATTATACATAAAGTATTCGTAAATAAAAAGAGAGATTGATTCATTCTAGTGAAAAAAGTATATAAATGGTGTCTTTATAATTACTCAGTGCCTATTCTCAATTTATCGGCATAATATATAAATTTGGCAATTTTATATAAGCTGGTACTACATGTTGCTTTTAGAAACAGTTCGAATTTATTTAGGGTAGGCCAGTTACAGTAATAAGGTTTAAAACATTTCATTCTGAGCTCCTTATACATTTGGCAAACAAGTAAAAAATGGTATTCTTTTTCAATTTGATTCATGTTTCAGGATCGGCAGGTTCGTTCATTCACGGGCATGTTCGTGTATCTGCCGGTTTCAATGGCAAGTTTATGCGAGGATGTTCTGAATCTAGCCAGAGAGAATCTATATTTCTTTTCATGAATTTTCTGCAAATATGGCTCTAACTTGAGTTCTTGTTTAACAAGAGAATAATATTTTAGTTAAGATAGTGAATTTACCTCGAAATGCCAGGTTTGGTGATAACTATTTATAATTCGCCTTTTAACAGTTTCAATAGTGGTTAAATCTAAATGTTCTGAGTTCCAAATATCACCAAAACCATTTGTTACGAGACATTCTCTTATATTTGATACCCAATTGTTTTTGTCATTAGTTCTATTCCTTAGCGTATCTCTCTTTAGCATTTTATACACCTTTTATACAATGTTATCGTTAGGTAAATTTATCAGTTTATACCAATATTTTAGCGCATTAATTTGGCGACAAACATGAAAAGGCATCCTACCGAGTTCTCCGTACAGTGCGGATGACTTTATGGATTTTTTAACTCCAAGAAGAGATCTAAAAAATTTAGTATGTATTAATTAAATATCTTTTGCTTGTTGGAAGCCCCATATTTCAGAGCAAAAATTTAGAATTGGTGCAACACGGGAGTCAAGTTATTTCATTCTTTGCTGTGTTGGTAAATCAATTGCATCAAATACCTGAACTAATTTACTTAATGAAAATGATGCATGTTGTGCGATCAATTTTTGGGATCTGTGAAAGTCACCATTTTTGCACAAGGGTATGCCTAGGTATTTGAACGAACTTACAGTTTCAACTAAGGTATTGTATATATAAAGCTCAAAATGTGTAGTCCTTCCTCTTTCAAAGACCATAGCTTTTGTTTTTGAGACATTAATTTTCAGCCCCCATGCATCACAATAATTTTCAACAACTTTTAACATAATTTAAAGTGTTTCTGGTGATTTGGCGAACAACACCATATCATCTGCGTATAAAAACAGACAAAATCTTCAGAGTATCAAAACATACAATTCCTGGGAGGTCGTTGTGGGAAACATTATGTATAATATCATTTATAAAAAAACATGGCTTACAGTGGAGGGCTGGGGTCTCCCCGTTTGACACCGATTGAACAATTAAAAAATGCAGAAAGTGAATTTTCATAACGAACACATGATTAAACACAGTTATGCATAGCTTTTAGTGCGTTCACAAAGTGACCGCTTACATTTACTGTTAGATGCTTTTGCCATAACATGCATGATCGATACGGTCAAAAAATTGTTGGAAGTCTATAAATACACAATACAATTTTTCTTTTTCGCTTAGAACTTTTGTGATACTTGAATGTAATATGAATATACGGTCAGAAATAGATTTTCCTTTTGTGGAATCCGAATTGATTGGGTAATAATGTATCATGTTGTATGGACCAGTTTCTCAATCTATTCAAAAGTATTTGAGAGTAAATTTTTCCAATTACGTTGATTAAGGTTATACCTCTGTAATTTTTGTGGGCCATTTGCGTCACCTTTTTTGAAAAAAGGGGTAATGATTTCTATACCCCATGACTCTGGATACTCATGAATAAAGAATATACGGTTGTATAATGTTTTAAGAAACGGAATGATAATATCAATACTCGACTTAAACATTTCTGCTGTAAGTTCATCTATTCCAGGGCTCTTATTGTGGTTTTGCGCGTTTACCGCAGAACGTATTTCTAACTCAGATATTATCTATGCGTCTAAGAAATTATCAAAAATGTCGGAAATATTTTTAGTATGGTGTGCACGATTGTTTACGGATGGTGACTGTTCACCGAATATTTCCCTAAAATGTTCATAAAGATGGTCGGTTGTGAGCGAATAAGCCGAATCAACAGTTTTTGTTGTACAATTTCTTATCGATTTCCAGAAGGCGTGAGGATTACTTTTTGCGAGATTGTTAATTTTCAAACCTTCCCTTTTCTTAAATGTAGCGCGAGCTTTTCTTTTTGTTTCGTTATATTTTGACCTCGCAATTACTAAATAATGTCTATTTTCTAGCGTTTTATCCCTGCAGTAAATATTGCGGAGCCTTTTTAAATTAATTCTTTCGTCATAACATTCCTTATTGAACAATTTTTGTTTTTTGGTTTCGTTGCACGAGAATTCGCACAGTTTATCGGCTGACCGAAAATGGGTTTTACCGTAGCTATAAATAACTCGGTGAATTCCTGAACGACGTCCTCGTTAGGCGTGTGTTCAGTGAAGCGGCAAGATTATTTAACTGATCATTTCCTTGGAGCAGTCTATTTTGAAAAAGGGAGATTTTATCGGTGTCAAAAACTAGTTATACTCTCTTTTCCGTTACTTCTCGTCTTAAATTTGTATCGTGATCTTTATGTGTGTTTTTTTTAAATGATAAGCATGCATGATCAGAGAATTCATTAAAGTCATGTACACAAAAATCTCAAATTAAGTTAAACGTTTCATGTTTCAGTAGAAGGTAGTCAACTACGCTAGCTCCCCGATAAGAGCAAAAAGTTTATTCACCCACTTTATCGTCTATTCCCAATCTACCGTTTGCTATTAAAAAACCCGTTGCTTGAACAAGTTGTAAAAGAGTTCTACCAGCACCATCAATGACCGTATCTTTACTGTTTCGTTGAAAATTTGTGTCATTTAGTTGGGTGATCATTGGTTGAAAATCGTTTAAATACTTGTCAAAATTTATAAAGTCGTATTCGTAAGAGGTTCTACAGTTGAAATCTCCTGTAACGAATGTACATCCTAGATTATCAAATTTTAACATTTCTGATTCGATTTCCGCAAAAAAATCAAAGTCATCTCTTAATTTTGAATGACCTGGTAATCGATAAGCATAGCAAATGTAAACATCGGTATTGTGTTGAAAAAATGATTTGTCTAGTTTTATCCATACAATACCATGTTTGTCTTTACTAACAAGTGTTAAAGCGGGTATATACGATTTTGTCAAATATTTATGAATTTATATAAAATGTGTAAAAAACTAATTATATATATATTTCAATATGAATTAAAATAAAAGTTAAGAAGAACGTGTGTCGAAAAATGCGAAATAAGCCAGATATTTAATTCTGAAATTGAAAACGGCTGTACAGCCGAATTCGCTAGCATGTATATCATACATGTACGATGTGAATCTAAACTTAGTTCAACGGTTTATTTGCATTTCTGCAACGTTATTTATTCATACGACACACGAACACTAACTCCAATCCTAATACAAAGACGAATGCTTCGGTTATTGTAGGAAAATATGTTCGTCACAATCGGCTCGGGCCGCTAATTTGTCTTTGCTGCATTTAATGAAATTCGTCTTTAATGTATAATTTTTCTTGTCTATTTTGTGTAATTGTAACATATTTTATCAATATATTACAAATAAACACGTATAAAAAATCGTATATACCCGCTTAAGTAATTTTTTTAAATATGTTTTGAAATAAACAGATATTCCACCGCTACATCGTCCTGACTTACGTTTGAGTTTCTCTCCGTATAAGTGTTCACTGTCGAAATTCGGTATATGCATATTTAAGGAATTTGTGTCATTAATCCATGTTTCACATAGTAAAATTATATCAAATTGTTGCACATGTTTAAGAAAGTCATCGTCACTTAGTTTCCTCTTTAGTCCATTGATATTCCATGATGCTATGCGAATCGAATGCTCCGTTTGACGACCCTACTGCTGGTCCTTGATGGCCTTGTATGGACTTCCGTTGATGTAGAGTGTCGGTTTGTTGAATTTAGCATTTTTTTCACTTTCCTTTGCGCGTCGCATAACGTCATATAGCGGTTTGCGGGCATCTCTGATCTCCTTTGGGAGCTGCACGCTTATGCTAATTTGTTTGTCCTTTTGTTGGTTATTTGTAGCTGATTCGAACGATGCCGCGCGGATTCGATCGCGATCCTTGCTACATTAAAAATCGACGATGATCGGGCGTAGTCGGTTTCCATTGACGCTTTCCCTATTGGCTGAGCGGTATGCGAAGTCCAGCTTTATTTCCTCTCGTATCTCAAACAGTGTTTGGGTGACGTCTGCAACTACTTTTGTACAGTCCTCAGTCCCAGCTGACGTAGCTTCCGGCACGCCATAGACGACAAGATTGTTGCGCATGGACTTTGTCTCCAGATCTAGAAGTTTTGCCTCTGTTTTTTTCAAGTGCCTCTAGGACACGATACTGTTCTACTAGATGCGTGCAAGACTTGTTTATCTGTCTTATCTTTGAGCGTATGTTTGAGAGACCCTCGGAATTCTCATCCAGTTTTGAGCCAAGTAATTGAGCACATGTCTCAGTGTGTTACACCCGACAGTCATTGTCCCTTACTTTCGTTTCCAGATACGATACTTTCGCTGCGATGGAATTAAGGGTCTGTTCGATACGATCGATCGACTTCATTTTTTCTTTGATACACTTGATTTCGGACAGGATTTCGGTAGCCCATTGTGGTTGCATCATCGGCCCGAACCCGAACGGGGAATGTGGGGGTGGGGGGCTCTGACCGTACCCATGGGTAGGGTCGTGAGTACGCCATATATGGCCAATGTCCTCCAAAGTCCGTTATAATTAGTTGAGATGGGTTGTATTGACCAATATCTCACCTCCTACAAAAATGACCTTATCCGATTGGCTTAGAGCGGTCACGTGCCCACGGTGTATTTTCCATACACCCCGAGTAAATTTCAATACACCTCGAGTAATTTCCATACTTCTATCAACGTAAAAAATGGCGTCTGTTCGATAAACTGCTAGATAAGTATTGTTATTAATATATAATACATTCTATAAAATGTATACTATATAGTATATAATATATAACATTATATTTATAATATTATATATATAATATATATAAAATATATATATATGATATATTCTATATGATATATTATACATGATACATGATTTATCATATATTATATATTATACATGAAATATGATATATGATAGATGATATATCATATATCATATACCAAATGTTATATATTATATTATATAATCTATATCATATATTATATATTATATTATATACTATATATTATATACTATATTTTATATTATATATTATAGTATATATTATATTATGTATTATATTATACATTATGTTATATATTATATTATATTTAAGATTATATTATAGATTATATTTTATATTATATTATATATCACATATTATATTATATATTATATTATATATTATTTTATATTATATATTATATATATTATAATAAAAATTATATTTAATACATTATATTTTATATTATATTATATATATCATATTATATGATATATTATATTAAATATTATATACTTTAAAGGTAGTCGGTGAGATATAATCGTTACACTGTTAGTAACTGATGGTGTATGGGCTATACACCCTCAGTAATGTCATACCATACTCGAGCGATTACTGAGGGTGTATAGCCCATACACCATCAGTTACTAACAGTGTAACTTATAGTATCTACGCTGTCTACTTGTGTATTGGTTTGTTTACTTTTCTTATCGGCGTGGTCGTTTTCGACAATTCCCGCGCTGCACGGTTTCCTCGTGCTGACCGCTCATAATGGTGAAAAAAAAATCTCTTAGATTTTCTGCTTCCAGTATTGTTGGGAGTTTTATTTTTGGCAGGCATCAACTGTTACAGTTCAATGTTAGTGTAAACTTTATATCCAAAAATTTAGAGCACTATCTCGTTCGGAAACACTTTAAATCCAAAAACTAATGAGCTCGAAAAATTGTGTTCTCCTCCATTTTAGTCACGTGACACACCTCATATGCATAGAGGGTAATCAAGTTACAAACACGGTGGCGACGCCCATGCCGAGACTGCAATTTATCGCCGTTTTATACGCTTTATTACTTTTAGTAATTGTTAGAATGCCACTCACTTGACAGGCATATCTGCAATAAAATGAAAAGCGCTGATATTTATTCTTGATTGTCACGTGATTACCACCTTTTTATACACTATGTGTATGGAGATACTTTGATAACGGATGTCACTTCGATAACAATAAAAAGCAAACATCACACGCAAAACAAACGTTTCTCGTTTTTTAAACGCATATCCTAATTATTACTGTTGGATACACGGTAGATGGTGGAGTTGATAAATTGTATAGCCTTTTTACGTTTTGAAGAAATATTCCAATGAAGAGAAGTAGATGTTTGTCATTTTAAAAACAAAATCCCAACATCAACTGAATAATCAGTACACATTTAAACAAAATAAAAATACTTTACGTGCTGCAATAAAGTGGTTTCATTCATGCGTGTAGAATAATCACTGTGCGTCAAATACTTAATTTTGAAACTATTCAATGGAACATAAAGGAAGATAGAGCATGTTTTCATAGTGATATTCCTGATGTTGTGATACTTTGGTTCCCGATAAAGGACACTTCAGATATCGGAGACTTTCAACAAATCGGGCAATCTGATATCCAAGTTTCATTTTAACTGAAATGCATTTATGTTTTTGAAGGCTATTCTTGCCAAACATCTTGAAGTAAGACATGAATGTTCGTAGTCAAGCGTGACACATTGGAAATCTAAGTATTACTTAATTAGAAATACATGTGAAATATAACCAAGTGCAATGTTCGTTTTCAAAAATCACATTACTATCAATTTATACTATTAATATTATAATTTCATTTTTGTATATAAGATCCACATGTATTTATCTGTAGAAATATATGTCAAGTGACGACCGGAAATAAAAGTCAACATAATGTATTAATTTTTTTCAGAGGTAACTTGAGATTTAGAGATATGAAAAAAACAGATATGCTGATCACCACGATCGTGTTTAATTTATAGCAGGGCTCTAGATAACGGGAGAGAAGGGGGTTTTAAGAGGCAAAAACAGAGTTGTTCTTTATAAAATCCTATGGGATCTTTAAGAGGCAAACACATATTTGCTCTCCATAAAATGTCGTTCTTTATAGAATCGCATCATCACGACGATTCTAATGCGTAGCCACAAAATTAGAAATAGTAAGCTAATAGAAAACTTCCTTTCATTTGATCTCTGCTCAAAAGGATCACTTCCTTTTACGCAACGATAACGTGTGCTTTAAGTGCGATTCACATGACCCCTAATCATAGTCTTTCATGAATAAAAAGACACGAGTAAAATATTTGAATTAGATCTCAAACAAACACAAATGATGCTGTGAAAAAGGAATGCTTGCTTGAAATGTTGACATCGCATAATATGGAAATATATTACTTATTCTTTCAAATATATTCTTGTTTTGTATTTTTGCCGGATCTATACTGATGAATAAGACTACTCTGCCGAAGTAAAGGTGCTTCTATTGTACAGCACCTATATAAAAACAGAGGAATATTCCGAAATTTTGGAGCATTGTGTCAAAGGCCACAAGTGTCTGACGTTTAACTGTAGAGAACTTATTCTTAAGAGAGAAACTTTATTGTTTTGTATTGCCTTCTTACTATGACATTATAGTATACCTCACATAAATTTGTTTCTTCTTTGCGTATATAAACTTGACAGGTCCGTTATTTTTAATCGTGCCCTGTAAAGATACGCGCGCATAGTCAGCAGGCGCTATTTTGAATAGTGCCCTGTAAATATGCGCGCGAATGTAATAGTGCCCGCTAGAATGTTAGTTATTTGTAACATTTGTGTAAGTTTTAGAATGCAGAGATATTCGCTGTATATACTTAGGGCAAATGCACGAGTAATTTGACAGGTTACAAATTACCATTAATAGAATTACCTGAAAAATGTGTATCTGCAAATAACCAATCAGCTTTAAAGCATATAGATTTTGTAAACGAGTCCGTGCAGGATATGTTAAATAATGGCTTTATTGTAGAATCAATTGAAATCCCTCATGTTGTAAGTCCATTAAGTGTAGCCGTTAATGCAGCCGGCAAGAAAAGGTTGATTTTAGATTTACGATTTGTTAATAAATACATATGGAAAGAAAAAATGACAGGAAAACGGGGATTGAATATTTTGATCCGAATTGTTTTTGCTTCAAGTTTGATTTGTCAAAAGGTTATTATCATTTGGACATATTTTCTGAACACCAGAAATATTTGGGATTTTCTTTAAATGGTAAATACTATGTTTATACAGTGGTTCCTTTTGGTTTGTCGTGCGCACCTTTTTGTTTTGTTAAGTGCCTTAGGGAGATCATTAAATACTGGCGTTTTAATGGCATAAAAATTGTTATGTTTTTAGATGACGGTTGGAGTACTAATTCTAATATCGAAAATGCAACACAAGATGCAAATTTTGTTCGAAATACTTAACACGAAGCTGGACTTGTAATCAATAAGGAAAAGTGAATATGGATACCAGTTCAGAGGCTATAATGGGTAGGATTAATCTGGGATAGCCAAATGTTTTCTATCGAAATTCCCGATAGAAGAACGCTTGATTTAAAAAATACCCTTTGACGGTATTTTCTTCCATGCCAATGGTTTCGGCTAGGGATTTAGCAAGATGTACAGGGAAAATTATTTCTATGATGCCTGTTATAGGTAGTCTAGCAAGATTAATGACTAGATTTCTTTATTCCGTAATCACCTCTAGACAGTCGTGGGATAGAGTTATAGACCTTGATACAGATAGCTTTTGTATTTCAGAATTAAGATTTTGGTCCGATCGCATAGATGGCATACAATCAAGACCTTTAAGTAAATGTACATGTGTCGAAGTTTTGAAAGTGTACAGTGATGCAAGTGGGTTTGCCTGCGGGACTTACATTGTTGATGGGCTAGATTTCATTTTTCATGATATATGGTCCAATGATGATTGCAATAAAAGTTCTACTTATAGAGAAATTAAAGCATTATTTCTAGCTTTACGGGCTTACGGTAACTTTTTAAGGGGGAAAATTGTAAAGTGGTTTTCTGACTCTCAATCAAGTGTACAAGTGGTGAAGATAGGAAGTTCTAATCTCGAGTTACATGATCTAGCTCTGAGCATTTTTAGTATTTGTTTGAAGATGAACATAGGACTAGAAATACAATGGGTTCCTAGAGAATTAAACTCCATTGCCGATAGTATTAGTAAAATTAATAATACAGATGAATGGGAAGTTTCACGAGATTTCTTTGAGTAATTGAATAGCATCTGGGGTCCATTTTCGATTGATCGCTTTGCTACTTTTAATAATAAAAAGACTTTGAGATATAATTCAAAATTCTATGATTTTGAAACGGAAGCAGTTGATTGTTTTACCCAGTTTTGGGGTACCGATTTGAATTGGTTAGTATCACCTATTTATCTGGTAGGAAAAACAATTATGCACCTTCTAGAATGCAACGCGCGTGGCGTTTTGGTGGTACCCAGATGGCCTAGTGCAGCCTTTTGACCATTCTTATTTGAGGCCGGCAATGTACAACAGCATTTTATAAAGGATATTATTGTGTTCGACAAAGGTCAGAATATTTTTGTGAACAACAATCACTCTGTATTAACCCTTTACCACTTAGATACGTATTTTGACGTTTTTGTAGTCCCTTAGAAAGTTAAATTGAATTTAAGACCATTCTTACTAGATTCAAATTTTAAAAGCTTCATTTTCAACCCTTAGATACTGATGAGAAGCAAACAGCATAAAACCTGAACAGACTGCGAGTTACTCGCAGGCTGTTCTGGTTTTATGCTGGTTGCAAAAGCCATTTTCACTTTGCTTCTGAGTGGGAAAGGGTTAAGCTCAAGACGTTGTTCTAGTAAAGTACTTGCTATTCGAATATAACTACACTATTAGTGCGTTGTTAGGTGAATGTGATATGAATGTTTTCGACTGTTTTGCTATACTTATGGTATAGTTTGGATACGTCACGTGTTTTTATTAGTATTTATGATTTAATGGATATGGTTTTGCATGTATGGCTATGAAGAATGTATAGAAACCTTGTTTGTTGAATATTTTGTTCGACTGGTACCGTTTGCACCTGGTGCTTACGAAGTCGTGTACAGTACACGAGGAATGGAATATTTGCAAAAAAGAAAGCACATGATATGTTTTTAAAAGGATAATACTTGCAAAAGAGAAAGCCAGGGTTAAAATTAACACTTTATAAATTATAATACTTGCAAAAAAGAGAGCAAGGGTAATGTAAATTCAAATTGGAGATTACTTGCAAAAAAGAGAGCAAGGAAATTATTAAAGTAAGTAAATTTACAGTATTAATGTATGCTTTTATTGGAAATGATTTATACATTTGACAGATGCCTTTAAGATGGGTCGCTGGGTCAGCAGAGAATGTCTTCCATCAGAATTGCAAAAGTCTCAAGAAATTCTGAAGGATTTGGTCAAAACATCAAAGTCAGATAACACCTACAAACAGTATAATACTTATTTTAAACCATATAGTGCATGGTGTAAAAAGTACGACTTTAATCCTTTTCCATCGACGGATTATCATGTTAGTCTGTTCTTGGCTACCCTTGAAAATTCTTGTCCGTCTGCCTCAAAAATTAACGCGATTGTATATGGTATTTCATCGGCTCATAAAATTGCGGGATTTTGTGATCCTTGTGAGTCTGATCTGGTTACTTTTGCTAAAAATGGATAAATAAGGTCAAATTCAAAACCACCAGTTCAGAAATGCCCGATAACTATAGAGGATATGATAAAGATTGTTAAACAATTTGGACACTCTGATTCCTTATTAGATTTGAGATTCGTCACAACGTGTTTGGTATGTTTTTCAGGTTTTTTTTTAGATTTAGCGAATTGGTTGCTTTAAAAAGATGCGATGTATCATTTTTTTGAGGATTGTGCTAAAATTAACATTTGTAAGAGTAAAACGGATCAATTGTGCAAGGGCGAACAGGTGACTAGTTGTAAAACAAATTCAGATCTATGCCCTGTATATTACTTACAAAAATATATCTTTGAAGCAGCTATTCCAGATACTTCAAAAGATTTTTTGTTTAGGAATATAAAACATTGTAAGAAAATGCATAAAGAAGTGTTAGTTGGCTCAAAGCAGATGAGTTACAGTAGGGCACGAGAAATCTTACGCGACAAACTTAGTGCTATTGGACTTATTCCTAATGTTTACGGTTTGCATTCATTTCGGTCAGGGGGAGCAACTGCTGCTGCAAATAGCGGTGTGGCTGATAGCTTGTTAAAAAAGCATGGGCGGTGGAAAACTGATAATGCTAAGGATCGATACGTGAGAGATTCAGAGGAAACACAAAAAAGTGTTTCTTCTCATTTGGGTTTGTAAATATATATGGTACTTGATGTTTGAAATTCAAAATTTTACATCATATTTTGCCCCGTTCTTTTTCTGTCGATAAATGACCCTGCTTGTCATGACACCTTAACAAATGTGTTTGTTTTTATTATAAATGGTTAGATGATAAATTATTTATGTTTGACATAAAATGAAATGGAATATAAAACATAAATGTATTTATTATCGGTGTTTGATTGAATTAAGTTGTTATACAGGTTTTGAAGGTGCGCATGTTCAATGATGCGGAAATCAAGATTTCCTCGTGCATAGATTTGTAGGTTTGTTCATTCGACAGGCAAGCAGGATAGAGCGTTGACGTGCTTTAAATCGTTTTATTTTTTATTTGCTAATGCTTTGTTTTGTTTAAAGGCTAATATTATGCTAGAAAGGGGCATTGGTTCCGGACATTAACGAGTATACTTGTTATACTCCATTTTTCACAGTTCTATGTATAATGACACTTATTTGCCATTCATACTTTATGGCAATTTTTTTTTGAACCAGTGTCTGTGCGTGTGTTTTCAAGAAATAAATTACCTTGCTTGTCATGACACCTAAACAAATGTGTTTGTTTTTATTATAAATGGTTAGATGATAAATAATTTATGTTTGACATAAAATGAAATGGAATATAAAACATAATTATTTTTATTTCTTTTGACCTTTATCTGCACAAAAATGTTCGGTATAATATAAGAATTAGACAAACCTCACTTCAGGCCCAATGGCAGAATAGTGACCAGCCAGGCAGCCCCATAAAGTATATGTACCGAAACCTCAATGAGGTTTTCTATTTCTTTAATAAAAACTTTAACATAACATTATTCACAGCGACTTCTTCAGTTCAGATTCAATACAAAGAGTGTGTAATATCTGGTAAAAAGTATCGAGTAATCGGGAATAGAAGTGCCCTTGTCATACAGATGATCGTAAAAGAAATGTCAATGAAAATTTGAATCTCAAAACATTTGAAAATCCTCAAATATGTAAAGTAAAATGTTCATGGTGTAACATTAATGGACATCTTGGTCTTTCGATGAATAAGCATGTTCCGATATATTTCGAAATATGTTTTTTTTAATATGTAAAGATCATCAAATTGTTGTTGTTTATCGATGGAATATTATCGTTTTTAATATATAATCCACCGTTCTTCCGGAAATACCAAGTGCTATACCATTGCACGGCCAAACAATGTTCCGTGTATGAAAACCAAATGAACAAAACATAAATGCAAACAAATTGAAGAACTCTCTTCTCGCGCGTAGCATTGGTTGTTTTCTGTTATCGAAGTGTCATCTGTTTTCAAAGTATCGCCATACCCAGCGTGTTATAGGTGAATTTAAATTTCCTTTCATTTCCCATTACATTCATATAAAACAGAATCACGATAAGGACATCTTGCCGTCGGTGTAAACAGGTGTACGGAAGAAACCCCCTCCGGAAGAAACCCCCTTCTCTAAAAACAGCAGGGCGGAAGAAACCCCCTTGCTAATTTTGCATAGGCGGAAGAAACCCCCTCGCTAGTTTTGCATAGGCGGAAGAAACCCCCTTCCATAGCGGAACAAACCCCCTTCCAGACGATTTAGTTACATTCAAACGCACGGTAATTGTTGACAGAAATTCACTTTCATTTTCAGAAAGTTCCCGGGGAGCATGATTCAATTTTTTTTTAAAGACGAATGCTTCGGTTATTGTAGGTAAATATGTACGAAATATCTTCGTCACTATTGGCTTTGGGCGCTAATTTTGTGTTTTTGTTATTTTTATCAATCTAGTACAAGTTAACGCATATAAAATGGTATAATCTCACTGAAACGAGTGCAAGACAAATTCACACGAGCATCTCATCATTAACAACTTGTGAACACACGGCCGGTACACCTCTTTACTCAGCACATAACAGTTTAGAAATAGATGTTCGCACCTCCATTTATTTATATAAAAGGTCCTTTAATGTACCGGCTATTGTAGATAATGATGAGAAGTTGTGTCATGATCGGCGCCTTTGCGGCTCGTGTGAAGTTATGTACAGTTTTTTCGGCGTAAGCTGCATAAGCCAGCTTTTCACCTTAGCCTGACCTTTGTAAGTGTCCAATAAAATTCCAATAAAATTTCCCGCGGCTAGGTACGAATGAATACACTTCATTTATTCCATTGGCTGATTTGAGTATACCACCAGAACATTGGAAACATATCCGCGTCTTTGTAACACTGTTTTACTGTATGAAACAATTTTATCTCGAATGAAAAGGCTTAATAGATAGAACAGTTTTACACTCAATTCTCGACATCAATACAGTTTGTGCGTACACCTTTTATTTTCAGAGTATTACCAGCGCAAGAGCGTTTATACTTAAAAGGCTATGTTCTCATATTTAGTACTTACTTCCTTATTCCTGTCAACATGTTAACATGTAAAAGTATAAAGAGCAATGGAAGCGAGGCCTCACTTTAAAGCATTGCATTTCAACCCGCGATGTATATCGGGTCAATTCGCGGACATTCAGAGTTTATATACAGGTCATCACCGGAGTTGGCGGCCAGTAAAATAATCGTTATATAATAAAGACGCTATCCGTGAACTAGGTGACCTGGAATTTTCTTTAGACCAGAAATATGTTAAATGAAGATATTCAGCAATATAATTATGGTATGTAAATAATAGATTCTTAATGTGTTTTCAACAATACAATGATAAATATTATTGTTGATAAATTTAACAATAATTATTCGTCCATATTGCCTAATGTACTAAAGTGATATTATGAGCATGTAACAGTTTATAGGTGTCTATCGCAACCGTTGATTATTTTTGATGTTTCTACTTCATATACACTTATATTAATTAATGCAGCATCATCATACTAAAACAATATACCAGAAAGAGAAAAATAATGCATTTGAATATCAACCGTACTTTCGTTTGACAACTGATCATGCGTTTACGAGTTGAACCTAAATTTAGTTTTAGTGCAGATTTGTTCATACGACACAAAGACACGAAATTGTTTTACGGATCATTTCAGCTTACAGGACTGGGTGGGTCACGTAAGAATATCGAATATAAAATATATTTTTATAAACAACTGGTAGCAAGGTGAGTTGCAGATAATTAATCAGTAACCACATATTAACTAACTATTTTGACCTGTTAATTCTTTTCAGCTCAATTCAACAGTGCAAAATGCCCATAATATCACTTTAAGCATTAGCACGATGATAATTGATACTGTTAATAATCGAATCAAATAGCAATGCCCGGCAAACCACTAAAACAGGTTTGTCTGACTATTGGGGTTATTTACCCTCGGGACTTCGGTTAAAAACCATTGCCCGAGCACACTGCTTAACATAGAACTCTGCATAAAAAGCCGAAAACGGCCATAAAATGGACAGCCCGATTTTACTGGGCTGTACCATTGGTATAAATATAAAACTTTGCAGTGTTGGTGCGGTGCCTTAATAAAAATCTATTGGTTTAAAAATATATAACCTTTATATGAAGCGTTAAAAAGACGCAGTGCTATACAGTGAATAGGCCTAACGCGGTTAAAAAGCGGCGTTTTAATTGGTTGATGCGCTTATATAACGATGGCGCTGATTGGCCGAAATTTCTTATTAAGGATTGCCAGTAGGTCAATCCGTTTTAAAATAGATTTTCCCACGGCTGACTTTGTACTTTTAAGAAAAAGTAAACAATGATGGTTGATATGCAAAAATATAAATGAAAGAACAAGAATGAGTTAATACAAAAAAGATTACTATGTTTTGTTACATTACTGTACTTATTATTAATTTATAGACGAGTTAACGCGTGACGTCACACGCACCTGCAAAGTTTAGACTCCGCCCACTGGTTGGCAAAAGAGGTGGAATTTATATAAGCGCATATAGAGAAGGTTGACGAAATCTTCTTTTTTAATGATAATCATGCACAATATCAAATATAATTTTACTAATTATGTCTGAATAAAACATTAGCATGCAAGGAAATGCATCTTTGGAACGATTACATTGTTGTTATTATTATTTGTTTTTACTGACAACGAACTCGGGAGTGGAACACAATCTAAGAGTTCGGTATGTGGTTAAACAAAAATCTCTCTATTCTTGGCACTTCCTCGCGACCATTTTTAGTTAAAAAATGCTCAGAAATTGAAATTCTTTCAGAATAAATTAAATTTAATGAACGAAAACAAATAAGGATAAAAACAAACGACGAATAGGTCAATTGTATGTACGCGACTTATAGGGTAACTGATTTGAACCTTATATGTCTGGAAAAACTTACCTTCTTACACATTCAATAAATTATATTGTTTAATGTAATTGTTTTATTTAATTGTTCACACTAATTTAGGCACTCTTTGTAGCAGCATTTATATCCCGGTGTTTAATTGCACCTTTGTTATCACTAACCGATTATCTCGTTATGATCGGATACTGTCCAGACAATTACAAAGAAAACATGGTGTCATCAACCCAGGGACCTATACTTGGGCCCCTGCATAAACCACATGTTGCAGACGAGTGTCTGGTCAGTAAACATAAGTCACGATACCTCAATGTCATCTCTTGGCATATTGAGCAATCATTTAAGCCACATTTTAAAGCTTAAAATACTGATAAGTTAATGTTAAAATGAAATATTTTAAAATTTTAACAAAAATGAAGTAATTTGCCGGAAATGTATTAACGGGAACGAGTGTATAAATTTATTAGCCAGTTAAACTTAATAATACATTGTTTAATAACTATACATTTTAAATATTGGGCAATTTTACTGCTATGCAATTAAGGTATTAAACGGGTACCGGCAAAAGTTAACTCCGCTATTACGTGTAAAGATTGTACATTACTGCAGTGTACGAAACACGATCATGAACATAAGCAGTCACAAAAGGGGCCGTTAGATAAATTAAATATATGCATTTAAAAGCCATTTATCATAAAATGCTATATTTTCATCACTCCTTATTACTAATAGAGATTTCAATAGACATGCAAAAACAGTTCAATTTGCGTAATTAATATGCAGGGTTTTTCCGTTTGCATGCTAAATTGAATTTATATTCATTCAATGTAAACGAAACGTAAATTCATTCAATGTAAAAGAAAATTACCACAATATTTAAAAACAGTACTGTATGCCGCTTTTTAGGGCTTTGTTTTTATAATTGATTAAATGCACCTCTGACTCTATCGATCGCTGATGAAATAAAACACTATCCACACCACTATTAATTATAATACAATTAATATATGTTTTATTAGTGTTGAAATATAATTTATTCAAGTCTTATTATCAGAAAGAATACGGATAATTTATTATTTTGTTTTGCGGAATTGTCAGTATTAAATCTTCCGATCACGTTTACTATATGCTAATAACTACTTCGTATTTTTATGAAGAGGGAATTTTATTTGTGAATATACATTTATTTGGTACTAAATATGCTATACTTGCACTTTTTAAAAAAGGGTTTTAATGTTTATTTCGTTTTTATTATCAATTTATTGACTAAACAAAAGCCCTTTATACATGTTTTACGTTACTGTAACCAGTGTTTTTGCCAACCAGTCAGTGCGCATGCGCGGAAAATCCCGAATGTAAACAATAACAATTAACTCGTCTATATCATTCATATGATGTTGTTATTGTATGTTATTCTTTGTATTGTTTTTTAAGGAGGAGAGAGAGAAAGAATAGCCCAATTTTTATAAGTAAAGATGGTGAAAACACACATACTGTTGTATGTGGCAGCATCATTACCAGACCCACTGTTCAGTATATACTGCAATGGGTTTGTTGGAGTCTTTAGACTTTGTGATCTGTGGTTTAAAAATTTTAATCCAAATAGGACTATTTAATATATTAATTATAGAAAAAGGAATACACAGATGTGTATTATGTTTGTGTAACAATATAATAATATTTGAGGGTTTTCCAGATCACAAAGTGGTTGAACATTGCCACAATATGTTTACATGCATAGTCAAGTACCATTTTTATGTGTATGTTTAAAGTTTAAACTAAACGCCAAACAACAAGATCTAATCATAAGAGAGATATGTTTATATCTAAGAACATTTATTAATAGGGATGCCAGAGCCTGATTTAACAGCTCTCAATTGTAGAGTGAAGTTGCATGTGCAAATGCAATTATATGAGAAGGAAAGGAAAAAAAAGACAATATATGATATCACATAGAGTGTGTAACTCTCAATTATATATTAATATTGCAATTGAGTATTGAGTTGTTAAAAAATTAATGAGTACAAGTTTATGTATGTGGCTCAATGTTGAACACTTGCAGACAGGGAATATAGCCGTAATGCTCCAACATAAGACCCTGTCTGTATGGAACTTAAGGAGGATTGGGCTATGGAAAAGAGAGATCCCCCCAGAGTGGCATTAAAACAATATTTAAAAGTGGGTTTAGTAATAAACCCTTATATGTTAAGGGCAATAACTTACGTGTCTCCAAACGGTCACCTTCATAGGGCCACATAAAAATTAAGGGTAAGACAATGTACTTTACAGTTAAAAATAAGACAAAGACAGCTAAATTTGTACAAGATGTACATTATTTACAATATGTACAGGACTATATGCATATATATATTTAAAATACATGTTGCCACCCTGGAGGGTTGAAAGAAGGAGAGATTTTATGGAAGTGTAGGCCGATGTGGGTGGGGGAAAAGAAGAGCCAGCAGGGGTGGTGTCACTCAGTTGTACTAAGGGAGATAATTGTGATGATGAAGTCTACAATGGTTGTTTCCCCTGAACCAGAGGGAGTGCACGGTAAATGAAAAATAGTTTGTATACTATTGAAGGAAAATTGATAATGGTGAAATGGTGAAATGTAAAATGGTAAAAAGACCAAATATTACCTAGATACGTTAAGATATACCCAAAAAGTTCTAATCTATCCAATATTATTAGTATACTGATGATAACATTGTAGGAAATAATAGTAAAGTACCTTATATGGTATCCAAATGACAATTAGACAGTAAAACCGAGGCAATTTGCTATATAAAATAGCAATTTAATATAAAAAATTAGGATATTTGCTATAAAAGTAGCAATTTTAACATGAGTTAATGCAATAATAATAAAATTAAGGCAATTTGCTATATAAAATAGCAGTTTTCACAAAAAATAAGGAAATTGCTACACAAGATAGCAGTTATAATAATCCTTAATGTGCTCCAAGGTACAAGATTAGTACTTTCAGCAAGGTCGACAATACTTTGTCCTAGATAGGGCTAAATAGGTGTTTATAATGGTATAAGGCCCTGCACCGTGCACTCCAGTCCGACATGGTTCTTCGAGTTTGAAGGGGAAAGGGTGGGGTGTCAAAGAGGAAGGGAGGGGGTGCAATGCAGCGCACAATCCCAGGTTACTGGACAGCCTCGTCCTTTCTTGTAAACAGGTTTGTTCGAAGAACGCGCCTATAAATACGGATACTTCTCGTGTGGCCGGTTGACTCATATGTTTAAATTTCACTTCCATTCTTCTTTTGGTTTTCTGTTTTGTATCTATAGGTTTATGACCAGCAATATGTTATAATGTAAAATAAGCCGCGAAAACTCCCCGTAACATCCCGTACTGCGTGTGATGCAGCTAAGAACTGCACAGAAAAAGACATTCGCTATCCTTGATCTCATTCATTAAACTATTTACGCCGTATATTTTTTTAAAAGATATTTCTTGTTTAAATTACATTAGCATTCGGCTATAATTGTGTGATTTTAGGGAATGATTTGATCTTTGTAAATAAATGTAAATATATGCCTGTTTATCGTTAATAAATGCGTGTCTTTTTTTAACAACAAATTGTTTATTGCTTTTTAATATATGCTTGTTTGAGATCTTTGTAAATAAATGTAAATATATGGCTGTTTTATCATTAAATGCGTGTCGTTTTTTGCAAAAACAAACTTGAAAAGTAGCAAGCATGCAGTAATAGAGTCGGGTTGAAACAGATGTATTGGGGAATCGTTCGGGTCGGGATTTTTCTACCTCTGCGTTAAAGACTTAACACTTAGGAAGGGGGTTTATTCCGCCTCTCTGAAAACACGAAGGGGGTTTATTCCACCTGTCTGAAAACTCGAAGGGGGTTTGTTCCGCCTATGCAAAACTAGCGAGGGGGTTTCTTCCGCGTATGCAAAATGTGAAAGGGGGTTTCTTCCGCTATGCCGTTTTTAGGGAAGGGGGTTTCTTCCGAAGGGGGTTTATTCCGGTAATCCTTGCCGTCGTTCAATGGCACTCATCTCGATTCAAAACCTCAACTAGTCATAAAGCCGATATGAATGTTTACAAACACCTGATATCCGATTAGTTTTGTGTTTGTTACGTATTGTGCTATTTCGTACTGTTTTGGCAATTGGTCACTTCCCTTAAATGAAGGACCAACACATTGTATACAATGAGAATGCAATACTGCTCCAGCAGCTGGAGTTCCACTTCTTTATATTGAAACACATCGCCATGTGGGCCCGACATCGACATTCGTTATATCGATATCATAAAGGCGTTCATCGTAATGGCACACATATTAATAATTATGTCTCTATTTTAACCCTTTTTTTGGACACTGAGTATACGATTTGTGAGCAGTCAATGCTTTAATACTCATATTTGAATCAAAACCAAAATGCCTTATGTTGTTATTTGAAGATATATAAAAGGGAAATAACACACAATACATTAGCAAAATTGTATAGTCTTGTGTTTTTACGATTTGTATTATAACATATACAGATTATTTTACTGAATTTTTAATTTACGGAAAAATTAAGAAGGACACACTCACACCGTGTATGTTTAAGAAATAAACGATCAACCCTGGCCCCACTGTATACTGCTGCTGGTGACAACAGTGTTGGAAAGTCTTGGTTGTTGCTATCTATCGATTAAACAGAAACATAAATATAACAAATCCATTTCTGTTATTCCAGATGCTAAGCATAAATTGTTTTAATATGAATGATCATGTAACCCGGGAACACGTCTTAAGGCATGTGAAAATAATAAGATGGTCAAGGAAAGTGTCGTGGAGATGTATAAAACATAAACACATATAAAAGATTCGCATCTTCATACAATCAAGTGTAGCTGAAACAAAAGAATATTACCTCTTATTTTATATATATTCATTAGGTAACGATCAATGTAAACATATTAAAACAACAGCTTCCTTAAAACATGAATAGTTAATAATGTGCATTATTTAGAAACATCCTGCAAAAGAATGACTATAGTAACATTTCCTGGTACGTTCCAAACGCAACAAGATAACGATATACACCCATTGATTTTTTTTACTTAAAATATGATTCGCTCTAAACTACTTAGAATATAGCCTCTATACTGGTAGCTTCGGACAGTCCGGTAGGTTCGGACGTTTTAAAAATGACGTAAAATCGAAGGTATAAACGCGACGTCGCGAGCCAATCTTCTGACAATATTTTGACAAGAAGACACACTGTCGTATTCCAGTAAGAAAAATCAGCAAAATGCGCCATAAACAGGTAAGAATTAAACAGTTTGTGTAAGAAAAACATAAAACGAACCTATTTATCAACGGTCTCCATGGCGAAACTCACAAATTTATCAAGAAATCAACAAAAATCGTCTGTCTTATATCCGACAGGGAATTCAGCAAAGGGAGACAATCATAATATTATGATTATACGTCACAACCAATAGGCGCTTTAAATAAATAGAGGCCCCGTATGGGGAAGTTTTATGCGTGTAAATTTTATGTTGCAAATAACGTCATCTGGTTTTCAATTAGCGGTCAATTAGTATAGTAGTAAAGTTTGATATCATATATTAATGGATATCTTGTACTATGTATTACCCTTTCTTTTAGCCGAAAGCATCGAAATATCATGGTAAATACAGGGGATACATAAAAGAGGCACTTGTTCTGGCTGTCGAAGCTGTCCAAAAGGGATTGTCGGTGCGGAGAGCCGCAGCACAATTTTGTGTGCCACGGGCCACCCTTGCTGATAGAGTATCGGGACGGATAAGTGGTACAGTAACCAAGGAGACACTCTTTAACCAAGAGGAGGAATTGAGGTTAGTGGAGTATTTAGAGTTACTGGCAAAGCTCGGATATGGGGCCACTAGAAGTCGACTCAAAGATTTGGCTGGGGATTTAGACTTTAGCCTTGGTAAACGGGGAAAGAATAAGCCTTTAATCAACGACTGGGTCTAGGGATTTTTACAGAGATGGAAAACACGCCTGTCATCTGTTCGCCCAAGTGCATTGGAATCTTACCGTGCGAAGTATGCAACTCCGGAATCGGTGGATCATTATTTCAAAAATCTTGAAGAAACATTAAAAAAGTATGACTTATTAAACAAGCCAGAGTGCATTTACAATTTAGATGAGACCGGTATCCAGCCAGAACATCGCCCCCTTAACATTATTGCCCCCACCTGTGAAAAGGCGCAGTCAGTTACATCCCCGAGATCAACAACAACTACCGTAATTGGGTGCGCAAATGCTATGGGCAATCACGTTCCACCTTTCTTTGTTTTTAAAGGTAAACGGGAGAATCCCGAGCTTATGAAAGGTAGCTCTCCGGGTTCAAGATTTTGTATGTCCGACTCTGGGTGGTCAAACAGTAACGTTTTAAAAATTTATCTTGAGCAGCATTTCATTCCGAACGTCCGACGTGGAGAGAATGACAAGCAACCGATATTGCTTCTTTTTGATGGGCATAGTTCTCACACATCCACTGATCTTATTGAATGGGCCATTTCAAAAAATATTATCTTATTTGTATTACCTGCTCATACATCACACATATTGCAGCCATTGGACGTAGCTATTTTTGGCCCCTTTAAAGGTCATTATTACAGGGAATGCGCTGCATTTATGCATAGGCATATGGGTAGATCAGTCACCAAATACGACATGGCAGAAATTGCGTGCACGGCATATTTGCATGCAATGAGTCCCTTAAATATTGTATCGGCCTTTAGAAAGACGGGAATATACCCCTTTAACCAACAGGAGATTCAGGCTGAAAAATTGTTCCCATGTGAGACTTTCAGGGAAGACACGCCCTTACAGAAGGTGATTGCAATGAAAACTGGTAAAGAGGCAGTTGATAAATACTTCGAAGACAAGTACAACCGTAGAAGTTCTAGCCCTATGTCACCAAAGACAGGTGTTCAAGTATCCAAATGCACTTGCAAAAAGGCCATATTGAAACCTAAACCCAGTGGAAAACAAATAACCGAGGCCACTTTCTTGCAACAGCTGTACGAATACGAGCATGCAAAAGAAACCCGTACTGGCACAACTGCAACGAATCCGAAGAGTCCCCAACCATCGACAAGTGGAATTCACAACAACTCCATTGAAATTGCTTTAAGCGATAATGACATTTCCGATGAAGACTCTGAGGTTTGCTGTGTATGTAAGAGTTTTTACCCACCATCGGAAAAAAATCCTTATCTTAAAATTGTTAATTGGGCCTATTGCGATAAATGCAGTCATTGTGTGCATCTATCTTTTTGTCACGAGAAACGAGTCATAAGGAGAGGAGACACGTTTTTGTGTCCCCACTGTGTTTAGTTAATTAATTATTGCGTTACGTGTTCTCCCTTATCATGCTTTTCATATTGTTCTCGTCTTAACATTTATATAATCGTGCGTAGTCTTTTAAACGAGAAACATAAGTACCAATCTTAAAAACACCAAGTCGGAAGGGATGTGTGTATAGTTGTGATTGACGGCAAAACCATACACATATCCGTACTGTTATCATTTTTCAATTTTTGCTGTGTAAAATCTGAAAAGGATATTGTCGTTTCAAATTATATATATATATATATATATATATATATATATATATATATAAGCAGGATAAGGGAAGTTAGATACAGTTAAAATTTATTTTACGACACGGGGTCTCGATCGAAAAGGATACTAGTCCGTTTTATCAGCTCGAATTGTAAACGTCATTTGCAATTGAGACCGTCGAAACGTTACTGACGTTATATTTATTTCTTCATGGTTATATCACAATTGTACCTATTTATTATTCGTTTGAGCCCATTTTGGCATGTTAATTGTTTTAAAATGAAGAAGACACTCTCCTTATACCGTTGCACTAAAAATCAATGTAAATCCCCCTTCGAGAGCCTCATGCAACTTCACAACATCCGGGCGTCCGAACCTACCGGTGCGCCCAAGCGGCACAGAGAGGTCAAATGGGTCATTCTCTATTTTTAGTAAGTAAATGTTTTCGGATTGTTATGATGAAATTTCATGTTGTTGTTAGTTTGTTTACTGTTCATATTTCAATAATCCTGCACTTTTTTGCTACTTTTTGCTTAATGTCAATACGCATGCGCCAGTCGTATAATTAAAGTGTCCGAACCTACCAGTTTCCAGGCTATGTACATTACATTTGTTATAATACATTATGATTTCATACGCAACCGTTGTTATGTCTGCCCCGTGTCCCACCGATATTACTGAGACCTGAAATGACATGGCTTTCTTCAATCAAAATAATCCAAAACATAATAGCACCGCTTACTCGTTAGGCACTGCCATTACACGGCCAACATCCGGTCAGTTTGAACACGTGTCAGTGTTATATTGTCCGAATTATTTTGTGTGATCTACATAACGTTACTGAGTCTTCAAAGCGCATGATTCCATTACTATTATATACTATGGTCGAGAGAACTGTAAATTATTCGAAATGACAAGGTTTCGATATTGCTCCTAAAAATTCTTTGTTGCCACAACATGGCCCTTTGATCAAGCTTTAGTAAGACTTTACGATCTATATAGACCATGCTTGATGTATATTTCTTTATTTGGAATACATTAACGAATAGTAAGTTGTTATTCTCGCGCCATAGTGCTTTACCATCGGAGAAGCCTTAATTGTGCAATTTCCTTTAAAGCCACACACCTTGAAATGAAATACATGGCGTAGTAAATTTAAGTATAAATAAGAAACATATATTATTTATGCCAATTAGAATATATCTGGGCCCGGTTGCTCAAAGCATCGTTAAGTCTTTACGGACCGTTAAATGATAACGGGCCTGTTAAAATAAGTGTTAGCGTTAACATTGGGTTGCTCAAAATAACGCTGGCTTTTAACGGCCAGTTTAACGCCAGTTTCTGCCGTTAACTTTAATTGAGGTTTAAAGCACAATTAAACAGTTAACGCAAGGTTTAAAAATGGCTGCTATAGCTGTTCTGCCATTTAGGAAACCAAAGGAATTTCGACTGTCACATCATCTTGATGAATTAACTAGTGAAGAGTTTATTGCACGTTATCGTTTTTCTAAGAATGGAGTCTCTTTCTTGGAAAATCTTCTTAAGGACGATTTGCAACGGCAAACAAACAGAAACCATGCGCTGACATCAATCCAACAAATCCTCATAACATTGAGATTTTTTGGTACTGGTGCATTTTATTCAGTCATTGGAGACACTCTAGGATTCCACAAATGTACGGTATCTAGAGTTGTTGAAAATGTAACGGATGCCATCATCAAGCACTTGCACGAGTTCGTTGTGTGGCCATCACCAGCGGAGAAGGAAAGAGTTAAACAAGGCTTTTATGCAGTTGCTGGATTCCCGAATGTAATTGGCTGCATAGATGGAACACACATCCGCATTCAGGCACCTCATGATGATGAAGCTTCATATGTCAATCGGAAAGGCTTTCACAGCATAAATGTCCAAGCTGTCTGTGATCATCAAGGTAAACTTAATGCTGTTTTATTGTTTCCATTGCATATATATATATATATATATATATATATATATATATATATATATATATATATATATATATATATATATATATATATCATCTGAAATGAATAAATAAATGCATTAAGATCATGTGCTTATTTGTTTGTACTTGTAGATTTTTATTTGCAAAATCAGCGTTCAAATGAAATGTTTTGTAAGCATTGTTAGCAGTGAGATATCTAAATTAATCAAGTAAATACTAAGGATATTATAAATTTGTATCTGATTATTTAATATGTAAAATAAGTTTTACATGTACAACTTACCTGTTATTATTTTTCTTTATCAAATGTTTGAACGTTTATTTTTGGGTGCAAGGTTTTAATGGTAATATTAAAAACATGGGAGATAATTTATTGCAGCATTTTAAGAGTCAAAACGGTCGTTAGTTAAAACGGGTTTCGAAAGGGGTAAATTGTGCCTCATCTTAAATAACTTTAAGGTGTCACACTCAAATACAAAGCCTTCGTGTTCATTTATAGTTTGTGTGTGATACAGGGAAATTTACAAGTGTCAATGCCAGTTGGCCAGGGTCATGCCATGACAGCCACATCTTCAGGACGTCGGGTCTTTGTGCAAAGCTGGAGCGGGAGCATACAAACTTTGCAGATGGTGTGCTGTTAGGAGATAGTGGGTATGTTAAACTTGTTTTAGCTAAATAAAACTTATTGGTGTATATTCAATGGAAACTAGGATAGAATAATATTAAGTTATCACAGAAATAAAATTTCATCTAGTGCGGGGTTCGAGTTTGCAACTTGCTTTACCAACTGAGCTGATCTTTCTGACTCACGCACAATTAACGCCTCCTGCAATTTAACTTTGACGCAGACTTCCTGATATTCCTACCTATAACATCTGGCCTCATATAGGTCACCCCAAAGGAAAATTGCGCCCGCTGCGGATCTCGAATCCGTGACAGACACAACAAAATCATAGCAATCTGGCTTACCGCACGGCTGATTCTTTCAAAATACCTCACAATAGTTTTAAACAATACTAATATGGTTTTCATACAATTCAAATGTAACATTCCCATATTAAATCTTATTTTAATGAAATGGACATATGCAAATAGTTATGGTGTCTGTTCAAAAGCACTGAACAAATATAAACTTTCACCACTTTCAGTTACCAATGTAAAGTGTATATGATGACTCCTTTCCTGGCGACGGATTCTGTGGCAAAGGAAAGGTATCAGCAGGCCCAAACCCGGACACGTGCAGTCATTGAAAGAAGCTTTGGGAGACTCAAGCGTAGATTTGCTGTTCTACACTCTGAGGTATTTTTTAATGAAGCATTTAAAGTGGGTAGGACATACACTTTTCAACCAAATTAACATACAGTGAATATGTACATTTGCCATCTAACAATAACACTATGCATTTGTATATTTCCTTTTTTATTGCATTTAAATTACTTTGATTTCTAAAAAAAATTTAACACTTGACATTTTTAAAATAATACAAAATATATTTGACCTTTGACCTTGAAGGATGACCTTGACCTTTCACCATTCAAAATGTGCAGCTCCATGAGATACACATGCATTCCAAATATCAAGTTGCTATCTTCAATATTGCAAAAGGTATGACAAAACTTTAAGATTTCTTAAAGTTTTTGACAGACAGACAGACAGAATGACAGACAGACAGGCCAAAAACAATATACCCCTTTTTTTAAGGGGCCATAACAATTAGTAAATGTTCATTACATAATTTAACCTAGAAATCATTAAATGTTTCTATATTTAATATGCCCATACCTGTTATATAATTTCAATATTTTTTTTTTTTTTTTTTTTTTTTTTAAATATATATATTTATTCATCAATACACAATACACTTACACGCATGGAGTTATAACAGAAAAAAATACAAAGAAAAAACAATACTACAAACATCTGTCGAGAGTCTTACAAGAGACTGTAGCAAAAAATAATTTAATACAATTCGACAAAATATATCGAAGCATAAAGATGCATATTCAGACTACAATTTTAAATGAATTATCTTAAAAAACTATTCCAAGTTGTTCTAAAAGTTTCTATTTGATTTTTATTGAAAGCAATTATCTCCTCAATTTTGAGCCTATTCTGAAGAAATGTTATAAAATGATTAATATTGGGTATATTGTTCTGGCACTTACTTCTAAAAATATAAAATTTTGCCAACAATGTGATAAAATTAACAATCTGTGACATGTTCGAATGACCTGTTGAAACGTTACAGAAGCTTATATGTTCATAATCAAAATATGAAATAAACGGCAAGTTCGCTGTTTGTTCGATATACACTTTAACACCGTTCCAAAAATGTTGAATTACAGGACATTCCCAAAACATATGCACATTCGAATCTACTGACATACTACAAAAATCACAAATATTGGATTGTGTTAAACCACATAACAATAGATAGCTATTGTTTGGAATAATTTGCATAATATATTTATACTGGAATGATCTTAGCTTGGTATCATGTGTCAGTCTAAATGGTTGAATAAACAATTTATTCGTTTGCATTTCTTTGTTAAAATATAGTTCCCATTTAGCAATTGCCTTAATTGGATTGATCTGCTTTGACAGTACGAGTTTTTGATATACTAATTTACAAATTTTAGTTGACTCTGAAATTGATGAGAGAAAATATTCTTGCGGTTGATTACTAATGTTTTCAGATTTCAGCTTTTCTTTCCATTCTAGTGGCACACTTTTTATAAGACTAAAGTATTTTAGAAAATCTCTGGTACTTAACCCGTACAAGTTTTGTAATTGCTCAAAACTATAAAATTGCCTTGTTCCATAGTCGTATATTTGTTCTATATGGATGATTCCTTTAATATGCCATTCTTTATAGAAAAAATAAACCGTTTGAATTTTTTATAAATGAATTATTCCAAATAATTTCTTTTCCGATTTGTGCGATTTTATTTTGTGCGTTAACCTTATTCCAGACCTTTAATATGTCCTTTAAAAATACTGAACGAATGTTTAGTGTGTTTATATCGTCAGGTTTGATGCGATTCTTTAAAATAAAGTAATTACCATAATTTTCTAGAAAAATACTGTATAATTTGGTTATTTTTGATTCAGGTTGATGTATAAATCGTTTAATCCAAGTAGATTTGAGACCATCCACAAAGCTATCTATATCAATCATTTTCAAACCGCCGTTTTCATATTCCTGTATAATTTGATCACGTTTTATCCTGTCGGGTTTATCATTCCACAAAAATGTGAACATTTTTGTTTTTAAGGTTTTCATTTTATTTTCGTCTGGTCTTTCTAAAACTGTAAATGGATATATTAGTTTTGGTAATGCAAAAGTTTTGATTACTGTGATTTTTCCTATCAGTGAAAGATTCCACTTTCTCCATTTATGTAAACAGTTTTCAAATTCTTGAATTTTATTACATATATTGTGTTCAGCCGTTAAATAAGTATTATTGTATATTGTTATTCCCAGTGTGGTCGCGCTTTCACAGTTCCAATCAAATTTTTTATGTGGACAAAATTTTACATTTTTGTTTATAAGTGCACCTAATTTCATTACAGAGCATTTATTGTTATTTAATTTTAAGCCGGATATAGCGGAGAATTTGTCAAGGGTAATAATTAAAAATTCAAATGACCTTTGACTGCCATCGAGAAGAAAACAGGCATCATCTGCGAATAATGTTTGTTTGAGTTCGATGTTACCAATGTGAATTCCTTTTATATTTGTATTATGTCGTATATAGTTAGCTAGTAATTCAATGCATATGATAAAAAGATAAGGTGAGAGGGGACAACCTTGCCGTACTCCCTTTTTTATGTCGAAGAATTCAGAGAAATATCCATTATTAATTACACAAGATTTTGCATTATTATAAAACAGTTTCACCCACTGTATTAAAGACTGGCTAAAGCCCATGCCATCTAAACATTTGTACATAAAATTATGGTCTAAGCTATCAAAAGCTTTCTGAAAATCGGAGAAAAATATCAATCCTGTTTCATTTAAATCGTTCACTTTATCAATTACTTCATTCAAAATTCTTATGTTTTCTCCAATATATCTCCCTTTTATGAATCCTGTTTGATCTGAGTTAATAAGTGTTTGAAGAAAAGGTTTAATTCTATTAGCTATAGATTTACTTGCAATTTTATAGTCAACGTTTAACAAAGAGACTGGTCGCCAATTATTGATAGATAGAATATCTTTATCTTTTTTTGGCAAAAGTGAAATAAGCCCTTGTGTTTGTAGTTCAGTTAAATGTCCGGTATCAAAAGAATAATTTATCGAGCTGATTAAGTATTTTTTTATGACAGTCCAAAAGAGTTTATAAAATTCTGTTGTTAGTCCATCTGCGCCTGGGCTTTTGTTATTTTTCATGTCTTTTAGTGCCTGGAAGCATTCGTTTTCGGATAAATGGTCGGGGTATTGTTCTCTATCTTCGTTTGATAATTTCGTAAGATCTTGAAAAAATGGGTCACTGTTTTCTTGATCCAGAGTTACGTCTATTTTATAGAGTGAGGCGAAATATTGCTTAACGTGTTCTAAAATTTTTGCATGATCATGTTCTATTTCATCATTAATTTTAAGCTGTTTAAGTACTTTTTGTTCCGATCTTTTTGATTCCAAATTGGAGAAATATTTAGTATTTTTCTCGGCTACCTCAATCCAGTCTGCTTTTGCCCTTATTAGAATGCCTTTGATTTTCTCTTCATTTATAGCATTAAAATTATCTTTTTCTGTTTGATATGTTTGTTGTAATATTACGTCATTAGGGTTCTTTTTTAATTGTTCTTCAATATCATGTAATTTTGCTTCGATTTCTGATTCTTTTTTTAAACTAAGTTTCTTTTTATATGTTGAGTATTTTATGCTCTCATCCCTTATCCTACCCTTAATTAATTCCCATAAAATATTAGGAGTCGTTTCTTTATTAAAATCAACTACCTCTTTTATTGAATTTTTAATTGAAGTTTTATAATCTTGATCAAATAGAAGTGAGCTATTTAGCTTAAAATAACCTGGGCCTCGTGTTAGCGTATCAAAAAGAATGCTGAGTAAAACAATTGAGTGATCCGATTTGAAGCCAGGATTGATAGTGCATTTTTTCGCATTACTAACCAGTGAAGATGCTAACAGAAAATAATCGAGTCTGCAAAATATTGGCGGGTCTGAATTCGAATGCCATGTATATTCCTTTGCATTTGGGTTAAAATTTCTGTAAATATCCACTAAATCGTGTATTTCCTTTATATCATTAATTTTATCAGAACACTTTTTATTGGTGTCATTTCTACCATTTAATTTGTCTTTTAAAAAGTTTTGCACGGCATTGAAGTCACCACCCACTATCGGCAAGAATTCATCTAGGTCAGCAATAGTATTTTCAAGTGTATTAAAAAACGTAATGTCATCATTATTTGGTGCATAAATGTTTATTATAGCTATTTTGTTATTGTTGACCAATAGTTTTAACACCTGGAGTCTTCCTACTATAATTTCATTATGTTCTATAAATTGTATTTCACTTTTTCTATTTATCAAAATTCCTACTCCTAAACTGTTGGTACTTTGGCCACTTAAAAACGTATCCCCTGCCCAATCTTTGCCCCAGGCCGAATTATCGAGTTTGTTATCATAATGAATTTCTTGCAGCAGTGCTATGTCAATTGATTTTGATTTTATATAAGTTATAACTTGTTCACGTTTATTTTTACAATTAAGACCCTTGACATTAAAGGTGCACATATTAAGACTCGTCATGTTTTCCAGTGAAATAATTGGACTATGTTCTCATTATATTTATCATTGTGTTCGCGATACAATATCCTGATTTTTAGTTTTAAATATGCTTTCTTACATGAAGTAGATGAATTATATGTAGACCCGTATGCATTTTTGTAAGAAATGTAAATAATAAAGTTTTGCATTTTGTATGTAGAAAAAAAAAGGTGAAGTGTCAAGGTTATTTGAGATGTACTCACAACAGCAATTTGACGTTAACAGAAATTCATATAAGTCAAAATATTATTTACATAGGGTTTGACAAAAACGCACGTATTTACATTCGTTATGTAAATAAAGGAAAATATAACTTATTATAAAAAAATTTGAGGGATACAAAGTTCTCCAACAACAAAAAATTCATTATTGTAAAAACAAAAATTTACAATTGTTCTTAGACAGATAGACCGCCAAAAAAACACTTTGTAATATGTGTTAAAAGTGTTGTTGTATTGCATTTCTGAAGCATTTAAAAGAGACGTCGTCTCTTACTACAGTATCATACAATATATAAGGGGAAACACATATGCATATAGACACGCATACAAATACATCTTAAAAAACATATGTACACATACATACACAGACATTAACGGCAGTTGCATGAAAGATGCAACAATGTTTTCTTTAATTGTTTAAAAAGTAAATGTGTTAATATTATCTACGTTTCATTTTTTTTACTAAAATTGTCCTTATTAATTAAACCTCCTACATTACTTAAACCTCATACTATATGTAGAAATAATCATTTGGGTCTATTATTTGTGCTTTTAAATTCCATCTCGCAAAGTCACTTTTAAACATGCGAAAACGAAATTACAGAGCATAATTTTGCATAATTTTTTTTAACAATTATTGTTGTGTACCTTGATGAAGTTAAGGGCAATATATTAAATGTTAAAACGTGTTTGAATATAACAGTTTGTAACCATATTACTCATATTGCATACTTTACACGCCGTCCAATAGCTATGAATACATTATAAGTACGTAATAATGTTGTATCGCAATAAATTCTAAAACTTTATTTTGTATCTATATTGTATGAAAAACCTATGTGTTGATCTCACTTAACCCCATACTATAATCTTACATGGATATAAGAAAAACGATGGGGTCGGCGACTTTAAGCTGTAAATTTCAATAATGCTAAGTAATCTTAGATTTGCGAAAGCGAAATTTTCTAAGATTATTTTAGGCATTCATTCTTAGTTCCTTTTTGATCGAATGTTAACATAAAAATATGCTTTCTTAACAATATATTTTATATTTAAATGTTTATTTCTGAATGTGTCTATCTAAGTAACTCTTTGTATTCCTGTGCTCATATAACATATCGCGTAATATTTTGTTTTTAAAAGCACACACGTATAACCATCCTATTGCAAAAACCAATACACTAGAACCTTATTTTAAAACACATAATGTGTACACAATTCGTCCTACTGTTATTCATACAAGACAGAGACATCTTTTTTCACATACTATAAACAAAATATTGCCATAATTTCAACTAAAAAGGCCTGCACACATATCACCGCTTATAAACGTACTTATAGCACACACTAATATATATAATAGACAAAAAAGCAACTGTGATGCTATAAAGATAAAGAATAAGATAAAGATAATCGCATCAACCTCGGGAGCATGTCATGCATCATAAATTTTATTCAATAGATTGTCCGATTTACATTGTAACGTGTTGTGAATATCACCGTTAGAAAATGGCTGCATTACAAGATTCAATGACTTATCATCATTTCGGGCTTTACAGTGTATAACAAATAATAACGTTTTTGAATACAACAATTTGTAGCCATATTACTCCTATTGCATACTTTACACACCAGTCCAATAGCTATGAATACATTATAAGTACGTAATAATGTTATATCGCAATAAATTCTAAAACTTTATTTTGTATCTATATTGTATGAAAAACCTATGTGTTGATCTCACTTAACCCCATACTATAATCTTACATGGATATAAGAAAACGATGGAGTCGGCGACTTTTAGCTGTAAATTTCAATAATGCTAAGTAATCTTAAATTTGCAAAAGCGAAATTATCTAAGATTATTTTAGGCATTCATTCTTAGTTCCTTTTTGATCGAATGTTAACATAAAAATATGCTTTCCTAACAATAGTTTTTATATTTGAATGTTTATTGCTGAATGTATCTATCTAAGTAACTCTTTGTATTCCTGTGCTCATATAACATATCGCGTAATATTTTGTTTTTAGAAACACACACGTATAACCATCCTATTGCAAAACCAATAGACTACATTCTTATTTTAAAGCACATAATGTGTACACAATTCGTCCTACTGTTATTCATACAAGACAGAGATATCTTTTTTTATATACTATAAACAAAATATTGCCATAATTTCAGTTAAAAGGGCCTGCACATATATCACCGCTGATAAACATACTTATAGCACACACTAATATATATAATACACAAAAAGGCAACTGTGATGCTATCGTCGCATCAACCTCGGGAGCATGTCATGCATCATTAATTTTATTCAATAGATTGTCCGATTTACATTGTAACGTGTTGTGAATATCACCGTTAGAAAATGGCTTCATTACAAGATTCAATGACTTATCATCATTTCGGGCTTTACAGTGTATAACAAAGAATAACGTTTTTGAATACAACAGTTTGTAACCATATTACTCATATTGCATACTTTACACACCGTCCAATAGCTATGAATACATTATAAGTACGTAATAATGTTATATCGCAATAAATTCTAAAACTTTATTTTGTATCTATATTGTATGAAAAACCTATATGTTGATCTAACTTAACCCTATACTATAATCTTAAATGGATATAAGAAAACGATGGAGTCGGCGACTTTTAGCTGTAAATTTCAATAATGCTAAGTAATCTTAAATTTGCGAAAGCGAAATTATCTAAGATTATTTTAGGCATTCATTCTTAGTTCCTTTTTGATCGAGTGTTAACTTAAAAATATGCTTTCCTAACAATAGTTTTTATATTTGAATGTTTATTGCTGAATGTATCTATCTAAGAAACTCTTTGTATTCCTGTGCTCATATAACATATCGCGTAATATTTTGTTTTTAGAAACACACAGGTGTAACCATCCTATTGCAAAACCAATAGACTAGATTCTTATTTTTAAGCACATAATGTGTACACAATTCGTCCTACTGATATTCATACAAGACAGAGACATATTTGTTTACATAGTATAAACCAAATTTTTACATAATTTCAATTAAAAAGGCCTGCACATATATCACCGCTTATAAACATACTTATAGCACACATAAATATATATAATAGACAAAAAAGCAACTGTGATGCTATCATCGCATCGACCTCGGGAGCATGTCATGCATCATTAATTTTATTCAATAGATTGTACGATTTACATTATAACGTGTTGTGAATATCACCGTTAGAAAATGATTGCATTACAAGTTTCAATGACTTATAATCATTGCGGACTTTACAGTGTATAACAAAGAAAAGGCGGTTTATTTTTTTAAATACTATTAATATGTGTACGAGCATTTAATATAGTATAACAGTAGTGTTCGTAGTACATGTAAATAATTCTGTATCTATAACAACATTTTTATTTTTTATTTTTATCTAGAAATTTACATTTTTATTTATTTATGTAGATCTATTTATTTATATATTTATTAACTTATTTATTGTTTACACGTGTGAACTTTTATGATTATTCCCGATGTCTAGGATATTTATGGCCATGGTAGATCAATCCATTCTTGGTAGTCTTCATACCGAACCACTATGATCTTTCCGGCCTTGTCTTTATAACGAATAGAGCCGTTGACCGTCCAGGCATCTTGAACCTCGTCGTTCATTTTTTTCTTAATGCACATCAAGACGTTAAGTCTTCATTTATAAAAACACCAGTATTTTTAAGTTTCCTTCTCTGGCTCATAACTTCATCCCTCACCAGCCGAGATACGAAACGCACTATAATGTCTCTGTTCTTGTTATGGGTATTGGGAAGACGATGAGCTATATCGATATCTGAAAGACTCAGACTCGCTATATCTTTTTCTTTCAAGAACTGAACAATCTTCTTGGCTGAATCAAGGGCTGTTTCTCTAGGGTCTGTATCAGGAAGCCCACGAATTTTTATATTGTTCCTCCTGCTGTATTGTTCTGTTTCATTTTCTAATTTCTTTATGATTTCTCCCTGTTTTCGGATGGATTCTTCTATATTTTCTTTTTCCAGATTCTTTTCAAGAATTGTTTTATCTAGTGATTGAATTGATTCTTTTAACTTGTCATACTCCTGTTCTCTCTCGAACATTTTTCCTTCTAGATGCTCAATTCTATTAATGACCGACTTTATAATTTCAATATTTGCAGGTTAGATTGAAGCCTGCAAAGATTTGCAAGATAACAACAGCATGTGTGATACTGTACAATATTTGCATCAAACTCAATGAGCCTGACATTGGGGATTCTGATGAAAATCAAGACAATAATGATGCAGTATTCAATCTTGCGATGAACGGGAATGGAAGCGGGACACACATACGTGAATACATTGTGAATAGATATTTCACATAATGGAAAAAAATTGTTTCTCAAATTTATGTAAGGACATTAAATATCGAAAAAAAATTCCATTGATGATCTCATCTACAACGTTCTGGTCACATCTCATTTCCTCTTTCAGCAGCATACGAATCCTTATATCAAGTAGTTGTTTCTGAAATATAATATTGCATTCTTAAAGACTGGTTCTTAACAAGTAATTAAAACTGAAACTTAATACAAACATAGATCATTTTGATTTTTTATGCATTAACAGTACAGTAAGATAAGTAGTCAGTCTGAACAATTTAACATTAGTTCTTTTGTAGACCTGGTGAATGTTATTGGTTGAATTTTCATATTTAAAACATGTCAGAAGACATTTTCTCAACAGAGGTAGTATGTAACAGGGTATTCACATACACTTATTAACATTTATTTGAAAGTATGATATTTGAATAATAATATGGAATAAATAATGCCACATTGTTATCACATTCTTACCTCCCGTTCCTGCTTTTCCACCTCCCCTTTGAAGTATTGTACCTGCCAGTACTGCAGTTCTTCAGACTTTGTTGCAAACTTCTTTTGCTTCTTTGCTGGACCTTTATTACAACACTCACTGAAGTTAAAAAAAATACATATGCAATAAACACTAGGCTAATTTTAATCTTGAATTAAAATGTTTAATGTATAACACAATTATACTCTGGTTCAAAGTTGTTACTTTACCTTTCTTAAAATAGATTTCTGAGTGAAGTTAACCTTTTTAGTATTGATTTGTAAACTCGACCGCACGGGTTTTTTAAGATTGTTTATAATTGTTTTTTGTAAGCGTTGAACACCCAGTGTTAAAAAATTTGAATTTCCCAGTTCAACCCTCCCAAATAAAAGTAGTTTTGCGTAAATCATTTTATAGAATAGGTCAGTGTGATAAGAGAATTGATCATTTGTTATTGCTTACTAATTTGCTTTGTATCTTTTGTTTGTAAAGGGCTTGCATTTATGACATTGTCTATTTATTTACATATTTAATATTTGTTTTCAGCTTGAATTGTTATTAACATATTGTATAATGTTTAATGCAAGGAATGCTTGTATTATGCTTTGAATGCGTTTGCATGAATATTCTACGAATTATAACACGTGACTTATAATTGTCATAAATGAAATTGTATGTATGATCAATTTATATTTTTGATTTACATTACTTCGTGTTCGATTTAGTAATTCAATTATGATATTATTTGAATTAATTTTGCTGTGTTACAAGGCTAATAAAATTTGACTATCGTTGAATTTGTTATTTATTGTAGTTATTACTATATATATATATAATTTCTCGACGAATAAAACTTAAGGAAAGAAATTGCAAATTGTATGATGAAGTACATGGAGTTTACAAATATTTTAAATACAGCATTCTTAACAGCATTTGATCATTAAATAGTACGTAATATAATTATCACAAATAATAATAGTTAATACTGATAGTAGAAGAAGTGTGGTTGGAGAGGCAGCAACTACTACTTAAGTAACTAGCCATTATATTAGTAACTACTTTTAGTAGCATTAACTACAATTAGTTAAAGTCAAAACTACTAGAAGTGGTAAATTTTATTAGTATAAGTAAATACTAAAAATAGCAGTAACTTTAATTAGTATTTGTGTTATTTTATCAATACTTTATTCTTACCTTTACTGCTCCATAGATAGTTGTATTTGTGTTATTATTATTTTAGAAACATTATTTTATATACCTTGACTGCTCCGTTTGTTCAACTGTTCCCACAGCGGGCGCAACTGTGGTGTTGGACAGAAAGTGACGACCATCTGTAAAAATAAACACAACACCATCAGAATTGTGTGTAACCTTTGCAGCTCACGACGGTGAAAATAAAACTCATACTGTAACCCGCAAATGGCGCAATGCCATGTGTCTAAGCGAGTGTCATTGTGAGAAATT
This sequence comes from Dreissena polymorpha, assembly GCF_020536995.1. Taxonomy (NCBI): domain Eukaryota; kingdom Metazoa; phylum Mollusca; class Bivalvia; order Myida; family Dreissenidae; genus Dreissena; species Dreissena polymorpha. Next base: position 73,136,030 of record NC_068358.1, read on the forward strand.
GGATACTTATTGGACATAATTTCACATGAAATGGTGAGTATTATTGTTGCATTATGATTTGTGAATGTTTGTATGCAGTTTGAAATATCACATCAATAAAACTGGACTTAATTGTTGGTTTAAACAGTGTTGAACATGGGAAAAACCCTGTTACTATTGTTGTGACTTTGCCTTCGATCTGTACCGAGCCGAGAGAAGACGGGACGTAGACCAGACGAGTAGTGCGGGTTTTAGCGTGTACCGGTAGTGACGACAGACGATGCGGGTTCAACTCTGGCATTCGAAGGACCGAGACGAAGCGAGAAACATCAATTGCTCTTATCTTGTAAATAGTGTAAATAAATTGGTATTTTAACTCTGAATAGTCTCGGTTATAATAGTAGAAATACATAATTTCACATTACTATAAATAGCATATATCAAAGCAGACGGCCGTTGACATTTCATTATTTACTTTTTATTAATTGTTTCAATTGGTCGTTTTTTAATGATATATTTAAAAAAAAAGATTGTTAGAACAAACCAGCTTCATCGCTGTCCAATCCTCCAATAATCCCATTGAAGGATGCCGAATCTTTATACATTTCGGCGATCCGAACTTTTTGTTCATCGGCGACAGCTGTCAGTGTCAGGGTCCCTCCGCCCGTTTTACGCCGTTCTAACTTTTCACTGGTAACTGCTGCCTTGCTCTCTCTTTTCAAGTTCTGCCATTTATTACTACATTCATCCGCAGTTCTAACTGCAATTCCTTGTGCAGAAATTACTTCAGCAATTTTCGTCCACATATCTTTTTTCATTTTATTATTTACAGTGTTTGAAAATTTATTAGTTAATATTGAAAATGTTTTCTCATCTTTAACCAGCTCTTCCAATTTCAATATTTCTGTATTGCTAAAGTTAATGCTCCTTTTCTTTCTTTTAATTTCAGGTGAAGTCACTGAAGATGCGTCTGCTTGGGATGCCATTTTGGAATTGGATAACAGGAACAGGAAGTGGAAATTTGGAATGGATTGTGGGATTTAACATGGATGTTAAAGTCTTAACGCTGCGTTAATTAACGCTAGCGTTAAAACTTGTTGAGCAACATGAAGTTAACGGCTGATTAAATTACGCTGCGTTAGGGTACTTAACAGAGGTAAAGCTTAACGGTAATGTTATCTTAACGATGCTTTGAGCAACCGGGCCCTGGTGTTTACAAGGTAGAATCCCGTCTCTTTTGCGCTTAAAAACTTAAAAATAATCGCGTTTGTCGAAATGGACGTATACGTCAAGAAATCCTACTTTCAGTTTTAAAAGCGATACCGTTTGAAAAATAATAAATTTCTTACTTCCTAGGCTATAGATTTAATTATATCTATCTCAATTGGAACATATCTGGTGGTAACAAGGTATAAATCCGTCATTTTTTGCGCTTTAAAACTTTAAAGAAATCGCGTTTGTCGAAATGGACGTTTAAACGGATCTTTTCACGCTTTGGTAAATTGACAAAATTGAAAAAAGTTGTTTCAGATTCGCAAATTTTCGTTTTAGTTATGATATTTGTGAGGAAACAGTAATACTGAACATTTACCATGGTCTTATATAGCAATTATATGCATCTTTTGACGATTTAAAAACCAAAAAATTATAAAGCGTTGCAACGCGAAACGATTGAATAATTTGGAGAGTTCTGTTTTTGTCGTTAAATTTTGTGAAACTACGAAGATTGCTTATATAAGGTATAAAATACTTCATGTATATGTACTCGGCGGAATAGCTCAGTAGGCTAAAGCGTTTTTACTTCAGGACTCTGGCAGGACTCCAGGGGTCACTGGTTCGAAACCTGGTCCGGGCGATATTCTTTTCCTTTTTTTAATTTTATTCTTGATTTTTTACTGGAGCTTTTACGATCCAATGTTTACATTTATCGATATAAAGCATTTAATGAATAAGTTAAAAAATGCCAAAATCTGTGAAAAGGCCCCTTTAAGTATAGAACTCCTACGTTCGATTTTAAAATTAAAAATAAATAAATTACTTGCTAACTAGGCTAAAGATTTAATGACAAGTTTGAACACTTTCAAACTGCATCTATATGTATTGATTTACATGTACTTCATTTCAAGGTGTGTGGCTTTAAGACGTTATAAAATATCCAAAACTGTTATACTAAAATGATATATAACTATTTGAAATTTGATATAAATATTTACATTCAATAATTGAACACGATTTCTAACGTTCAATCAGTCTAAAAACAGCACAGGAAAGAAATAAAATAAGAAATCAAAAGACATTCAACACATAATATATATACATGTATATATATATATAGATATATATTTATTTATATGTATATATATATATATATATATATATATATATATATATATATATATATATATATATATATTCACTATTCACTTTTATTTAAATATTTTCAATGAATTATTTTTTTTTATAAGTAAGGACTAATATTAATTTTGTTGGTTTGTCGGTTTGCATGTTTCGCATGAAACGTGCTTCATCGTAATTTTCATAGGTAAATGGATAGAACATGACATGTTTCTTTTACTTTTCGGTATTGAGTTATTTATTTATGATCATCTGATGGTCATCTTTAGAGAATTGCAAACTATATTTACCCCTAAACAGGCTTTTTAAACATCTTAATATCTCTGTGTTTCGCGTTTTTTTTTTGGCAAAATGAAATTGTTTACAAGCAACCCGCATCACAAAATCAAATTTAATGCATTTAATCGCAAACAACAAAATTATTTCTATAAGTTGATTTGTTACTTCGAGATTGTGTTGCAAACACGAATATGGCAGCACGAAATTTTAACTAGAACAGAAGAACAAAAAAGATCAATTGTTTGAGCTAATAATTGCACGAACTCTTATTCATCCCCAAGCTCTTTGCTACTGAATGGCACACTCAATATGTGAAAGCTTCTTTGTTTCATTTTCAATGGCGGAATCGACTAATAAAGTAACTTACACTGGAAATTCAATACGAAATGATCTTCAAATGACATATAGGCAATTTACTGATTGGTAAACATGTATTTATAAAGGTCAATGTAGCACGTGATAACAGCTGGGAAGAGTGATACTGATCTATGATTTATCTACACTTGTGAAAAAACATATTGTGCGATTTCTTAACATTAATATTATGACAACATGTATATCTTTCCGAATAACTGCGGCTTGCATGTACGCATATATGTACATGTGTGCACTCGATTTTTAAGAGTAGCTAAAACAACTGCGACTGGGCTATTAAATTGTACCAGATGATTGGAATCGTTTGGAGTGTTTTCTGATTTCTTAATCTAGTGGTACTAGCATAAGGTGAAAAGACTCGTTCCATGCGTGTAGAACACGGGAATAAGAACTAGGTAAGTTTTTTAAACAATAGTAATACGCACACACTAAATGTATTGCTAACGTAAGGTGATCTCGGTTTTTTATATTGATCATTTGTATACCCGGGATCTGTAACATTATTTCTTTATTTCGACTTACTTTTTTATTGTAACTACAGTAAATATGAACTCTATTTGTAATATCTTTAAAGAAAGTACATTCACATTTCAAATTAAAAAATATGTTTTCAAGCATATATACAGCTCATCGACATTTAGTAATAAGTAATAACCTACCTTAACGATTTAGTACAGTATTACACATATCATAGCACATGTTACCGTATGGCCAACATGTTGACGTGGCGTCCCTTTGATTGTGTATTTATGTATTTAACAGCTTAAGCAAATTCGTCCATTGGGCTGCGAATACAATGTAAAGAAATTGAATAAGTCTTAAGCAGATTATATATAAGCGTACCCAATTTTAAAATGTTATTTCATGAGCGATAATAATAGCAATAACACAAGTCTGTGATGTTCATTTGTTAAACAACGTTACGAACAACCAGGACACGGATTTTTTTCCAAATTGCATTAACAATTTTAATTATTCTAATAAAACAGTAACATATTAATGTATCCATAATAGGCACGATACAATGTATAGTCCTGCAAACATATACTACTATATAATGTTTAAGACTAAATTATCGTATTAAAAATATTTAGATTGCATCTATAGTAATTTCACAAACAAAATTCATCAAGATTTAGACTAAGCGCTCATACATTGGAAATATATTCCGGTAGACATAATAACATAATGAAAGATGAACGCAAATGTAAACTATGTATCGCAAACGCTGTTGAATCCGAATATCGTTTCTTTCTAACTTGCCCAATCTATGAATATCTACGAACAAATTATATTCGATCAAATTTAGTGAACTTCGAAACATACTGTCTTGTCAAAATAATGAAGTAATTAACAATGTTGTCACATTTATTACTTATGGAATGAAACTCCGTGAGGCAAAATAACAAGCCTTTACATTATTGCTTCTGAAATAGATATATGCATTATATGCTTTCCGATGGTTTATAGAGAAATATCAGTTAATTAAAACTAACTGTTTCATACATTAACAAATAACAGTGAACCGTACATATTTTTAGTAATCTTGATTTTACCTATTGTGACCCCAACTCTGCATTGAATGTTCATTAAAACATGCGGATAAGCTTCCCTTAAACATTCATGTAATAACATTTCGGGGCGCCTAACGGGAAATTATATTGTCCGAAATGGAAAAAATACAAAAATAATCATTTGTAAGAATAACATAAAGATAAAGTATGTTTGATTTAGTGGAATATCGATTTTAATTCACTCGTAATCATAGAACAAATATAATTTCATTCGTTGCTGGGCCACTCGTGAAATATCATTTTCTTCGATCACTCGTGAATTAAAATCGATATTCCACCACATCCAACAAATATCATCTATATGTAAACCAAAATATATTGTTTATATTTTTACTCATTTCTTAGTGTTGAGTTGTTGTTAAAACTTACACGTTTGTGCATATTTTTTAACACTTTCATTGAAATTTCATGTTAGTGTGTGTTTATTTACACAATGCATTCTGACTATACGTGTTAACCTGTATGTAATAGTCAAAGGCGGTTTGTCGAGTTTCCAAATTAAAAAAAGACTCGAACTTGAACTTGTACATGCAGCTGTATTAGCTATGGCGTATGTGGGTCTGATTGCATACATGCAATGACATGGTGATATGGTTTAATACGAAATTGTACATGTGCAACAAACGTTCCGCTTGATAATGCAAAAATTATAAAGAACCGGTTCTTCTAATTATGTTGGACTGTATTGAAGTAATTTAAAGACACGCACGTAGTCGTAGTGTGAATTGATACGATTTCTTTTTTGAGATAACACTTTCTATATACCATACAATTTGTAAATATAATTTAATATATTCGTGGAAAGGTAACATTTTTTTTATTTAAATATATTCATCATTTTGTTCCTTATGTATACGTCTTTACGTAACAGTCTGACCACTCTATACCAGACTGTAACGTAATTGAATGTTCACTATGATAATGGGAAAACAGGTTTTGTAATGTATTCGTTATGCTTATAATTACTTTGTGCTGTATACATTACTCTGTGTTTACATATGTAGTGTAAAGATTCGTTTGTATGTCGACAAAATGGTCTGTATTTATATATGTAGCATAAAGATTCGTTTTTATTTCGACAATCTGTGCGTCAAACAAAATCACCGTGTTAATATAAAACATATTTGTTTGATTTAAACATTTTCTCCAGTACTAAAACAAATTCATAGCGAATGCCTGTGTCCGTTTGCTTGGTAGTGGAAGAGTTGCATATTTGTGTACAACTCAATAGGTGTTCCGTTTTGCAAAGCGTTAAATGCATGAAAACAGTTCGGTTGGCCGAGTTGTTTGGTCCACAGCTTCTACTTTGCTTCTTTAGTTACCATTTTGAGATTTCAAATGAGAGTACTAGAAAATCAACTACGAACATTTCCGAAAACTGCTAACACGTCCATTTGAAACTCGTATCAGCAATTCAGATAAACTGTGTTCATTAACAAAGAACGTAAATGGATGTTAAATGTCACCAAACGTAAAGATAACGGTTAACACAATATCAAGCAAAATCATTCGAAATATGGAAATATTTGTATTTTCTTACTTTTTTTCTTTTTATGAATAATGTCTAAACAATCTACCTTTATAATCATATTTTACAGTCCACAATGAAATAACATCATTAAATAACAACACTATTTTTCTTTACCACCATCATGCTGTGTATAATTGTGGCAGAAATATAATAGAACTTAGCTAGGTAAAAATTTTATCTCGCGGTATTTGAAATAGTGCTATTAGTTAAAAATAAATAAAAACTTACAGCGTAAATAGCAACACAATACTATTGCATTTGTTTATAATATCAGTATAGACAGCTTCAATACATATCTAATACATATCAACGTAACTAGATATCAAATTAGGTATAATCTAATGTAAAGGTTTCGTTTCCCAGCGACGAACTTGTTCATATGTATTGACACTTGCGGAGCATTGTACATACCCTATTATGGTCGGAAAACAGACCAGTAACCCATCGCTTTTTATAAAGAGATATATAGCGTATTAATGTAAAACGATACAACATCTGTGAACATGGATCAATATATATGTCATATATATATGATAAGTTGTTAAATGCAACCTGTTGACATAATTGCAAAAAATATAATTATTATGATAACTTGTCAATATGCATTAATGCATGCGTAGTGTGTACTTCCAAACAGTAACATTTATGTATACGTTAGTAAGAGCAGCTTAAACTACGTCGGATAAAATATAAAATGGTAAATAAGTGTTGTTTTAATCAGTAATCTATAATTTGCACTTACTACTACTTATGTTATTAAATGCAAAACATGCAGTAAAGAAAATAGTGTATAGTGTAAACATCAGGTATTTGTATATAGCACAATATAATAATGCTTTTGACAAATAACGATGTTTATCGGTTTTTGACAGTGTTAATTGTTTGAAACATTTCTATTTGTTCTATGCTGAACCGAAACGATCGGGTTATAACGATTTTAGAAAATAATGAATCAAATGGTATAGCTTATTCAGAAGTGCATTATCAGGCTTCGATTATCGGAAAAATATTCTTTTTAACGTCGCATGTTTAAATCACAGCTGGTTAGCGTGTGGATATGATTTAAATTAGTGAAAACATCATTTTGAATGATAAATTATCATATATTAACGAAAAATCAACTTTCCTGAAAAACAATTTTCACTATCAATATATATATATATATATATATATATATATATATATATATATATATATATATATATATATATATATATATATATATATATATATGGTATGATATAACAACGAGTGTCAGATTTTTTTTATCACATGCTTTTAAATGAGCAAATTAAATAAATATTTAAGCAAACATAATGATTAATCCCGAATATTGTTTACATTTCGTGACGTCATTTGACGTTGCAACATCATTTCAGCAAAATAACAAAATGCGATTGGTCAATAAACGAAAACTAAGCAAATGAAAACGCTTAAAAATGTTTAATAACACATGTGTAATAAAAATATATGTAATGGTTGTATTACATGGGAAACAGGGTATAGTATTTGATATATATGTATATAACAAGGTATCCAACTCAAAATCACCCGAAAACGGGGTGCATCACTTTGAACAGCCATTACTACATCAATTTTGCAGCGATTTTTACGATCTTGGTCTTATTCAACGCAGAAATAAGTTTTCTTTCTGAAATGTATATGTCTTACAAATACTGGGTCAACTTTAAACAAATAACACGATACACAACTCGCGTGACCCAGTTAGCATCGATCAGACAGTATTCATGACTGAAATCTTCAAGGAGTAAAGGGCATTTTCCCTGCCACGTTTACGGACCTCGATACCATAATTTAATAAAACGTATGAAAAAACATTCTTACCGTGCTTGCCGTTACATTATGCATCAAAACTAGCTGTCCAGCGCCGTTTGAAACCTTTGTTTACATACATATCAACTAACCGACATTTTAAACACACTAGTGATTTCATTGGTCCAATGCGAAGGTGTGTCTTTTCAACAGGAGATTTCATTCATGAATACTGTCTGATAATTGTCAAGTAGGTCAAGCGAATCGTGTATCGTGTTATTTCTTAACATTTGACCCAGCATGTGTAGAAATATAACAATATATTTGCATTTCCAGAATGGAAATTCATTTCTGCGTTGAATGAGACCGGGTTCATGAAAATCGCTGCAAAATTGATGATGTAAAATCTGTTTAAAGCGACACACCCCGTTTTCGGGTGATTTCGAGTTGGATACCTTGTTATATATATATTTGATAGTGAAATTGTTTTTTCAGAAAAGTTGATTTTATTATTATATGATAATTTATCATTCAAAAAGATGTTTTCACTAATTAATATCATAGTTGTTTAAATCAACGTAGCGTCAAATAGCATCAATTATAACATCAGTTACAGCGGTATTGATGTTAGATATAACGCGTCATTTGGATTGACTAAGAATGTATACCTCTAGAATGATCACATTAGTAAATCTAGGAAAACATGGTTCAGGGGATGTTTTTGTATTTATAGTGTTAAAATACATAATTCATGCAAATACAAATCTTTAAATGAAGAACAACTGAAGTGAGAAAATCCGCATTGGGTTCACCAAAAAGACGTAGATCTTCTCAATAAGTCTTAAAATAGGAAAATGCCAAAGTTAAAATGAGGTCAAGTGATGTGACATACGCTAATGAGCGTTTGTCAGGTTATGTAGGTGTGTTGATAGTGTTAATGGATAAAATTCAAACGCGTATCAAAACTTTGTAGAATGGGGTATTGATATGAGAAGAAATTTTTCTAGCAGGAGGTATCAATATGAAAATTAACTTTGTAGCAGGAGGTATTGATATGAGAAGACACTTTATAGAAGGAGGAATTGATATGAGAACAAACTTTGTAGCAGGATAAATTGATATGAGAACAAACTTTGTAGCAGGAGGTATTGATATGAGAAGAAATTTTGTATAAGGTTGTATTGATATGAGAACAAACTTTGAAGCAGGAGTTATAAATGTGAGAGGAAACTTTGTCGCAGGAGTTATTGATATGCGAAATAACTTTTTAGCATGAGGTATTGATATGAAAAGAAATGTTGTAGCAAGATGTATTGATATGAGAAGAAACTTTGTAGCAGTCGGTATTGATATAAGACTGGACTTTGTAGCAGGATGTATTGCTATGAGAAGAGACTTTGAAGCAGGAGTTATTAATGTGAAAAGAAACTTTGTCGCCGGAGTTATTGATATGCGAAGAAACTTTGTTGCAGGATGTATTGATATGAGAAGACACTTTGTAGCATGATGTATTGAAAAGAGAAAAAAACTTTGTAGCGGGAAGTATTGATATGGGACGGCACTTTATAGCAGGAGGTATTGATATGCGAAGAAACTTTGTAGCAGAATGTATTGATATGAGAAGAAATTTTGTAGCAGAAGGTATTGATATGAGAAGAAACTTTGTATAAGGAGTTATTGGTATGATAAGAAACGTTGTCGCAGGAGTTATTGATATGCGAAGAAACTTTATAGCATGAGGTATTGATATGAGACGGCACTTTATAGCATGAGGTATTGATATGAGAAGAAACTTTGTAGCAGCATGTATTGATATGAGAAGAAACTTTGTAGCAGGAGGTATTGATATGAGAAGAAACTTTGTAGAAGAAGTTATTGATATGAGAAGAAACTTTGTCGCAGGAGTTATTGATATGTGAAGAATCTTTATAGCAAGAGGTATTGATATGAGACGGCACTTAATAGCAGGATGTATTGATATAAGAAGGCACTTTATAGCAGGAAGTATTTTTATGGGATGAAACTTTGTAGAAGGAGGTATTGATATGTGAAGTACTCAGAAGCAGGAGGTAATGATATGAGAAGAAATTTAGTATCAGGAATGATTGGTAAAAGAAGAAACACGTATTTTAACCTAGAATGGAGACCTTCTGAACTAATCCTAATGTAGGTCGAATTCGGTATGCGAATGAGGTCAGATATTGTGACCGTGTTATTAGTGTTTCAAGTATTGTTAATTGACTCATTTAAATAAGCCTTTGTCAAAAATAAGATGAACGTCAGGTTGAAACTGTAAGGTGATGCGTGTGTTGATAGTATTCAATGACAACATACATAAAAGTATCACAGATTTGAAGAATGCATTATGGATGTTAAACGAAACGCGTCATTTTGGGTTAACACATTATATTGAGTCAAATATTCCAAAAAAGGTCAATTTGAAGATCATATGCAGATCAAGTGATGAGTTTATGGTGTTAAAAGACGTCATCAGTTAAAGAATCAGAACTTTAAAGAAAGAATATTTTGATAGTTGACTTAGTTGCCATTTCTGTTAATTTCGTGCGGACGTGCGGACGTACCTATAAACGGACAGGCGGACAAACCAACAGGCCAATATTTGAGTGCCTCCCGGCATTTATAGATACTGTGGGCATAAGTAAAACGCCGAGTAAATGCTTCAAATAAAAGAGAAAACGAAACAACCAAAAAAAACACATTATTTCCATAGGAATAGCGCCTATTTTGATGCGAAATATAAATATATGTGTAATTCTAACTCGTGCATAATAGGCAAAATATATCTAAATAAATAATCAAACAGTGAACCACATAACAAGCTTAAATTTTGCGATCCGCACTTTGCATGTTATAAATGTAGATGTATTACCGAATTTGGATCTATCTTAGTTGGATTTTATATTCAGCAATATGATAACTGTTTACTTGCAGGCTATGATACTACAGCTGAAAACCACAACCCGTAGTCGTCAAATGTCAACGTTATGGTGGGTATGATCGTTACAAGTCTTATCGTCAAGAACGCCAAAAGCATAAACTTTAATGCAAAACATCTTCGTCAAAACCAATAATTATTGCCAAGAGAATATAAGCCTCCTTTAAAATGCAACAATTAGACTTGTCACGAGCATGCGTTCGGGCATATGAATTAAAGTTTATCTATTGGTTAATATTATACAATTATTTTCTAAATGACCATTGAATATGAAACCGATTTTACTTGTAGAAAGGTATAGTGATCTATGTGCAGTCGATGGATAATATGTATTCTGTCAGTTAATAGCAAACCGTCTTCTATGGGTCTTTCGTCAAAGTTATCATGATGAAATGACTGCTTGTTATTAATTAATGGCATGACGCGTCCTTGTTACAATCACATAAGCGTTATTTCGAGCTCCTAGAAACATGTAGCCACAACACCTTTAGAACAAAATACAATATAATTGCAGCAACCTAAACTCAGACTTATTCATTAATCATTTAAAAAACACTCCCCTATGTGCGTGCGGAAATGATGCTGAAAATGCGGAGCATTACTTCTTTCATTGCCATACATACCATTTGCAGCGAATAGCTCTATTCACTGCGCTAAGATCGTTTCATCCGCTTAATTGTGAGGTGCTCCTCTATGGTAAGCCTTCACTAAATAATGAAAACAACACCATCATTTTTAACGAAGTTAAAAAATATATTATTACGACAAAGCGATTCATTGCTTAGCTACTTTTTTCCATTTTGCTGGACAGGACTTATTACTATCTTTATTAATATCTTTATTACTATATGTATTATTATCATTATTAATATCCTTTTTTGTATAAGTTATATGTATATTTTCTTAACACTCATTATTATATTTTTGATTAATTATTATTATTACTATTTGTATTACTATTTTTGGTAACAACTGTTATTATTAGTAGTACTGATGTCATCATATAATAAATATAATTATTGAGATTTATGTTCCCAAGTGTATATACTGTGTAAATGACATGATTAATATTTTATGTAAATCTGTCACCATTTCAACATGTTAAAACTATCGCAAGGGAAGGACCCCCGATAATGTTGAAGAACTTCAGGTCTAACCCTTTTTCCATTTTGTATGTATGGACCAATGTATATATTTGTATAATGTCATTATCTGGAAATAAAATATGTTTAAAGTAAAAAACAAAATACGACCGCAAACAGGGACTTTCGAAAATATGACATGTTTATTGGTGCACGCTGATCGCTGTCTGAACCAATAAATTGAGTTTATTTATAGATTATATGATTTTCAAAATTATGTGCCAAATGCATAACGGCATACAACTCAAAACATATATTGTGACATGACAGTACCGATAACAGCTATGTTGTCATTTTGAAACGATTTTACACTCGAAACCCGATGGCTCGAACTCGCTTGCATCGAATTTCCGGTTGGCTCGAACTCGCATCAAAGCACCGATTTATTATGCCTATATATTCATATAAACTTTTGTCGGATGGCTCGAACTCGCTTGGCTCGAATTATCGGATGGCTTGAACTGTTTTCACAGTCCCGGCTACAGTTTTCACACATTCTTTGGTTCGGATGGCTCGAACTCGCTTAGGTACCCAAAAAGTGTTATTCGATTATGACCGCTTGATGAAAGGCGTGACTTTTAACCACTGAATAATAAATTAAATAATCGTTACATTAGACACTTAGTTAAATTATAAATTTTTAGCTGGTTTATAAAGATCCGCAAAAGTAGTGATATAAAAAGCCAGGGCTATAAATAGCAAACAAATTTATGTACAGATTTGTAACGTATTAAAAAGATGCAGGCTTTTTTATTAAATAACTCGTGTAGAAAAAAAATAATAAAAAATATGCTTATGTTAAACGCATGGGAATTTATAGGGGTACAGTCATGATAAATACATAATACAATATAAGACAAACAATATAAGCAAAAACAATACAAAATCAATACAATCACATGTAAGCGAATGCAATAATAATATAACACATTTATTTGCATTTTACACACTGATAAACACATTAAGTATTTTCAAAAAAGAAAAGGGAGGATAGGTTATACATTTGTATCTATGTTGGTAGAGCAATGTAATGATGAACATAAATCGTTACTCTTAAATCAAATATAGAATCTGACTATTTTCCCAAATTTGATACATGTTGTGTCAGATCACCTATACAAACAATGAAATATATAGGTGATCTTTTGGAATAGAGTACAAAGGTGAAAAGAAAAATGATTTCTTAGACATAACAGTTATATATTTATAAACATTTAAGGGAAACTGCGCTTATACATTTAAGAGCGTAAATATTAATGAACTTTTGTCGGTTTTCAATATGATCATTTTGTTCCCCTGTAACGACCACCTAAACGAACGAAAAAGGATTATAGATGGTCTATGGGGAATTAACCTGGTAGAGAGTGTGTAAATGCACCACTATTTATTTATATAAAATACTAAGACACTACAATACAGTAAGTAAACTACGGCATTTAGAATATAATTCTATATAACGTATTTACATGTAAAAATGATAATACAACAACATTAATTATGGCTAGAAGATATATTCTAGGGCTTCATGAGCAATAAACAATGTATAAGTGTATTTAGAAAAAAATGAGACATTATTGATAATAAATAGGTGGCTACAGTACACAGGTTTGAAACAGAATTTCATTTCTAAGTGCATAATAAGGCATAAGATAAAAAACTAAACATACGCTTGCGATCAAACAATGCACTATGGTATAAAATATGGTATGATTTTGGAAGTCGGGTGGCATTTGCATTTATAAACAAGTATGTTGTAGTATTTGATCTTTGTTAGCGTTTAAATTTACTGAATATGGAGCGAATAAATTTACTTGTACTTTTAAGTACAGGTAAGGATTCAGTTGATAAGAATGAGCTTAGAGTAGCATTGCGGAGACTTCTTATATTAACATTTAATTATCCCTTATTTAATTATAGTCTATCAATCAGGAGAGTTGTGTTTTAAATATATATTTAAGCCGTTAGAAGATTTTCTTACTTCTTAATATGATTTGTTAATGAACAATGCAACTTGTTTTAGAATGACTATTTTGTAAAGAATCAATCTTTGGTTATTACATGATACTTAGAAAAACTGATTTAATATTATTCCTAAAAGTAATAATATCGACCAACCTTATTAATGTATACATTAAAATTAATATCATATTCCGAGAAGTTGATAAAATCAGTTTACGACTGATATTGCTATTAGTTCATATAACATGATACATATATTGCATATTATCGTTTGCTTTCTATTGCAGATAAGGTACGCTGATGACAGAGTGTTAATTCAGACGGAGACAGACAGTTGACAGGCGTTTGTATAGGTTTTCTATCACAAACACTTATTAACGCTTGTGGGTTTTTTTTCAAAAAATTAAATGGCGTGATTGATTTCAGCATTATATTCAAATGTCAGCCATAATGTCCACGGATTGATGAAACTAGTATTTACATCCAACACGATTATAAGATAATAGTAATGATGATAAAACCGAGATAAATCAAACCAAAATGAACATTTAAAATATTAATCAAACGAAAATATACAATCTTTTGACGAATTGATCGAAGTGGGGATTGACACTGTTGACTTAATTTTATTACTTATACAATGAAACTTGGATATTCCAAATGACCAACGAAACTGAGAACGACCATTATAAGCAGCTCGGTCTTTACAAGGCGAGTATCCTCATCTGGAAGATAGTGCCACCTATACTCATCTTGCTGGGAACCATCGGGAATAGTCTTTCAATCCTGGTCCTCACTCGTCGCTCCATCCGCGTCTCATCTACGGCACTATTCTTGACGGTTCTTGCGTGCTCGGACCTGCTGGTTTTGTATTCGGGTCTACTTAGACAGTGGTTGATTTACTTGTTTGACACCGACGTTCGAAATCTTAGTGAGGCGGGCTGTAAGATTAACGTTTGGTTGGTATATAGTTCTCTTGATTTTTCAGCCTGGATTCTTATCGTTCTTACTTTGGAACGAGTGGTTTCCACTTGGATGCCACATCGTGCTAGGACATTGTGCACAAAAAAGACTGCATTTGCCTTCATAATAGCAGTAGGTGTATTCATATTAGGTATAAATTCGCATATATTATACGGCATCGGGTATAAAATAACACAAGACGAAAACTATTATCCTATTGAAAATAAGTGTATTGAAATCGATAGAAATTACGCATATTTTTTCGAGAATGTCTGGCCGTGGATAGACTTATGCGTGTACTGCGCTGTCCCATTTGTGGTTATAGTAATAGGAAACGCTTTGATACTGTTCAAAGTTTTAAACAGTCAGAAGAAATCTAAATCGACAATTGCAAGTCGACTTGCAAAAAAGTCGTCAATGCCAGCAATGCTGTTCACACTTAATATTGTTTTTCTCTTAAGCACTTTACCCGTAAGTATATATACTATCGGCCAGGCTTACTGGCCAAAAGACCTAGATGATTATAAAATGGCGAAACTGGATTTCTGGTGGGCAGTTGTTAACATGCTTATGTACACCAACAACTCCTTGAATTTCTTGTTGTACTGTCTCAGTGGAACTAAATTCAGAAGGGAAGTTATTCGGTTGTTAACCTGGAAAAAATGTTTTCGACTGAACCATATAAACCCGGCACAAAGAAACTACACGAGTACACGATTTGACAATCAATCACGCTCCTCGACTGCATGAGAACAGTAATTGAAGTTAAGAAGAAGAAACTGAAATTATAATAAATTAGAGATTTATTTATTTGTTCATAATATTTCTTTGATCAGTAAAAGACTATTGTGTCCAAAAACCACGCACACTGTTCGTAAATCCCTGCAAGTCTGTGCAAAATAATTCATACGAGACCTACACGCCAGTTTTGCTCTTCCACTTGTACGAGTAAACGTGTCGGTATCGGCGTAAAATGTTAGTAATTAATGTGATTTTAAGTTAACAATACCTGATGTGTTGTTCTTTATAGAAAGTGCTTAAGTGTACAAATGTATGTAATTTCATCGTTCATATCAATATATGGTTTGAAGATTGTTTAAATACAATGTTGACATTACAATCGTAAAATCGCATGTACTCGCTTTATGAATTTTTCGATACAAGTATTTTTTTTGACGATGCTGCTTCAGCAGCTCGTCTAAGTTTTCCTACCAGGAAAAAAATCTTCAAAATGGCGACCTATGTAAAAGACCGAGCCAGTCCAATTGAAATAGCACGATTTTTCTACCGTACACGGGAAATTTTACCCTAAATCAGTTGTTGTCGGCTATTTTTAATTAATTATATATTCACATTTATTCTAATCGGCATACCTCGCTGATTTTCATTAATAAAGGTAAAGGAAGCTCAGCTATAAATAGGACAGCATATTCTGGGAAAAAGAGTTAATAATAGTTTTAAAAGTTTAATTTAAATCAGTTATATTCAATCCATTATATGTTTATAGATCAATGAAACAACTATGCATTTTCTGTATTGTATTTGACATTTGTGGTGAATCTGTAAATAAATTGCGAATGAAAACGTGTATAATTAACGTTTAACGCGATCATGAGTATAAAGAAAACGAATTATTTCGAACCTGCCATATGTAAACGTTATAGCGAGTATGGTATATAAACAGTATAATAGCCTTACGGCATCTATGAAACTCGCTTTTATGCGTGCTTTCTCATTTCACATATTTAAAAAACTTTTCAAACAGAAATTACAGAGCCACATCAGTGCACATACTATGTTTGATAATTCATTCGTTTATTTGGGTATTGTTTGCTGTTTTAAACACATATTAGGTCATATCGCGGAGATTTAGTTAACCTTACCATGTGTTCATGGGCGAACTCACGTATTCAAGTGCTCTTACAACTATGTGCTCATACCTACTTTCGGAAATCATCATGAAATTATTGCCGTACTTGACGAACAAACATGCTTATGCTTATTGAATTAGAGAAAAAACAATAATCAAACGCGAAAAATTATATGTTCATGCACATGGCCTTGTGAAATCATGTCCGAACACATAACAGCATAAACTTAGGAAAGGAAAAAACGAAATATAAAGTTTGTTCGTTATTGTCACCTCTATGCTAGGACGCATCACATTCCCCTGATTTGGGGATTTGTGCTTCCGCCAAAATAGCTCCGCGTAGGAATGAATATTTTTCTATAATGAGATAAACGGTGTTAAATATGTGTTTGAAATGGAATGTTGTTTAAAGAAATGTTATTTAGTATGTTTAAATGCGATTTTGAATCTCTATTAAGACTGATAGCGATGTTTAGAAGCACGATTACTTGACTTACTTTCGCTTTTACTTTTCAATTGTAAAAGAAGTGCTACCCACAATTCCTTGCGCGTTAGTACACAGGTCAGTAAGACCGGTGTGTACACAATGCTACTACTACTACTATTATTACTACTTGTAGTCGTAGTAGCAGTAGTATAAGTAGTAGTAGTAGTAGTAGTAGTAGTAGTAGTAGTAGTAGTAGTAGTAGTAGTAGTAGTAGTAGTAGTAGTAGTAGTAGTAGTAGTAGTTGTAGTAGTAGTAGTAGTAGTAGAAGCAGTATTAGTAGAAGTAGTAGTAGTAGTAGTAGTAGTAGTAGTAGTAGTAGTAGTAGTAGTAGTAGTAGTAGTAGTAGTAGTGGTAGTATGAACATATTAAAATTTATTCGTATTCACTTGTTTACCACAATGTCCTTTTTGTGATAATTCCAGGTACCTTAACATTAATAACATTTCAAACTCATTAACAATTAACAAAAAATGCCTAATATGTTTTTACTTAAACAAACGACACAATTGATCAAGTATTCATTATTAACAACAAGACATATCTTTCAAAATGATATTCGGCGTATATCCTGACTTTGAAATGAAGGAAGAAAATTAGCGTTTCTAAATAATTAATTTGAAAAGAAAGGTTTTATTGTTGTTGATGGTTTTTCACTTCTAAGTCATAAACCCTCTGCATGAAATATGTGTTTTTAAAAGCACGTATATTTAAACCACACGATGCACTTGTTCGCATATGAAAATTTAACAACGATTGATCACATCATATTTGTCATTATGACGCTTTTTATGAGTCTATTTCTTTACCATCGACATATATGGTATATAAATATTTGATAAACACACAGTTTTCTCCCGACGCATTTGAAGTACACTTTCAGAGCCGCGTCAAGGGAAACTGGGTCTAATGGCATTTTGGCCAGCGTAGCTCAAGCCCAGTCTGCGCAATTCCGCAGCTTGGGCAGGAGCTATGCTGATATCTATACAATCACGCAAGGCATATGGTCACAATATACTTAACGATATCCTTAACACATTCAATTTGAAAGCAAAAACTTCAACAACAAAGTCAAACTTTTGAGCATAGAGGTACTCATAACCATTCCTTTTCTTAAAGAGCATTCCAAGCCGCAATGCTTAAAACAATAGAAACGAAAGACCACGAATTCGACGCATCAACGGTCACTGCTTTCCGGCATTCATTAAACCATATTTTCTCCAGTTTATAAGGGTGTCCCGCACACCGTCAAAGCGTCAGGTAGTCTTACTTTTAAGCAAACTAGTGAATGTGCAGTACACAACCATGTTTTTCTATCACATGCACACATAACGGAACTAAACTAAAGTCATGGCAAGTTTCATACACAGAATTGTGTCTTCAAATAAATGATGTTTTTTTATAGAGAGTATAGTAATAAACATCGAAAATATTTATTATACTGTAACATTCTTGATCTCATGGTATATCCTAACCAGACTCCGAATGACATTAGACCTAGAACGGAAATTCATCTCTGCGTTGAATAAGACCGGGTTCATGAAAATCGCTTCAAAATTGAAGAAGTTATTGCTGTTCAAAGGATATACCCCGTTTTCGGGTGATTTTGAGTTGGATACCTTGTTATATATTTATTTGATAGTGAATGTGTTTCCCCGAAATGTTGATTTTTCGTTATAATATGATAATTTATCATTCAAAATGATGTTTTCACTAATTAGTATCATAACCACACGCTAACTACCTGTGATTCACTTGAGGAAATCAAGAGTTATCTTTTTTATTAATTGTTATATTAATAAATGTTTTATCGCGTACTTAAGGCTAACATTTAGTGTGTGTAATATATTCTACGGTATTATTAACACAGTGTAATTCTTATACCTGTTTATTTGAACACATATGGGCATACTTATGTTTGAATATGCATCAAACGGAATACTATGCCTACAAACGGAATACTATGCTTACTACTAGTATTTCCAGATATCAAGTCGCCAGTTATATATGTTGAGGATGCCAAGATTTAAAAAAGACGGCGTAACGAAGTGTGTACCGTCCTAGAAAGCGAAAGGTACATGAAAACCCACCAATCAAATAAAAAAGATTACGTCGAAGTACCACGCCAAACAATCACATATACGTGCAATGTAAGTGTAATGAAAAACAGAAAAGGGTAAAGCCGGTTTCGATACTAGTATAAGGTTGCTGTAACTAAATACTGCCATTGTCGGAATACATGAAGCAATTTGGAATAACTGACACCTGCTTAGAAGATGCATATCGGTGGATGTTTTTTTATAAAACTTAAATATTAATTGTCTATTTAAAACAATGACATTTGACGCGTTTTACCACAACGATACTGATACATGTATGTGATTTTGATGTGACACATTTTGGACGACCTTCTTTTAAACCAGTTCTGAGTTGGTCACTTTATTATAATCGCAAAATGTGCATTTGTAGTGGAGAGAAAGATTTGTGCAAATGCAATACACGTTATGATTTCAGTAGAAGTGATCAATATATACATGTATTTTCTCTCTTTTATACCTGAGTGAATACGTATTATTGAAGACTGTTCTATTGAGGGAATAAAGTATTCGTTCACTTAGAAAGATTATTTCGTCTGTTCCTAACATTGCCTTCAAATCGTAAGTAATGCATAACGAATTCATTCCGACCCTAATCTTTTTTTATTATGTATGTAAGTGCTGAATACAATTGAAAATGTATGCAGAGACATCGTTGGAAGAAATGACGTA
Source organism: Dreissena polymorpha (assembly GCF_020536995.1). Lineage (NCBI taxonomy): Eukaryota > Metazoa > Mollusca > Bivalvia > Myida > Dreissenidae > Dreissena > Dreissena polymorpha. The sequence goes on from NC_068358.1 coordinate 73,156,038, forward strand.
ACACAGATGATGGTTTATTTTCATAAAAAAAGTGAGAAACTGGCGTCATGACATATACGGAACGAAACGTGCAATTACGTAGCACTCATAGCAATTATATGTCAGACTGGTCTATGTAGAAATAATCAAATAAAAAACACACATAATACATCAGCTGTACATTTTTTTGTTTGGTTCGTTTGTTTTATTTGCTGTTTTAGTCCGGCTCCGTTGAAGGACTTTTAAAATCGGTGAATTGATTCAGTTGGTCGGCAGGCTTTTTGTACTTTATTTTTATAATTCTATAGTAAAAAGATTTAGAAAACGATTATATTGCACCACATAAAATACTATAAAACTATACTATTGAAGTACACATATATAAACTTTATTATAGATGGGTAGGTATTTCGTGTCAATCTCTTTCACATATGAAAGAGCTATTGGTCATTTGGAAGTCATGTTATGCTGCTTAAAGTACATATAGATGCATAACTTAATTTAGATTAAGCAACATAAAACACTAAGTATTTGCCAAGATTCATAAGAGTCAAATATAAACGAGAAGTAAGAGCGTAATCGTGTTCAGCGAGACTTGCTCATACAGCATTGAACCTCTTATTGCTTTCTTTCGAAATAGTTTCATGACTCCGAACTAATATGCAATACGCCCGGTGTTGTTTTTTTTATGCGGATAAATGCTCTGTTTTCAAAAATTAACACCGGATTAATGTTCACCGACATTTTTTCATACACAGATTTAATATAAATAATATAGAGCTGAACAAAAAAATACATTAAGCTCTGTTTTCCCGGCACACGCACTGGACATACACCTTATAAAACGCTATACCAATTCCAGTACTTGTGCACTTAGTTAATTGTTAACAATTACGGTTGAAATCCGTGCGTGGGAATTTTTCTGGTAACCAAGAGCGACGTCAACGTTCATGAAGCCTTTCATTATGCGTCGGGTGTCAAAACCAGCATCACCGGATGTAAAATCTATTTCGATTACATAACATCAGAGCATAATATCCCTTCCAAAAAGGGCGCTATGCTGCTTAATTGTACATGTATATTGCAAAAAAGTGAAGCCCCCCACATACAATGTCGCAGTTTATAACAATACAAGTTATGTGTCATCTTTTGTAATGTAGCTTGAGGTTTCGTATCTTTGAAAAGTATGAAAGAGGTAAACATTTAAACATAGGAAACGTTCTTTAAAACATGCATATCAATGGTAAATTCATTCACGACAGAAAGTTCGTGTATTAACTTCTCACATGGGTATGAGCTGTGTTGGTCATTTGGAAGTCATGTCACAAAATGTGCTTAAAAGGAAGTAAAGTTCCAAAACGAGGGGTTAAACCAACAGTTTTTGGCAATAAATTAGTTATCAGAGATAAAAAGGCGTCGGGAAAATAAAAATAATCATGATTTTAGTTATATTTACCGTACACGTGCGTCCATACTGTGTATTATAAGAGAAAATGATATTTGTACATCACATTTCTCGAATGCCACGTTAGGAGAAAATATATTTGTTGACGGTTTTCCTTCAATAACTTTTTTATTCCGACGTCTACGATCTTGAAACAAAAAAAAACGAGGGAAGCACAAACACCGGAGAGCCGAAAGTGCGTATTCATTTAAAATAATTATAAATACAAATGGGCTTACCGGGTGAAAATATCCTCTCTTCCTTCATTTTAACTCGTTTTTGTACTTGGGCGAATATTTGTGTCTATGTGTTGTATGAACATGCAGAGAATAGTATGGAGAAGCTTTATCTTATACGGATAGACTGCAGATGAAAATAAATGTATACCAAATACGTGATGATATTATGCATTGATATGTATTTGTTGTACTTTTGTTTGCAAATATTTTGTTAAATACCTGTTGCATTATGCTCGCGTATTTGCATGAAACAAATTGTGTACCAGAGAATCATTCATTTTTTTGTTGTTTTTTTAATTATACATTTTTTTATTCATTATAAATCATATATTGTATACATAATTACATTTTTTTTATATTTGCAAACAATGGTTCTAACAAAGTATACAGAAACTATGCCTGATAAAGTTTTAGACCTTGGTGTGAGACATTTCGATCTATGACAAGAGAAGCAATCATGGTGCCGTGTTCTCGAAGTCGTAATCGGGCATGCGTAAGTCGAAAAAAACACACATAATTAATAACATATTTTTAAGAACGAAATTCGTTTAAATTTCTAACAACGTTTTTTTGAATTGGAATGATTTTAGAAAAACTTTAGAAAAAAGTATTTAGTAAAAAATTGCAATAATTAGAAAACCTATGTGAAATATCTTGAGAAACGTCCAAAATACCGCCCGGATATCCTTACACCGAACAGTGTAACTGTGGCCACATTTTTTTCGAACCAATCCATGAAATGAATGAAGTGTATTTATTCGGGTCTGCAGGTCATGTCAAGCGAAAAGCTGGGTTGAACAGCTACACCGAAAAGTAACGTTCATGTGCAATAAAACACGTTCGAAATTTTAAACTCAAATACGGGAAACAGACATAATATCTGGGAGTTGCCTAGACCGGCAATTACTTTATAAAATTACCATTGAATGTGGTGTCTTGGGCGTGCGTGGGCGGAAAGAAAGGGTCCGTTTGAACATCGCAGATGGAAATAGGAGGTTATTTAACAACTGAATCTATGTAACAGCTACCTACATGTACTTTCATTGTCATCTTTAATGTACTAATATAAGTGAATGTTTATATATTATAAGATGTTTGTTTTATTATAAAAATAAAGAACACTACGTAGTATTCGAAAAAGTCTATAATTCCACAGCCCTCGTCTTATGGTTGGCCTTTTAAAATGATAACTAGAGACATTTACAATACAATATAATTGGTCATTGGATAACTTGGTATGAGGTTATAATCAAAACAAAAAGGTAGTATAGTTGCAGTTAACGAGGATTGAGAAATCAATTATATGACTCAAAGAGTATATTCAGTTGTATTAAAGTAGTAAACATAATACTTGCATATTTAACTTAATCAATAAACTAACCCAGATGATAAAATTCAATATACAGAAAATATTATGCCACCGTTAATAAATAGGCGTCGTGACAAGAACCCGAAGAGGCGATGACACGCCATTCACACTAGTAAATTGGCAAAAAAGAGAACCAAAAACAACATTTGTCAAGTTTATCTAGATTGCAAAGTAAATAAAATGCAGTACTTTAGTTTCTGAGAAACAAAAACAAGTCATAATGAAAGCGATTTGGAATCATAAACGCATTATTATTTAAAAGATTAAAGATAGTCACAGGTAGATCTAACCGCTGAATAGAATTGTTAAATTAAGTTTTGTGCAATAAAAAATAACAATCGATTTTACTTTATTAAATTTACAACTTAAACATGAGGCAAGATTCAATTTGACACACTATAACTGTATTCATCAATCTTAAAACAAACTGCCGCAAACAACTAATATATATATAAATACGATGAATTCTACTCTTAGCGGTGATTTGCATACGATTATCCTGTAAGGTGCCCCATGACGTCATCCACGTACATTTACATTTTACATGACGTTTCATATGACGTAGATACAGAAGTACAGAAATAGTGCGCATCGGAGTATTTACGGGTAACTTAACTCACAAGGTACGGTTTTTTGTAACAAATTTGTAGAGGCTAGTAAGTTAGTCTTATTAGCATAAGATTACAGTTGCCATTCAAGTAAGCGTGTCTAGTTTTGACATTTTGTTTAATGACTCCTGTTAAAGCTCAAATAATGTCAAAAATGTTAGGCCTAACTGAAGTTCCACAAGGAATATCTGGGACCGATGGCGATAGTTTTCATTTTATATTTCAACGATGTTCCAGACCTTGCTACATTAAAAAAACATTCAATCGACACACAGATTTATAATAACACTGATAAGTGTAAAATCTTACAAGATGACCTTAGCCTAACAACTAGGGAAATTAATTTTAATATGGAAAAATAATACTTAAGGTGATGTACTACGGAAGGTCTAACGACAAAATTGAATATAGCATGAATGCAAACAAATTCATTATAGAGTAAAGGAGGAGTGTAACCTCGGCAGTCGGCAGACATTCCCAAAAGAATTTTGAGTGGTCCTGTGGACTTAAAAAACTTGCAGGACCGGACTGGGATTTATAGAACCGAAACATCCCGTCATCGACTAAAATTTATTGACATAATGATAATTGGGAAAATGTAATGGAAAATAAGCAGCACAACACTGAACACTAACAAATCACAAAACACTTACAGTATTCTAAATAAAAATATTTTAACCAAAAATTAGTTAAAGGGATCTTTTCACGTTTTGGTAAATTTAAAAAAGTTGTTTTAGATTCGCAAGTTTTCGTTTAAGTAATGATATTTGTTAGGAAAAAGTAATACTGAACATTTACCATTGTCTAATATAGCCATAATATGCATCTTTTGACGACTAAAAAACCTGAAAGTTATAAAGCGTTGCAACGCGAAACGATTGAATAATTTGGAGAGTTCTGTTGTTGTCGTTTAATTTTGTGAAACTACAAAGATTGCTTATATAAACTATAAAATCAGACCTGTTTACTTCTACGGATTCGCTGTAGTTACTACGGATTATTTGGCTAAACTACGCACTACGGATTTGTACTGAAAAACTACGGATCCATCGATCAAAATGGTCAAATTTCAGTTTTTAATCGTACTTAGGCTTATTTTTTGCCGGTAATTTATCAATCATAATCATTATGGCGCTTGTGTAGTAAGAAACGTTCAAATTCAAGCCTCCCGAGGAACGAGTGCTGATCGAGCTGGTCGAGTCGTCACCGAACGACAACTGACTTACGTATTGGTTCGCAAATTTAGCCGAATATATACGATTTTACGTTGCTAATCAGAATACACATCTCTCTCTCTATTGCGGAGAATACCGACGATAGTCGATGTATCGGGATTGAGCATGCCTGTTTTTACACACGTCCAAGATGGCGGCAAGCAGACGAGAAATTGCGATCAACGGCGAAAATAATATATACCATTCATATTAACAACGGATTACATATGGTCATTAGGGAATAATGTAATGCGTGTGTTAATTAACGCAAAATACTACGTTTGAGATAAAAACAACAACAAATATTTATCAGAAATCTGCACAGTGAATGTGCGTCACGGAAACGAGTGTTGGGAAATTGGTGTTCAGTCTACTCACAATGAGTATCGTTTGAAAATGGAAAGAGACAAACATGATTTGATTTATATGTTAGTCGATCTGTGTATACTCAGATTCATATGCATATTCTGCTTTATTATGTTTGTTACGCTGTACAGTTTAATGAAATAGCATTGAACTGAGGTTGTCAAGTGCAAGATATTGAAAGGTAAACAAATAAAATATATTACTTTAACTCCATTTAATACATCATTAACACAACAAGAACACTAAAGGGTGTTTGTCAATATTTGTTTATGTTTTCCCCATATGATATTTAATTTAAAAAAATACTGAATGAAATTAATAGCTTCTCTTAAAGAGCTTATGATCAAATGGTGTATTTAAGAATCTATAGATTATTGCAAGTTTAATATGCATGTGGATGGATATTAACTAAATATTGTCTTCATTGTAAGAAGACGTTAAAGCAGCACTTTATAATATAAAAATGCTGTCAAACATGCACTTTAAAACAATTTTAATTCTGTTACTTATAATCATATTCATAATACTTAATGTTTCCCAATTTCATGGTTTATCGCGCTATTTTATCCAATTTCATGGTTTATCACGCTAATTTTCCCAATCCAAATGGCACAGGCTGTAACAAATAAAAGCAAAAAAAAATCACTTAACAGATTAAATTATTAGCAAGTAAATTCATCTAATGCTTTATTTACCATTAAACTGATATGTGACCCAGTCATGGTGTTTTAATGCTCAAAATGATTGAAAAGGTTAAAACTACTGACAACAGCCCAAAACTACTGAGAGATGCCCTCCATACTACTGAGAAGCAATCGGTAGGGTAAACAGGTCTGTAAAATACGTCTTTCATACATACTTGGCAGGATGTCCGAGCGGTCTAATTGGTTTTTACTTCAGGACCCCGGGGGTTACTGGTTCGAGCCCTGCTGCGGGCTACTTTTTTTCCTTTTTTTAATTTTATTCTTCCTGCTGCGGGCTACTTTTTTTCCTTTTTTTAATTTTATTCTTGATGTTTTACTGGAGCTTTTTAGATCCAATGTTTACATCTATCAATATAAAGCATTTAATGACAAACTTCAAAATATGCCAACATCTGTGAAAAGGCCCCTTTAAAAACAAAACAATTTATCAATTTAAAATACAATTATTGTATGCAAATTGCTGTATAAACAAAAGTTTTCAGATACTAATGAGGTTTTTTTTCCTTCTTTAGCAGGGGCCTTATATAGGCACCTTCCCCCAAACTAAATGTCTTTAAAATCATGCATATTTCCCCATAAGGTCAAGTTTACCTTGGAATATTTTTCCCACTTTCTTAGTTGTGTGGGTATTTTTCCCCCCTAAAATTGAAGGCCAGGTCTTTTCCACACATTAAGAAAAAAAGCATTGCTGGTAGTTAAATGACTGTGTCAGTGACTGAAGCCAGTGAAGAATGTAAATAAATTATTTTTACACACTCACACAAAACATTTTTACTTGTTAGGAATCAATGAAGTACCTTAAACATGGGGGATGTCAAAAACATAAGTAAACAGACTAGGTTTTAAAAGCAAAAAGCAATTATCGGTATTCCGAAATTTTCATTTACAACTACTTACCGGTCGCGAAATTTTATGACAACTCAGAATTTTACTACAAAAGTCAATACAATGGCCACACGGATATACAGATCAGTTAAAATGCACTATAAAGCGTAAATTTGAACCGGAAAAACTGCTCATGCCCAGATTACAACGATCTAAGTTGCAGAACGTATTTTCGTTTAACCGTAAATACTATTGACATTTACTCGGAAGTAGATCTATTTGGTGCGCATGCGCAGGACAATTTCATGAATGTTAACGAAAATACGACATTTTTCTTACTGCGCATATTTCTTTAAAGCTCTCTTTTATTTTCAGATTCTAATTAAATGAAATAAATTAATTTCTGCTGTTTTATTATTTACCGGACATTCGGACCGGCAACATAGCATTTTCAATCGGACCTGTCTTAAAAACGTCGGTCAGGTCCGACGGTCTGGCACTTTTGGGAATGTCTGCTCGGTATCATCTTCGAGGACAATCTGAAATTTCAGCTGGGTTGAACAGCAACGCCGAAAAGTAACGTACATGTACAATAAATCACGTTCGAAACTTTGAACTCAAATACGGAAAACAGACATAACATATATATTCAGTATACTTTGGAAAAAATATAATTAGTTTTTATCTTTTCTTCTAAAGCATGTTATGTATTTTAATGACTTTTTGTGTTTCTGTCATCTTGTATAACAAATTTCCTACACTGTCGACTGAGAATGAAAAACTTACAAAACATGTTAAGTTTTGTTATCTAGAAAAACACCTTATGCCCATTCAAAGGAGCTCACCAAACTTAATAGTGTTGACAAGGTTTTACTATAGCCATATAGGAACAATACCCCACCTCCCTGGCGGCCATATTTTGTAAAGAAAAGGAACCATTTCCGAACTCGTCTAAGATTTAATAAGGACAAATCTTCTCATAAAGTTTCATGAAGAGCGGACAATAAATGTGGTATCTAGGGTTGCACACGGTTTTGCACTAGCCATATAAGGATAAATGCGCCGCCCCCCTGGTGGCCAAATTGTTCAACCAAACGGAACCATTTTCGAAATTCTGACCATGTTTCTAGAAGAGTCGACAATAAATGCGGCCTCTAGACTTTTTACAAGGCAATTGTTTATGCTGCAAGACGCTTTTTTTTAGTACATAAGATGGGCAAAAGGCGATTACAAAAGCTCATCATGGGCACATTGTGCTAAGGAGAGCTCAAAGCGTGATATATAAGATAAGGATAAATTTATAGTCGAAAGTTTGAGATATACTTCTTGGCGCTATAATGCATAAAACTTCAACTCTATAAGAGGTCCATTCTTCTGAACTGTTAGAGTCTTAAAGTATCATTACTATTCAAAATCAACGAAAATTTCGTACAATTGTTCGTAAAATAAACCTAACCAATTAAAAATCAGTGTTCCTTATGGCAATTGCCGAAATTTCAACATCCGATATGGTCTGGTAAAATAGATGTTTGTAGATACAAAATGCTCGTTTTTATTATTGTTTTGAATATCTATTCATACGACACATGAACACTAAAATGGTGTTCGTGTGTCGTATGAAAAGATATATTCGCGGGAATTAATTGTGGCCACACATAAATAAAAACGAGCATTTCGTATCTACAAAAATCTATGTAATCATACCACATCTAGCGTTGAAATTTTGGCTTATGCTATAAGGAACACTGATTGTTAAGGTGTTAACTTTATTTTACGAAATACTTAACGAAATTGTCGTTGATTTTGAGCGTTATAGAGACTTTAAGTACTAACAAGAGGGCCAAGATGGCCCTAGTTCGCTCACCTGAAAGGAGTCGGTTCATTCAATCTTTACCAAATGTCAAACTTGACCAGACAAACATCCTGGTCAAGTTTCATCATTATTTCATCTGCGAGTCATGATAAATGTACCTATGAAGTTTCATGATCCTAGGCGTAAGCTTTCTTCAGTTATCATCCGGAAACCATTTTTCTAAGTTGAGTCACCGCGACCTTTACAGCCATTGTGTGAATACGTTTTTTTGGCACTGTGAGCTTGACCTTTGACCTAGTGACCTGAAAATCAATAGGGGTCATCTTCGAGTCATGATCAATGTACCTATGAAGTTTCATGATCCTAGACATAAGCGTTCTTGAGTTATCATCCAGAAACCATTTTACTATTTCAGGTCACCTTGACCTTTGACCTAGTGACCTGAAAATCAATAGGGGTCATCTGCGAGTCATGATCATTGTACCTATGAAGTTTCAAGATCCTAGGCATAAGCGTTCTTGAGTTATCATCCGGAAACCATTTTACTATTTCGGGTCATCGTGACCATGACCTTTGACTTAGTGACCTGAAAATCTAAAGGGATCATCTACGAGTTATGATCAATCTACCTATCAAGTTTCATGATCCTAGGCCTAAGCGTTCTTGAGTTATCATCCGGAAACCATTTTACTATTTCGGGTCATCGTGACTTTGACCTAGTGACCTGAAAATAAATAGGGGTTATCTGCGAGTCATGATCAATGTATCTATGAAGTTTCATGATCCTAGGCATAAGCGTTCTTGAGTTATCATCCGGAAACCATTTTACTGCTTTGGGTCACCGTGACCTTGACCTTTGACCTAGTGACCTGAAAATCAATAGGGATCATCTGCGAGTCATGATCGATGTATTAATGAAGTTTCATGATCCTAGGCATAACTTGATAAGTGTTCTTGAGTTATCATCCGGAAACCATTTTACTATTTCGGGTCATCATGACCTTGACCTTTGACCTAGTGACCTGAAAATCAATAGGAGTCATCTGCAAGTCATGATCAATGTACCTATGAAGTTTCATGATCCTTGGCATAAGCGCTCTTGAGTTATCATCCGGAAACCATCTGGTGGACGGACGAACCGACATGAGCAAAACAATATACCCCCTCTTCTTCGAAAGGGGGGGGAGCATAATGAGAAAACTGCCCCCCCCCCCTCCCAGCAGCCACGTTATTCAACTGACCGGAACCATTTTAGAACTCAACTCTCGTATCAAGAAAACAAATGTTCTGAGCAAGTTTCATGAAAATTGGGCCAAACATGTGACTTCTACTGTGTTCACATGTTTTCACTATATACATATAGAGAAAAATGCCCCGCCCACTGGCGGCCATGATTTTTCACGGATCCCAACCATTTTCGAACCAATGTTTTGACCAACTTTCATGATGATTGGGCAAAAATTGTGACTTCTAGAGTGTTTACAAGGTTTCTCTATAGCCAAATAAGGAAAACTGCTCCGCCCACTGGCAGACATGTTTTTAACGGATCGGAACCACTTTTGAACTCAACCAAGATATCATTAAGGCAAACATTTTGACAAAGTTACATGAAGATTGGGCATGAAATGTGACATCTACACTGTTTACAAGGTTTTTCTTTTTTTTTTACCTAGTGACCTAGTTTTTTACCCGGCACAATCAAGTTTCGAACTCGGCCGAGATTTCATTAGGACGACCCTTGTCAAAAAATAACCCACTTTCATACCAAAACCCACTTAAACCAACATAAAACTGTGTTTATAATGGGTTTTTCTGAGTGGAAGTTGGTTTTTGTTAGTTAAAGCGAGTTTTATGTGCGTTTAACTGAGTTTAAAGTTGTTTATTTTAAGAAGATGTGTGTTTAAGCGAGTTTTTCCCTGATAGGAGTTGTTTTTTTGTGTTTGAAAAGTGAGTCTTTTTAGTAATGAGTTGGTTAATGTGTGTTTAAGTGTGTCTTTTTGATTCAGAAGCGGGTCTTTCACAACAGAGGTTGGTCTTTTTTCTAAAACAGAAGTTGGTATAAGCGAGTTTAAGTTGGTTTTATTAAAAATAATTTGAGAGTTGCAACGAGGCTAAAAGACTCACTTTAACACACTTTTTTAATAAGTTGGTCTTTTGTTCATTAATGTAATTAAAAATGAAACAATTATTCTTCAACTGGGTATTTTTTTCCATGTTAATAGCCCTTTAAAATAACAGTGAATTTTAAATGAGAAAGGTCATTTTTATCAACAACAATGTTATTTTATAAATAAATATATCCTAAAACGATTTAAATCATCAAAAAACATTTTGATACTATAAACAATAATAATATTATGTGGGCTTGCCAGTATCTATTATATTTCCTCAACATCAAACAAATAAGTGTGTGAACTTTCTTTCACTAATATTTAACCCAAATAAATTATTGTCTTCTACACAAAATATTAATATACATTTTAAAAGGCAATTAGAATAATATTTATTATTTTATTATTATCTGCTAATATCATTCAGTATGTAATATTAAAATATTCATAATAAAATGAACTTACCAGTTCTGTGTATTATGGCTATTTGAGTATCGTAATGTGCCTTATAAGTGGGTACATCTGAAGTAGATTATGGCATTAGATAACCTTTGCATAATATCATTAATATCTATCAGTGCTCCATCTACTAGGCCTAACAAAGGGTGGCAGCACTCGGTCACACCACTGTCCCACACTGTCCCCCTTGGACCAACACCATGCCCTTGTTTTTATACCATCACATTATTATGAAGAAAGTTGTATTTGTAGTTTCCATTAATTAATTATTCAACATTTTCTCACTGAAACTAGTTTTTTTTTATTATAAACAGTCAGTGTTTTAAATGCAAATCCAAAAGAAGTAAAAAAAATAATTGTGGATAAATAAATTCCTTCCCATTTACAGGGGGGCACGCGTATACGGGAGCTTACCGCGTTTAAGTGAGAAAGTTGTTGCAAAACTTCAAAGATGGCGTCGTTTGTTGGATTTTCTTAAAGGAAGGGAGGATATTATCACCCAGTAAGCCCCTTTGTATTTATAATTATTTTAAATGAATACGCCGTTTCGGCTCTCCGGTGTGTGTGCTTCCCTCGGTTTTTTGTTTCAAGGTCGTAGACGTCGGGATAAAAAAGTTATTGAAGGAAAACCGTCCACAAATCTGTTGTCTACTTTCTCTGATCGAGAAATTGGATGTACAAATATCATTTTCTCATATAATACACAGTATTGACACACGTAAACAGTTAAATATAAATAAAATCATGATTATTTCATTTTACCGACGCCGTTTTATCACTGATAATTAATTTTTTGGCAAACATTATTGGTTTAACCCCCTTATTTTGGAACTGACTGCCTTTTAAGCACATTTTGGGACCTGACTTCCAAATGACAAACAGCTCTTTCATATGTAAAAGAGCTTGACATGATATACCTAACCATCTTAAATAAAGTGTTTATGTGTACTTCAATATTATAGTTTTATAGCATGTTACGTGGTGCAATATAAGTGTTTTCTTAATCACGTTACTTACTGTAGAATAATAATAATGCTGTTCGAAAAACCTGCCGACCAATTGAATCAATTCACCTATTTTCAAGATGGCTTGGGTGGTGGCTGATGTACGAGATAATAGAACGTTTATCTTTCAGTAATATTATAATTAATTCCATGTATTTTATGACGTGTCGACCTTTTTCTGCTATGAACTTTTTTTAACCATTCTTTTACTGTCTTTTCAGATGATGCAGGTTAAAGGGCGAAAATAAGTGCATCTTTCGTTGCAGTATATGTAATCAGGAATTTTACATCAGGGGAGGATTGAGATATCAAGACCCATTAATGGGCCACATGAGTTTAAATGTAGAATATGCAAGAAAGAATCCTTCAACAGAGCCGGACTAAAACAGCAAATAAAAAACACGAACATAACAAAACGTGTACAGCTGATGTTTGTAGTGTTTTTGTTTTATTTATAAAGTCTACATAGACACGTCTGACATATAAATGCTATGAGTGCTACTTACTTACAAGTTTTATTCCGTATATGTCATGATGCTAGTTTCTCACTTTGTTATGAAAATAAACCATTATCTGTGTTACGTCATTTCTTCCCACGATGTCTCTGCATAAATTTTCAATTGTATTCAGCACTTACACACATGATAAAAAAAAAGATTTGGGTCGGATTTAATTCGTTATGCATTTGACATATTAACATTACTAACGATTACAAGGGAATGTTAGGAACAAACGAAATAATCTTTCTAAGTGAACCAATACTTTATTCCCTCAATACAACAGTCATAAATAATATTTATTCACATAGGTATAAAAGAGAAAAAACATACATGTATAAAATTATATTGATCACTTCTACTGAAATCATATCGTGTATTGCATTTGCACAAATCTTTCTATCCACTACAAATTCACTTTTTTGCGGTTATAATATAGTGACCTACTCAGAACTGGTTTAAAAGAAGGTCGTCCAAAATGTGTCACATCAAAGTCACATACATGTATCAGTATCGTTATGGTTAAACGCGTCAAATGTCATTGTATTAAATAAACAATTCATATTTAAGTATCATAAAAAAACATCCACCGATATGCATCTTCTAAGCAGATGTCAGGTATTCCAAATTGCTTCATGTATTCCGAATCGCAACAATGGCAGTATTTGGTTACATCAACCTTATACTAGTATCAAACCGGCTTTACCCTCTTCTGTTTTTCATTTCACGCTTATTGCACGTATATGTGATTGTTTGGCAAGGTACTTCGACGTAATCTTTTTTGTTTGAATGGTGGGTTTTCATGGACCTATCGCATTCTAGAGCGGTACACACTTCGTTACGCCGTCTTTTTTAATCTTGGCATCCTCAACATATATAACTGGCGTCTAGATATCTGGAAATAGTTAGCATAGTATTCCGTTGGATGCATATTCAAACATAAGTATGTCCATATGTGTTAAAATAAACAGGTAAGAATTACACTGTGTTTATAATACCGTCGAATGTCTTATATTACACACACTAAATGTTAGCGTTAAAGCGGGTATATACGATTTTTTATATGAGTTTAATTGTAATATATTGATAAAATATGTTACAATAACACAAAATAGGCAAGAAAAAGTATACATTAAAGCCGAATTTCATAAAATGCAGCAAAGACAAATTAGCGCCCCGAGCCGATAGTGACGTACATATTTTCCTACAATAACCGAAGCATTCGTCTTTTGTATTATAAACCGTTAAACTACGAGGGGTGTTCCAGACGTTCGTGGATTTTCGCTATAACTTATTAGTTTGCTGGTAAAAGTCAATGAAATTTACATATTATACAAACCAATTATCACGGACTTTATATATAAGCTAAAATGCATGAAATCGATAAAGCGCGTTTGAAACGCGTTGCCATAGAGACCCCAGTAACGACATGCGGCGCACGCGTGTATTTTATTATAAGTATGAGCGTTACGCGAATTTAAATTTGGTTTAAATTTCGTTGATAAACAGAATTTACGGCAAATTTCACGTTACAGCGCCTAAGTCCTCCTTACAGCCCGGATTTGGCCCCTATGGACTTCCGCGTCTTCCCGGAAGTTAAATCACAGTTGCGCGGTATTCGCTTTGCACGTAAACAGGAACTTACAGTTGCAGCAAAGCGAATCGTGTCGTCTTTTGACGCTGACTGGTATAGAGACACTTTTGATAAGTGGATTTCCCGACACATAAAGTGCATTCGCGTTGGAGGTGATTATGTGGAAAAGATTTGACAGTTGTTAACTTCATAACGTCATTGACGTTGAACAGAAACGCTACACGTGCGTCGGTCTGCGCATTGTGCACATGTTTAAATCTCTGATATATATTTATTGTTTTATGTATTTCCATGATATTTGGAGAGTAGATTTGGAAAGGACGAAATATTCTTAACATGCTATGTGTTTGTCCATTTATGTTACCAAATGAAAGTTATAGCGAAAATCCACGAACTTCTGGAACACTCCTCGTAAGTTTAGATGCACATCGTACATGTATGGTATACATGCTGGCGAATTCGGCTGTACAGCCGTTTTCAATTTCAGAATTAAATATCTGGCTTATTTCGCATTTTTCGACACATGTTCTTTTTAACTTTTATTTTAATATATATTGAAATATATATATAATAAGTTTTTACACGGTTTATATAAATTCATAAATATTTGACAAAATCGTATAAACCCGCTTTAAGTATGCGATAAAACATAATAATACAAATTAATAATAAAACAAGTAATAGAAAAAAAGAAAACTCTTAATTCCTTCAAGTGAAAATGTTTTCCAAGACATTCGCACCAATGCGGAATTCATTCACGAAAGTTATTTCGCATCAAACCTTGTAACATAGGAAAGAGCTGTTAATCAATTGGAAGTCAGGTCCCAAAATGTGCTTAGAAGGAAGTTTAGTTCCAAAAATGGGGGTTAACCCGTTATAATTCGGCATTAAATGAATTAATAGACATAACAACGCGTCGAGATAATAAAATATTCGTGATTTATGTTATATTTTACTGTACACATGCACAAATACTGTTTATTATGAGAGAAAATGATATTCGAACATCCAACATCTCGAAGGTCAAGAAATTAAACAACAAATTTGTCGACGGTTTTGCTTCAATAACTTTTTTATTCCGACGTCTACGGTTTTGAAACAAAAAACCGAGGGGAGCACAAACACCGTAGAGCCGAAAGGGCTTATTCATTTAAAAGAAATAGAAATATAAACTGGCTTACCGGGTGAAAATATCCGCTACTCCTTCACGAAAAACACTTAAACGACGCCATCTTTGAAGTTTTGCAACAACTTTCTCACTTAAACGCGGTAAGCTCCCGTATACGCGTGCCCCCCCTGCATTTAGAACTGGTGCAAGTATAATTTTGAGCTGATATGTTTGTTTTTTACTTTGCACCAATAATACAATATTAAATAAATTCTTAGTACATTCTCGAATCTATATCTAATATACTTTGGATTTATGGTGGGCTTTTTTTGTTGGGGTGGGGGGGGGGGGGGGCTTGCCTTTTATTAACAGATGGATTGGAGGTTTTAAACGCGTATTTGGCAATTATGGGGAAAATAATACAAGCTATAAAACATGAACTTGATGAAGTGATATTGAAGTTCTTAACGTCCATCTCTAGTCCAACTTAGTCCATCTCACATTCGTGCCATTAATGACGAGTGACAAACATGATAAAGCAAAAGTATGCGAATGAATCTGATTATACACAGATCCACTCACGTATAAATCCAACCATGTTTGTCTTTTCGTTTTTCAAACAAAAGCCCGATAACATGTTTGTCTCAGCCACTATGCTGGTCATCCATTTAAAACGAGTTTTTCCATCGACAAACGTTCACTGTGTAAATTTATAATTCACATGATGTTCGTCTCTAGAACGTATTTTTAATCGTTCATCGACACACACATTGTATTAATCCACGCCAAGATTATTATATTCGTCGCTTATTCGATTGTTATTTATCATAAACGCAGATAAGGTTACATTACACTAAATCATTTTGTATCCCTCCGTGGTCCATTCGAAAGTAGTGCCTATTTTTAAAGAGTTACTTTTCTCTTCGGCCTTTAAAGCGATTAAGCGCTCGCACCCATGCTTTTTTGTGATTATTTCCTGCATCCTATGTGTGTCTACAACATTTTGGCGCATTTCATTGGGGATTACGTTGAAAGATGACTGTTTGGGGTGCGTTTATTGAAGTACGGGGCTTTTGTCGAAATTCGTTTTTTTTTTATACCACATTTATATAGCGCCCTTTTCATACTCGAGGTTGCGTCCAAAGGCGCTTTACATATTTTTCCCTGATCACTGAGTCACAAGTCGTCCGTTAACATCTTGGCGCAGTATGCAGCCACGGCACATTGGCTTTATTTCCCTCAAGGTACCCATTTATACACCTGGGTGGAGAGGAGCAGATGTGAGATAAATTTCTTGCTCAAGGAAATTCCAGTGGTCAGGGCGGGATTCGAACCCGGGATCTCTAAGCCAGCGTCCTACCATTAGACCACTGCTGCCACTAAATTTCACTTTCCAAACTCTGTTTTCCGAGGGTGCTTACCTTTGGGCGAATTTTACTTTCTTAGAAGTTGCGAAACCATATATTTTTGACTTCATTTACTGAAAGAGGACAGATTTATCTTTAAAATGATACCGGTCTTGCAAAATTTGATATATAAGGAGATACAAGAAAAATGCATTGAAAGTTGGCAGTTTTATAATGGGACCCTATGGTAAATGGAATTAGTGTTATATGACCATAACAATATTCGTTTCCCGAATATCCGCCATCTTGACAAAAAGAGTAGTCAGTAAATCGTGTATTTCCGACTACATTCGCCATCCAATAGTTTATCAGATTGTCGCTCGGTTAGAGACTCATGGGGAATTTCATTTTACTCATGTGCAACGTTTTTTTTCTTAAAAACAACAAAAATATGTTTACGTCGTCAAGTCTATTTTTACGAAACAAAAATGAATATTTTAAAAACATCGAACAGAAATACATTAAAATCGCAATCGTAATTACTCGTTAATTAACGCCGAGTAATTGGGACGCTCGGTTAAGTTCGTAAATTGTAAAAAGTAATAGGAAAAGACACTCGTAAATTTTCGTTATTGACGTAAGTTTACGATATGCCGAAACGTTATTTTGATTGGTCGATTTTCAACGCGCCAAATTCGTCGTACAAAGTTTCTGCTTGATTTCATCTGTTTATGTGTAATGTTCTCTTTCCTATTTTGCCAATTATTAAAGGGGAAATCGCGCCTATTCGGTGGTAAGACTGAGGGCCATTCTTTCTTCGATAAATGAAGTGTACTAATACGTTATTGGTGATTTCGTTTCGGCAAAATTTCAAGGAAAAGCGGTAAGCGTTTCTTCATTCAAAATTACGATTTTTTCTTTCTTACCTTTGGTATCTCATATACACTAAGTGAAAGTACCGTCTGCGTTCATTTTAAGAAGCAGGAACAATATGAATTATAAATTAATTGCCTTGTACTGTACATGAACATAGGTAACATGTTAAAAATCATGCAAAAAATTGCTAACGATTGAAGACCTTTCGCTTAACCACGTGTCCCACAGCCTGTCCTGCTTCAGATCTAATTTAAATGTTTGTTTTTCCCCATTTATATTATTTTCCATAAATTGCAGGTGATCGTTGGGCCCTGATCAGAATCCTTTATGACAGATTGAAGGGTGAACTTTCAAGTAAGTACCTGTCATTTTTCTTAATAATAATAAAGTTGCTTGAAAATATTTCAAGGAAGCAAAGACCATAACAATAATGATTGAACAAGAAACAACTTGTGTAAATTTAGTAAACATTTTTTTATCTTAATCTCTTGTCTTTGTTTAGATGTGACTAACACATATTCAAGTTTATGCTATTTTACAAAGGAAAGTTTAAACCTGTTGATTTATAGGAATGCTCGACTCAGATGACGCCAATAACCCACCAAACGACTACTCTCCACCAGCTGCTTCTCAGGTGAAACAGAAAAGGCGTCACTTCCGACCAGCCCACAGACACAGCCAAATGAGACCAATCATCTTGGTACATTTTCAAACTGTATTTTCTGTCAAACACTAAATCTTTTAATTATTTATGAAAAGAGTTAAGTCACATGTGATCACGGGATTAAACTTGCAAAAAATAAACAAACAAAACAACAAGCAACCTTACTCATTTTAACGATGAGCATTTAAAAGCAATATTTTCACATTTAGGTGGAACGATAAGATTACATTCAAATTAACATGTTTGAAGAATGCCTTGCCCTTTTGAAAGTGTTTTGGTGTTTATCTTTTGCAGATCAACCGGCACTAAGAGATCCTGAAGAACAGAAAGACACAAGCAGAATCAGTGTCCCGTCAGCGCCTGCTTTCCTGGTCTTTCCACACACTGCTTTCCAGGTCCTTCCAGACTCCAATATCAGGTTTAGGCATGTGCTGCCATCCAGGTCCCCCAAATGGCCAAGGTCCTTCCAATTGCTGCTATACAGGTCCCACCACCTTATGCGGTCAAAGTCCCTCCATACTTTGAATTCCATGTTCCTCTGTCCGTTAGCCTGCTGTTCAGTTACCTCAAACAGCTGTGATCCATTCCTCTACGAGACGTGGCTGCTGAGTGCATTACCTGCTGCATTGCCCTCATGTTTACACCTGAGCAACTGGACACATGCTCCCCCAACAACAACTGGAACGCCGGGACCAGAACTTCCTTGTACAAAGCGGAATGCGATCATTGGTTAATATTGTAGAGAGGACTAGTAAGAATCTCTTTGCCTCTGATTTTTAAGTTATATTTTGATGTACCCAATTTAAAAAATAGCATTGTATATTCATGATGCTAATTAGCTTTGTATTAAATGTTTATCTACTCTTTGTACAGGCAATAATCTGTCAATAAAAAGATTACTAACAAAGTGTAGAAATCATTTCATTACATGTGTTAATTTAAATCTAACCAACTATGAATAAATGTGGTCATTGTACTCGAAAGTTTATGTTGATTTATGTCTTTCTCATCACATCATTTTTTTTGTTATGTTGAAAAACATGGTTTGTGGATTTAATATTTTCAGATGCTTTTGCCAAAAAATTCCATTTGCCTCTGGTGGAAGTGGAGGACATGTATGGGGTGCATTGAGGCGCGCTGGCGATGTACAAAGATATTTAATGTATAATGCTAGGATGGTATGTAATAATACTATTTATTTATATACCTTTTGATGCTTCGACTAATTTATTTTGCACTAATTATTACTTAATGATTTTGTTTAATAAGTTCAATATAACGCAAATTCGAAATGGGACAATGCACTTTTTTGTGTTTTTATGTCAATTTTTTTTGTTGGTATTAATCTTTATATCAATTTTTATCAATAACCTGTTAACTCAAAAAATATATATGTGAAATTGAGTACTTCGTTCTGTTATATGAATGATGAATAATTGCCATGTCTTTCATGCTGTAAAAATAAATATGAATTTTCGCATTCAGACTGTAAATTTTTAATTCATTTGTTCCTGTTCTGTTTTATTATATAATGTTCATTGAGTGCAAATTACGCTTTCAGTGAATTAACATATGCTTATAAATTTTTTTCACAGATACAATACTGTTTAAACTAGGTTTAAAGCGAGTTTAGAGCATGTTTTACAGCGCAAAAATTAAAAAGGCTTGCTTTCAGCCCACTTTTCTCTCACTTAAAAACCGAGGTAAGCCCGCTTTAATCTCCATAAAAAACATTTTAACATCTTAAAACCAACTCTTCAGACAGAAGTTGGTCTTAGCGTGTTAAAAAACCCTCAAAAAACCAACTTGTAGACAATAATGTTCACTTTAAACCCACTAAAGTTGGTTAAAAAAACACTGTTGGTTTTAAACAAGTTAAACCAAGATTAAACATAGAAAAAACCAAGTCGGTAAGCTGAAAAAAGCAGTCGGTAGGCTAAAAGCGTGTCTGAAAAACTCGCTTTAAACACTGAGCCAATACGGCAGAGATTAACACAGTTTAAGAAAACTAACTTATAACCCACTTAAAAATGATTAAAAAACCCACTAAGTTGGTTTTAAGCGAGTTAAAACAAGATTAAACTTTAAAAAAAACAAGTCAGTAAGCTAAAAAACTAAGTCGGTAAGCTTAAAAACCAAGTCTGTAAGCTAAAAGCTTGTCTAAAAAACTCGCTTTAAGGCCCGGTGCCAATATCGCAGGGTTTAACACGGTTTTAAACTGGGTTATAACAGGATTTTGATCACGTTTTTGACAAGGGGAAGCTTCTGACCAAGTTTCATGAAGATCGGACAATAAATGTTGCCTCTAGAGTGTTAAGAACAAATGTTAACGGACAGACGCACGACGGACAAAGACCGGTCACAAAAGCTCACCTGAGCAATCAGGTGAGCTAATAAAAGGGGATTCAAACGCATTCAATTTAATTACAATTTAATTATTCAATGGTAGAGAAGCGACCAGAGCAACAGAGTTACTTTTTGAGTAATGATGAAATGAAACAACGAACGAGTGTCAACTTCATCCTTCTTTTAAGAAAAAGATTTAAGAATATAGCATCATAAAGTTGATATTTCACATCATCATCGCACAAACACAGGAAGAAGCAGCAATAATTGGTGTAAAAGACCCATATTTCAAAGTTTGGTTGTTTATGTGACAGCTAAAAAAAAAAACATAAATCAAACAAGAAACGTCCGTAAGAGAGAAAATATTATTTAACTGCATGTAGACTAAAACAGTGAAAGTGTGTCGTATGAAGCAATATAGAAGCAATGACGTCAAAAAAATC
This sequence comes from Dreissena polymorpha, assembly GCF_020536995.1. NCBI lineage: Eukaryota > Metazoa > Mollusca > Bivalvia > Myida > Dreissenidae > Dreissena > Dreissena polymorpha. Next base: position 73,177,047 of record NC_068358.1, read on the forward strand.
AATGTAGCCAACAACAGTGCAAGTGTATCGTATGGCGCATCTGAGAAGCGATGACAAGATGACGTGAAAAAAAACCAGGGACAGTACTGTAAAATAAACAAAAGATGAGTTTGTCAGAAACACAATGACCCCTATTGCGCCATTTTTAATTTTTTTTTCAATATATCAATTGGCAGGTTTAGAAATTATCTCCCTTTTAAAGCTTATTACTTGCCTTGGATTGTATTTTTTTAACTTTTTACCTTGAAGGATGGCCTTGACCTTTTATCACTCAAAATGTGCAGCTTAATGAGATACACATGCATGCCAAATATCAAGTTGCTATCTTCAATATTGCAAAAGTTAACGCAAAACTTTGACCAAGGTTAAAGTTTTTGGACAGAAGGTTAAAGTTTTTGGACAGAATGACAGGCCAAAAACAATTTGCCGCCGATCATTCGATCCAGGGGAATAAAAATATTAAAGGGGTAGTACTGTAAAATCGAATTACTAATAACACCTTAAAGTAAAAGTAAAGTTAAATAATTTCTTGATGGATTTGAATGAAATTTAAAATATAAACACAATGTAAGGTGCTTTTTATGAAGATACCAATACATGTTTTTAAAACAATGAAAATAAATTAATGTAGGCCCTTTCCGAAAACCGAAAGCTCTTTTCGCGGAAAGGGGCCCTTTCCGCTATTCAGTCATACCGTTACTTATTTCACACAAACTAGCACCAGCACTGTTGTATAAGAATGGAACAGTTTTGGTGGAGATTTTCTTTTTCTTTCTTCTGTGCTTGGTTTATTCAAAACACCTTCATGAAAGTTGCACCCAATTTCACCATCCCCAAACAGCCCAAACAGGGGCGTTCTTGGAAAATGTTTCCGAAACAACGAAGACTCCACATTTGGTTCTTCAAACAAACCCTCCCCCCTTCCTACACAAGCGATCATCAGTGCAAAACTGTTTTTGTCAGGCAGATTCATGTCTTTAAGAGTGATAATGCTCTTTTCAATATCTGCTTTTGTCATTTCACAGTGTTCACTTCCCCAGTTTTTCGGCTGTGGTAAGATGACAGAGGCCGTTTCCACTTGGTTCCCATATAACGACAGTGACATGCACGTTATGAAGTCATGTTTTTCATTCCTGAAAACCAAACCAAAAGAATTTGGTAACTTTAAAAGTATTTCCATTTCGATTTTAGCATCTCAATATACAGTCATTAAAAAGTCCATTATTTAACAGAATAATCTGTAATTATCCTTATGTTGTTTTGAGGAAAACCAGATCAGTGTCACTAAACTAGAGTCAACAAATATAAATGCAAACAGAAATCTTTAGACCATGATCAGCTGATGAGCATCTGAAATACTATCTAAGTAAGTAATAACTGTAAATATGAACATTTTGAACAGGTTTCATCCAGACTTAGTCATTAATGTAGCCTCTAGAGTGGTAAAAACGTTTTGACCTGGTGACCTAGCATTTAGATGCACGTTACAGCCCAACTCAAACTTGAAAAAATAAAGACACAAATCCAAACCTTGATTTGTCAAGATGTCATAAATGTGACCCATAAATGTTAAACAGGGTTTTTCTTAGATTTGACTTGGTAACCATGTTTATGCAGCACATGATCAAGACATAACCTGGCCTTGAAATTGACAAAATATACATTCCGACATGTTGCATCAACATTGGATAAAAAGTTTGGCATCTAAAATAGTAATCTGACAATGCACTTTTATCCGGCATACCTTAGATTATGGACGTCTGACATAAGGTCATCACAATAGCACGCCTCGAAATGCGTGCTCAGTTGACCTAAGACAACTGGGGCATGGCCAGTTTTTTATCCCAGGGGTAAGTATTACATTTCAACAAACCTTTCTATGTAAGTAATCTTTAAAAACGTTACTATATTCATAAGAAAACAAGTGACGCCATTGAAGGGGCCTATTTTGATAACAATAAAATAATTTCAACAAACGTGAAAAAGCACTATGTAATATGCAAAATACTAATTTAAAACTTCTAGGCTTTGCAGTTTCAAAAATAAACATTTTATAAATTATCGCCGTGTACATTAACAACTTGGTAGTGGACCATGATGATACATGACAAATAACCAAACCTCTATGGTTTGCGCTTTAATAGGACTTCTTACTGTTTATGTATAAGGAAAACCAATAACCCAAAGGGCAGGGTATGTTAATATCCCAGAAGCATGATTTGAAAATAACTTGGCGAAGCACCATGTAATGCTACATGCCAATTATCAAAGCTCTGTGCCGTACGGTTTCAGTGGACAAGATTATAAAAGTTTGAACTATTTACTTACAATTGAAACAAGTAGGCCTCTGGGCGGGTACAGTTTTGACCAAAGTTTTATTATTTTAATTAACTAGGGCAGGGCAAATACAGTAGGACTATCATCCGATGCCAAATATAACATCTCTGGGCCTTGTTGTTTTAGATAAATTTTATAACATTTCTAAGCCATTTTAATATATAATGTATCATGTTACCCAAATGGTGGAGCCATTTTTTACCCTTGGGATGTGACCTACATACACAATTTACTTGTACAATTTAAACAATTCGAACAAAGCTGAAAGAGGACCATGCATGTAAAGTTTCATTCAAAATTTGGCAGGCGCTTTAGTAAGAGATAAAAAAAAAATATTGGGCACATGGACAAACTATATGACTAGCAGACGATGGACAGCACCGTATTCTCAAAGCTCACCATGAGAAATCTGTACTCATTAATTAAGATGAACCCAAAATGCAAGCGTTCATGTAAATTGTTGTGTTATTTGTGCGTGAATAATTGAAAAAATGATGTTATTATATTTGTTTTATGTTACTCTCACATCAAGTATAACTTTCTCACTTGGATTGTATGCTTATTGATTAAATGCGTGATAAATTGTTATCCTTCATAATTTTATTTAGACCTGTTTCATGTGTGAAAAGTTCAATACACATAGGTATATGTCGATATCATAGGCTGTCCCATTTGCATATGGCGCTGTAATGTAAATTGCTAACTATTTACAGTTTGTTATATTTAACATCTCTGGGCCAAGTTGTAAGTTTCTTGTTTTTATAAAAAGGGTGTGATAAAAAGAATAATTGGTTGGTGACTTTTGCTATCCTGTGATATCATCTTGGTCTAATATGATGTATGGAAAGGATTGGAAAGCCTTGCCTTTGATAGGCCATATGTGACTTATCTGATATCAAATGATATCATTAGTCAGCAACCACATATTCTCTATATGTTAGTCTATATAAATATAAACAAGCAAATTCGTTGAATAGATATCCCCAGCCAATATGCTTCTGGACACAAAAGTGTTATATTTGACACTCAAAAAAGCATTTTTACAAGATACAGGGGGGGAAAGGGCCATAACTCTGTTATTAACAGATGGTGTAAAATGCCATTTGGCGTGCATCATCCTCTTCTCCATATATATATACTCACACCAAGTTTCAATGAAATCCACCAAAGCACTTCCAAGATATGGCTCCGGACGGACGGAAAGACAGACGGACAGACAACGCCAAAACAATATCCCTCCGCCTATGGCAAGGGATAATAATGTTATCACTGGGTTTGGCAAGTTTATTTCATAGACAGATTCATTATTTCAACAAACTAAGTCGAGGATTATTGGACATTTTAGACAATGTTATAAACCTAATTATAAACCCCTTACCCTTGTGGTTTTAGAGATTTTTTAAAGTCACTTAGTCTTACCGGTAGTACATAAGTGTATATAAATCATGTGACCATAAGGGCAATACAAGTTCTAAGCCAAGCAAGGTGCAAACTTTATGAAGGACTGCTACAAACACAATATTTTACCCCAGACCAATGTGCTTTCAGAGATTGTACACTGTTATTTAACTTATATATCAGTCTATGTTAATCATGTGACCTCATGGGGCATGATTTTAACAAAATTTGTAGACCACTACTAGAAAATTGATACACCAAATACTATATCTGGAATCCTTGCGGTTTCAGAAGAGTCTTAAAGTTGCATTTTTTAAACCTCTTTAAAAATTATTGAATAAGCAGGTAACACATTTTGCTTAATTTTAATTGCATGCATATTCATGCGGTATTTACTTTGTATACTGTCATATTAGGAAACAACAAACCACTTGGATTTGAGGAACACTTTAAATGTCCTTTTCGCAAACAAGTTATTTATTAAGTTGAATACGATTTGCAGCTTTCCACATGATAATTGTCATCCTTTTTTTTGCAGAACAAAATTTGAATAACATAAATATAAAACAAGAGGCCCCAAAGGGCCCTGGGTCGCTCACCTGAGAGACTTAGATGGAAAGAAACAAAGATAAAAACTCTTCAGCAAATGTTTTAAGTTATTAGTATGACAAGACTGACTTTAAAAATAAGGTGTTCCAAAGTATTCACAATAGGCCTATATAGAAAATTACCCCACCCACCCTGGCGGCCATGTTTTTAATACCCAGATTTTTTAAAAATATATATATAAGGGAAATGCTTCTTGCAAACATATAGAGCAAACTGCCCCATCCCCTGGCAGCAATGTTTTTCCACTGATCACGACCATTTCCATACTTATCCGACATATCAATAAAACCAATGTTTTGACCAAGCTTCATGATGATTGGCCAAAATAGTTACTAGATGGATCAAAACCATTTTTGAACTCAACCGTCGTATCCAGGAAACAAGGGTTGTTAACATTGTTGTGTGAAAAGAAAAGGTTTGCTGTTTCGGCAGATATATACATATATGCGCTATCAGTAGTTTTGTGTGTGTGCTAAAAAAAATTTCAATAGACATGTGTTACCCGTTGCGACAAAGCTATTATTTTGGATAAAAGAAATATGAGGACAGTAATTTAATAATGAGCATCAGCAAAAGAAAATGGAAGTACATTTTTCAACAAATAATTTTCCAAATTTGAGATCATGAGATTAGCATCTCAGCATCTTATAGGGGATGACTGTTTACAATCTGTTTAGCAAGAACACTTTTAGATACTGAAAACAACCGTATTTGTTCAAAAGATTGTGTTTTTGTAAAAAAGTTTTTGCATAATTAAATAAAATATGTTGAATTGTTATCATATATCAAAGTCAGTTATAAAAAGGTAAATGAGTATGAGAATATGTACAGCTACTAGAAATTCAATATTGATCTTCTTTTATAGAACATAACATCACTTGATCTTTCTTATAGTTATAAATGTGTGCAAATATAGAAGTAAACACACACAAGACATTTGAAAATGTATCATATCAAAAAAACTATCAAACTATTTGTAATTTAAATGCACAAAAAATCTGTAGTATAAAAACCTTATTTTTGCAAAAACAAATGCAAATCAACTTTTCTTTAAACAGCTGTTTGTGCTTCTTAAAAGATGTGATAAGTTGTTGTTTTTTTACTACCAAATTGTTCACATTTTTGACAAAGTGTTTTTAAACAACTGGTACAATTTTAGGACTCACCTTGCATTAATATTTCCAATTGAAACAACAATAAAACCTGCTAAAATCAAAAATCTTTCATTATCACACACAAACTACTGACTAACTGAAAATTGTAGGGGTAAAACATTTCAAGTTGTTATGTCTTTGATGAAAGTGCCCAGTTAATTGGGGTCAATTTCCAGGAGTGTTACACAATTACCAACTGGCAACAATTCAAGCACAGGTATGAGTTTTATAGAGAGTAGCCTATGATAAGTGAATGAAAAGTAACATAAGATTCATATGTAGCACTTCTTGTTGTTTAATTGATTTTACCACTATGTTAAATTTCTGCAAAGATATAGATAACAATCATAAGTAATGGCAATAATTAATTTGAGTAATGCAATAATTATAATTAGATATTTGGGTTGTGGTTAATGTTTCTGAATCAATTACCAGTATCATCATAATCATCATCATCAGCATCATCATCATCATCATCATCATTGTGCACCAACATCGGCATTACAACTAGAGTGTTAACATGGTTTTAATATAGTCATATTATGAAAACTGCCGCTAACCAAGCGGCCATGTTTTTCAACAAACCGTAACCATTTTCGAACACAGCCAAGCTATCAATACAACAAATTGTTGGACCTAGTTCCATGAAGATTGGGCTATAAATGTTACTTCTAGAGTGTTAACAAGGTTTCAGTATAGCCATATAAGCAAAGCTGCCCCGCCCCCTGGCAGAAATATTTTTCAACAGACCAAAATTATTTTCAAACTCAGCCTAGCTATCATAACAACAAATGTTCAGACCAAGTTTCATGAAGATTGGACAATAACTGTGACTCCTAGAGTGTTAACAAGGTTTTAAGATAGCCATATAAGCAAAACTGCCCTGCCCCCTGGCGACCATGTTCTTTTACCGATCCGAACCATTTTCAAACTCAAATGTCGTATCCAGGAAACAAATGTTCTGACTAAATTGAATGAAGATTGGACCAAAAATGTGACTTATAGAGCGTTCACATGTTTTCACTATATACATTTAGAGAAAACTACCCCGCCCCCTGGCGGCCATGATTTTTCACCGAGCAGGACCATTTTCGAACTCGTCCGAGATATCAATGAAACCAATGTTTTTACCAAGTTTTATGATGATTGGGCCCGGCAAAAATTGTGACTTCTAGAGTGTTTTCTCTTGAGCCATATAAGAAATACTGCCCCGCCCCCGGGAGGCCATGTTTTTCAATGGACCAAAACCATTTTTAAACTCAACCAACATATCATTAAGACAAACATATTGACAAAGTAATATGAAGATTGGGTATCAAATGTGACTTCTACAGTGTTCACAAGGTTTTTCTTTTTTTCACCTAGTTTTTGACCCAGCATGACCCAGTTTCAAACTCGGTCGGACAATAAATGTGGCCTCTAGAGTGTTCACAAGGCAAATGTTTACGACGGACGCACGACGCATGACGGATGACGGAAAAAAGGCGATCACAATAGCTCACAATGAGCACGTTGTGCTCAGGTAAGCTTAACAAAATTGCTTTCACTGATTAAAAAGATTTATTTGGATATGAAATTCCACTTATTATAACTTAAGCCGTTTGAACTAACTACAAATAATCGTGTTCTTTTGTTTTGGAATCAAAATTGATTCTTTAAAATACTCAGCAACAACATTATTAATGTAACCAAAAGAAAATAGATGGATATGTTGTGATCTACAAACTCTGCCCATGGAGTGACAAACTTGCAGCTTGAGGACAACCTAATAAATGGTAAAAAAGTCTGTAAATATTCAAAATTGCAAGAAGTAAGCACAACGGCAGGAGCATGGAAAAGTACTAAAATTACGCCTACCTAAGAACAATTTGTGATTACGGCAATTACTTTAAGTTTTCGGACACTCTAAATTCTCGGAAACACACATTTTTAGCCAAAATAATCATTGATAATGACTCTGAATTTTCGGACATAATTCATGACTAAGTTTTCCGACAGTTTAATTTACCATGCTATTTTACCAGAATTCTTGCCTGTTGTGCTTATCTGGGGACATTTTGATCATGCGTTTATAACTGGATTAAGATAAAACATGAGAGACAAATGCCTTAGGACAATAATTTATTGACAACTACATTTGCATTTATTGACAACCAACTACTGACTACAGATTTAAGGCGCTCCAAAAAATTCACCATGCGCATGTTGTGCACACGTAAAGAAAATAAAAGGACTTAGTTCTGTCAAAACTTACCGTTGCGATTGTGAATAAAGGCCAGCAACAAATGCACCAGCTACCAGAACTGAGTGCTTGTCTACAAGATTTGAAACCAAAGACTTGCTGAGAAAACCTGGATCCGAACAGAATAGAAAACACGCCTTCAGTGTCTTAGAATCGTGGATGAGAAGTATATCTTCAATAGTTGTTACATCCGATTGTGTGACCACCTTAAGACCCTCATTGTTGTGAAGTTTGGGGATACTTAGGAATGTTATTGCTTCAGCTGATTCAAATTCTTCAGTCTTCATATCAGTGGTTGTACCTGAAAAAAGTGAACATAATTTAAATATTATAGCACATTTATGATGAGAAAAGATTAATATGTTACGCTGTTTGGAATGTACTGATACAATTGTATAATTTTTAATTTTCACAGGATTTATCACATTGTAAATCAAATGGCCATGTTTAGAATGATGTTATTAATTGAACATTGCCAGCCAAAAATAGAATTGTTTAATTGCAGTCTTTGTATATTCCATAATTATAAGGGAAAGAAAGCAGTAAGTACTATTACCATACATAACTTAGAATACATTTGGTTACACCAACAATAAAAGCAACTAAGCAGCAAATGCATCCATGCTGTCTTTCTTCTTAATAACTAATTACCGTATTTGTCTTAATTACCATCTTTTCCCCCCTAATAAGTCCATGATACTTAAAGTTTAAACCATGTTGCTGGCTTGGTATTTTACCACCACCCCTGGCCACCCTAGATAGTTAAATATGTGCCAACATAAAAGTGAGTAAGTTTCAAAAATTTTACTGTGAAATTTTTAAAATATTATACTAATAAGCCACACAACATTTATTTTTCACAAATACTACACCTATTTATCTTGCATGTTGAAATGGATGTTGTTTCAATAATAGAAAGTGGGTAAAAGTAGTTTTATACGAGGTTACAAAAGTTTGAATAGAAATTTTTTAAAGGAGTTATATTTGGTTCACACATGCTTTTTATTTTACGTTAGGGTGCATGCTAATTTGGGGAAGGGGGTGTTATAAAGGATAAAGATAGACCATGGTAGAATAAAATTACCAACAATTCCTGCCGCTTCGATGATAGCAACCTCACAGGACTTTGGAACAAACAGTTTGATGAACTCCATAAGGCTCATGCGTATGAGTACTTCTTCACTGATGTGAAGTAATCCTGCCAACTCCTCCCCTCTTTTCACATACAGGTCGGCCAAGGATGTGTTCATCGAATTGTGGCAAAATGCAATCAGGGTTTGTGGTTCACTGAATAAGTTCTAGAAAAAGCCAATTAAATGTCTATGGATAGAAATTCTGGTTATTTGACCCTATAAATATCTTATGATTGTTTCCAAACCATCAACCAGGGCTTTTCATCAGGATATTGGAAAGAGGCCCTAGCCTTTCAATTTGGGAATTTCATGTGCGATAACTGCTCATTTTGGGAATGCCAAGTTTTTAAAAGTTTTTGAAACAGGGTCTTTTTCATTGTGCACTCGTATTAAAAGACACATTGTGGTGCATTCTTAATCATATTAGAGGCCATTGCTTTCAATTTGGGAAATGCTCAATATGTCTAATTTAAAAAAAGAAAAAAAAAATACAATTTGGGAAATTCCTCTATTTGGGAAAAAATGACCTTAATTTTCAATTGGAAGGGAGCCGAAATTCGGCCCCTGTTATATAAAGGTGAAAAGCCATGGATCAACATTCCTTTTTTTTTACCAAATAACCATTGTAATTAATAATTAAATTACATTTTAAACAGTAGTAAATAAAAACTCATGACAGATATTTGGTTACATATGTATTATACTTTAACAAGTTATCAAGGAGAATTAAAGTAATGTTTTGACAGATATTCACAAGGTTTTAAGAGTGATCGATCATGAATGCCTGTTTGTCGTTAAATACTTGCCCATTTCTATTTTAACTAGAACTCCGCTAGTTGGATGTGTCGCCTTATGGTAGCATACCTGTGTTACAATGTACTTGTTTACTATTATATCGGGGATGGGACATTAATTCTTAATGTTGTTAACCCTTTTTTGTCCTATTTAGTAACATATTGAATAAGCAAAACTTTTTTACAATCAATGACCAAAATAATTTTGTATGAATATTGTACATTTACCGGTAATAGCAAACAGACAAAAAAACACAGACAGTCCAAACGCAATAAAAAAAATATAATTATGCCCTCCTTTGTGCTATATTTTGTGAATTCTCTTCAATTCTAAACAGCTATCCACACAGGTTTGTGGTGGCTGTAGTACTTTTCTAGTTCGACAACATCTTTATAACTGTCAAATTTTACAAATATTTTATATAGTTTATTATTATTATTATTAACAAGAAACCGTCGGAGACGGGTGATGCTCCCAAAGGTTTTTTTTGTCACAATATTGCACTATATATTCAGATAAAAGGAAACGTCTTGAGGGCACAGTAGTAGCCATAACTCTGTGAATAATCATCCGACCAGAACCCGCTGATAATATGCACATCTCTTGGAAGTGAAGCTTCCGGTTTTCAAGTTTCATTGAATTCCGGTCATTAGTTGCTGAGAAATAGCCCAGACAAGAATTGCACTAAATGTACAGTTAATGAAAAATTTCAAAAATTTCAAAGGGACATAACTCTGTGAAAAATCATCCGACCAGAACCCGCTGATAATGTGCACATCTCCTTTTGATAGTGAAGCTTCCCATAAAGTTTCATTGAATTTCGGTCATTAGTTGCTGAGAAATAGCCCATACAAAAATTGTGCACGGACGGACACACGGATAGACAAACGAAAGGTCGACTATATGCTCCCCCCAAAATAAATTTTGGGGGAGCATAAAAATGCTTAAAGTAAAGCTCAAGACATAGTAGTTATGAACCTTTTTTGGGTCACGGTCGCAGATTTCAAAATCTAAACGCAAATAAGTTCAAAGTCAGGGTCACAGGGGTCAAAACTTGTATGCGCATGGAAAGGTCTTGTCCAGATACACACGCGTACCAAATATGAAAGCAATATCTGAAAGGACACAGACGTTATGAGCTTTTGTTGAATCGAGGTCACAGATTTCGAAACCTGAACGCGAACCCAAAGTTCAAAATTTCATGCAAATGGAAAGGTGTTGTCCAGATATACATGCATGCCAAATATACAAGCAGTATCTGAAGGGACATAGTAGGTATGAGCCTTTTTCGAATCCCGGTCGCAGATTTTGAAACCTGAACACTCAACTTAAGTTCAAGGTCAATGTCACAGGGGTCAAAAATTTATTCACATGGAAAGGTGTTGTCCAGAAACACATGCACACCAATTATGAAAGCAATATCTGAAGGAACATGTCAAAATTTGTATGCGCATGGATAGGTGTTGTCCAGATACACATGCCCCTTCTCAAAATAAAATGCTCTTTTTAACAAAATACGCTTTAAAAAGTGTATTTTTTCTGCATTTACCAAAACAGGGTATTTTTTTGCGCTTTTTTCATAACTAAGTGCACTGAAGTGCATTTTTTCTGTATTTTCATTATCTTTAAGTGTATTTTACTGTACTTTTAGTGTATCTTCTGTAGACAAAGTGCATCTTTTTATGAAATAAGTGCATTTTTTTAATGAATGGCATTTTTTGTGCATATAAGTGTATCTTCTGACTTGCCAAAAAATATTCTTTCTGTACAAGTGTAGTTTTAGTGCATCTTCATAAAAAAGAGCAACACTATAGCAAATAACTGAAGTTAAAGGACAGAGATATAGTGTTAAATAGGAGGATTGTATTCTTTTTGAACTTCACATAATGTTTATGGTCTTATTGTTGCAATTTGTTCGCTCATAAAATATGTGAATCAGTAGAGCAGCTTTTAAAGGGAAAAGTACAACTTAATCAGGCTGTGGGTAACTTATTAAAAATATTGAAAGTGTCAAAATTATTATGTGGGCTTGCCAGAATCAATTATATATCCATATTATAAAAAATAAGTATTTTAACTTTCTTACACTGATATTTAACCCCAATTCAATTAATGTCTACCACATTGACTATTAACATACATTTTAAAAGACAATCTAAATAATATTTAAAATATTATTATTATTTGCTAACACCATTCAGTATGTTATATTGAAATATTCACAATTAAATATAATATGCTAAGTGTGCTGTGTATTATTCAATAAATATCAGATAAGATCAGGATCAGATAAGAGATCCATTAGCATCATAAACACTAATCCCTATCAGTGCTCCATCTAGACTACGACTATTGGGGTTATTTACCCTCGGGACTTCGGTTAAAAACCATTGCCCGAGCACACTGCTTAACATAGAACTCTGCATAAAAAGCCGAAAACGGCCATAAAATGGACAGCCCGATTTTACTGGGCTGTACCATTTGTATAAATATAAAACTTTGCAGTGTTGGTGCGGTGCCTTAATAAAAATCTATTGGTTTAAAAATATATAACCTTTATATGAAGCGTTAAAAAGACGCAGTGCTATACAGTGAATAGGCCTAACGCGGTTAAAAAGCGGCGTTTTAATTGGTTGATGCGCTTATATAACGATGGCGCTGATTGGCCGAAATTTCTTGTTAAGGATTGCCAGTAGGTCAATCCGTTTTAAAATAGATTTTCCCACGGCTGACTTTGTACTTTTAAGAAAAAGTAAACAATAATGGTTGATATGCAAAAATATAAATGAAAGAACAAGAATGAGTTAATACAAAAAAGATTACTATGTTTTTGTTACATTACTGTACTTATTATTAATTTATATCATTCATATGATGTTGTTATTGTATGTTATTCTTTGTATTGTTTTTTAAGGAGGAGAGAGAGAAAGAATAGCCCAATTTTTATAAGTAAAGATGGTGAAAACACACATACAGTCCAACCTGTCAATAAAGACCACTCAAGGGATTTGGTCGTTGTGGTCTTTGTTCACAGGTGGTCTTTATTCGCAGGGTCGATCGAAACTTTGCAAAATATGCTAGTAGTTTTTTAACAGGTACCTTATCTATGTATGTGCTCTATTGTTTAAATGTTTGAATACTTATGCATGTATAATGAAATAAAGAATTGAAAACACAGTTTTGTTTTACATTTTTATATTTATTACATGTTGTATTTCTATCCCCTTATGTTTTTATTATTTATTTCATTTATGATATACTGTATAAATAACTATTGACATACATGTATACGTACATGTACATGTAATTCTACAAAGAACAAAGTACAAAATACACATAACATAGCAAACATTTATACATGAAATACATGAATCACTACTACACAACCAGTAAATGCACTAAGTCATTCACTGACGCGAATTCCGACTCACGCTTAGGGCGTTTACTTTCACAGTTTACGTTCTCCTCGAATTCGTCCATAATCTCATGTTTACGCTTTAAAATGCTCTGAATTTGAGTTTTTCCTACACCAAGCTCACTAGCCACTCGTCTACAACTGTGTCCTTTACCTAACAAACTAATGACCTTAACGCGTTCTTCCAACGTCAAGAACTTACGCTTGGAAGCCACGATGGTTAACTTGAACTGACAATTTACTTTTCCATAATCTATGAACGTCTTATTACGGAGAAATTTAAGAAGAGAATGACTATCAAAATGTTTGTCTTTATTAGGCATCGTAAATGATAGGAAACCGTTAATTTCCTTAATGAGTTTATGAAACCCCCAAATTTGTCTTTGATATTTTCGGCAATTAGTACATTAATCGCGAGTCACTTAAATACAAAGGGAAATTTTTACACTTTTGACAAACTGTCAAATGCAAAAACGAAGCAGGCGACTACCAATTAGCAATGCATGTTCAATAAACAAACAACTGTCACTTGCCAATATCTCCATAGCGACCGACAGTCCACTGGTAAGATGTGTATCACGTGACTACGCAGCGTCCTGGCGGCCATTTTGTGTTTTGAAAGTTGCGAAATCGTTGATTTTTATGATTGCAGTGGTCGTTGTAAGCTATCAAAATGTAGATTTGGGAATGTAAAAGGGTGGTCGTTGGTCTTTGTTCACAGATGGGCTTTATTCGCAGGTTCAATATATAGTGAAATTGTTCGGGAGGAAATCGGTGTGGTCGTTATTGACTGTTGGTCGCTATTAACAGGCGGTCGCTCGGGCAGGTCGGACTGTACTGTTGTATGTGGCAGCATCATTACCAGACCCACTGTTCAGCATATACTGCAATGGGTTTGTTGGAGTCTTTAGACTTTGTGATCTGTGGTTTAAAAATTTGAATCCAAATAGGACTATTTAATATATTAATTATAGAAAAAGGAATACACAGATGTGTATTATGTTTGTGTAACAATATAATAATATTTGAGGGTTTTCCAGATCACAAAGTGGTTGAACATTGCCACAATATGTTTACATGCATAGTCAAGTACCATTTTTATGTGTATGTTTAAAGTTTAAACTAAACGCCAAACAACAAGATCTAATCATAAGAGAGATATGTTTATATCTAAGAACATTTATTAATAGGGATGCCAGAGCCTGATTTAACAGCTCTCAATTGTAGAGTGAAGTTGCATGTGCAAATGCAATTATATGAGAAGGAAAGGAAAAAAAAAGACAATATATGATATCACATAGAGTGTGTAACTCTCAATTATATATTAATATTGCAATTGAGTATTGAGTTGTTAAAAAATTAATGAGTACAAGTTTATGTATGTGGCTCAATGTTGAACACTTGCAGACAGGGAATATAGCCGTAATGCTCCAACATAAGACCCTGTCTGTATGGAACTTAAGGAGGATTGGGCTATGGAAAAGAGAGATCCCCCCAGAGTGGCATTAAAACAATATTTAAAAGTGGGTTTAGTAATAAACCCTTATATGTTAAGGGCAATAACTTACGTGTCTCCAAACGGTCACCTTCATAGGGCCACATAAAAATTAAGGGTAAGACAATGTACTTTACAGTTAAAAATAAGACAAAGACAGCTAAATTTGTACAAGATGTACATTATTTACAATATGTACAGGACTATATGCATATATATATATTTAAAATACATGTTGCCACCCTGGAGGGTTGAAAGAAGGAGAGATTTTATGGAAGTGTAGGCCGATGTGGGTGGGGGAAAAGAAGAGCCAGCAGGGGTGGTGTCACTCAGTTGTACTAAGGGAGATAATTGTGATGATGAAGTCTACAATGGTTGTTTCCCCTGAACCAGAGGGAGTGCACGGTAAATGAAAAATAGTTTGTATACTATTGAAGGAAAATTGATAATGGTGAAATGTAAAATGGTAAAAAGACCAAATATTACCTAGATACGTTAAGATAAACCCAAAAAGCTCTAATCTATCCAATATTATTAGTATACTGATGATAACATTGTAGGAAATAATACTAAAGTACCTTATATGGTATCCAAATGACAATTAGACAGTAAAACCGAGGCAATTTGCTATATAAAATAGCAATTTAATATAAAAAATTAGGATATTTGCTATAAAAGTAGCAATTTTAACGTGAGTTAATGCAATAATAATAAAATTAAGGCAATTTGCTATATAAAATAGCAGTTTTCACAAAAATAAGGAAATTGCTACACAAGATAGCAGTTATAATAATCCTTAATGTGCTCCAAGGTACAAGATTAGTACTTTCAGCAAGGTTGACAATACTTTGTCCTAGATAGGGCTAAATAGGTGTTTATAATGGTATAAGGCCCTGCACCGTGCACTCCAGTCCGACATGGTTCTTCGAGTTTGAAGGGGAAAGGGTGGGGTGTCAAAGAGGAAGGGAGGGGGTGCAATGCAGCCAACAATCCCAGGTTACTGGACAGCCTCGTCCTTTCTTGTAATAAGAAATGCCATAAAATATGATTATATTAAAAAACTGAAAAATGTAAATGGTGGACTAACGTCATGCTCTCATAAAAAATGTATTAAAATAAAGAAGACCAGGTCAATGCCATTGGCCTGATTTAGAAAGGGCGGGGTAGAACAATAAACCCATTAAAAACTAAAATAAAGGTTGTGTAAAAGCGACACAAATCCAACACAATTATTTGATTACATCAGGTTTGTGCAGAGATTACACATTTTTAAAAGAAAACAGTCACAAGACTGTATAATTAGGTGGGTGTTGGCTGCTCTCCCTCCCCCAATGACCTAGATTTTGTCAGTTATTTAACAATCTAGTAAGTATTTGGCGAGGGCAGAGAAGACCGGGCCCCTAGCTGCTCCCTTGGGGTCTAGCACGTTGGTAAGGTTAAAAACTAGTCCATGGGAGTGCAATGCAGCTTCAAGGTGGTCCCTCTGCGCCTTATGGTTAGGACAGTGTAGCAGCATGTGGGGCGCAGTGAGAGGTTCCTGGCACCTAGGACATGCAGGGTCTATACCGAGGACATACTTTCCTGCGCCACCGGGTAATAGGGTGGTTCCCATCCTCAGGCGCGTGATGGCTCTGTCAAGCACAATGCTTGCCGAGTATCTGTCAGGCGGCCTGAGGGTTTTCGCAGGTCTAGTAAAAGTATGTCGACGGGAAGACAAATTGTCGGTCCGGAGATTCCACTTGCCCAAAACAAATTTCTTTGTCAGGGAGTAGATCTCAGAAGGTGCCAGCAACATCTACGGCCCCCCTCAAGAGGCCCTCTTTGGCCCCCATGTCGGCCTGTTCATTCCCACTGATGTTGACATGTGCTGGACACCATACTAATGTGACCTTTAAAGATTTATCTAGGCACTGTTGATGAAGTTCCAAAATGCTAGCTAAAATATCAGGCCTAGATCTGCTATTTCTGTTTTTTATGGACTCAAGAGATGACATTGAGTCTGATAAAATAGCAGTTTTAGTAGGTTTATTGACCAATATCCAGCACAGAGAGAATTTAATTGCCAAAAGTTCTGCTGTAAAAATAGAGAGATTGTTGCTGAGCCTGTGCGTTTTACTAATGTTTTTTGAAGGGATTACAAAAGAGTTGGCTACCAAACCAGAGTTAGGGCATTTGGAGCCGTCAGTGTAGATTTTTAGATGCTCAGCATACATATTATCTATAAGAGAGAGAGCTTCTGACTTGATGAGTTGTGGCAAGTCAGTTTTCGTTATCTTATTAGAGAGTGATAGGTCAACATCAATGGGTCCAAGCGTCCAGGGGGGGGCCTTGGAGGGCCTCAGGTCTGCTACATGTACCTTGTCGAGACCGGCATCCTCAACCAGGGTCCTAATACTCGCACCAAAAGGTAGGGCGACATGCTTACGCTTAAGTATTTTCCCCTTGACGAAGGTGCCAGTCCCGACAAGTTTGTTTACGGGGTTTGAACCATGCCGAGACTTAACCCTGGCCCAGAAATTGAGGGACTGTTGTTTTCTACGCAAGTCAAGAGGTAACACACCGGCCTCCTCCTCTAGCAGTGCACCCGGTGTACAGTTTAGGGCTCTCAGAGCTATCCTTAGGGCCTTGTGTTGAATGGCATCAACCATTTTTAGGGCGTTTGGCTTAGCACATGCATAGATTTGGGCTCCATAATCTAGCTTTGGACGTATAAGGGACTTGTAGAGTGTTAAGAGGCTATTTTTATCTGATCCGAAACCTGTGCCTCTTAACATTCTCATTAAATTTAGGTCCCTTTCGCACCTTTCTGCCAAATATTTAAAGTGGTGAGTAAAGGTTAACTGTTTATCTAGGTACATACCTAGAAATTTCACCACTTTTTCAAAGATAATTTTGGTGCCGCCTAAATTTAAGTCCAAAGAGTGCTGAAATTGTTCGCCAAATAGTACTCCTACTGTTTTGGTTGGAGAAATTTTGAATCCCCATTCAATTGCGCATTTCCATATGGAGTCTAAGCCTGCTTGAGCCCTCTTTTGCAGGCGTAACATGTTAGACCCCTTTAACCAAGTGCCTGAGTCATCGGCAAACTGGGAGATAACCATTCCTGAGTCTTTTACGGCATCAGGTAGACCGTTTACGATGAGGGAGAACAGAGTTGGGGATATTACGGACCCCTGAGGGGTTCCGCGATCAGTTATGGCTACCTCTGATAACTCCCCATCGACCCTGACCTGGATTTTACGGCCCTCTAGGAATGCTCTGAGGTAGTGGAAACAGTATCCAGTGATTCCATAGTCAGCTAGCTTTTTTAGTATGCCGAAGGTCCATGTTAAATCAAAGGCAGCCTGAAGGTCCAAAAAAATTGCTAATACTGATTGCCCTTGATTTTTTGCAGAAAGAATATCATGTTGTAATCTAGCTAGCTGATCAAGAGTAGATCGCCCCTTCCTAAAGCCAGACTGGAAGGGGTTTAGTATGTTATTTGATTCCAATAAGTGTTCTAATCTATTTTTGACCATTATTTCTAGTAATTTACCTGCATGTGATGTTAGACTTATTGGTCGATATGAGTTTGGATCATTTTTGTCTTTACCAGGTTTAGGAATTGGAATCACTGTGGCCTGCTTCCACTCGGGTGGTATCCTGCCTGTCCTATACACCTGATTGAATAGGTTAAGCCAGATTTTTAGAGTTATGGCTGGCATATTTTTAAACATTAAATATGCTATTTTGTCAGGCCCCGTGGCGGTGTTGCTCCTGCTGTTAATGGCACTTAATAATTCTGTAATAGTGAAAGGTAAATTGAGAGGCGTGCTATTATCCCCAGGCTCATTTAAAATATTTCGGTGCTCAGTCTCAAACCGCTTTTGATAATTCAGAGTTTCAACGGGAAGGTTTGAGTCACTGGAGACAGATTGGAAATGTCGTACCAAAAATTGAGCCTTGTCCCTTGGGGTTGTGGCAATTTCGCCTTTGTATTTAAGTAGCGGTACAGGAGTGAATGAATTTCCTTTAATTCTGTGAATTTTTTGCCAAAAATCCCTAGTATTTTTCTTATTAATGATAGCTGAATCACAGAATTCTTTCCAATTTTGTGTTTTTGCGTCCAAAATAACCCGCTTTGCCTGATTTTCGAGGGACCTATAATTAAGAAGATTATGCTCAGCGGGGTTCTTTTTAAGGATTTTTAAAGCATTTTTACGATCCTGTACCGCATTGGAGCACGCCTCATTCCACCACGGGACCCTATTTCTGGCTTTGACCTTGCCGGAGGAGACCGGTATGCTACATTCCGCTATGGACAGTATCCTGCTGGTTAAGTTAATACAAAACAGATTTGGATCCTGGGAGTGAACATCTGCAAGGGAGAGATCTGAGCAGAGGTCCCTAAACTGAGCCCAATTAGCTTTATCCAATAAAAACTTTTGCTCCCCTGAGCATTGGGCCTCAGTTCCCTGTGCAATATAGTTGAGCAGGGTAACCTGTTGTGGGAGGTGATCAGATCCCATGGTATCTTTAACAGTTGCCCATGCAGACGCACTTGCTATCCTGGCATTAACAGCAGTAAGGTCAATGTGGGAGTTTAAACCAGTGGGGTTAAGCCTGGTTGGAGAACCGTCATTGAGCAGTATAAGATCTTGCTCGTCCAACCATTCTATTACCGCCCGACCTTCTGCATCTGAATTTATGGAACCCCAAGCAGGGTGATGTGCATTAAAGTCGCCTGTGAATATTACATCAAAGGGTCCTTTAATGGTCCTTAATTCCTTAAAGAGGCCGTTCAGGGTTTCAAGATCACATCCTCTTGAATATAAGTTGACCAGGATAAGAGGCCGGTTCTTGTCAATAACCAATTTAATTGCTAATGCCTCAATAGCAGTGCTACCATCAGATTTAAATTGGTTGTTCACTCCCAGGTGTTCATAATTAATTGTATTTTTAACATATATGGCAAGACCACCAGCAATATTTTGGTTTGAAGTAACATAATTCTTAAATTCGCAGTTATACCCTGGTATTTGCTTTACAGAAATATTTGAAAATTTAGTTTCCTGTAAACATATAATATGGGTATTAGGGTTGCAGTCAATAAAATATTTTAATTCAGTAAATTTGTTGGCGGAAAGACCACCAACATTGAATGATATTATTTGCAGGTTACTGTCCATAGTGGTGCCAAATTAACTTGCGTTTAATCTGATTAATTGAGTGGTGAGGAGATTTAACTCCTAGTTTGTGGCCTGCACTGGCCCCTTTGAGTTTCGCGGGGGTCCTGGCAAGCCGAACGTGTTTCTTATTTGCAGGGCGGGTACCGCTGGCCGGGGGGGGGGCATCCTGGATCTGCTACTACTATTGGAGGATCCCCAGTTCCAGAATGGATTTTATAAGTTAAAATTTTATCAGGGGGGATAACCTTTGTTATTGATTCTCTGCAATTTTTGAATCGAGAATCAATTTTATTATAAATGTAAGATATAACTCGACTCCCAGTGGGCCTTTTCTGGTCCTTTATTATCTCAGCAACCAGATCCGCCAGCTCGCTGAGATATATTTTCCTATAGGTGGGACCTGTTGCTGGCGGACCCTTGATTTGAATAAATGAGTCCCCAGCAAACGAGTTGCGTCTGCTGGTGTTGTCGGAAGGGGAGCTCATTGGGGATGTCTGGGAGTCGACCATTCTGGGACGGTTAGGGGGGACACTAACTCGGGGTTCCTCCTCTATTTCACAGATACCAGAGATAGAAAGGTTCTCCAATATACTGGAGTGCACTGACACCAGAGAGTCTCTCCCCGTGATATCAAACATAGAGTCGTCCGACAGTGTAGGACCACTACAGGTGGTGTCGCTAGCACCGTCGGTCAACGTGGTGGACGGGGAGGACCCCCTGGTAGCAACAGGAGGGCGTCTCTGAGTGGGTGGATCCCCCTGGATAGGCGATACAGGGGGGCCGGTGCATAAATCTGATGTGTGTTTGGTTACCGGTTCCACAATAGTAACCTTAGGGGGGGATTTCCTATTTAAAGGTTGAGGGGGGGTACTCTTACCCACTAGCTTCTCAACTAAAGGACATGACCTCTCGGTTTGGGGCGTGATAATACCGGCAGAGGCATGTTTGGTTGATGACTTGGAACCGGTTGTGTTGATTGTGTTACGGGCGCCCACGCTGTGGCTCGCAGTGTCAGGCATAAATAGCCTGCTCTCCGCCTCGGACCAGGTGACCCCATAAAAATGAGCGAAGGTGGCTAAGGAGACAGCCTTCTTATAGGAGGGGCACCCCTGGTAGGAAGCAGAGTGCGGGCCGCCACAGTTGGCGCACCAACGTGTTTTGTTGGTGCACCTTCTCTGGCAAGTAGTTCCGGCGCAGCAGCAACAGGTAGTGATGCTGGAGCATTTACCCCTGCTGGCTATGTGTCCAAAACCCTGGCAGTTAAAACACCGGGCAGGTTGGACCGGGCAGGGACGAATGTCAAGGGCAATATTCGTGCCCTTCACAAGTATTTTATTAGGGACTGGGATAGATGTAAGGAAAGTTATTTTGACCAGTCTCGGAAAGCCAGGGGGCGCAGGGCGATAGGGGTTAACCCTTTCCAAGTTAGTTATAGAGAGTTCGGAAAGGGGAATCACAGGGCTAAATATAAGATTTCCTTGAAGTTCCATGAGTTCCTGACTTTCCGGGATCCCTGCTATGAAACCTGAAACTGACCTCATGTTTGAAGGTGATAAGGCCCGGACTGCGACGCTGCCAAGGTGGAAAGTCCCCCTAGAGAGTAGGGTGGCAAGCGCCTGAGCGGACTTGAGTTGCAGTAAAATGCAACCGGACGCAAGAGGCACAGTCCGCTCAACGAGTCCAGGGAGCTCCTTAGCCAAACACGAGGCCAGTTGAAATATAGTGAAAAAAGACATAATGGGGCCTACGCTTCCAACTGACTGGAGGAGGCACTTAAAGGGCATGATGTTGTGAGTAAGATGATGGGAATCTAACCCTGAAAGTGCCTCCCCTAGTAAAGGGGCCAGGTTCTTGCTCTGCCCCTTGGATGTTTTGTTGTGAGAGGACATTGTAGGAATTGAATGAGAAAAAGAAATCGACAAGGTATAATGAAAGAATAATCACTACAAACGCAATCCTGGGACAATCAACCAATATATATAAATATATATAAATTTAATCTAATTGCCGTTAATAACCTGACAGTATAACATAAATAACACGCACCGCACCGGTAAATAACCCAAAAAGTTTATATAAATCAATAATAATGCTATGTTAAGTCATTTGGTAGTTGCTGTATACTGTAATATAAAAACCAAGAAAAAAGTTTCCGAAAACCAAATGACGTCCGAAATAGTGCTATTAAAGAATTTACGAAAAAGAAAAAAAAATTAGTCATGGACGGGCAGGGAATCAATAGCGGTAGTGTAGTGGATTTGGATTTCTCTGTACTTGCAGGGCCTCTCTGTTTTCCTGTAACTTTGGCGGTTAATTTCAGAAGCTTTAATATATTCTTTATTTACAATAATGGCGGCCGGAAACACGATGATGTGTGTGCTCCATCTAGCCCAAACAAAGGGGTGTTTATAGACTTTTTATTGGTTCTGGCACCATCTATTTTAAAACAAACCACTTTTGATTGGTTGGAGCACAGCAAGTTATTTGGAGCACAAGGAAGTTTTTTTTTGTAAACAATGTGTAACTCAACGATAAGTTTGTTGCAAAGAAGATACAAAGTGGGTGGTTAAAGTGATATGGTCTCATAGTTCAACAACTGCCGTTTTTTTTAATACTGAAGAACAGCTGTAACAGGTTTGTATTTTCATTTCTGCATCTCTTTTTAATTTAATTAATTATGATCATTATCACATTTGTGTATTGTCACTGGGAAATGTAAATGGATAAGAAAATGTAATGCAATTTTAAGGAAAAAACACCATTTGAATTATTATGGCTGTATTTTATGGTTGTCATCTTAAAATATATTTATACCTATTTCTTGTCATTAATGAACAGATTTCTTTCCCCCATATTTAATAAGAACTTTTATATTTCATATTTGAAGGTTAAACCTCCAGGTGAAATTTATATGTTCGGAAGATCCATTGGACAGAATGTGCATCATCGCCTGCCAAAAAAGGGAGCAAAAGGGGGACTACCTGATGTATGGACCTGATGTAAAATACACTTATATGTATAAACAAACTAGTAAAAAGTGTTTTTTTTAACAAAATAAAATGCACATTATAGCAAAAATACTTGCCAATAACATGCACATTTAATGCCCATTTTAATGCACATTAAATGTGCATTTAATGCGCTCTAAATGCGCATTTAGTGCACTTTTTCGAGAAGGAGCATACCAAATATAAAATCAATATTTGAAGGGGCACAATAGTTATGAGCCTTTTTTTTAATCGCAATCGCATATTTTGAAAACTGAACGCTGACCTCAAGTTCAAGGTCAAGGTCACAGGGGTAAAAAATTGTATGCGCATGAAAAGCTGTTGTCCAGATACACATGCATACCAAATATGAAAGCAATATCTGAAGGGACACAGAAGTTATTAGCCTTTTTTGAAACACGGTCACAGATTTTGAAACCTGAACCCTGACCTAAAGTTCAAGGTCAAGGTCACAGGGGTCAAACATTTTATGCGCATGGAAAGCTGTTGTCCAGATACACATGCATACCAAATATGAAAGCAATATCTGAAGAGACACAGAAGTTATCATATGAGCATTTTTCAAAAAGTGTGACTCCGCGGATGCTGACGCAAGTAACACCTTTATGACCCCTGACCATAGTCAGGCGACTCAAACATTGTATTGATGCTTCTTGAATGATGTTTAAGCTTACATTAAACTTAATAATTGAAAGTATTGCCTAATTCTAAAGAGTTCCTTTTCTTCTTTGATAAAAGCAAATTTAACAAAGTGAGACATGTCTGTTGTTGTTATTTCTAATAATAAATATAATGTATGTGTCTGGAGTACTTTGATGCCTTTGATTGGAAGCTGAACTTTGGGGGGGTCTATTTATGGGTATTTTGTCAAAATAAGGCTTCCAAAAAACTGATTTCTATGGTGGATCCATTTTACAGCGATGAACTTTCTTAGAAGTTAAAAGAAAGTATGGTTTTTATTGCAATAATTAGAAGAGGACAGATCCATCTTTAGAATTAAACCAGGTTTGGAAAATTTTATATGTCGGAAAGGCAAGAAAAATGCGTTTAAAGTTGTCAGTCTTATAATGGGACCCTATGGGAATCAGAATGAGTGTAATATAACCAAAACAATTATGTATTATAAACAGTTTATTCAGATAGATTTTTCAAAAGTGATTGTCCAGGATTTTTAACCAACTAAAACTATGCTTTCACATTGTATATCATCTGCACTATTTTTGCTTTATGATTCACAAAGCTGCTCTTCAGATAATATATTAACACACAAAATTCACTTTTTCAGTTTTCAAAGGCAAGTGAAGATATACAAATCCTGGAATTTAACATACCCGAAGGAATCTCATAGTGTTCCAGACACTGTCTTCTCTTGTAGAACAAGAAAACCCAAGTGAATTCCGTTTGAGTTTGATGGTGTTCACTATTTTTCTCCATAGTTGGCAGACCCTTAAATAGAAAATATTATACGACATAATTTGCAAACAAACAATTTTATTCAAATTATTCAAATTAATCAATTTGTCATAAATTCACATTGTTGATGACTGTTACTATTATGAAATTGTTTTTAGGAAATTAATCCAGTGGAAATCATTTTTAACAATTGTATTTGTTTTCAAGTCACAAAATTGCTGCATTGTGGTGAGGCGAATTTTTTCAGAAGCTCACACAGTCACCATGTGCGCTTTTAAATCTGGTAATATACTTTTTCCATGTCTTTTCCCGTAGGTTAAGGTTGTGTAACAAATTGAAAATATGGGAAGTGCACTGTATCCACTATTAATGAAAATTTCCTAGCCCACTGACGTTTATAAGCCAACATTTTAAGAAACTTTTTATGACGGAAGTACATTTTTTAGTTTGAGATTCAATAATTTAGAGGATTTTTATAGAATATTGATATAAATATGAACATCATTCATTTGAATAAATATGAAAACAATGACCAATTTAGTCATTGTATTTCCATGTAAGTTTTAGTATATTTTACCTACTGGGGGTACATCATGGTATTATACTTAAGAGTATACCTAGGAAACTCTTAAGCAGTACCTGATCTGAAAATGACCAATCAAGCTTAGCTATATTAAATGTTGGGCTCCAAATGATTATTTTCATAATTTTAAGAAATTAAAAAAAATTAAAATAAATAATCTCACTCAAAAGAATACTAAGTCAGAGATTATATTATTTGATTGTGCAAAATATATAGTATTGAGTGTTGGCGAATTTATAGACATCAACAAAATCACGCCCTTAAATAATCAAAGCGCTGAATGCATTGAAGTTGTTTGGTATCCCTTACAGAAACGAAAAGGTTGCCGCTATGTAGCGGCAATGTTGTGGCTACAAAGCCGCTTTCATTTTTTTGAAGCCACAATTACTAGCCAGAAAGTAGCCAATAGTAGCCGCTAGAGGCTACCTTGTGGCAATCTTGTGGCTATTAGTGGCCGCCAACTGCTCATAGTAGCCGCTAGCGGCTCATAGTAGCAAGATGGTCAGAAAATATTCTTGTATCAAAAAAGTGCAATTTTGAGCCAGATGGTAGCCACAACCAATATTTTCATATTAATCTTGAAAACACAAAAGGCTTATAGTAGTCACTAATTGGCTCTTAGTAGCCAGAAGGTGGCCAGAAAATTGTCTTCGTCAATAGAATGGCACTGGTGTTACAGAAGGTAGCCACAATTGTAGAATGACATCATATTTTGTATGACGTCATGACATCACTGATAATGTGATCAGACAAAAAATCAAAATGGCTGAAGAATCTGACAAACAAAAAGAAGTTACTGGGGAAGAGTTAAAGTCATTGTACATGTAAGTTGTGGTGATTAATACAGTTTCAATTGGTGTATAATAATGAAAAATCATGGTTTTGGAAATAAAAACCTGCATTATTAAAATATTAAATTTTATTTTTCATACCCAAAAAAGGACATCCGTTTCAAGTTTTAACTCTGACATTTTTCGTTGACATTTGATTTGGCTAAAAACAAAGGTTTTGAATAAAAATCATTTTTTCATTCATGTGTAGAAGGTTTGTATCTATACTTATTTATTATAACATAATTTATTTTACATTTCAATTGTTGTTGTTTTTAAACAAAAGCAGTAAAATACCATGTACCAGAGCAAGATTATTTTTATCTCTGGATTATTTCAAAAGGTTTTCATGATGTTTTAATTCTAGCTGTTGGGCTGGCCATTTGTCAAGTCAACATTAAAGACAAAAGCAATCCGTATATATTCTTTCTAAGAGAGTTTCTGATAAAAAAATAAATAATGTTGAAGTGTTTTAGATTGGCCCCACTTTCCGCAGGACAGGTGTCTTAAATGGTTAAATTTTTTCCGAACATTTAAGTCCTAAATCATGAAAAAACTTTCAGACAGTTTTGTTATCGTAAAGTTAATAAACAAGAGCTGTCAGAGGACAGCTCCCTCGACTATTCCAGTGCTTGACAGTATAACATAAGCCATCATGGGGTAATTATTCAAATTATTCAGGTCAAGGTAATAGTTCAGGTATGTTTTCCGCAATCTATTGAACATTTGTAAAGACATAAAATTAAAACAAAGTAATAAGATTTTATTTCAAGTTCGATAGCAATAGCTTAGGTGGGAAGTTTGGACTGTCCTTCAAAAATAAAGTCAATAAATATTTGTTGTTTTTTTAACCATGTTTCAAAGAAAAAAATAATTTTTTTGGGTTGGGTGGGGAGGGGTTTAATGTGGGGTGCGGTCATTTATTAAACGATCTTTCAAAAATAAAAATAGGAAAAAAAAATGGGTGGGGGTACGGGGGGGGGGGATTGAGAGGGGGGTATAATGTGAGGTGTGGTCATTTATTAGATGATCTTTCAAAAATAAAAAAAGGAAAAAATATATAAAACATTGGGGGGAGGGGGGAGGGGGGGCAGGAATTCTGGGTTGGGGGGTGGGGTATTATTTGGGTGGAATTCGTTGTGGTATTCAGGAAAGTCAGTTGTTTTGTCAAAGTATTAATAAAATCTTATCATAAATAAAGAAGTTATGGCAATTTAAATAAAATTTACTCTTGACCTTGAGAGTCAAGGTCATTCAAAGGTCAAGGTCAAATTTAACTTGGCAGGTACAGTACCCTCATGATAGTAAGAAAATATTTGAAGTTTGAAAGCAATAGCTTTGATACTTTAGAAGTCAAGTGGATTTAAACACAAAATTTAACAAAATATTCAGTTACTAAGACAAAAAGGGCCATAATTGTTACAAATTGCTTGATACAGTTGTCTGCTCTTGTTTATAGATTGGGGTCATGTTGGCAAAGAAGTTTGCAAAATATGAAAGCAATATGTCAAGGGACATTGACAATATTTGAGGTGGTACGAAAACTTTAACATAGATTTATCAATAATATGCATATTCTAAGTGAAAAAAGGCCATAAAACAAATTTCTTACAAAATGCTTGATACAGTTGTCTGCTCTTGTTTATAGATTTGGGTCACATTGGTAAAGAAGTTTGCAAAATATGAAAGCAATATGTCAAGGGACATTGAAAATATTTGAGGTGGTACGCAAACTTTAACATAGATTTATCATTAATATGCATATTCTAAGTGAAAAAAGGGCCATAATTTTTACAAAATGCTTGATACAGTTGTCTGCTCTTGTTTATAGGTTGGGGTCATGTTTGTTAAGAAGTATGCAAAATATTAAAGCAATATGTCAAGGGACATAGGAAATGGGGTAGTACGCAAACTTTAACATTGCACGCTAAAGCTAACGGGAACGCTAACGGGAACGCTTACGCCGACGCTGGGGTGAGTAGGATAGCTCCACTATATATATTTCATATTTAAAAGTCGAGCTAAAAAACAAGTCAAAACGAAATCTAATAACATTTTAATTCAAATAACACTATAGACTAGTTTTTTAGTAGAAAATGCATTGGTTTGCAATTTATAATATGGTATTGTAGTTTCATATGTGTTCATGGCTGTTAAAGATTGCAATCATTACAGTCTGGAACAGCAGACCATTTATTTCATAAGTCTTTTGGAGCCATCCCAGAACTAGTAGCGGCAAGGTAGCCGCAACTTGTAGCGGCAACATAGCCGCAACTAGTAGCAGCAACAAAGCCGCAACTAGTAGCGGCTATACAGCGGCAACTTGTAGCCGCAACGTAGCCAGAACTAGTAGCGGCAACATAGCCAGAACTAGTAGCGGCTACCTAGCCGCAACTAGTAGCCAGAGAGCTCATTTGCATACGAAAAACCACCTTGCAGCTATATAGCAGCAACTAGTAGTGGCAACTAATAGCTGCAATATTGCGGCTTACTAGTAGCCACAGGGCCTAAATTTTCGTAAGGGATTGCATAATCTCAGACGCAACTCAGTTTCCAAAATTATGTTATAGTTTTTTATATCCCAAGGTTGAAATCAATACAACCCATTCAAATTTATAATGAGTGTGTCTTAAAGCACAGGTCGAGATGTGTGTGCACTGTTTATCATCATACTTATGTTATAGAAAAAATAACAACAACATGTCTCTTTTTTTTCGCAATCGGTTGCTGCACTGGCAACCATCTTAAGAAATTTTGGTTGCCTTGCTAAAGAATAACAAGTCTAGAATCATGTGCATGTTGTGTTATGTGTATCTAATACTTTATTAATTTTCTTTAAATTATTGGGCAGCAATTTTGCTGACATGACAGACTTTTAATGCATCTTGTCTTGTTGTGAGCCGGAATAGAATCATTTCCTAGGCCTAATTGATCCATAGTTGCCAATTTGTATTTGTATTCTTTGTTTAATTGGATTGAGTTGTTCACTTTGTTGTAGCTTTGAAAAAGCTAGTTGCCCTGCTTTTTAGACCAACTGTAACCAACTTTTGAAATTGAGTTTCCTGGGCTTAAATCTACTGGCCCCAGGCTATCAGGCAACCACTAAACCTGTAAGTTATTCATGATGTTAGATCTGACAGTGTATTGAGCTTATTTATTTTGCAAGTCTGACGACATTAAAGGTACCTTTTCACATTTTGGTAGATTGACAAAATTAAATGATTTAATAATTTGGAGAGTTCTGTTGTTGTCGTTATATTTTTTCATACTACGAGGATTGCTTATATAAAGTATAAAATACATCCCTCATTGTATGAGCAAGGATGGCCAAGTGGTCTAAATGATATACTTTTATTCCAGGGGTCAGTGGTTCGAGCCCAGTTGATGGTAACTTTTTTGTTTCTTCAATTGTATTCTTGTTGTTTTTTTAATGGAGCTTTAAAGATCCAATGTTTACATTTATCAATATTCAGCATTTAATGACAAACTGTGATAAGGTCCCATTAAGATGTTTACTAAAAAATGCCACAAGTTAATTTGTACAACTCATTGGTTGTTTATTTGATTTAAAAGTGATTTTGTTTATTGCCTTGTCAGCGCGATTATTTTGAAGTTATTATCACTTTTATCTTTTTTTTAATCATAAAAAGAAAAGATAATGTAAGCTTCATTTTAGGAAAACAGGGTTTAATGCATTATGCATTAATTGCCATCCCAGTACCAGAGACTCACTTTAAACGAAAAACACAATAATTCAGAAAGTGTAGTCCTAGATTAGCTTGTGCCCATTGCATAGGCTAATCAGTGTTCACAGGCTAATCTGGGACACCACTTATTTTACATGAATTAAGCCCCGTTTTCCCTAAAGCAGCCAATATGTACAGATTTAAATGACAAACAGGCCAATGTCGTCGCACAAGCTGTTAAACAGTATTGATTATATACACACACTCACTGTCTGCAGTGTACCAGTGGTGAAGTATAAACATGCAGATGCGGTGGTTATTGTTCTTAGCATAGTTAAGAGCAGACCAACTTGCAACGCATACAACTAATATTAGTTGTACGCAAGTGAACAACTAAAAATTAAATGGATTACTTTTAAGACAAAAGACTAATCAACAGACCTTGATTGATATTTTATTTAGCCAATGAAAAAGCCGAACGTTACATAAGTTAAACAGAAAAAAACAAACATTCAAACTAAACTTAAACTAGAAATCGTCAGAGGCCGACACGTATTCCCACGCCGCATTTTTTACCCAGGGGCGCCCCAGGGTTGGTTATGGGGCAATGCATAGTTGAGATTGGCCGTATTGTCATAAGAGAAGTTCAGTATCAATTACAAGTGAATGGGTGTAGAAATGAAGAAATTATAGTAAAAGGCAATTTTGGGTGGGCGTGGCCTATGTGGGCGGGGCGCCCAGGGTTGGTAATGGGGCCATACATAGTTGAGATTGACCATATTGTCATAAGAGAGGTTCAGTATCAATTTGAAGTACACTTCAACACCGTTATTTCGAACACCGATAATCCGAAGTCACCGTTATTTCGAAGTATTATTCGGGTCCCGATTTTGGTTCTTCTTTGTTAAAAGTAAAATATCATTGTTAATCCGAACTTCATTAAACTGAAGAAATCGTTATTTCGACGTGATTCAGTCGGTCCCAACACTATAATTCGCACCTTATTATCAATCTTTAATCCGAAGTCAAAACTGCAAAATACTGAGCGTATTTTCACACCTTGTCGTGGCGTGTCAAAAGCCGATAATTACACCTTTGTCGTCTGTGCGAAAGCTGGTGTTCAGAGAGACAACGCGTATAAGTTAAAAAAAGTTAATTAATTTCCGAAAATGTATTCATGTGTTTGTATGTCTGATAATTTGTGCTATTCGTTATATTTTATATGTTCTGTAATTAGACAAAAATAAAAACAAGAAAAAGAAGACTTTTTATTCCTCCGTTTGTTACAAGTGGAAATCTATTGCTATATGACTAGTTTACGCTTTTAAGTAAGCGTGTAACTGAACCATGCGACTTCCACAACGTTCTATTTTTACAGAATCAAAGAAGTCTTCTGTAAAATGTTTATTTCAAATTATCGTTAATCCGAAGTTTTTTTAACGGTCCTGACGACTTAGAAATAACGGTGTTGAAGTGTAAATGGATGTAGAAATGAAGAAATTAGAGTAAAAGGCAATTTTGGGCGGGCGTGGCCTATGTGGGCCGGGCACCCCAGTATTGGTAATGGGGCCATACATAGTTGAGATTGACCGTATTGTCATAAAAGAGGTTCAGTATCAACTTGAAGTAAATGGGTGTAGAAATGAAGAAATTATAGTAAAAGGCAATTGTGGGTGGGTGTGGCCTATGTGGGCGGGGCGCCCCAGGGTTGGTAATGGGGCAATGCATAATTGAGATTAATCATATTGTCATAAGAGAGGTTCAGTATCAATTTGAAGTGAATCGGTCTAGAAATGAAGAAATTATAGTAAAAGGCAATATTAGGTGAGCATGGCCTATGTGGGTGGGGCTCCCCAGGGTTGGTAATGGGGCCATGCATAGCTGAGATTGACCGTATTGTCATAAGAGAGGCTCAGTATCATTGAAGACAATCGGTGTAGAAATGAAGAAATTATAGTTAATAAACCTAAAAAAATGCGTAAAAATCTCTGACCCGGCCCCACCTCAACCCCCATAACTTTTGACCCAGAGGTCAGATCAAAATTCCAAATAGTGCAGGGTCGCTCATACGCTCATAGCTACCATGTGTGTAAGTTTCAAGGTTCTAGTGCTAATAGTGTAAGAGGAGAAAGTGGCCAGGACGGAGAGACAGACGGATGGACAGACAGACAGCAGAAATAACCACAATATTCAACGCTTTTCAAAAAGCGTGGGGATAAAAAAAAATCCTTGGGTATCTGAAGAACTCAAACAAAAAAGAACACATATAAATGCAAAATTTAATAAGCATCTTAAATCTAAATAATTTAACTGTAAAAGAAATAACCTAATGAAATTTAAAAAAGCTAAATCCAAAAAGAGCAGCACCAGGCATATTATGGGCAATACATTGAAAACCTCATCTTTGACCCAATCTCAGAACAAGAAAACCCATCACACTCTAAAATTTCAAAAAACTTTTCTCAGAATCAAAACTAAAATAACTGAAAGTAAGAGCATACCTCCTCTGTAAATAAAAAGCAATTATTTCTTGCTATAATTGTACCATTTGCATGAGTTTGTGCTTTAGACAGGTAAGCGCTGATAAGTTTTAGCATTATCAGTGTTCCTTAGCCTTTGCAGTGGTGTTGAAATTATGCACCTTTGGACAGTAGACGCATTGCAATTCTCAGCAACTCTTTTGGTTGTAAAGCTGAGTTGAAATATTGCAACTAGGTCGCAGTTCACCAATCTTTTTCCCATCTTGATATTTTCTGTCAAACAGATGTCGAATATTAACACTGTTCCAGATTTCAAAAAGAAAATGTATAGTGTGTTGAAAGTCTTGTTTTTTAGGTTGAATGCAAAGGATAACGTCAGTAGGATGCCATTTAATGTGTTTTTTAAGTTTATTAAGTCTGGATGGGTAAAGTTCCCCACGGGAACTACTTCCCCATACCCCGGGTACTTTGAAGTATACTTCACCGTACACAGATTTTCAAATGATACTTTTCAGTACCCCTGTATACTTACAGGTACCCAATCTTTCCTAATTAAAAAAAACAGTTCCAAATTTTTTTTGTTCCCATTTTTTTTCGTTCCCATTTTTTTTCCTACCCAAATTTTTTTTCCTACCCAAATTTTTGTTTGTAGCGCAATGTCGTGTAATTCCGACAGTCGTCTAATTTCAACACTTTTCACAATATTTATTAGACTTGTCTTAAATCATCATCATCCCATATGATTTCGTTGTTAGATGTGAGGTACAATGTAACTCCAATATAGTGCGGTCCTTATAACGCTGTGTCCAATATAACGCGGGGGTTGCTTGGATCCCGTTTTTGTAGTTGGTGTTGTAACGTCACCAGATAACATCTCTCTATCAAGTGTCTCGCTGTTTGCATGTAGGTGAGTCATTTAAAATACGTACATTGTATTACTTAGCAAATTTTTATAGCGTTATGGGCTTCGCTAAGGAAGGTTACATAATTGTCAATTACGTCTCTTCAGTATTTCGCTGTTTTTCTGGTATTTGTGCAAGTTCTATTTGTTTCTATTTGAAAAATTAGTTTCACTTCACAATGTATTTGTGTTTGAAAAGCGCCAAGCGTTTTTAAACTATGATTTGTAGGGTGTCGAAATTATCCTTCGATTTTATACGGTGGTGGGTAATTCCGACACTCCAAATGTTTTCAAGCATTCCCTGCGCAGATGGCAAGATAGATTCGTTAAATAGAATTACTTTTTTAATTGTTGTTGATGCAGCTTATTGAATATTATATGTAGCTCTCTCTATATTTTTCTCAAGCAGATTATATAAAAACAAGGGACAAAATTGTCACAAAACCAGGTTTTCATTGTGAAAAAAAAATCTGATAAAGGGAGAAAACTCAAACTGAACTTTTGAAATGACCAAAAAAAATTAACCCCCTTTGTAAGTTTTTTTTTTTTTTTTAAATCTATTTTTAGTCGTGGCGACCTTGACATTGGAGATATTGACGTGATTCTTTCGTGGGACACACCGTCCCATGATGGTGAACAAATGTGCCAAATGATTTTAAAATCTCACAATGAATGACATAGTTATGGCCAGGACAAGCTCATTTATGGCCATTTTTGACCTTTGAACTCAAAGTGTGACCTTGACCTTGGAGATATCGACGTAATTATTTCGCGCGACACACCGTCCAATGATGGTGAACAAATGTGCCAAATGATTTTAAAATCTGACGATGAACGACATAGTTATGGCTCGGACAAGCTCATTTATGGCCATTTTTGACCTTTGAACTCAAAGTGTGACCTTGACCTTGGAGATATCGACGTAATTATTTCGCGCGACACACCGTCCAATGATGGTGAACAAATGTGCCAAATGATTTTAAAATCTGACAATGAACGACATAGTTATGGCCCGGACAAGCTTATTCCGCCAGCCCGCCAGCCAGCCCGCCAGCCAGCCAGCCAGCCAGCCCGCCAGCCCGCCCGCATTCGCCAATCTAATAACCAGTTTTTTCCTTCGGAAAACCTGGTTAATTTTTCCTTCGGAAAACCTGGTTAAAAAGAGCTATTTAAAGATTGTGAAGGTGATTAATTAATGAAATTGTATTTATTTCTTTTAGGCACGATGTCACGTCAAATTGCGTCAAAACCTTAGTACAGGCAATATTTTCCTTCAAAATTAAACACAGCAATAAAAATGGTCGAAAATGGAATGTCTAAGAAAAAAGCTGCATAAACTTTTGGGATTCCACTCACCACACTTCTCGACAACTGTCTGGGAGAACATCTTTAAGTGCAACACCTGGTCGCACAACTGTACTCACAAACGCAGAAAAGCAAGTGTTGGTTGATTACTGCAAGCACTGTGTGAAAATCGGTTACCCACTTAAACGATATGAACTTTGCCTAGAAATCAAGAAAGTCCGACGGTCGATCAAACCCTTTTAAGAACAATCTGCCCGGAAAAGATTGGTACAGCGGGTTCATGAAGCGCCACCCTGATATTTCCAAGCGAACAGCGTCTACTTCTTGTCAACAACGAGCTATTGTGAACCGAGTGATGATTGCCAATTGGTTTCAAAACTTAACCACCTACCTTAAAACAAAAGTAGATGATTGGGAACGTCTTGTCGGTGATCCTAAGAGGTTCTTCAGTGGAGATGCCATCCTGTGTGAAATCCAAACCAAGCAGATCGAGCAATATCCATTCATATGCAAAGTTTGCATGTGACAATTGGTGAAAAAGCAACCACCGTGGCTCATTTGAAACATGTATATTTTTTGCGCTTGTAAGTCGTTTTTGCGACTTTGCTCTACCCAATTAATTTTTTTGGCATAATTATTTGTCATACCAAAAATGTTCGTACCCAATTATTTTTCGTACCGAAAATTTTCGTATCCACATTTTGTTTTTGTTCCCAAAATTTTCATACCCACATTTTTCACATATGGCTACAAAAAACAAGAGGGCCTGAAAGGCCCAAAGTCGCTCACCTGAGATGACAAGATATTATTGGGAAAAATTTTCTGACCAAGTTTCACGAAGATGGGAAAATAAATGTGGCCTCTAGTGTGTTAACAAGGTTTTACTAAAGCCATATAAGGAAAAATGCCCCGCCCCCTGGCAGCCATGTTTTAAAACCAACCCGCATCAGTTTTAAACTCATCCAAGATATTATCGGGATGAATCTTCTGACCAAGTTTCATGAAGATCGGACAGTAAATGTGGCCTCTAGAGTGTTAACAAGATTTTACTATAGCCATATAAGGAAATATGCCCCGCCCCTTGGAAGCCATTTATTTCAAGCAAACATAATTATTTTTAAACTCATCCAAGATATCATTGACACCAATGTTCAGACCAAATTTCATGAAGATTGGACAAAAAATGTGGCCTCTAGAGTGTTAACAAGGTTTTACTATCAAGGGTTTTTCAGCACTGTCAGCGCCTCCAGAAAACGGAGGCACTCCCAAAGCAAACGGACCCGATCCCAAACCGAAATTATAAAAAAAATCCCAATTTCCAAAAAAAAATAAAAAAAAATTCTTTTTTTAAGATTGAAGTGTCTTCTAACTTGTGTGACTAACCAGTGTTTGTTTTGGTAAAAAATATCTGCTATAAGGTTTTGACTGTACAGTTCTTATCTCAGAGTTTAACTGTAACTAAAAAAAAAATGCAGTACTTGAATAAACGTTGAACATGCCCAATATTGCATCTTTTTTATATAAAGAAGACAAAATAACAAATTAAAACAAATTTATTTGTTAAACCACTGAATTATTTGAGCATGATAAATTCCCAATTTTTTCCCATATGAGCCGTTTCATCGAAGCAAAAATTCCCAAAATGACCAATTTTGTCGATAAAAAATTCCCAATTTGCTCAGACTCCTTTTCCCAAAATAGGCAGAAAAACCCTTGACTATAGCAATTATAGCCATATAAGGACAAATGCCCCACCCCTGGTGGCCACGTTTTCAAAGCAACCAAAACCATTTTCGAACTCATCCAAGATATCATTGGGACAAATCTTCTGACCAAGTTTCATGATGATCGGAAAATAAATGTGACCTCTAGAGTGTTATCAAGGTTTTACTATAGCCATATAAGGAAAATAGCCCTGCCCCTGTGGTGGCCATGTTTTTCAACCAACTGGCATCATTTTTGAAATCTTTCAAGATATTATTGGAATGAATATTCTGACCGAGTTTCATGAAGATCGGACTATAAATGTGGCCTCTAGAGTGTTAACAAGATTTTACTAAAGCCTGTATATAGCCATAGAACGAAAAATGCCCCGCCCCTTGGCGGCTATGTTTTTCAAGCGAACGTAACTATTTTCGAAATCATCCAAGATATCATTAAGACAAATCTTCTTACCAAATTTCATCAAGATTGGAAATAAATGTGGCCTCTAGAGTGTTAACAAGGTTTTACTATAGCCATATAAGGAAAAATTCCCCGCCCCTGGTGGCCATGTTTTTCAACTAACCGGCATCATTTTCCAGCTCATCCAAGATATTATTGGGATGAGTCTTCTGACCAAGTTTCATGAAGATTGGACAATAAATGTGGCCTCTAGAGTGTTAACAAGATTTTACTATAGTCATATATAGCCATATAAGGAAAAATGCCCCGCCCCTTGGCAGCCATGTTTTTCAAGCAAAGGTAACCATTTCTGAACTCATCCAATATATCAGTGGGACAAATCTTCTGAGCAAGTTTCATGAAGATCGGAAAATAAATGTGGTCTCTTGAGTGTTAACAAGGTTTTACTATAGCCATATAAGGAAAAATGCCTTGCCCCCTGGCAGCCATGATTTTCAACAACCGACGTCATTATCGAATTCGTCCAAGATATTATTGGGATGAATCTTCTGACCAAGTTTTATGAGGATCGGACAATAAATGTGGCCTCTAGAGTGTTAACAAGATTTTGCTACAGCCATATAAAGAAAAATGCCTTGCCCCTTGACAGCCATGTTTTTCAAGCAAACATCACCATTTTTGAACTCATCCAAGATATCATTGAAACCAATCTTCTGAGCAAATTTCATGACGATTGGACAATAAATGTGGCCTCTAGAGAGTGAACAAGGCAAATGTTGACGTTGCACAACGGACAACGGACGACGAACAAATGGCGATCACAAATGCTCACCATGAGCATGTTGTGCTCAGGTGAGCTCAAAAAGTGGGAACAAAAATTGTGGGTAAGAAAACAAGATGGCCTGAAAGGCCCAAAGTCGCTCACCTGAGATAACAAGATATTATTTGGTCAAATCTTCTGACCAAGTTTCATGAAGATCGGAAAATAAATGTGGCCTCTAGAGTGTTAACAAGGTTTTACTAAAGCCATATAAGAAAAAATGCCCCGCCCCCTGGCAGCAATGTTTTTCAATCAACCGGCATCATTTTTGAACTTGTCCAAGATATTATCAGGATGAATTTTCCAACCAAGTTTCATGAAGATCGGACAGTAAATGTGGCCTCTTAGAGTGTTGACAAGATTTTATTATAGCAATGTATGAAAAAATACCCCGCCCCTTGGAAGCCATGTTTTTCAAGCAAACATAAGTATTTTCAAACTCATTCAAGATATCATTGAGACCAATCTTCTGACCAAATTTCATGAAGATTGGACAATAAATGTGGCCTCTAGAGTGTTAACGAGGTTTTACTATAGCCATATATAGCCATTTTAGGAAAAATGCCCTGCCCCCTGGTGGCCATGTTTTTAAAGCAACCAAAACCATTTTCAAACTAATCCAAGATATCATTGGGACAAATCTTCTGACCAAGTTTCATGATGATCGGAAAATAAATGTGACCTCTAGTGTTAACAAGGTTTTACTATAGCCATTTAAGGAAAAATGCACCGCCCCCGTGGTGGCCATGTTTTTCAACCAACCCGCATCATTTTTGAACTCCTTCAAGATATTATTGGGATGAATCTTCTGACCGAGTTTGATGAAAATCGGACTATAAATGTGGCCACTAGAGTGTTAACAAGATTTTACTAAAGCCATATATAGCCATATAAAGAAAAATGCCCCGCCCCTTAGCAGCCAAGTTTTTCAAGCAAACATAACTATTTTCGAACTCATCCAAGATAACAATAAGACAAATCTTCTCACCAAATTTCATGAAGATTGGACAATAAATGTGGCCTCTAGAGTGTTAACAAGGTTTTACTATAGCCATATAAGGAAAAATGCTCCGCCCCTTGGAAGCCATGTTTTTCAAGCAAACATAATTATTTTCAAACTCATCCAAGATATTATTCAGACCAATCTTCTGACCAAATTTCATGAGAGTGGACAATAAAAGTGGCCTCTAGAGTGTTAACAAGGTTTTACTATAGCCATACATGTATATAGCCATATAAGGAAAAATGCCCCGCCCCCTGGTGGCCATGTTTTTAATGCAACCAAAACCATTTTCGAACTCATCCAAGATATCATTGGGTCAAATCTTCTGACCAAGTTTCCTGATGATCGGAAAATAAATGTGACCTCTTAAGTGTTAAAAGTTTTTTTTATAGACATATAAGGAAAAATGCCCCGCCCCTGTGGTGGCCATGTTTGTCAACCAACTGGCATCATTTTTTAAACTGACTTCCAAGATATTATTGGGATGAATCTTCTGACCGAGTTTCATGAAAATCAGACTATAAATGTGGCCTCTAGAGTGTTAACAAGATTTTACTATAGCCATATATAGCCATTTAAGGAAAAATGCCCCACCCCTTGGCAGCCATGATGACCATTTTCGTACTCATCCAAGATATCAATAAGACAAATCTTCTGACTGAATTTCATGAAGATCAGAAAATAAATGTGGCCTCTAGAGTGTTAACAAGTTTTACTATAGCCATATAAGGAAACATGCCCCGCCCCCTGGCGGCCATGTTTTTCAACCAACCGACATCATTTTCGAACTCGTACGAGATATTATTTGGATGAATCTTCTGACCAAATTTCATGAAGATTGGACAATAAATGTGGCCTCTAGAGTGTTAACAAGATTTAACTACAATGTATAGCCATATAATAGCCATTTACGGAAAAATGCCCCGCCTCTTGGCAGCCATGATTTTCAAGCAGAGGTTACCATTTTTTAACTCATCCACGATATCATTGGGACAAATCTTCTGAGCAAGTTTCATGAAGATCGGAAAATAAATGTGGCCTCTAGAGTGTTAACAAGGTTTTACTATAGCCATATAAGGAAATATAGATAAAAACTGCCCCGCC
Source organism: Dreissena polymorpha (assembly GCF_020536995.1). NCBI lineage: Eukaryota > Metazoa > Mollusca > Bivalvia > Myida > Dreissenidae > Dreissena > Dreissena polymorpha. The sequence goes on from NC_068358.1 coordinate 73,216,050, forward strand.
CCCTGGCGGCCATGTTTTTTCATTGATCTGGACCATTTTCGAAATCGTCAGAGATATCAATGAAACCAATGTTTTGACCAAGTTTCATGATGATTGGGCAAAAATTGTGACTTCTAGAGTGTTCACAAGGTTTTTCTATAGCCATATAAGGAATACTGCCACGCCCCCTGGTGGCCATGTTTTTCAACGGACCGGAACCATTTTTGAACTCAACCAACATGTCATTTAGACAAACATTTTGACAAGGTTACATGAAGATTGGGCATCAAATGTGACTTCTACAGTGTTCACAAAGATTTTATTTTTTTGACCTAGTGACCTAGTTTTTGACCCAGCATGACCCAGTTTCGAACTCAGTCGAGGTATCAATGGGACAAATGTTCTGACCAAGTTTCATGAAGATCGGACAATAAATGTGGCCTCTAGAGTGTTCACAAGGTAAAATGTTGACGCTGCACCATGGACGACAGACAAAAGGCGATCACAAAAGCTCACTATGAGCACGTTGTGCGTAGGTGAGCTAATAATGTGGGTACGAAAATTTTTGGTACGAACAAATTATGCCAAAATAAAATGTGGGTACGAACACAAATTTGGGCATGCAAAAAACTTTGGGAATGAAAAATAATTTAGGTACAAAAAAAAATTGGTTCTAAAATTTTGGGTACAAATGTTTTTTATAAGGAAGATGGGGTACTTGTATGTATACCAGGGTACCCAAAAGTATCGTTTGAAATTGGTGTACAGTGAAGTACACTTCAAAGTACCCGGGGTACAGGGAAGTAGTACCAGTTGGGAATTTGACCCATTCAGCTTTATTAATTGCTGTCCTGGAATTTGTTGGTAGTTGCAATATTTCAACTCTAAGCTTCAGGGCTCGAAATTAACACTCGCACACTCGCAAAATGCGAGTGAAAAATACCGATTGCGAGTTAAGTTTTAAGCCACTAGTAATTGTTTGCGAGTAAAGACATAGTGAAAAAAAGTTATATTGCTAAATGCGTTCGACTTCCTGAACGCTAAACCATAGGTCATAGAACGTCCTCATACCCATATGCGGAAGCGCGCAGCTTGAATATAGACTAGTATACTTATAGTACAGATACGAGGATCGTATTGGTACAAAGAAACGTTAAACAGTCGACTAATTCACACGTACTGTTCATTGAACTTGAACAGACATGGCGTCGAAGCGAAAAATAACTAGTTTCTTTTTGCCCACAGATGGATTTAACAATACGAAAGATAAAGCAAAGTTAACTCACAATAACTGTTGAATAAAAAAAACGAAATTAAATTATGTTTCCAGCAAAATTTGCGATAAAGTTTTTGATTTTGCGAGTTGGTATTAAAGCTGCTCGCAATGTTTTGCAAGGAGAAAAAAAAGTTAAATTCGAGCCCTGAAGCTTTATAGCCCAATGGGCTGCTTCGAGTTGCAATGCGCTCTCTCTTGTCCATGGGTGCAAAATGTTATCAACAATGCAAGGGTTAAGGAACACTGAAACTGCAAGAACTTATAAAAGTTTAACTATCTAAACCACAAACTTATCTAAATGGTACCATTAAAGCAAGAAATAATTGATTTTATTGACTTAGGTTTTGTTTTGTACGCTGTATCCGCCATATTGGAAAATTGACCCAATATTGGTTAGGTCGCAGTACACCAATATTTTGCACGTCAGGTGATATGCTCCAGCCTATAAAGTCGATAGCGATGTGGTATTCGATACAGATTGCACTGTTTCAAATTTAAGCATACACATGTCAGCGAGAAAAGTGTGTTGAAACATCGTTGTGTTTTAATAGGGTGCATGCAAAGGATAATATCTGTAGGTTGCCATTCAGGTTAATTTAACATGTTAATGAAGTTTATTCATTATTTTCCTCAATTTGTCTGGAACCACGTTTGTTTATTGAAGCGCACGGATTCGCTGCGCTGAACTGCACCCATGTTTATGAAGGGGTGCAGATGGACTTTGAGAGCCGCCATAGCAAAAATTATCAAAGGCTCTGGGAGTCCGTTTATATGCCTCGTTCTCATACTTTCGTGTCTTCTCATTGGATTCGTGCTCAATTTAATACATCATTTTCGCTTTCGCCAAATACTTCGCGTGTCAGGATTCTATTCATTCAAGTAGATCGAGCGTTTACAACTGCTGACTATTTTGCCGAGAAAATGAGTTTTAAACAAGAAATGTTCCACACAGACATAGATATTGCTTAAATTGTGGTAAAAAATACCATTGCAGAGTATTATTGCATCATAAATCGCCAGCACTTAAAACAAAAAAGTTTAGAAATTTTGTGCAAGTGGCAGAAGCATTTCTAAGGATTGCCACGCTCTATTTAATTCAGAGCACTGAGAGGTACCCGACAGAGTATTGTAACTCAATATGCAAGACGCGCGAGACAATTATATTTCAATTAACACGTTTGCATTGTTTTGTTGAAAGTAACCATGGTTAAAAAAATGTACATCCCTGCTCTTATTTGGAATTTTATATTTGAAAATAAATCGCTTCCATCATTAAATACACATTCAATTGTGTCTTAGAATTTAAAGGACATTGCAATCCGTTAAGTAAAAAATAACTTCCCCACTGGGAGCCCCATTTAGAACGCGGTCAAGTGAGGAGCACGAATCCAATGAGAATAATCTTCTGGATAATGCAGATCATTGGCCTTCACCTTCACGAGTTGAAAAAAAAGTAAATATGTAAGCAAAAACGATTTTCAGATGGTTTAATACTGAAATAGTATTTTATTGAGGATATAAAAATTATACAATGCTAAAAATACTTGTCATTGTATGCTCATGCCCGAGATACATAGTTAACTTAAGGGGCACAAATGTATGAGAACATAGCATATGGACTAAATTTGTTGGTAACAATGACTGTTAAGTGATGCGCATGAAATCTGTGCACAAACCTGCAATTGTGTTAATGAAGGGGTGCATATGTACTCCCAGAGCCGCAATGCCAATAGCAACAATTATCAAATGCTGTGGGAGAACGTTTATATAACTAGTTTTCCTTTTTATGCAGTAAAATATTGCAAGATATTATAATTATTTCCGAACATTTGAAATGACAACTCTACCTTGCTGACTTGTACAAATCAATGTAAGGAAGGAAGCTAAGAACCAGCTCCACAACCGGATAAACCGATGTCAAAGTCTGAGAAACGTCGATTTCACGGAAATCTCCCTGTTTTGTTTTGGTCGCCATTTTAGGTCACATTACACAAGCCATGTCAAGGGTTACACACTACTACAAGAAGTGACACATACAAATATTGTTTTCCAACGACACTCTGGCTCTCGAACTTAGTTACAACAATTTTAAATCAAATGTAGGGTTGCTGTTTTTACACTTTTAAAGCGAGTGTGTACAATCGTATTACTTTTTTCGAAACAGATAAAACGTTGATGAACAACACCTATTATTTTCATGTTTTTACGGATATATGCTAACTAAATGCTATATGACAAGTAACAAAGCCGTATTATAAATGCTTTATACTTGAAACAATGGCTTAAACCTACTACCTATTTTACAACATATCTAGTGGATAGTTTATTCTTTTTAGTAAATAATTATCTGACTTTTAAGTAGATTAATCTAAACCTTTTTAAAATATCCATATCTGATGTTTAATATCATGCTTTATATTTTATGTATATTTGTCTTTTAATTTACAAAATTGATTTCAGTCTTTCAGCTGTTGTACAATTGTAATCCTTATTCTAAATGTTTTATAGTCGGTTGTACAAGCTGCATAAGCTTATGTTCATTGTTTTTATTCACTCTTGCCGACTCAAAATAAATCTTATCTTATCTTATCTTAGAGAAGTTCGGCATAAGCAGAATAAAAAATAAACGAAACAAAAGTTTGATTCTATTGCTTATAATTTTCTGCTGTACAGCACATAACTCCTTAATATACACAAAACATGTGCTCTATTGCAGAATCTCCATGCATGTGTGCAAATCGTTCATACTTGAAATATAATATATAATACTGTATAAGATGTAAATACTTGCGTGACTCATATTTGCGGAAATGAACAAAATTAACAAATATAAACGAATAAAGGAAAAACTCTCGCATTTTTTTCTGCATTTTTTATAAGAAAGCAAAGTTAAAATCACTATTTGTGAAATAAATCCGTTTATACATTTCTTAAAAGAGAGTATTCAAACAGTCATGGCATGAGAAGCCTAAAGCGGAGTTTTGGTATGCGCCTCATATTCGCGGATATGAGTTTGGATTTTTTTCAATGATAATTTAATAAAAAAAATGATTTTTCTATCAATCTTAACAGTATTTATATAATCATGGTATTTTCATTTGTATAAAACACACTGAAAACGTATCAGAAAAGCCTTTTTCTGTTCAAATTTGGTATTTTTAGTCATATTTGGAAATATAAGTCATATAAGGTAGGACCCCTACACATAGGCACAGTTTTTATTCTACAACTAATACAAGTAAAGGTTTAAGTATTGGCTTTAATTTACTCATTGATTTTCCCAAGTTAACAATATTTGATTTATGGTCCCATGTTAAGATTGTAAATTAAGCTTTTTCAAAATACATCGGTCATGCATGTATACACGTCGTTTTAGATTGCGAGAGTAAAATAATGACATTGAATGGTATATATTCGCTTTAAATCGAGTCTAAGCGATCTTATTTACTTGTTTAAACGATCGTATTTACTTGTTTAAACAGACGAAACATTAATTAATAGAAAAGACTACCATACAAGTTCCCATTAAGTAGTGCCACGAAGTTACTAACTATACTCGTTATTCGATTGAAATTAAGTGTATTCTGCCCAGAAAAATCTCCTTCATATACACGAGCAATGTGCTCTGATAGAAAATCCCCATTCGTGTGTGAAGATTTGTTCATACGACACAAGTTCTATTAAACTTGCGAGTAAGCTAAACTGTATAGTTATACATTTCACTTAAGTAAGCAATATTTGATGATGAAGGGTACCATATACAGATTGTTTAGTAATTTTGTTTAATATTCCTTAATAATATTTATATGTTGTTTAAAGATTGCGAGCGTAACATTTTTACATTGAAATCGTAGATACTCTCTTTAAAGTGTCGTGTTCTACATGTGGACACACTAAATGCACATACAATCGTATGTAGTTGATACTTCAAATATATTAATTGGTTTGATAATCATATTAGGATGTTAATATAGTCGGCTGTGTACATGTGAATATGAACGTTTATGTCAAACAATCATATCCATGATGCTTACTTAACATTTCTAAGCGTTAAGAAATGGATAGCGATACGTTTCTAACGATTAAGATAATTAAAGATTCAGTAGGATGTGCATACAAGATTTGTCAAAATTTAATAAGTAAAATTTAAAATGAATGTATTAATTAGATCAACAAATTATGCGAAAATCGTCTAGTGATTCGTTTGATCGACATTTCTATGGGTTCCATGATACTAAAACAATTACACTAATAAGTTAATTCACTATGTAAGGGTTATTGTGACTACTTCATTTGTAAGCATACAATATAAATCTATTGACATTACATAATAAATCAGCGACCCATTGCGTAAGAACCCCCCCCCCCCTCTCGCACTAATTCTAAGCGCTATCACATCAATCGTAAAGACGTCCATTCGAGTTTAATACGCTGCACACTCTGCAATAGGTTCATTAGCACATATCAGGAGCTCAAACAACTTTCGAAATGCGAGGCAGTTGACATATCAGACATGAAATAATAAGAGATCCCTTACCCACTGACAGAACCGAGATAATAGCTAGAAAATACCCTCAGAAATGTCGAAGCCATGTGTGTTCTGAACCTTCGCCCAAGAATTATCTTCGAAGCACTCAAAACATTGTTTGCGCATCAAGCAAGCTTCCCGACAAGATGATCACTACACGTACCATATGGCAACCGTTAAATAATAGGGTATATCTGAATAATGTGGAAATCAATCTACCGGTTAGTATGTTTACAACAGTGGAAATAATTTCTCTATATACAGGATCTTGCATGAGTGGTCGTTTTGTGTTGAATTTATTAAACAAATCATCTTAATGAAGATAAAAACGAGGCTTGCCGAGTTTTTATCTTTATTTAGATGACGAGTTTAACGAATTCAATACACAATGACCACGAATCTAAGATCCTATTTATAACATGACCAACACATTTTATTTTTATTTTTTGCTTTTTTCAACGTTTAATCACATTATAAAAGAGTTTAACTGAAAAAATTCGCTTGAATAATGACGTAATTTCGTAAAAAATGACGTCATTTCACAGTTATATAACTAGTGTAATAACACCCGTGTAATAAACACAATTGAGCATTACATTATTTCACTCCAAACTGCTGGAGCGTAGTTCACGCTATAATGATATTTACAACTGCATGACACTAAGTTTTGCAATTTGATGACAAAACGTTCATTATCGCAATTGTGCATAGAGGTTTGTAAAATGCATTGGATAAATAATCATGCAGGTGTTTCTTTAATTACATGCATGCTTAATGTACGTAAGAAATAAATATAGATATGGATGCTTGATTTTTTCAAGTTTACGTAATACTTGAGAGATACCTGGTCAATATACCAAGCCACAAACATGCATTATCTCAATAATAATCAAATATCGACTCACAGCATGATACTAATTGTGTGTTGCTATTTCAGTTAGACTATTGTGTAACATATGCTCTGCAAATAAGCATCATTATTTTGCTTACAATCAGAATGTAATGACTACTAAATGATGCTGAATTTGGCTTGATTTGGATGCGACTTCAGCTATGATTAATATCTTGCGCTATAGTGATAAAATCGCACAGAACGGAGCAATTTGTCTTCCCTATGTTTGGTTGATAATAGTGCTTATGGGTATACGATCGTAAAGAACGGGGCTTCCAGACTTTCTATAGATGGCAAGGTAATTATTAAGTAAGTTAATGTGTGTGTTGTACAACAATAGCCGATAAAACAATCGCTATAATGGCAATGTGGTTTTAAAAAGGACAAACAGAGGGGATTGCGAAGTATTTTTTAAGTTGTTTTCCTGTATTAGTCGTGAAAGTTAGCGAAATGTAGCAAACATATGTCTTTATATGCAATGTTTCTGCTTTACGTAAAGGTGTGTATGTTGACTGTAGAGAGATCCTATTTCCTTTTATTTATGTATGAGGCGCCGTCGACACCCGATATCCGTCCCATATGGGGCCTTTCTTAATGTTCACAATGTTCCATTATTTCCCCCGTACCTGTTAAAAGGCTTCTAAATGAAAAGCATTTGTTTTCTTTACAGTAAATGAAGAATTTGTAAACTAAAATGAGCATTGCTGTGAACTCGTACCTTTGTATTTATGTATAAATAAAACCCTATAAGTAGGATGAACTTAAACCATGACTGTCCATATTATTTGCGGATTTATAGCAAGTATTGTTCGTGACACCAAAGAGATATGATCAAACGATGACAATTTATTGTTTAAGGAGTATTTCACCTAAAACAAAATATGTAAATAAGCTAAATTTCCATTAATGTATATTTTTTTTTTTAACAACTCGATGATGATCTGCAAATATTCTCAAACTTACAAAATAAGTATAAAATCCACAGCCACTTTTTTCTTGTGTGCATTTTTGGTGCGGGATGCGGCGCTATATGATATGCCCGGAAAATGTTCTGACGGTTTAATAAGGGGGGTGGGGTTTTAAAAAAGACCCCCCCGCTAATTTTGCCGGGCGTTTTATTTTTCTGACAATAAGGCATTTGATCGCTACATGGATGGACATAAAATTTACATTACAATTTTTTGTATAAATAGCAGATGAATGCTTTACTGAGTCTAAGAACGTTCGTTCGCAAACATGTCGTTGTATCAGAGACTTCAATCGTTTAAAAACATGCCTTCCCATTTCGGCGTGTCAAAGGAAGACCTGGCTAGCCAAGGGTTCATCTACGACACTTGTGTAATCTCCGAAAATATTGAGTGTGTTCGATGCGTGTTTTGCCATGTGCACATTTCCATTTGGAACATGGATAAAGAAGATGTAAAACTGAGGCATCGACAGCTGTGCCCCGTTTGCCCTTTTGTGTTCGATTGGGTCATGAACACAGAAGAAGAAGTGAAACTGAAACTTAGTCAGCGACGGTTTAGCCCTGCTTGTCCTTTTGACAATGAATCATTCGGTCGGTACTTACAAAATGAGTTTTCCAAGCTATATCAAAAAGCGAACAATGGAATTGCGAAAACAGAAAGCAATAACCAACGATGTTCAACGAAATCGGTTGATATCCTTCAAACCAAAGATAACCAAAATGATGACGAATACGATGATTACAGTGATTTCGATGACCTGCTTACGGCGAAAATTGAAAAGACTTGTACTCGTACCCGCCCCAATTCCTATAAAAAACAAACTGAAAAGCAACGTAAAAAGGCTGAACAAAGGCGTTTGCAAAGGCAACTTTCAAAACGAAGAACAAAAATACGCAATGCAAATCGAGATCAAAAACAAACATATTGCCAGGAAAAAAACGACGATGATAATTACACAACTCAAACAGTTTCCAATGATCGAGATGTAAAAATACATGATCGAAAAATGTGTTGGGTTTGCAGAAGCCGTGATATCGATGATATGATAGAAGATCAGTTTTTGCAATCTTACGAACGTTTTTTGGAGGAAAAATATAAAGAAGAATTCGACAATTGTTTTGCGGACGAAATCGGTGGCGTCGATGATGAAGAACAAAATCAAATTGAACGTGTACCCTATGTTCTATCGCCATATGAATATTTGATTGATAAAAAGGTGGAAGAAGAGGCCCACCATATTTATTTTTCTGATTATGAGGCATTCGATGAGGCATACGATCGATTGCTAATCAACGAACCAAAAGATATATACCATCAGTACGTAGCACAAGGATGGATATGAAAATCAACACATGCTTATCAACGACCCAAATTTATAGCATGTTTGTTCTGTTGTGTTCGATTGTATGTGTTAATAAAAAACCTTGAAACAATTTTGCGTGTTGTTTGTTATTTGAGTATGTTCTGAACAAATCACGAAAACACAAGCTATGATACAATACGTTTTATTGAGCAATCACAATGTGATACAATATTACTCATGGTAATTTTATTGGTATATCTAGTCATCGCGTGTGCGCTAAACATTTCAAAAACGTGCTCTGTTTCAAGAATATCTTTGGCAATATCTTTTGACTTTTCAACACCATGAAAATCAATTGCACCACATACCCAGTTTTCGGCATGAATGAAACTATACAATAAATCGAATCTACACAGATTTGCTTTCGTAGCAAGAACGTTCAGAGTTTCTTTTGTCACATCTTTGATCAGAAACGACCAAACTGAAAAGGTTTTCCTTGAAGTACAAGAGTCCATCAGCGCGTGTTGAATCTTGATTTTGCTTATGTTTGTTTTGCTGCAAACGAATTCAACAATTTCATCAAATAGACACATTATCAACTTCGTTGGTTGTAGAGAAGCTTTGAGTCTTGCGTACGTTTCGAATTGATGTGCAAAATGTTCTCTTGTATTTATTTCCACATGCTGGAAATCTGTCCACAGACACATAGGAATGCTATTTGTGGTGTAATCCATGTGAATGACTGGAAGACAAATAACTTCAATTTGTTTGTAGAAAATACTTATATAGGAACTTTCCAAAATGACAATGCATCAAAAACTCGTCATGTATATGTTTGTGCATATAGTTGCCCTGTTTTGTCCCATAGTTTTACAAACAAATGCGTTAGGACGTCCTAAACCAAATTTTTATGAACCGTCTTGTTTCAAGCATGTACAGAATACACCGATTGACGTTACGAATGGTTTATTTTATGTGTTGATAAACGTAACCTATGAGTATTTGTCATTATACGACGATGTCAAAGAAAATTTACAATTTTTCAACAAATGGATGCAAAACCCAGAGTTTAGTTTAGAAGGTCATGAGCAACAATGCAAATCCATAGGTCTATCTAGATGTCCGAACAAGAAAAAAGCGTTTTCAAAACCGGTATACAGTGTAGTTGATGGTTTTGTAGCGGGATCAATGTTTATCACTTACGACTTACCAAGTCTTTTAGTTAGATTGCAAATTGAGCCGAAAACGTACTCTATCAGTGAGTTTGTAGAATCTGTGTTTACTGAGATTTACACACACGCTTGGATACCTTTGTTTCCGTACAATTTTTCATTGACCTATGATGGAAGTGAAATTTGTGCAAATGGGATGCACGGTCATGCCTTCATCAGATTTAATACTGAACTGTGTACAACGTTCGGAACATGGTGCGATGTGAATTTAGAAGGTGCTAGTCCCGAGAAACAGGATCATGCGTTAACACGAATCAAAAATGCGTTATTGAAGAGAAAAATGAATGATTTGTCAGTCGCCAAGTATATCAAAGAATATGATCTAGGTTTGGAAATAATCCCTTCTAAGTCCAAAGAATTGCGAGACACAATTACACAAATAGAGCAAGAAATGAGTGAGATCCGCTTAAAAATCGATGATAAGTTCGACTTTGACTATGATCAATCTGACGAGGATTACTCTGACGAGGATAACTTTGATGAGGATTACTCTGACGATAATTTGGATGAAAAGCAAAGCGCTGAAAATGTACCAATTATCGATTTTTCTGCCTTTTTTTTCAAAAACACTAAAGTTCTGTCAGTAACAAACAAACCTATCGTTGAACCTATCGTAAGCCAAAAAGTTCACGATATTCAAAATGCCAATACTTTCGTTAGCCAAAAATTTTACGATATTCAAACTTCTACCAACAAGCCAAAAAACAAGATAAGTCCAACAGTTAAAAAAAATACTGTTGATAACCAAACTTCTCACAAAATTCAAAATGCTCTTACCAAGCCAAAACTCACCGTTAGTCTGCCAGTTAAAAACGATAACATTGTTAACCAACAATTTCAAAATATGCAAGATGCTATCAACAAGCATAAAATGGGAATTAAGCACCACAAGCAGACCGTTGCAGAAGTATCTACGTATGGATTGCAAAATTGTTACTGCCTAACATGTAATCGTTCAACTACAATCGGTAAAGTACATAACAATCGTTGCTATTTCATCAACTTGGATTCATCATTCAAGATTTCCTCTAATACGCATTTTTCTCCGTTTCGTGAATACACACTCTTGATTATCAACGAACGTAATCATGCTTTACGTGCGATGCTAAGTCAAATAGTGAAACAAGTGAGTAACGAAGTTATTCTCGCGAAAAAGGCTTCATCATATCGACTTACTGTCTTCAGCACCAAAGATGGCACAACTGTTGATAAGATTTGTATGTCGTTATTCAGAAATACGTATCAAATTGAGAATTGTACCGAGAGCACGAATGCTGTGCTTATAGCGAGAAATGGTCATTTCATTCGCGTACCACAAATACAATTGGCTAATTTCACGTACTGCGATATTGGTGCTGTGAAAGCGGACAATGGCAAATGTTTTCGGATTGATGCAAATTGTTCGCACTCAAGTATTGCGAGTGTTTACGATTTGGATGATAAGTTAGTTTCATATTTGGTTAGCATTACTCAGAACACTGCACACAATATGAGTGAGGCAAAGTTTCAAATAAAAAATATAGATGACAGTTCTGTCACAAGCGAACACTTCATTGTGTACAACAAAAGGACGAACAGTGGACAAGAATGCACGTATGTCGATATGCGATCAAAGACCATTTCAATCGAAAAATGCAGACACAGTCCCACGATTTGCGAGGTTTTGTTGGGTAAAAGTACATTGAATGACGAACCGGGACTAAGAAAATTAACGTTTTGGGAAACTGTCGCTGTTTGTGTTGGTGGATTCATTGTGCTTGTGATAGCTGCTATTTGCTTCATAATTGTACTACACAGCATAGCTCGGCATAACGATACTGTTGTAAACAGTTAACATATATCAAAGCGTTTGTATCCGCTATTGTCATAACTCACAATGACTTCGTATGACAACATGTATACCATTGAACGCGAGAGCATTGGTAACACTCAAGAATTTTCCATCCACGTTTTTAAATGCATCAGTGTTTTGATCAATGAACAAGAACTGCTCGAAAGCATTTTTGAAACCATACTAGACGATATTGGAGACGAAAACGTGTTCATATTCGACTTGACAATCGAGTTTTGTTTCACAAAAGTTAGTAAAACTCTACATATCAGTCAGCTAAATTCGCAAAACTGTTCGTGTTTTGACATTACTTGTGCTATGCAGGAACACGGAATCAATTTCACGGTACCAGCTGATCTTCACGTCTCAGTAACAAAAAGCGTATAAACACATTTTCAGTCATAATTTCACTATTTCGAGTTGTTGATGGACTACAAAGTTAAACCATGTAACGGTGAGCGCTGCACTCTATGTTCTCAAATAAAGAGTGGAAATAGTTTTCAGTTTAAATGTGGTTTTGTGTATAAGGTGGAAGATGGAGAGAACTTAACTTGTAAATCAACAGATGTTATATACGTACTGACGTGCAACACTTGCTGCGGTGAGTACATTGGAGAGACCATTAATCTGAGAAAACGCATTCATACACACAACTCTCATATTCGAACAGAGCAGCATTTGTGTCGAGCTACTGACCATTTGATAGAATGTGGGAAACACTTGTGCGATGTTAAGGAACGGTACACTGTATTCGTTTTGGAGACAGAGCGAGACAAGCACGTGCGTAAAGCCAAAGAGGCGTACTACATTCGATTATTCAAGCCAATGATGAACAAGTAAGGCGTGCATTATTTTTCAAGCGTATATATATAGCTGCAGTTAACAAAATAAGCACACTCGCAATCACTTTCTACGATGGCACAAGCAATGTTGACCTCGAGCTATGCTATAAAAACGAACAACCGAGAACGAATACAGCAGTTTGCGAACACTGTACTCAATCACGGCGTGAAAAGGAATTTGGTTTCTGAAGTCGAGTCAGGTGTCTTCTTGTCGCCTAACGATTATTTGAAGATAAAAGAACTTTCAGAGAAACTAAAACAGATTGATGCCAAACTAGCGCAGTACAAAAGCCTCAAAGTAAGAACGCAGAATCTGATAAAGGGCATCAAGAAAACAAAAAACCTGCAGGACGATGTTGTGAAGACTGTGAGCTCTAACGTTTTCGATCGAATTCCAATTGATGTGATTAACAAAATACTCGGTTCTGGGGAAGACGAAAACATGTTTGCGCTAATAGAGCGAATAAAATCTTCCAATGTTGAGGAAAAACGCAAATATGCCGATATCGACATCTCCGATACAGAAATCTCAGATACGCTAAACGATGATGAAAAGGAAATTATGAACGGTCTGGCTGTTAAAAGAATGCGCAAATCTGGTGAAACGAAAGCTGCAAAGAAACCGAAAAAGGAAAAGACTATACTCAGTGATCTAGAATTGAGCGATGATGACGAATGACTACGTTGTTGCAATATTGTATGATTATGTTGACTTGTGTGTGTTACATTTTTTGTATATGTTGTAAATAAATTGTATCAATGAACTGTAAACATTTGTTGCCTTATCAATGGATATTGACGAGGTTTTGATTGTTGACGAAGACGAACAGTTAGCACAAAACACCTACTTGCTTTCACCCATGTACTCTAGACATCACCACGAATGCTCGCTATGCATTTTTCAATACATAACAGAATATGAAGAACCAATACGAATATTCGAAAGCAAGCTAGTAGAAATGAACTCAAAACTCGGGTGTGGAATTCAAACGTGTGTCACAATGGTTCTCAATGAGTTCAAAGACGATGAACGCATGTCATTGTTCAAAAAATTGACAACTAGCGAAATTACAAGCCATTTTGATTCAGTATTTGGCGATCCTATTTGTGGATACAACCGACTTAAAGCTTACAATTTTTTCTCTCTGTTTGACGAAAGTACGGTTAACAATTCCACATACATAAAGTTTATTTACGATACATACAAAACTTCGAGAAACACTTCACTCTGTCCTTATTCGCTTTTAGGAGTTTATGTTTTTCTTGTTATGATTAACACTATAGGATGTGATTCCCAGCTCAAGAACAAACATGACTTTTTGTGGATGTTCAACTGTCTATACAATCACAAATTACGGTTTGGAAAACTGCGATAAAAATCTATTTAAGGTTAGTTTTTCTATAGAAACACTCAAACCACACACAACCATGTCAACCATGTCAACCATAAACGTTAAAGATATTAAACGGGTCACTGACACCGAAGCCACTAATCGCTTGTTCACTAAACTGAAGTACGATATTGGTATTGAAATCTCTTCAAAGCTCATTCAGTCGCTTAAACAAAGCAAAGACAGGGTTGTATTTTATGTGGGCAAAGAACAAAAATCATACCCAGCAGCAATTGTGAAAATGTTCACTAACGTTAAGACAAATCATGTCAAGATTCAGCCGAAGTACAGTGTTCAAGAATTGATGAACGTGTTTGAAATTCTCATGAACCTGTCTGAGTACCAATGTAACGGTCTCACGCTAGATTACTCGGATTGGCAGTCAATCTCTAGTCTGGTAAACATGATCGAACTCGCTGAGCACCTAGGCATGACAGAAGTGGTGATGTTTCTTAAACGCATTCCACAACTTCTTACATTTCACAACAAAACCGCGTATGATAACGAATTGCTCAGAAGAGAAAACGAGTCTAAGGAAAACCAAAAACCAATGTCTGTCAACGAACCTAGCGAAAACGATGAAAAGCGGTCGAGAACTAGAAAGAGAAGCTTTACAAAGGTGTTCAGTCGTAGTCTGAGTCGAAAGCGCAGAGAAGAAAATGTTATGAACTAAATGTTGTATGTTGTTTGTTGTATGTTGAAAATAAAGAGCAAAAACAGTAAACTTGTGTGTTTGTTTTCTTCATGAAAGAAGATAAAACCCAAAACGTCAATATACTTGCATCTTCTCTACCAAACTAACAACCAAAACATAAAATGCATTTCAACATTTTATTTGACGATACTATTCAAACAAATACACACACAAGCATGCACTAAAAGTCATAACACTAATCAGTCCAATGAATCCGCTTCCAATCAAATATTTCAGATCTACAAACAGCGCATTTGTTCCCGTATATATGCATGTGCCAGCAACAGTGTACGCATAAAAGGTGCATGCATGGTGCTACGGCAAAGGTTTTCTCTTCATTGCAGCAAATTATACAAGTACGCGAGTCTTTCACTGCTTGCTCTTTTTCCAGGTGAAGTTGAGCCATACGTTTTTTGCAGTCTTTGCAATCACAGCAACTATTTGCTTGAAAGCGTTCACGAAGTTCTTTCATAACCTGTATGCATTCTTTTCGTATTTTTCTAACAGAAAACCACCATCGTAAGTCTTGAATACAGATTATCGCAAGCATTGTAACACCGATCATGGCTTCTTGTTGTTGTCAAGTTTAGTCTTTTTGCGATCCCAAAAATCGGGGTTTCGTTCTTCGATGATGAATCGAATAAGCAAAATGCCAAGAAATATAGTCGCAAACATCAAGAAATGAAATGAAGCTTACTTTTTGTGCAGAACTTTTATATGCAAATTTTGTAACGATCTATATCACAAACCATTTCACTTTGTCTGCTATCGTTGCCATTTGATTACGGGCATTGTAAACCACCACGACCATGCAAGGAAAAATTGCACAAAAACAAAAGCTATAACCAAAGCAACAACCACAAATGTTAGTGCAATAAAAAAGACCCAAAAGCTGTTTATTTTGAAATCATCGTCACTCGATGAATCAAGTCCCATGCCAGGAATTCGAATCTGACACAGAGTTCGTTTTGTTGTACAATTTTCATTCGAAATACATTTTTCATTCACGTCGATATACAAGCACGTATTGTTCCCATCAAATGACACTCGCGAATAAACTATCACATAATCGTTTAATTCGAGCGTTTCGTTCAGACTGTCAATTTTAAGCATCAAATTATGAGATATCGCATTCACCGTCGGGTCGCATTGCAAGTCTTGAATACAAATCAACGCAAGGATTGTAACAGCAATCGTGGCTTTTTCTTGTTGTTTTAACGTTTAGTCTTTTTGCGATCCCAAAAATCTGGGTTTCGTTCTTCGATGATTAATTGAATTAGCAAAATGCCAAGAAATATAGTCGCAAACATCAACAAATGAAGTTAACTCTGCGTAGCGCTAATATATATGCACATTTTGTAACGATTTCGATCACAAACCATTTAAGTGTCAGTTAATATGGGAAAGTGTTACATTTCAAAACATGTACTTTGGACGCAGATGGTCATCTTATGATCGTCCGCAAATGTCGAAGTATGATCGCATTGAAAAAAGGAAAAGGAAAATCAAGTCACAAGCTGATGCAAAACAGTTGTGGGAAATAGTATCGAAGCATTTGAGCATCACATCAACGGAAAAGCCCAAAGTTAAGAAGTTCTATGCGTATAGATCTGAAACGTTTCAACCGGGTTGGTCAAATTGTTATTTCGAGCCAAGACCTGAGTTTAAGTACGAAATTAAACTAACGTGCTTTGGAATCACAGTTCATCTTAGCGTGTACTTAATGCTTGTTGAAGATGTTGTTGGAAACGTCGAAATCAACGACGATAATTACGCCGATGTCGATCTAATAATACGGGATACACTAGATGAAACGAAACTGCTTTTCAGTATTTCTGATCGAGATGGCGAGACTGAAAAGAAATATGATTTACTGAAATCCAACGGCTGTGCTATGTGTAAGGAAATCATCGATATGATTGGTATCAAAAACATTTTCGATAAAAACGATTTGTTTGTAGAGTTGGAATCAAATTTATCGTTTAGTTTACAGAGCGACCGTGAATGTGATGATTGAACATATGAATAAAACAACCCAAAACGTATTTTTCTGTTTTCTACTTTTTATTCAACAAACTCGCTTACAATACTGTACAAACGATGTCCATTTACCAGGTTGATTTGCAACCCAGTCAGTAAGTCTATATTTACGAAACACGTTCTGTAGTTTATTCAGGTGGTAGAAGCCTTCAGCGTTGTAATTCGATATTTCACGTACGACGGCCGCAAACAAAACAAATGCTGTCACAAACACATCCCAGCTCAAACCATTGTTCAGCTTTTGTTCAAGCAATTCGGCGAAATAGTCTTCATCAAAACAAGCTATGGTCAGTTCATCTTTTGTAAGAACATGCATCGTAACAGTGCTATTTACAAGCAAAATCACACATTCAACAATGTCACAAAGAGTGTCATTTGAGTCCTCAAACTGCTTGCATTCCAAGTAATTTGCTACCATCGCAGCCACAAACTCACAGCTGAACATTTTTTACGTTATGACAACTACTGACTTTGCGTGAATGGTTTTATACTCGAGTTAGGCGCTTGTTATTTGAACTGTTGTAGTAGTTTGTAAACGTCTAGATTGAAATCCTTGCAACACATACGCAATAACTATTACTATAACCAAAGAAACAACCACAAATGTTAGTGCAATAAATAAGACCCAAAAGCTGTTTATTTTGGAATCATCGTCACTCGCTGAATCCGGTCCCATACCAGGAATTCTAATCTGACACAGAGTTCGTTTTGTTGTACAATCTTCATACGAAATAGATTTTTCATTCACGTCGATATACAAGCACGTATTGTTCTCATCATATGACACTCGCGAATAGACTATCGCGTAATCGTTTAATTCGAGCGTTTCGTTCAGACTGTCAATTTTGAACATCAAATTTTGAGATATTGCATTCACCTTCGGGTCGTGCGTTCTGTTAATCAGATAGTCAAAAGCGTTTTGCAACTCTTCTTCTGTTTGCAGCACTGCTGGTAAGCACTGGCCATCTTCATTCACCACGAAACAAGTTTTAGGTGATGTGATCGACGCTGCTGCGTTTTCGTCAAATGAACATGTCTTGTACGCACGCGGATTGAAAGGTGACACAGTCACAAACTCTCCTCGATCCGCTTTTAACAGCGCTACGTTAGCCGTTTCGCATGAAATGCCCAAATATTTTCGTTTGAACAAATGAACGCATTGAGCAGGCCTATCTTTGTTGTTGAACAGCGCTATCTTGATAGAACCTTGAATGTTGTTCAAAATAAATTCGTTGCTTACTTGAGTGAAAACCGTTTTTAGATGAATGTTTTTATGTCCAAAAATGACCACATCGTATGCATTATAGTCGGTACTGTTTACAGTTTTACGTACATTGACGTGCGTTGAAAACTGGTTTCCAACTTTGAACTGTTGCTCAATACTGATAAAGTAGCAAGATCCATCATATATTTTACCAATACTTTTAGTCGGATCACACACATTGCAATAACAGTTTTGTAAACCGTAAGAAGAAACGCTTTGAACTGTTGTGTTTGCGCGGACAACAATGAACAAACACAAAATGATAAACGACCGCATGCTTGGCTTAGAACATCAAGAATGACAAGATCCGTTTGTATAAGTGTGTTTTATATTTATTTTAGTTCCTGTGTTTTTTTTATAACGTTATACACAAATCCTATTAGTCCAAGAACGATTGCAAACACGGCTAGAATGCAAAACACAACTTCGATTATAACAAGGACAGATCCTGTTTCGCTATTTTCGTTAGCCTTTGTGGTTGTTGAGCCATTATTTGTGATATTACCACTCGTTATGTTATGGATTTCACTGTAGTTTTGTCGTGTGCTAGTTTCGTTTGCAACTCTCGATGTGCCAAGATCGCTATTTTCTTCAACCTTTGTGGTTGTTGAACCATTGTTAAGGGCATTGACAACTGATGTGTTAAGGTTTTTACTTAATGTTTTAGTTGTATGTTCGTGTGCAACTCTCAGTGTTGCTTGCGTGCTTTTTTTGTTAACCTTTGTGGTTGTCCAACCATTGTTGGGGATAAAAGCAAGCGTTGAGTTTTCCATTTCGCTGTTTGTGTGTGTGTCAATTTCGTTTGAAACTGTCGATGTGACGAAATTATTATCGCTACTGCGTTTTTCGATGTCTGCAACATGATTAGATGTATTGTCTGGTACCAAGAATCGCCATAGAGAATCAGTAGCTAGCATCCTACCTATATTCGGGGTCAAAATCAAAAAGAGTGTGCCTTTGATTTGGAAACAAAACCTGTCCCTGTGATTATCAATGGTCAAATAATTGTCTTTCACGCCCAAATTTTGATTTATGACTTTTCGTATGGCCTCGAGAATATCATATTGCGCTGTGTACATTCTCTCAGGAATATATACAATTTTGCGTAACTTGTCTAGCTCATCATCATAGGAAACGATTGAGAATGCACCATTGTATATACCCAGATCGCGCTCTGGCGATTTCTTGAAGCAGTTATCGTTACAGCTACATAGAGACACAAACAAGACAAATAGTATGAAGCGCAACATTGCTGGTTTTTATTTCATTCATCTAACAAAACACATGTAATAGCTATATAACAAAAAATTTGCACACAACAGACTACAACACAAAATCTGCAGGAATGTACAAAACGAGGCCGTTTGTCAGCAATTCCTTCGACACACAAAATGCAAAAAAGTTCGGTGGGATGTGAATGTTGGGAATGCATGTTCTAACCGCATGAGAGAGCATATCTTCGTGTTCTTCGTTTTGACACTGATTGATGAAATAAACTTTACATGGGTCTTCTTCGGGCAACATATCGCTTACGGGCATCGGGTTTTCTTGTACCTCTTGTTCTGGGGTGAACGTTTCCACGATTTCTTCTTTCACGACTGCCAAATCGACCGGCATACTGATTATCTCGTTTTGCTCCGAACACGCCTTCTTATCAGAACAAGGCAAGTCATTCCATGTTTGTTCTTGTGTTTTGCAAAGCATCTTTTTGGGGAGACTGGACTGATCCTTTGAATGTTCAGCAAATTTGCGTTTACGATTAGGAATAGCATTGGTTAGTCTTCCCTTTCCCCCATCAATCAGCTCCGTTTCAATTTGAAGACTCTTCCAATGCTTTATGTACAAAGGATGCATCACAAACAAAACCTCTAACGCCTGACACAAATTTGTATTTGGATATCCATATTTTGGTTGCAGTGAGTATACGTTAGCATTCATCTCTCTCATTTCGATGCCAGTTTGCAACGCTTCGTATATTTCACCACAGCTTCTCACAATTTTCAGACCTATTGTGAGCTCTTTCTGTGTACTGACAAGCTGAAAGTTTTTACTCGGTAGCACTCCTTTTTTCACCAATATTTCCACGATATCATTTTCCGAACAATCGAGTAATGTCATGACTGCTCGAAAGTAGGTGTTCAGCTTCAATCGTATCTGTGTCCTTTCCAAAGATAGGCAAGTGGATTTCACCGAATAGACTTTGCTAAACTCCTCGATTCCGTGCAACTCCAACACTGGTATTATGCATATCGGCAGTCTGTAGTTTAACGTGGGATTCGACTGCATGTATCTACCCTTCTTTATGCGCTCGTTTAGAGTTGCGAAATGTTCTGGTACTAATGTTTTCAATATTTTGAAGTAGCACATATCAATCTTTTCATCGGCAACAGAAAACATCAAGTCAACATATCGTTCAAACGCAGCTAGTGTCGGTTCATCGAGAAACACATGGTCCAGCGTTGGCTTGTAGTTCAAGTAGTCATACGGACTGTTATTTATCGACGTAAAACGCAGTCCCTCGACATCTGTGAAAGGACATGTAACGCTGAACATGTACTTCTTTTGGTGACCATTCGCATTGAAATTTCTTTTCTCACGAATGAATTTTTCGCACAATGTTTGGACCGACATGTTGTCGCTTCTGTTGTCAGATTGTAAATGAGACACATTCAGTTTTTGTTGCAGTATTTATACAAGTCGTCGTATTACAAATTCCATGATAAAAACCTAAATTGTTGAATTTGAATAACAGAAATGGCTCGTTGCAGCGAAAGGAAAGGCGAAAGCAAATTGAATACACTCATCAAAGCAAACCAACCCGAGTTGCTAGCTACACACATTAATCAAAACTTTGGTTTCGATTCATCGTGTTACATTGTTATCAAAGAAAAACATGTTTTGCCTGTTGGTTTCACACAAACAGACCTAGAACAAGTTGTCATTCATATATCAAAATCTGAATTCATACAGTTTGTGAAGCTCAGGTTTAGTGATTCTAAAAGCAATGGGTTTGATTTTCTGCTGTGTGAACAGACCGATTACGAAGATATCTACGGCAATGAGGTTCATCAGTGTCACCTTTATTTTTCAAACACATGTACCAAAGATATGGCAGCTACAAGCTATTACTTGACAAACGCGTTGAGTATGATTGGAGTACTTACATTTTCAAAGCATACGCATGACAAACTGGCTTCGTGTCTAATCAAACGTTATGGTCAAACACTCGTACCCAAATGCACCACTGAATTTTGGAACAAACAACTTGACTCATTTCGCACAAAAAATATTCGTGATAAAATAGATAAGGTCTCACAACAAGATGACTCAACAACACTTCGTGATGAAATTGAGCGTTTGGTGCAAACAAAGTACAACTTTGTTTCTTGTCAATACAATACTGCAAACAAAATTCTCAATATTCTGTACACGAACACAAGTGACAACAACTTTGGGTTAGTGGTTCTCAAACAGTCGCTGAATATAAAATGCGCTACATGACTATTGATTCAAATCATTTTTGATTTAAACACCAAAGCGACAACATGTCTGTACCAGCAAATAAATTTCAAGTTCCACAGACTGAGAATTGGGACTTAGAAATAAGCCAGTCCGAGATGAAAAGTAAGTTGTGTTGATAAGATATTGTGTTTTCATAGCAGTTTTTATTGTAAGCATTGTTCATTTAGTTGTTAACTTTTGCTTTTTCTGTTTCAGAAAATACCAGCATCGGGGTGGTAACTCCAAAAACGAAAACCGAAGACTGGGAAGCTGAAATTGCGGTGGCGAAACGTCCTCCATTCTTTCTCAGCGTGGGCAAAATAACACAGCGACGTATAAACCGAATGCACCGATGCTGGACCTGTCACTGCGTGCCTGTCAATTGTCGATGTGCAAAATATTGAATAAACTTGTTGAAACGTTAACATGTGTTTGTTTGTTTGGTAGAAAATGTTATATAGGTAGTAACTTGAAAATTGATTCTATACACCTAAACAATGCTAGCCGTTGAACTCAAAGATTTGGGATTTTTTCGACATATGTTGCGTTTGAATATTGAAAAGTGGAACAAAGCTGTCGAAATATACATCATGGATCTCTATCCAGATGTGAAGTTTACATTTTCGACGCGAGATCAATGTTGGAAAGCGACAGATACGGAAATTGTGTACTATGTCGATATTGAGGTTATTCTGATCAATCCGAAATATGATTTGTGCTGGACACACCAAGATCCCACAAAACGACTTCAAACCATTAATGGGATTTTGTTGAGCTCAAAAGCCAAGAGAACAAAACTCGTAACGTTTGACCAAGAGTATTTTTGAGACAAAAAATGTATAAAGATGTTGAAATAACCAATTGCATGTGTAATATAATATCATATCATATCATGGATGATACCGACGCTTTTTGCACGAATGAAACAAGTATGTTTATGAACAACTATATCGACAGACTGAAAACGTTTGAGCATTGGTCTCCCCAAATACAACCAAACAAATACCAGCTTGCTTCTTGCGGGTTGTACTACTTGGGACAACACGACCGTTGCAAATGTTTTCGTTGTGGCATTGTGTTGTATCATTGGAAATCTACAGACGATGCGTTCTTTGAACACCATAAACATTCACCGAATTGCCAGTTTTTGCGAATGGTGGGTCCAGGTACAAGACTATTGATAGACACATGAGTATGTTTCGTATGATCGTGTTGTAAATAAATATCATGAACCGTTCAATTCGATTTGTTCTTATTCTTGTAGTAACATATACTTATTCATGCAACTACCAAACGCAAAGTTGAAAAACAAGTACTATTGTGTGCACGAATGTTTGATTTTGCTATTGCGTTAGTTATTGATATAACCCAGTGTCGTATGTTTTCTCAAACTATATTATCCAACTCTAATCAAAGCAAATACAAACAACTATGTATATGTAGTTTCAAACGATTTTATTCTGCAACAATCAATATTTCAAACATTCAAACTTTTGCAACAACAACGTACAACAGTTTACATAGTCCACTAGATCAGCCCACATAGTCCACTCGATCAGTCCATCACAGATGCAAAAGCCTCGCTTCTCTGTTTTGGCCGTAACCCTGAATTTCGCCACACCATTCGCAGCGATCGTCGATCCGCGTACATGACACACAGCTGAGGGCCTCGCATCTACGGCAAAAGTTCACCATCGAAAAAAAGTTTTTGCACCTATGACACACAATCACTAACGTAGTGTCATACACAGTTGGCAGCATTTCGCCCATGCTCTTAATCCATCTGTCACAAGCTGCTTTGTTGTTTCCAGCTGACGACTTATTCTCACGATGCTTATTCTGCCTCTCTAACCATGCCTGGAAACTGCCACTTTTCTCCACACTTGACATCCATTGCTCGCAAGCTTTTCTGTTACTCATTATGCGTGTTGTTCGTTCAGTTTCAAAAATCGAAATGATTCAAACACGATCAATTCGCTCTTTTATAGTATGCCGTTATTCAACTCAACAGCATAAAAACTCGAAATGCATGTCCCTTCCCCAGAACATGAAATTTCACAAAGTCGACAAAAGCCCCAATTGTATGTAAACAAAGTGTTTTATGTTTTCATCGACGAGTATTTTTATCAACAAGCCGAATTTTGCGGAATATGCGGTGTCATTAGTTCTAGAAAAGATAGTTTTAATTCATGCTTGACAAAAAGTTTGTAGTTTACTTTGCTTTTTGGAAAAATACAACGTTCAAAGATATGAGTTTCATCAAACCTTCCGAAAAATGGGTGTTGTTCTATGTACAGTATCGATACATGTATGTGAGGCATTTTCAGGCTTTCTTTCTTGGATTGAGAGTTCAAGAAACGATGAAATCTGTCAAAACATGGATAATTTGACAAGCAAGTACCACGAAAATCGTTTTGTTTTTTTTGTGATAGACAAAACCGTGTATTGTTGAAATGTCAACACATCTCAAATACATGTAAACAAAGCATGTTGAACTACATGATAAATCATATTGTGTAGTTGTTTGTACCAAAAGTGAAACACTCTTAGCAAAATGTGTACTTCAATTCAGATTATTGTGAAAACTTCTGGTTTATACAAAGTCAGTCAGTTTAGAACTTGATTTGTGTTGTTTTGTTTTTTTTATCTGCATCAGACTTTTTTGACTAGGTTATTTGTACACATCAAACTCTGCCATACTAAGTTGATTTCTAAAATGAATGAACACTCAGTATTTATTTGTAACTGTGTGCGGCTAACACCGTGATTTCATCTCATGGCATAAGTTGAACAATTTCTAACCAGAATTTACATTTCAATGTGACATTTTATATATGTATTAATGAAAACATGCACTGATATATCAGAATATTCTAGGCTTACTTTTCATATTTTAGACATAGAATGCACAATTGCCCATGTTAAAGTCTTATTCGCAAGCACATTTTATGTCCTAAACTCCAAAAAATCTATATACACAACAAAATGCAAATTCTGCTTTTTGCCAACATGTGAATGTTTGGTCACAACAATCTTTCTTTCAAGTCAACACAAATGTGTGTATCAACAAGCAAACCCATTTGTAAGTCTGTCCCGAGTCAGTTTTTATTATCATTGCCTATAGTGTATGTATTTGCAAATTTTTCAAGCAAGCACGCATAACAATTTCAGATGAAAGTGGATGAAAAAAAAGTATATGAATGCTATTTAGAAAAATATGGTTTTTTGTCAGCACATTCATGTCTGTCCACAAAACTCATTGTGTGTGTTTGTTGTGCAGTGATTCAGTCATTCACAAAGCGCATCTAACAGTGTCTGCTTGAGCTAGCAAGCACAACCACAAGCCATGTTTTGGTTCAGATTTGTTTTATTGAGGTCCATAAGAGAATATTTGAACATTTTGATACATGGCTCTCATAACTGGTCTCATTCAAATGCTTAGAAAAAAAGTATATAAATGCTTTTTAGAAAAATATGGTTTTTTGTCAGCACATTCATGTCTGTCCACAAAACTCATTGTGTGTGTTTGTTGTGCCGTGATACTGTGATTCACTGAGCGCATCATACAGTGTTTGCTTGAGCTAGCGAGCACAACCACAAGCCATGTTTTGGTTCAGATTTGGTTTATTCATGCATATGGATAAGAATATGAGAATTTTTATACATGGCTCTCATAAGATTTCTGATGCAAATGATGAGAAAAAAAGTATATAAATGCAATTTAGAAAAATATGGTTTTCTGTCAGCACATTCATGTCTGTCCACAAAACTCATTGTGTGTGTTTGTTGTGCAGTGATTCAGTCATTCACTTAGCGCATCTAACAGTGTCTGCTTGAGCTAGCAAGCACAACCACAAGTCAGTTTTTGGTTCAGATTGATATCTATAGAAGAATATTTGACAATTTTAGTACACATCCAACATAGCAGGTATGATGCAAATTATGAGAAAAAAAGTATATACAGGTTATTTTGAAAGCATGGTTTTTTGTCAGCACATTTATGTCTGGCCACAAAACTCATTGTGTGTGTTATGTGTGAAGTGATGTTCAGTTCATATTCTCAGAGTGGTTCAAGGAAGAACGCCTTCTCTTGCAGAAGGAGATCTAGGTTCAAGTCCTAGCTCTGATATGATTTGAGAAATCACTGAATGCAATTTACAGTGTCTGCTTGAGCTAGCAAGCACAACCACAAGTCAATTTTTTGTGCAGATTTGTTTTAGTCGTCTATATGATTAAGAATACAATAATTTTGATACTCGGCTTACATAACTGGTCTGGTACAAAAAGAGATTGCCATTCCGAGCGCATATTACAGTGTGTGTGTGACCTTGCAAGCACAACCACAAGCCAATTTTTTGTTCAGATTTGTTTTATTTGTCTATATGAATAAGAAGATGAGAATTTTCATACTCGGCTTACATAACTGGTCTGGTTCAAAAAGAGATTGCCATTCCGAGAGCCTATTACTGCTAGCAAGCACAACCTTCTACTTGTCTGATTGTGTGAAATGGCAGTTTTCAGTATTTTCAGATTCTTTCACTCACAACTCTATGTATAATCATATAACACAAAAACACAAATGTAAGGTTTAACATAGATTTTATTGATAAATTGCTAGCCAAACATGAAATAACCTGGTCCAAAACAACCAGTGTGACAATCATATGGTATTTTGCATTTCAAACAAACAATTTGTTCACCAGTGTTAGCACTTACAAATTCGATGTACTTTGGAAAGCAATTTAGACAACAAAACCCGTGCCCACACTTCTTGCTGAACACTCTATGTGGATTGCTTTCAAGTTTGCATAGTCTGCAGTAGTCGATTTTGCTGCTGCTTTTTAGATGGTTTGAAATAATCAAATCAATTGCATTGGAAATGTTTGTAGCTGCAGTTGTTACGCACGATGTTAACCTCGGCTCATCAATTGGTACAGATTTAACGTACCTTAGCGCCTTATTGAGACTGTCGATTTTTATCTGAGTTTTGCCGTGCGACGATTTTAGTATCTCTTGTTTTTTTAAATACTCTTCGAAAAAGTCTTCATGCTTCTTTTCAGTTGAAATAGCGTCCTGTTTTGCGTTTCGTTTTGGTTTTTTGACAGTTTGACCGTCAGAATTAGCAATAGCTTTTCGTTTATTCGATGTCGTTGTACTAGTTGAACCTGTTGAGTCGTTGGAACATTGCTGTGATGGCTGAGCCATGAAATTAGCTGCTGCATCGTTTTCTCGCGAACGATATTCTGTTTTAATTTCTTCGTCAGTCATTGTGAGAAGTGAGTACAAAATTGGATGCTTTCGTATCATCTCACTGGGTGTTGAATGCAATGGATGAGTTTCATCATCTACACGAACACCAGCATTGGTAAGCTGTTTGGAGAGCGCCATGTCGCTTTGAAATCTCAAGGAAGAATGATTGTGTTGTGTCAAAAACTAGCTATTTATACCCGTGACCTTAATTTTCCTTTTTTAAGGCCAATATGAGCCTGAAGTCGTGTAAGCATAAAACATTCATTTCAAGCATGTAAAACAAAACACAGATTAGATGTTTAATATGATTTATTCATACTATGTATCAACCAATAATGCCATAGCGTGAGCCAACTTGATATGTGGCGTTTTCATCGTACTGATGTTTGCATTTCAAACAAATAAGTCGCCCAGAATTTTTGTTGTAGACGTATTCCAAATACTTCACTATGCACTTCATACAGCAAAACCCGTGTCCGCACGTCTTGCTTATAACTGTTGGTGGATTGTCTTCATTTTTACAAATTCTGCAGGAGTCAACATCGCGACTGTGTAGTTCACTTGAGATGCTTTCTATGGCTTGCGAAATATTTGAAGATGCCTCGGACAGAAAAGAGCAAACCGTTGGCTCATCGCTTTCTTTGGATTGCACATACTGTAAGGATTTTTCAATGAACGCGATCCTAGTACGAGCATCAGCGTGCAGCGATTTTAGTCTCTGTTGTTTCTTCAGATACTGTTCTACAAAGTCAGTCTGCTTGTTTCCAGTTGAAATCGGGTCCTGTTTTGTATTTCGCGAACCTTTAGGTTTTTTGGCAGTTTGGCCGTTATTATTGGCAATAGCTTTGCGTTTATTCGAATCCTTTTTACTAGTCAAACCTGACGAGTCGTTGGAATTGTTATGTACAAGCTGCGCCAAAAAATCCGCAGCTTCTTCGTCTTCTCGCGATTTAAACTGATTGCCAGCTTCTTCGTCTGTCATTTGGAGAAGAGAGTGCACATTTTGACAAGTTTGGTCGAGCTCACTTGGGGTGAGATATAATTGATGACCTACATCATCCAAACATAAACCAACATCGGCACGCTGTTTGGAGACCATTTTGCTTTGCTTACTCAAATGAGAATGATTGAGCTTGTCAAAAGACTGGCTTTTTATCGTACAAGTTTGAGTTATATATTTTTTTTTTATTTCGCTGTACATTTCGAAACATGTTGATGCAACAAGATGCTAGATTCCACAATATGATCAAGGTCAACGTGAACATGGAATTGTGACGCTGTATGCAAGTTTCTCGTTCATGCATAGAAATCAAAAACACAGTTTGAAACATTGATACGGGAAAGTTCTTCAACGTTCATTTTCGTGACAATACACAACAGTTAGCTTTGTTACTCTGTACGTATTTAATGTTATAACCACTTATTTCTGAAATCAAACTTCTATTGTCATCGCATTTGTGACAAGTGAGCGTAATGTCAGGAATTGTCTGATCAAGTATTTCAATCCATCGCAATTCGATACGAAATTGTTCGTAAGCTCAACGTTATTCTACTACAGTATACAATCAAACTATATCTAACCTGCTCGACTAACAACATACACATCATATGCATTAAACATTTTATTTTACAACAAACATCAAACATATGAAAACAGTCAAAACATTTAACCCATTTGAGTCGGGATACGGTTTCATTCGTATCGCCCTGATATAAGTTTATCAAAAATAAGTATATAAGCAAACACATTTATTTCCTGCTTTTTATTGTACAGCCATGAAACGCAAACGAGAGCATTTTACATTATGGGATGCTGCAAACGTCCACAAACACAAAAGTATGTGGTATTGGTGGGCGTACATAAGACGAAAGGATATGGTTAATCACGAGAAAACTGATTGCGATGTGATTCAATTGTTACAGTCGGCTAGTGTAAAAAAGCAAAAGACACAATCAGATAAATTTCTTACATCATTTTCGGTTGGACTTCGTCCTATTAAACATCAAAAACAAGTCCTTAATGAAATGCTACGCGTGTCTAATTATACGTACAACTGGTGCTTGTGGTTAGTAAACGAAAAAGGATTAAAGCCACACCTATTCGAGCTTCAGAAAGTTGTTTGCAAAACAAATGCCAGCGATGTTGATCCATATTATAGGATGGAAAACGATGACTGGTTTTTCAACAACAAAATGTCAACTATAAAACTTACATCGTGCAAAAACTTTTGTACGTCTTACAAGTCGGCTAAGTCACTAAAATCAAAACTAAAACGACCCATGTCTGTATCGAATATCATACAGGGATCTTTTTGTGTTCAAAAACTGTTCATACGACGTCTGTCAGATAAAGATGTTTCTATCGATAATACTCAAATGCAGAACCGATACATTTGTATGATGCCGGACAATTTTGAAAAGCGTTCAAATCCTAAAGAACGATTCTTAAAATTGGCTCAACCGATAACAAAAATACCGCCTATTGATCACGATGTTAAAATTGTCAAGCGTGCTGATGGCATGTTTATCATGAATATTCCTTGTGACCCTAAGTATACACGAAGAAATGCATCAAATGATACGATAGAGAAACGTGTATGTGGCATTGATCCTGGTGGTAGAACGTTTGCTACAGTATATGACCCTATTGACTGTTGTGTTTTCCAAGTTGGAATTAAAGAAGACAAGCAGTATGTGATTAGTAAACTCCACAATAAAATTGATCATGCGCATATGCATTTGACAAAAGCGCAAAACAAAAAGCAACAACAAGCAGCACGTGAACGAATTGTATCACTGAAGAAAACACACTTAAAACTAAAAACATTTGTAGAAGATATTCACCTTAAGCTTTCCTCACATCTCGTAAAAGAATATCAGTATATTGCATTGGGTAAAATCAACGTCGCACCACTTGTAAAGAAAAAACATTTATCAAAACGCGCTAAAAGGGATTTGCTATATTGGCAACATTACAGATTTCGCCAAAGGCTAACTCACCGAACTACGAACACAGAATGCATATTGGATGTTCAAAATGAAGCATACACTTCGAAGACGTGTGGAGTGTGTGGAACAATAAACAAAAATCTAGAAAAGAGTGAAACATTTTATTGCGATAACTGCAAATATAACACACACAGAGACGTTAATGGTGCTAGAAATATTTTGCTAAAATCGTTGCGCATGTTTCCATTTGTCAATTCGCAGTAATAATTACTCTGTAACAATTAGGTCGATCCATCCTAAATTCGAAAGTCCATTGCTACGAGACTTTGCGTATGCTTAGTCCAGGGCAATTTTCTGCCGAATGAAATGGGTTAATCCGTGAAAAGCATTCGCACCCAGCCAGTAACGTCAGCTCGACACATAGCGCAGTCTCCATCGAACATCATCAGGCAGCAGTTTTCACAAAAAGTGTGCCCACACCTTGTCAAGGTACTGTTTTTTTCCTCATCGTAGCATATGGTACACGTTTTCAATCCTCGAATAGCCTCATCTTTTTCTTCTTGAAGTTTTGTTCTAAGCGAATCCAAAGCCTGCTCTTTTTCAAATAGGAGCTGCGCTATTATCCTATCGGTTTCGAGTTCATGTTGCTCTTTTAGCGCGCGTTCGCGTTTAGACCACTCATCCTCGAAGAAACGCTCTTGATCATCAACCAAATGTTCGCTCGCTTCTCGCTGATAAGATGAAGCCTTTTGAATACACGATACCATTTTCTTGCAGACATCGCGACCTTCTTTAGACATAGCGAAGTCGCTGCTGTTAACGAACGCTGTAACCTGACTTCCAAGTCTGTTCAAATGATAGCCGAACGACTTTAGATCAATTGACGCCGATTGTTCTGGTCGAGTGTATGGCTTTGTAGCATGTCGCTTGCCCTTGCCAGTCGTTTCGCTACTACCACTAGCAGCGTCTGTGTCCTCGAACTTTGGCAGTCGGTTTGCGTATTTCGGCATGATTTCGAGTCAATGTTCTCTCTTGGAGTCTCAAATCAAGAATGATGACCATACCTGTCCGTGTCGCTTTATATACCCAACGGGCTGGTGCGTTTTCAGTATATAGACAAAGCATAGCGCTTATATACCAAAGTCCTTGATAAAGATGAATAGCAAATTTTTTACGCGTGGTAGATGTCGACACTCATATTTGAGAAAAGCGCTGAGCAAAGTTGCATGTCTGAAAGATTTTGATCAAACGTACGTTAGCGAATTAGGTCAGTACTTCAGAAAGACATTTCCCACATTACGCGATGAATGTCGGTTGTACATAAAGCACGAAGTAACAATTCAGAACAGGCGACCCGATTTCGTTATTCATATACCAAATGTTGCCCTGATACTACTCGAATACAAAACATCGAATGTTACAACAAAAGTACGCAGAGAATATTTAACTCAAGTACTCGATACGTATCACAAGTTTCGACAAAGTTTATGCGCTAATCAAAATTCCAGCCATATACGTTTACTTAGCATTTTGCTCATTCGCAATTCTTCATCTCGACAAAACAAAATTGTGTGTGTGTGAAAAATGAGTTAATACCTAACAGCTGTTATTTGATATTAACTTTTATGAATATTTTTGCGAAATGTACTATGATCAATTTTTAAACGCAACAGTGCAGTGGAGTATTTTTCAAATCACAATATCTCGCTAGTACAACTTTTTGCTGTAATAATTTCACAACGCTAAAATTTCCAATCCAATACTTCATCAAATATCTACCAGCATCGCACGAGAAATTACACCCAGTACAGCGAGGTCATCAAGTGCAAATAATATCGAACGTCATTTCACAGTAAAGTACACAGATAGATGAGTATTTGCGAGAAAGTTTAAATGTAAATTTATCAAAAACCACTGCAGATATTGGGATCAAATTTTGACTATGATATTCAACTTAGAGAGCCTTACATCGATTATTCCGAACGTTTTATTCTTTTGTTGATGCTTTTTTGACAAACATACTAGTTTTTGATCGAAAATAAAGCCTTTATGAAGAAATCTTTTTGCCTTTTCGTTTTGCGATACATTGTTCAAAATGTGTACCGTTGAATATGAAGTTTTTGTGTGGATTAAATAATCACACATTGAAACGCCGATTTATCAGCAGAAAACTGAACTCAACTCTGATATTGTTTTTCTACAACGCACTTGAATTCATGACGTGCAGTAGATCTACGTAATTTCGCTTCATGTAAACAACCTTGGTGCAATATCGTTCAACGACGTTTAAGTCGATTTTTTATGAAACCACTCCAGATATCAATATGAAATTTTCAGTACATTAAACAGATGGCTATATGCTACAAATAAGTACTGATTGGTTTGTTCTGAAATATATGCCTCTATGTAAAATATCTGTCCGAAATCTTTAGTATGAAGAAAACTTTTTTGCCTTTTCGTTTTCATAAACACAATATGTACCGCTGAATAGGAAATTGTTTTCTGAAGAATTTGGTGTATAATACTTTGTATGTATGTGAATAATTTCGATTGAACACGAGTTAAACGCAACATTGATCGTTTTCTTTAAATCGGCATCGCGCAAAAATTCATGACATGCAGTACGTCATTTCGCTTAAATGTAAACAACCGAGGAAAGACTTAACATAATATCGGTTTAAGTTAAATATCTCCGGAACGATTCATGGCATCAATATCAAATTTCAAGTACAATACCCAGCTTATTGTTCGCTACAACTTTTCTATTGTTATTTTTGTTCCAACATACATGCTTATGAGATAAAAATCACGTTGAAAACGTTCGCAACAAGAAAACTTTTTCATCCTATCGCTTTTTGAAACAAAACTGATATCATCTTATAGAAAATTTCATTCCGAATATTTCGCTATGACATGCGTGTATGTTTATTGTATCGCTTGATCAAGACTAGCCGAAAACCATTTTGCCTATAATCACGAATTCACTTTTTAAAGCACGAAACATGTACTGTAGATCGAACGTCATTTCTATCCATGTAAACAACCTTGGCTTGGGTGCAATATCTTACAATGAGGTTTAAGTCAATTTTCTTTGAAACCACTCATAATATCCAGATGAAATGTTCACCACAATATTCTATCATATGATAGCTACAATTTTTGTCTCGCCTATATTGTTCTCACACGACTCATTGTGTCAGATATTCAATTTTGCAAAATTCGCTAAGAAGAAAACTTTTTCGTGTTAAGAGCATTTATCTTCATGTTGGTATGATTTTGTAGGAAATTCAATTCCACGCATTTTGATGTATTACACTTAAACGTCTGTCTAAACACACAAACAATACAGTGCAATAACGATTTCGTACTAAACGCATTTCTGTCTTTAACTTTAGATTTTTACAACGTCGTCTTTTATCCATGTAAACAAACGAAACAAGATGTTAAGTTTATACATCGGTTTAACTCAATTTGCTCGAAAACGTCTCATGATATTAAGATGAAATTTTCACCATAATATGTAATCCTATGATAGCTACATTTTTTGTTTCGCCTATATTGTTCTCACACGACTCATTGTGTCAGATATTCTACTTTGCAAAACTCGCTAACAAGAAAACTTTTTTGCGTTAAGAGCATTCATCTTTAGTTTGGTATGATTCTGTTGGAAATTCAATTCCACGCATTTTGATGTATAACACTTAGCTATATATCATAACACAACAATAAAACAGTCCGATAACGATTTTGTCATAAACGCATTTCTGTCTTTAACTTTAGATTTTTACAACGTCATTGCATTTCTATGCATGTAAACAAGCGAGGGAAAAGAGTTTAACATGCATCGGTTTAACTCAAATCTTTCGAAAACGTCTCATGATATTTAGATGAAATTTTCACCATAATATGTAATCCTATGATAGCTACAATTTTTGTCTCGCCTATATTGTTCTCACACGACACATTGTGTCAGATATTCTACTTTGCAAAACTCGCTAACAAGAAAACTTTTTTGAGTTAAGATCATTCATCTTTAGTTTGGTATGATTCTGTTGGAAATTCAATTCCACGCATTTTGATGTATAACACTTAACTATATGTCATGACACAACAATAAAACAGTCCGATAACGATTTTGTCATAAACGCATTTCTGTCTTTAAATTTAGATTTTTTTTCAACGTCATTGCATTTCTATGCATGTAAACAAGCGGGGAAAGAGTTTAAGTTGCATCGGTTTAACTCATTTTGCTCGATAGCGTCTCTTGATATTTAGATGATTTTTTCACCACAGTATTGCATCATATGATAGCTACAATTTTTGTTTCGCCTATATTGTTCTCACACGACTTATTGTATCAGATATTCAACTTTGCAAAATTCGCTAACAAGAAAACTTTTTTGTGTAATGAGCATTTATCGTTATTTTGGTACTAGCTTGTAGGAAATTCGATTCCACGCATTTTTATATATTACACTTTACCGTATGTTTAGACACAACAAAAATACAGTGCGATAACGATTTCGTACTAAACGCATTTCTGTCTTTAACTTTACATTTTGACTCAACGTCGAAAACTCTCTGCGAATAGAACAGTGATTTCGTACAAAGTTTAACTTCGCGTTTCTTCCCAACCATTTGACCGATCAACATAACATTTTCGCATTAATATGAAACGTGTTAATAGCAACAAGTTTTGTGGGGATCATTTTTTGTTAACATATTCGCATATAGAAGAAATTCTTAGCTTTTCGCATATAAATCACTTCGCTTACAAGAAAAAAAATTCCCATTTATGACAAGTACATAGCAATTGATACCATTCGATAAGGAATTCTGTTCTGCACATTTTGATGTATGATAACTCCACAATAGGTCTAATTACAAGAATACTGCTGAGAGAAAACGCATTCGTGCTTATAGAAATTTTGAACTTTAAAGTATCGAGTTAAACCGAACGTCGTTAGATAGCGAATAGTTGATAAAACTGTGTTTGTATCGAAGCGGTTTATTTTAACTGTCACAATAACGCGTGAACGCATTTCGATGAAATTTTCACTACCATAACCAGCAATCAGAGAGGAACAATAAGAGTTTAAATATTTT
This sequence comes from Dreissena polymorpha, assembly GCF_020536995.1. Classification (NCBI taxonomy): domain Eukaryota; kingdom Metazoa; phylum Mollusca; class Bivalvia; order Myida; family Dreissenidae; genus Dreissena; species Dreissena polymorpha. Next base: position 73,251,096 of record NC_068358.1, read on the forward strand.
GCAAGTAGATAAGTGGATATATGTCAAAATTTCTGTTTATTGGTAAAACTTGGGTTGATATGAAGAAAAGATTTTCATTTCGCAATATGATACAGTAATATTTGCATCATGCGATGGGGAATTTATTTCTGTGCATTTTGGTGTAACATACTTGATGTTTTTGTAAAACGCTGCAGTTATACGGGCAGAAAACCATATCACAACAAACACACATTTCATGAATCGTAATTTTGACCCTTCGTTGTCAGTGCAAATCGACGACGTCATTTCAATAAAACTCATCTTTCAACTTAAAGGGGTGTTGACATATCGATGATACAAAATTGTGTTTATTTGAAAGTGATTTAAGTGCAATATCTCTTGAACCCGTTGTCCGAATTCAATAAAATTTTCACCAGATGAACCGAAATTTCGATGCGCTCATACTGGTACTATTTGTGTATACAAAATCGAACGCGCGAGTTATGAAATTTTGATTTTAACGCAAATTTTCTCGATATTTCAAATTTTCAAGAACAATTGTACACATAACCATACTATTTGTATATCATTGTGTAGGCGCCAGTGTGCTGAACATTTTGATATATGTGGTTTGATATTTATTTTCTATATCTTCGTTGTACTAGTACAAATCACAAAACACAGTTGAAAAAATCACAGCGCGATAGTTGCTCTTTAATAAAGTTAGTGCGAAATCATATCGAGCTGCTTTCGTCAGTCGAACGTCATGAAAACATTTGAGTTCTCGGAATTGAAAATAAATATTGAATTGTTCAGGCTATGTAGAAAACTAAATGGGTATACGGGAATATTTTGTGCTGATGTTAAATGTTCAGTAATAAATATTTTGATGGATTACTCACATATTTGATATGATCTAGGATTATTTCAGAATGATAGGTTAGTAAATCTATGTTTGACTAGATTTTTTTATATACACGCATTTTCTAGTTTTTACATTTACTCTAAAAATCTGCGTTGGGTACGCCTCATAACAAGATTTGAGACCTAAAGACCATGGATTTGCTTTAACTCGAAGGAAATACTGGATGGATTGTACGGACTCATGCTTATCAATTTTTATGCCCATTCAAGCTGTGAGTGTGAATATTTCGGCTTGTATGGTCATGAAAAAATATCATCACAAAGTCAATATTTGTAGGATTTTTGCATGGTAAGTATGATTTTTAGATTTGTCATCAAATACACATTCAATTGTAACTTAAATCATGAAGTATAAACATTTTCAATGTGCTTTTTTGTCATTCTTCGTTTGGTCGTTGAAGGGTTCGGACGTGTTTTTCGAAGCTCTCGACGTCGTGACCTCATTATAATTTGAACTGCGCGGGTAAAGAACGCTCAGTTGCGACTTGGACATTGACCAATACGGACGTGTTTTTAAAGCGCTCTGAAAAAAGTTTTGACTTTTAAATTTTTTTTACTATGACTACTACTACTTAGTTGACTGATGGTCTTTGACAAAGACAGACTTGTTTTTGTGAGCTCTGAAAAAAATTTGACTTTGAAATATTTTTACGATTAAAAAGTTTCAGTTCACTTTTGAACGTTGACGAAGACGGACGTACTTTCGTGAGCTCTGACTATTGATGAAAAGTTTTCGCGTTATAGAATAGCGACTTGGTACTCAGGTTGTTGAATGACTGGATGACTGAAGTGTTAGGTTATTGTTATGAGATAACAACTTGACTTTGACTTGAGTTGTGAAATGAAATCATACTCTTATGCGATGTTAACTTTTGAACGTTTAGTATTGACTGACAACGAACTTTTGTGAGCGTTATATATGAAATGTTTGACTTACATTAATTTTTTTGAACGACTTGACTTTACTTTAAGTTTTGACATCGGACTGATCGGACGTGTTTTTTTAAGCTCTGACTTTGACTGTTGTGGAAAATTAAATTTATGTTGTGGTGTCAAGCGATTGACTCTCAGTTGAGGTTCAGATGTCGAGCTGTGCGGACGTGGTCATGGAGCTGCTGTCTACAAAAAACGTGAGTACAAATTTTTTTCGTTTTACTGTTTAGATCTTCATGTTTCGCGATAGATTTAAGTGGAGTTGCGTGATGATGTATGATGGTTGTAATGTGTTGGGTAGAAATTACTCAGTGCTGATACAGTGTCGATATGTTGTAATGAGCGATGATAGTGGATGATGGTGGAACAGAATATTCATTGAGGTACTTTGAGGAAGCGAACATATGATGGAAAAATGTTGCAAAAATATTAAATGACAATTTATTGAATCACTTTTGTTGATATGTATGATATTGATTAAATTGTATTTGCATGCTGTAACATTTTTATTTCATTTCAGGGGGCTGTGGTGAGTATTGTAGTATAAATTTGTTTCAATAAATCATGATGAATGAAAACTGATTTCGATTCGTTTTGTACAGGTTTACTTGTATAGAAGTGTAATGCGTTGGGTAGAAATTACTCAGTACTGATATAGTGTCGATATGTTGTGATTAGCGATGATGGTGTATGATGGTGGAACATAATATGAGCTTCTTTGGGGAAACGAACATATGATTGAAAAAAATTTGCAAACATAGTAGATAAATGATATGATATTGCTTAAATTGTATTTGCATGCTGTAACATTTCTATTTCATTTCAGGGTGCTGTGGTGAGTACTGTAGATTGTAGTGCATATGTATAGAATTCAATAAAAGATTATGACTGAAAACTGCTTTTGATTCTTATTGTACAGTTTTAGGGATTATAAGTCTATAACAACTCTGTCGGTTGGTGTTCATGAGTGTGAGCTTAATACAGCAATGTTTGAGTAGTACAAAAATGTTTTCGCTTTTGTGGTCGCCAGCTGTCCGTGATCTGTAAAGTGAAAATACACAGAGCTATGAAGCATACAAATGTTTCGAAATTTTATCAATGATTGTATACTATGCATGTTTTGATTTAGTTCGTTTCAGATTTGACATGAGATGAAAACCTGACATGATTTGAACAGAGCTGGGAAACGAAAAGGTAAGTCTGTTTCATTCCACTATGAACACTTGTATTTTGACAAAAGAAGAGATAAAGTGAGTTACTTTATCATCATGGTTTCATTTGGTGTATAACACATGAACAGAGGTAAACCTAGCTAGCTTTTCGTGTACTCTATTTTGGATGATGAGTATGTCAGTAACTTTAATTGTACGGCTAGTAAAGTATGAACATGAATGGTTTGTTCAGATTTTCAGATGTGTGCTGGCAGTTCAAGTCTGGCAATCGGAGTGAACAGTCGTGATTTCTGGAGCTCCAACAATATGCTAGAAGGTAAGTAACTATGTTTGTTTTGCATTGCATGTTTTCATATGTTTCAGACTTTCAAGCAGAGATGTCATGATGACTGGAGTTGAGCACAGGGCAGTGACAAAGTGAAAGGTAAGTACTTTGACTGAATGTTTGTTATATGCATGTTTTGTTTTAATACATTTCAGGAGTGCTTATCCAGTGATGATATGACAGTTGGAGTGAACAGTGGAGCCAAGCAGTCTTGTTTTTGGAGCTACTCAACAAGCCTTGAAGGTAAGTTTAGAATTCCTCAATGTTAGTGAATTATTTTTAAAAAAATGCTGTCAGTGAAGTATTGTCAGTTGCTTTTGGACAGTCGAACAGAACAGACGTGGTTGCGAGAGCTCTCATATCTGTTGTGTTAAACTGTTTTTATGATATGTTATGTTTGTTTGTTTGTTTGTTTGTGTTGTACTATTTTTCAGATGCTGTTGGCAGTGATGGGTTTTCAAGCTGACCTGAACAGAAAAGCACTCATATGGTAAGTACAAAATAGTTGTTATATGGGATGTTTTGTGCATGCTTCTATGTTTCAGGTGTACTTGCTGACAGCGACGAAGACGATACGAGAAGAGGAACATTGTTGAGAAAGTGATTGGGACTTGCAAACAGGGTAAGTGTAACAATTGTGTTTGTTTAATTTGTAACATGCGTGCTTTGCTCTGTTTCAGATTTCACATGCAGAAATTAAACAGGATCTCAACTGCTGAAACACAATTCATCAAAAGTAAGGTAAGTTTTAATTCATTGATTTGAGTTGTACAATGTGTTCTTCACTTTATTTCAGATTCGAGTCACTGGTTTACACATGGAAGAAGATTTCCACGTCTGTTACTCAACTCTACAGAAGCAAGGTAAGTCGATCAATTTTTTGTTTTAATTTGTACTGCTGTAATGTGATGGTAAACTTATGCTATTTTTTATGTGTGTCATGTACAGATGGATAATTCAAGTTTGATCTGTGTTGGTTTATGTTCAAAAACGTTTTACATGTATGTGTGTTTCCAGATGTTTTGTTTCAGTTGATGTCCAGATGGCAAGCAGAACAGACGTGTTTCTTGGAGCTGCCAAACAGTGAGTACAAACGTTTTATATTTTTCAGTTGTTTACTCATAGAAGTCTGTGAAAGATGATAGCAAGGGTAGAATCTATCAGTACTTGTGTCTAAAAATGCTGATGTGTGACGGTTTACTGAAAAGGGTAAATGCTAGCCAGTACTTACACTTGAGCAACCGTGGGATGTCGAACTAACTGATGATGTACTATGATGGTGAACACTTACTATGTGTATCGAAATGCTTTTGTTGATATTTTCTATAGATGATTTGATATTGGTTAACATTTGTTTGCATGCTGTTAACATTTCTATTTCATTTCAGTTAGCTGTGGTGAGTATTGTAGTATACATTTGTTTCAATAAATCATGGTGATTCTTTTTTACAGTTTTAGGGATTATCACTCTATAACAACTCTGTCGGTTGGTGTTCATGAGTCTGAGCCTAATACAGCAATGTTTGAGTAGTACAAAAATGTTTTCGCTTTTGTGGTCGCCAGCTGTCCGTGATCTGTAAAGTGAAAAATACACAGAGCTATGAAGCATACAAATGTTTCGAAATTTTATCAATGATTGTATACTATGCATGTTTTGATTTAGTTCATTTCAGATATGAGATGACATGAAGAGTTGACAGTCGAACAGAGCTGAGCAACGCAGAAAGGTAAGTGTGTTTCATTTTAGTATGAACACTTGTATTTTGTTTTTATATGGTATGTTTTGTGCATGCTATGTTTCAGGTGTACTTGTAGTCAGCGACGAAGACGATTAAAGAAGAGGAACATTGCTGAGAAAGTGAATGGGACTTGCAAACAGGGTAAGTGTTACAATTGTTGGTTTGATTTTTACCATGCATACTTTGCTTTACTCTGTTTCAGATTTCACATGCAGAAATGGTCTCATAGCAGTGCCAACAGTGAATAAGGATTTCATCTGCTGTGAAACAACTCAACAGAAAGTAGGTAAGCATTGAATGCATGCACTTGAGTTGTACAATTTGATGTGATGCTTTTCTCTGTTTCAGATTCAAGTTTCTGGTGTAGACAGAAAAATGTGTTTGAAGAAGGAATTCTACTACTGTGATTCAACTCTACAGAAGCAAGGTAAGTAGAAACAAAATTTTGGTTTAATTTAACTCATGTGTTTTGCACTGCATGCTATTTTTCAGGTCTCTCATGCAGTGATGCAAAAGAAGAAGATTTCAAGAAAGAATCACTGCTGCAACTCAGGCCTATAACAAGGTAAGTGTTTACTATATTGTATACAAAATGTTTCTCTGTTTTACTCTGTTTGAAGGTTTCAATTGCAGAGATGTTGCAGAGATGTTTTGACAGCTTGTGACAGAAAAGAAATTCAGCAGCTGTGTCTCGACTCTAGCCACGAGGTAAGTCAAAACAAATATACTGGTTTGTATGTAATGTTATGCCCTTCTATGTTTCAGACTTACATTGCTGTGACTGTTCCACAGTGGGTCAAAAAAGAGACGAATACAGGTTTCAAGAAGAAAATTGGCTGTTGAAAACCTGCACAAAATATGAGGTAAGTAAACTATTCTTTTGGTTTGTTTTGTGCTTTGTTATGCTTAACTATTTTTCAGATTGGAATGGTGGGTCGTTACAGAGCAGACTTTTGGACAACTGAGAAGTTGAGAAACAGAGAATGATTCAAGATCAGCTAGGTAAGTCTTGATTATTGTGCATTGCTAAATGTTTTTTTTCATTCCAGTATGGCTGTGGTAAGTACACAAACTTTCTATAATTTAATATTGAACTGTTTTTATGACCTGTATTCTGCATTGTAAAATGTCTGTTTTTCATTTCAGTATCCTGTGGTAAGTACACTAACTTTCTTTAATTTTGATATTGAACTGTTTTGATGACTTGTATACTACTATGCAATGCCTAATGTTTTTTTCATTTCAGTAGCCTGTTGGTAAGTACACTAACTTTCTATAATTTCATAGTGAATTGTTTTGATGACCTGTATTCTGCATTGTAAAATGTGTTTCTTTTTCATTTCAGTATGACTGTGGTAAGTACAATTGCCTTTCATATTGAACTGTTTTGATGACCTGTATTTTGCATTGTAAAATGTGTTTCTTTTTCATTTCAGTATGGCTGTGGTAAGTACACAAACTTTCTATAATTTCATATTGAACTGTTTTGATGACTTGTATTCTACTATGCAATGCTTAATGTATTTTTTTCAGTATGGCTGTTGGTAAGTACAATTGCCTTCTTTAATTTTCATATTGAACTGTTTTGATGATGTGTATACTGCTATGCAATGCTTAATGTTTTTTTCATTTCAGTATGGCTGTGGTAAGTACACATACTTTCTATAATTTCATATTGAACTGTTTTGATGACTTGTATACTGCTATGCAAAATGTCTGTTTTTCATTTCAGTAGCCTGTGGTAAGTACACTAACTTTCTATAAATTCATATTGAACTGTTTTGATGATTTGTATACTGCTATGCATTGCTAAATGTTTTTTTCATTTCAGTATAGCTGTGGTAAGTACACTAACTTTCTTTAATTTTCATATTGAACTGTTTTGATGACTTGTATTCTGCTATACAAAATGTGCTTTTTTCAATTTCAGGTCAGCAATGGTAAGTATAGTGTGTTTCTTTATGTATAATTTTGTATACATATTGTTTTTTTCATCATAGCATGTCTTTTATATTTATGCTTTGTGTAACTAAAATGTTCATAAATCATTCTTATCTTCAAACTAAAAATGTATTGTGCTATGCAAAATGTCTGTATGATTTCAGTTGCCAGAGGTGAGTACCATAACAGTTGAAAAGTTAGTTTTGTTTAGTTAAAGTTTTGGTTCACAGTTCTGTTTGTTATTTGGCAAAATTTACATGTATGCATTGAGTCTTGATTTCAGCTAGATTGTGGACTGAAGAAGATTGCCAGCAGAGGGATTGGATACAAGATACAAAGTAAGTACTGAGTTTCTTACTAAAAGTTTTGAGTTGTATTCATCGTGTGTTAATATGCTATGATTGCTATGAACATGACTTTTGTATTTCAGCGAAGACAACATAGATAAGTAAAATTGTTATCTGTTTCATGTTTACTGTTACAGTTCAATATTGTGTTTATAAATTGTAAGTTGTACAAACACATTCAAAAGTTTCTGATCATGCTTTCGATTTCATTTCAGCTTTACTGCTTGACGAGTGTTATCAACTACTAGACGAGTCAGCTTTACTACCAGGCGAGCAGTGACAACAAGGCGCCTTTGTGGAAACAACACAACAAAAAAGTGAGTATTAGTTGAAATTGTTTTACTGTATGTTATACTTAAATGCAAAATTGTGCACATAAATTGTAAGTTGTACAATTACAATGAAAGTTTCTGATCATGCTTTCTATTTCATTTCAGCTGTACTGCTAGACGAGCAGTGACAGAAAGGCGCCTGAACATGCAACACAAAACAAAAAAGTAAGTATCAGTTAAACAGTTGGTAGAGTTGTGTGTTTTTCTTTAGCAGTTTGTGTTTACTATTTTATTTGATACATGGTATATTACACATGCATGTTTTTATCATTTCAGGCTGTTTACTTTCATCGTTTACTGTTTAACACAATTTGCTTTTCTATTTTCAGTGCCAATTTGCAAACCTTGATGTGGACACCGAGTAGTCAATACATACGTGTGGCGTATAGCTGCGACAAAACCGTGGGTCCATCGCACCGATAACTTGAACATTGGCCCGTGTATGGACATCAGTGCAACTTTGTGAATCCATGTAACTTTGTGAATCCATGTAACATTGCGAATGTGTGTCGATCGAAAAATGTGTACATTCTGCACTGAAACGAACTCGGTGTTGCAAGTGGCAAGTGTTGACAGTGTGTATGTTTATGTTTATGTTTTTACATGAAAAATAAAGGAGATTGTTCTCCTACCTTTTTTTTCCTTGTTTTATTGTGCTGGCCAGCAATATTGATGTATTGATGTATGTGTTTGTGTTTAAACTATGCAATACCAAAATCAAACAAAAAATAAACATTAACAGTCATTAACTGTGTTTGGGCGGCCGAGGGGTTTAAGACTCCACAAGTGTGAAGCGCACTGATAGCACTTGGGGGTAAACACCTCGGTATTTCGGTGCTAAAATGTTTTCACGGTGCTTATTTTGACGCACTGTTAGAACTACCAACCAGTAAATGATTGCTTGATTTATAAAACAAATATTCAGTCTCTACTTTGGCACAAGAGACTCTAAGTATCAAATACCAACAATTTAAGCGCAGACAATCACATGGTGGTACACCAGTCCGAATATACTCATTGCTCTAGCCAGGATTGCAAATTACTTGTGTTGACTAGCAAGGCTCCCTAGTAACGGAGCAGTGTTACTGGCGTTTTTTGGGTCGATAGTGCTCAGGTGAGGTTTTGCTCGAATCGGGAGCGGGTCACTCGCTTGGGCGAGTTAGTTTTCGCTCGTAGTTTCCAATCTGGCTAGATCAATGTAAGGTTGTTTTGACTGCTATTTGGCAAGCAGAAAGACAACAGCGGTTAATTGACTGAGTATGGGCGACCGAGGTATGTAGGTGTCAATAGACCGACTCCACAAGTTGCGAAGCGAACCGATAGCACTTGAGGGGAAACGCCTCGGTTTTCGGTTCTAACATGTGTTATCCATGCTGTCGTTATACTCTGGCAAGGCTCCTCAATCTATCGCGAGGGACACTCATTATTGCCCGCAAGCTTTAGAACCTGACGTGGGTCGATGCGTATGCGAGTCCGAGGACGCGATGGCATTTGATAAGGCTACCAACCGGTTGATAACACGCATTGTTCAAATTGTTTGGTTTAAGTCTGCTAGGGCTGGGGTGGGAAGGCGACTTCTCTTGTACTCAGACAAGAGGAACGGTCACAAGTCCGTAAAAACGCCGAGTGACACCACTAGCTTGCAAACGTACAAAGCAAAAAACTTTCAAACTTGAATTTGAGGTAAAATGATAAAAAAACTATATGAATGACTAACCGATATAAGATATTTTCCATATGGCAACAAACTATGCTACTCAATGTTGCGTTGAACATTAATTGCGCCTTACGAACTACTCGTGTTGAGACTTACATTGAGTGACTCGTTAACGTAAAGCAGTTACTCGCTTTTGACTGCATACACATTTTGTACAACGGTTCGTTATTGGTATAACTTGTCTTTCAGTGAGGCACATTAACATAAACGTTCAACAGTATTTAGGCTTTATATTGCGCTTGTAGAATATACGAACAAAACACACTACATAAATGACGTTTAGGGATTATTTTGACTTTCCATTTGAGATGATATGATGAAAAAGTATATACATCAGTTTAAGCGACTTTCATGACATTCACCACATGGCCATAAACTTGCGTTATTCAATGAAATGTTAAAATTTCGCTAGCAAAATAAATAAAAACTATATACGCAGTTTCATAACTTTCGATGTATGATCATGAAGTTTGAAATTGTGCAAAGCAATTTTGCGTTAAAAGTTGCATGCAGTTTAAAACCTGAAACATTTCGCTACACTTCAACCGTATTCAACACTCAAGAACTCAATTGTTTGTACAGAACAATACGAATGTTCCCATTTTGAAACGACAGTCAAGTAACACAACTGCTTGAATGTTTTGAAAAGCAGTATCGCTTCATCGCTATGATTTGGTTGTGAGATGTAATATATAGTATAGTAGCATCAATGTTACAGACCCGTAAGCACATTCATACACCTGCTTTAATATTTCGGAAAGCAGTATTACTTCAATGATATGGTTTGGTTATAAGATACAATATATGATGTATTGATGTAACAGATCTGTATGCACATGTTAAACAACTACTTGGTTAGTTTGGAAAGCAGTGTCGCTTCAATGCTGCGTCAAAACATTTCTGCAAGATGTGAAAAATATCTATTTGAATGGGATTTCTGAGGTTTAGCCATCGCCGAAAGGCCAATGTTTCTTCATGTATGTATGACAAAAGTTACTGCTATATTTGCTAGTATGCTAGTCCGTATTGCATATCGCAAGGTGGTAAAGCGGCTCTTTTCATTTCGCTGTGAAAAGAACGTTCACAAGCCCGTACAAACGCTGAGTGACACCTCTTGATCATGTAGCTTGTATGAAACGTGTTTATACAACCACAGTAGTTCAAAGCAGAACGCTTTTCCTTCTTCGAGGGAGAAGAAATCTGGGTGCAAGTCCCGGCTTTGGTTATAACACGAATACTACTCGCTGCTCAGTTGCAATATTCATACTCTTAGACAGTCAAGTTAATCGCGGGACCAAATGCCCATAGGTTCGATTTTGACTTGCTACATCCACGATTGAAATGAACCAACGAATTTCCATTGAGTGCATGATTGAAACGTACAGGATAAAATTTCCTAATCCGTTTTTAGTGAAACTATTGACCGCTCTATGTTAAAACAAAAACAGTTTATATTTAAAGCTTGAACATTCGCTGATAATAGGCATGCGATAACAATCCAACGCTGAAATGACTCACACTCCTACGCAATTAATTTGTCCGCGGGACCAAATGCCCATAGGTTCGATTTCGAGTTGCTAATCTAACTCAGAAATGTCGTCTTGACTTTTATGTAGATATGAAAAGAAAATGTTCAATATTTGTTGTTAAATTATTATTGATATACTTGATTGTTAAGGAAACAAGACTATGTGTAGTTTTTAGTGACTACATAAATATTTGTGTAATATAAATGTAATAGTTTCAAGATTTGCTGAATTCGAGTCGCATATAACTCAATTATGTGAGTTTAGATGTATTGGTATTATAAAATGTTCTGTCTGTAAATATGAGAAGAAACTTGTCTTGTTGAAGACACTGAAATAAACTATGAAGTATATTATAAAATTGATTTAGCGTATGCCACACACGGTGTATTTTGTTATTGTATAGGCAAGCGCATCATCGAAAACTTAAATAATACGGTTAAGTAGTAAAAGTGACTGAGTTGATTGGGAAAAATATATTTGCGTTGAATTATAACGGAGCTTGTTAATAGTTGTTTTATAATTTATTTCCTGTTTTAGATCCCTTTCTTTGAATGAATTAATGTTATTTATAAAAGCCTCCTCACACATAGACGTAAGTCTCCCGACGCCAACTTGAATGTACTGGCGAATAAGACTTCAGCAAAATTCGTTCTCATTAGTATATGTACGTTGCACATCGTTGGTGGTGTTCGTATGGATGCGTTTGTGAGCTTTTGCTTCCGTTGCGATTAGTTCTTTTCGTCGGAAAATTTTAAACGTGTTGAAAAATTGTTGGCGAATAAAAGTTTCGTCTATCGTTCGTTAAAATTCGTTTCAATACGTTCGGAAAGTCTTCGCATAGCGTTCGTCAACTGGCGTTAGAGGTCGCAGCTCTCAGCTAATTTGCATATCATTATTACTAGATTTGCATATCAAGCGAAAGAGGACAATCCGAAAACAAATCTTTGCGATAGCTTGCGAACTTTTGCGAACTATAGCGAGGATTTGCGTATTATAGCGAATTGAATCCGACGCATTTAAGCGATTTATAACGATAAGTTAACGTTCAGAAAACGAACGGTATACGCTCGTATACGAATCAATCCGAAGAGTAACTACGATAAGCGAATCTATGCGAATCCATCCGAATAATAGCGCTCCTGATTGTTTAAGTAGTTTGTGCAGACATATGCCTATATTTCATATAAATAATGTTGAAGGTATCGTTATTTCTTCGTCAAATGGAAGATAAACAACGCCCGAAACTGCAGCATGATGCTGCTATGGCCAATCAATAAGTAGTCCAGCAACATCTAAACATACACCGGTTTCGCAGAGGCCGACTAAGGTGGAGTAGAGAAGCCAGAGCACGTAATATCTGGAGAAGACCATGGCTGCATCCCGGGAGACGGCGCCAATTTGGCATATATGATCAGCTCATGGTTGAGCTCAGAAGAGAAGATCCTGGAACATTTAAGAAATTCCTCCGCATGCCTACTGAAATGTACAATAAAAGTTTGGGAAGGGTTCGTCATCGCCTCGTGAAGCAACACACTCGTTACAGGGAGCCATTGGATCCAGGGCTAAAGTTAGCTGCCACACTTCGTCACCTGGCTTCTGGTGTCATGTACTCAGACATGCAGTATTCTTGGCGGGTCGATGAGAATACCCTGACTATTGTGGCCAGAGACGAGTGTCATGCTATATGTGAATAATATGTTGATGAGGTTATAACAGCCCTCTCCACACCTGAAGAATGGAGACAACTGGCTGATGGTTTCCTCAAGAATTGGAACTTTCCAAATAGCGTTGATGGCAAGCACATAGATATCAGAAAGCATGCCAGCTCTGGTTCCTTATATTATAATTATAAGGGATTCTTCAGCATCATCTTACTGGCCATTGTCGACTCGGACTACAAGTTCGTATGGTGTGATCTGGGTGGTGAGTATTAGTCTACATAAATTTAACTGCATTATTTTGTAATTACATACATGATATACATTTAGTGCTGTTTTCAATGTACAGTTGTATACTGACAAGTTCTTATCCTTCTGTATTTTCAGGATAAGGTTCAAGTGGAGATGCCAAAATTTATAATGGGTCAGAATTCCTGGAGATGGTGCAGGATGGTTCTATTGGATTTCAAGACCCACAGCCCTTTCCAAATGATACCGTCGACATGCCCTATTTCTTGGTGTGAGATGACGCTTTCAGCCTTAGCGAGAACAGGCAGAAACCCTATGGACATAGAGTCCTGACAAGAGACGAAAGAATCCTGAACTACCGGTTATCCAGGGCTAGGAGAGCATCAGAAAATGCATTTGGGATTTTGGCCAACCGATTCCAGGTACAGTAAAGTTCCGCTATTAAGACCAGGCAAAATAGTGGTCTCAATAGCGAAGTGGTCATAATATCGGACCATTTTCCTTCATAAATTAAACATTTAGGACTTGAATATTGTCAAAAACCGCATAATTTTTTTAATCTTCGAAGTGGTCTTAATAGCGGAACTTTACTGCAATACCCTTTTTCAAAACACAATTTCATTTATAAAAGAAATATTCACGTTAACTTTTACCATATTACAATACTGGTCATCTGTAATTTCAGATACTTCTCACAAAGATGAACCACATCCCATCTACAGTTAGGCTGATTGTAAAGACATGCTGCATTCTCCACAACTTGATGACGATTAGGCACCCCACCATGCAGAATGCACTGGTTGACCATGATGATAGAAGAGGCGATCCGGTTCCTGGGGAATGGAGGAGAGGTCGCAACTTGGAGGATACCAGGAATGTCAATATCAGGGCCACAACACGGCAACCAAAAATTAATAAGAATATTGATGTTTTTGTATGGACCTTATAAAGGGAAGTAATAGTAAAATTAAGACACGAAATTTACGCAAAATATTTCATGAACAAGACTTCATCATGCATAATCAACATGCATAGTCGTGTCGGAAAAAGTTAGTTTATTTCAAAACGCCAGATGCAGAAACACCGTTTCGTAAATATTCGGCGGTATGCGCAATTATGCACAAGGTTGCGCTTACATTCGTATCTTTATGCTCTTAATAGCTCCTAATCGCTAACCGAAAGAACGAATATTATTTGCGCGGCCTAACGCTTTCTAGCGAATTGCAATAACTGTTCGTCAAACTTCGTAAATCGTTCACCTTTCGTAATAATATTACACAATGCAACAAATTTTCAAACAATTTCGGAAAAAATTCGCTAGAATTAATAAATTTACCCTTTTCGCCAGGCTTTGTCATATGGATACGTCTATGTGTGAGGAGGCGTTAAGAATGAATTTTTTTTTCAAGAAACAAATAGAAGTTCGTTTCCGTTAGAGTTATTCTAAATTATACTCATATATCCTTTGAAAAGGTAAACGCAGAAAACGCTGCGTTCTCGGGTATTAAAATGTGATGTAGAATGAGCTTGACATTTATTTGATTGTTTTTTATACCTACATGCTTTCGAAATATTTCCCAAATATGCATATTGTTCAATTTGATATGAAAAGACCGGATATGCTCCTTAATTATTTCTCAAGCTTATGCGTTTAGCGTTGTTAGAACATTACGGTATTTGTTAGGGACACATTTTAACTTTAATAATGAAACACACATCTATTTCGTTATTTAGTGCGATTCGAGTACAATAATTGAATGAATATGAAGTTAATCAGCACTGTTCAGATGCTTGGTCAGGTCCAAAAATGGCCATCATAACAAGGTGCCTGTACCACGTGACTTTATCGGCTATGTTTGGGACAATCGGATGTCAACAAAACATCGCTTCAGGTAACGTTTTTGATGATTTCTTCATTAATTAAAAAACATTTAAAAAAACAAAGACGAGAGCCCGGTCATTGTCAAAATACACAACTTTGTTAAGTTTGCGAAAATTAATTCACTATTTTTTCCAACAAGTGCAACCGCGTGTTTGAAAAGATTCGAAGTGAAATGCTATGTGTGGTATATGTTTTATTCAATCAACAAAAATTTTCATTATAATATTGGCGAAGGTTTAAAAAATAGGGCGGACATTGTAATTCTTCATAGCGAATCTACATACATCGTATGGTTGCGAAAATACATTTGATTCGGAGTGTGTGTATAAAAATGTAATTTTTGAAATGCTATGTGTGGTATACAAGAATTCGCCCATCAGATCTGCATTAAATCTGAACACTTTTGTAAAAATATAGAACATATACTTCAGTCTGTACTGAAAATATATCAAATTAACAAAATGTTACATGATGATATACTGAAGTAATTGTGTAATGTTTTAATAATTTCTGTTTTACTGAACATATATTGTAAATAAAATACGCTGTATAATTTTGATCTAATCAATTGTTTTTGTTGTTCGTTATGTTGAAATATAATATTTTCTTTTAGTGTTGACTTATTGTCTTTAAATAAATATCATGATTGATATTTCTGTCAGATTATTACATTCGGTCCATTTTTTATAAATGAATGACAAAGAAGGTAAACTTGCTTTAAAATGGGTTTTACTTCTTTTGTTTTCAGACTTGCCAAGGATTAGTCGAAGGATTTGTAACGCTTTTAAGGTGCGAAGCTGTGTAAGAATTACATGAACACCATCAAACCACACGGAAGGTGTTATGCGGCAAGTTAATTATCAAAACCACAGTGACAGAGACAGGGGCGCAGCTTCATTATGTGATGTTTACGGAAAGCTATTTCAACTAACTTTGAAAACATACCATTTAATATGTATTTTGGCATAATCAAAAAAAAGTGTTTGTATTGATATTTGTATATATTTATGGGTTTTGTATCTATGTTATTGCTGTAATTGATTAGTTGAATATAAAATCTGATTATGTATGTTACTATACTAAAACAGTTGTTTCATAAAACATAACAATATAAACCCAATGATGCTTGTTTGTGGTCTATTAAGTTTATTAGTTTCCAATATCATCTCCATATGAATAGCTTAAATATATCAAAATAAACACTTCATTAATAATAACATTACTTCATAACCAGCATGCACATGTTACAATAGAAATTAAGGCACCAAATACATATAGAAGTCCATCAGTTTTCACAAAGTAATTGTATTCAGTCAAAGTATGAATTTGCAAATCATGCTAAACAAACATATAAATGCTTCAATTAACACGTAACAAATGATCATCGCCAAAATGTCTTGACTTAGGAGGGTCATTATACCAATAAACATATTGAATTGTATTAATAGTTCGTGAACTCAATTTCAAATGAAATCTGAATAAATGAAACTAGTTTAAGATATTTAATGAAAATACTCATTCGCCCCGGTTATGACAGGGGGCTGCAAGGTCTTGTTACCACTGCAACAAGTAATAAACATTAAATGTTTTTTCAATTTGTTGAATTGTCAAAATTTTATTTTATATTTACTTTGTTTTCTTTCACTGCAATACTTGCACCATCTGGTAATAAAACAAATAGTCTTTTAAACTTATGATCATTTACAATATATGACAACTTTTCATTGATCAAGATATCAGTACGTCTCTTGAAGGTGCTTCCAAAAAATACTTTAATCTCCCTGAAAGAAACAAAATACAAATTAAAAAACCTGTAAAACTTAAACAAATAATAGCCATGCGTGATATATAAGATAGCTCAATAAGATTTAGATACGAATACATGATTTCCAGAAAAAAAATTGTTTTTTATCCTTTTGTCTATTTGTTTAAATAATGCTGTATTATCTATTTATGCTTATTTAATAACTATCGTTACGGTCTAATATGTTTACACATTTCTGCTAAAAAACACACAACCAGAAGTCCAATAACAACTGTTTGTAGTTTTGTTACAATTATATTCACCTTGTACAAACAATCCTTACGATTTTGTGTATTAAACAAGTGCAGAAGTTGGCAGTAACAATTCATTGAAAATTCAACAATCGATTTTTTAGAAACTCACAAGAAAAGGTTTGCCGCAACAGAAATATTTTTCTGTCCGTGCGTGGGTGGCTTTGTGTTTGGAGATCCCCGACTGTGTTTTGATCTCTCTACCACACTGTTCGAAAACACATGGAATTCTACAAGTAAACAAAATTTGAATATAAATTATCGACAATCATGATAATTTTGAGTAACAAGAACGTCGTGATAATCATATTTTAAGCGCGCAAAACAGTACCAACAATATTTTATTGACCAACTTTTGTAATTTAGACAGACTTAAAATAATATTGACGTTTATGTTAATCTTTCGATTCTCTAGTTTAGTTTGTATGTATACCACACATAACATTTCCGAAATGTGTCCCACACATAGCATAATTATATTTTTATACACACACTCCGAATCAGAAATATTTGCGCAAACATACAATGTATGTAGCTTCTCTATGAAGAATTACAATATCCGCCCTATTTTTCAAACTTTCGACAAAATTATAATGAACGTTTTTGTTGATTGAATAAAAAATATACCACACATAGCATTTCACTTCGTGTGTTTTCAAACACGCGGATGAATTTTTTGGAAAAAAATACTTAATTAATTTTGCGCAAAGTTAACAAAGTTGTGTATTTTGACAATGACCGGGCACTCGTCTTTGTTTTTTTTTTGTAAATGGTTTTCAATTAAAGAAGATATTATCAAACACGTTACCTAAAGCGATGTTTTGTTGACATCCGATTGTCCCACACAAATACGAAAAAGTCACGTGGTACAGGCATCTTGATAATATAGCTCATAAATGGGCGTTTGTGTGGTGTTTTGTAAGGTGTACGAACGAGATTAATTCCGACCTCATGAAATCGTTTACATTGTATTTCATTTATATCATTTATCTTTGCTTTTCAAAGCAATAGAAGGAATCAAATTGTTATGTTTCAAACGTATTAATTATGAATCGTGTAACTCGCGCCCGTAAGGAACCAACGAATCGATCACGACACATCTTAAGATAGTCTTTAGACGTAATTATTTAATATTGATAAACACAGGCAACACAATTTATATTCCAAGCCGTCTTCAATTAACATAACCATTTTTCAAAATGAGAAATGGGATCTACAGTCGTTTCTTTGTTATAATACTAACACAGTGGCAATACTTCCAACAATAACATATCTATGTATGACACATTGACACGATACAATACAATGGTACATTTTTGCAGAGACGTAGATTACAGAGATAAGCACCTCGCCAAATATCGGCAAACTCTCGCACGTCGCGGGTTTCGGCGAGATAAGCGCTCAAGGTTACAATATACTAAAATATTTTGGAGTGCAATGCTATACTCTCTAAAACATGAACATCATTTATAAGAAGACACAATTCTCTGTAGGGGCACTTGCCATGGCTTTATTTTAGAATGTTTCTTTGTGCATGTGGTAGGGAAAACATTGATGTTTAACAGAAATTCACTCTTTTGCTTGAAGGTTGGAGACTACATGAGACTTTGACAGATGGCGGGAAACCCTTCTCAACTGGTACGAAGCCGGTAAATAGATGGCCATAAAACAGTGACCGCTGATTCGCGTCGAGTTCTTTCTTGCATAACGTATAACCCCCCTTTTTTATTGTTTAAATCATTGCGGTTTGGAATGCTCTTTAAGAAAAGGTATGGTTATAGGGATGTCTATGCGCAAAAGTTTGACTTAATTTTTTGTTAAAGTTATTGCTTTCACATTGAATTTGTGTAGGAAATCTTTTAGTATATTGTGACCTCAACTGTTTGTCGGTTGCCACGGTAGATAACACGCTTATCAACATTTTTGAAACATGCTTTCGCGTTTCAGTTTGTGCGATTTGAAACAAATAAACTGTTATGTATTATTAAAATGAGAATGCATGCGGTATTATCACACAATTGTAATCTACGTCTCTGATTTTTGTTATAAAGAGTAAATATGTTAACATCAATATGCATGTTTGCGAAGGTTAAACTAATCACAATTATATATTACAGAGACGCATATGGGCGAGTTATGAACGACTTGAGTACATTAGTAGAATAGTAAATAGTTATCTTGATATCTGTGAATCTGCTAACAACCAGAAATAAATATTTACGTTTTGCAACAACACAGGTATTAATGGCGGTGAATAGAAGTCCATTTCTACACATCTTGTGCTTAAGATCAAATACTAGACAAAAAGGTTGGTCCGCCCGATATAATATACAGAGGCGGTTTATAATCTGAGCTATGAACCCGATAATGAGCAATAAGATCGAGCATTCACGGTCAGTCAGTTAGATGTTGTAAATGTTTTAAGCGTTATGTTGAATGTGGGAAATGTAATACCGAATCGCTGTTGATTAATCAAGAATTAAGTAATTGATTAATTACACGATTTCTGATTAATTTTGAACGATTCCATTGAAAGTTGTGTTAATAAACAACAACAAAATTTAGTTGGACTTAACGGGTAAGGAACCTTTTACCTATAATCAATTGCAAAATTATTTTCATAAGTAATATACTTAACGATTTAAAAAAAATGGTGAATGGTGACCAACTAATTAATTGAGTGTACTATTACTTTAAAAAGATGGAAATGGTCGTGTGTTTTTTTAAATAAATGTATCATTAATTTTCATTTGTATCAGTTTCTTTTTCATGGGATATCGAACATTAGGAATAGTACTCGGAGGGAACATTATCTATAGAGCATACCTATAAAATGAGAAGAGCATGTTTCTACACTCCCATGCTTTATTTTTCAATATACATAAGCCTCTGGTATCTTTGATGACACACGTATTATTTGCATGTTCCTAGATATGTAAGTGTTTCAACCGATGCGTAACGGGCTTATAAGACAAATTGCGCTACATACCTTCATGGTATTTACATCGGTAATTAGCATGTACTTACCAGCGTATTCATAACGTATTAGTTAATTAACATCCGTCGTAACACTCCTAATTAAAATAAAATCTGATGTACAGTAATGAGTTATTGATACCTTCCATGAATATATAAAGTAAGTAGTAGCCGTATAGTCGTATCATTGATTTGTGTCGGCGTCACTGTTACCCCAGGGTTTCACCTTAAATGGCCGTTATCACCAACCACTAGAATGTTGTAGAAATTTCCCGGTCGAAAATAGTAGGCCTTAATGAATAACTTGAATTTTAGCAAATATCTAAACTAAGCTAAAATCGAAAATTTTAATGTTCTGCATTGACTTCAAAAAGTGTCAAATTATTAGATTAATAACTTATTTACTTTTTTTGCACATTATGGCGTCAATGATGTACAATGATGGGATATAGTTTGTTAAATATTTACCTTATTAAGTTAAATCCCCCTGTGGTCTTCAGGTAAATCATACGTTTTACAACAAAAACTCATGGAGTTTTAATACTTTACTTATCTAATATTACTTAAAATAGTATAATGTTTCATATTATTACATGAAGTGACCTTTTTTAAATGAGCAAGTCCATTTATTTCCAAAGTCAAAATCACCCCCCCCCCCCCGGCCTTATACATTGTAGATGACGTGTTTTTGTTTTTTATTTCTAATTGATATTTTGGTGAATAATTCCTTCTTGATGTGCGTCGGTACTCTCTTAACATTTTTTGTACGATATCACACAAGTGAATTTCGTCGTTAAACGATGTAAACAAAGGTTAACTTAGATTGAGGGGATGCCACTTGGAATGTCAGGGAAGTCGGAATTCTTTGTTAAACGTATCTTTATTTGAGTTGATTTGGGTGCAGAATACCATGGTAATAAGAAATATGCGAAGATAGAACAGAAAATGACGGCGTTACAGTTATTAACCTTCAACGTATCTATATACAATAAGGCTAAGCATCGTTCAGAGAAAACAACCCGACATTATTCATATTAATTATTTTATCATTATGCTTTTGTGACGATCCTTTTTTTACCAACAAAAGCAATTAAATGCAAACGCTGTATATCTATTTTAAAGATACGCTTTGCTTTACATTTGTCATGCTATTAAATTTCAGATTATTGTAATTAATGGCTGTTTTAATATGTCGTAGAAAAGCTTTATCTGAAGCTGTGAACACTTTAAAGATTCTGTATCCCTAAATCAACCTTATGACGTCCGTCCAATCAAGAAGTCTGCAATGAAGTCTACTTAATGATTTCTAAACATTTCCAAGATTGTTTGCATGGCTTATTCCCATTGTATTATGGTATACGATAAATATTGTCTGTTATCTGTATGCTTCACATATTATCCATTATCGTATTAACAAATCCAACAGTAGGTGCTTAAGTGCGTATTTTACATTACATGTTATTTTGGAATTAACCCAATGACTATTCGAAAAAGTGACATATTGCCATTCGTTGACGATGCCTCTTCTATATTCACTCCGATAGCGAATGTGAAACCGCTGGTAGTCAATAAAGAAAAAAAATGTGGTTGAGCAACATGTCAGTTAATGAAGCACAACTAATATAACTCTTCTTTCAACAATTAGAACATAAAAGATATAATGTATTCCTTAGTATGTATTGCAGCCTTTATCACAGGAATGTTTATTATAAAGGAAATACATTTCAATATATGAAGACAATGGAATTCGTGTAGAGAACTTGTGAAATGAAATCTAATACATTCTGCTATGGACCTATTTAATTCTCAACATGAAAGAACATCATATTTATGTATACGCGGATCAATCACACAACTCACATAGCAATCAACACATATATAATTATTGAACACAATAAATACGCGTTTTGCGAGTGTGTTGAATCACTTTCATTATTAATTTGGTCATTTTGTTTGAAATACGGAAATCTCAAATAAACTAATAATAGGAGTCCCATTCAGAATTCCATGAAGTAGATCGGTAGTTTTATATCGTGCGATGTTTGTCCGTGTGATGTGCATATAAAACATAAGTATCTCGATAATTTGATTGACTTATTATTTCGACATATGATGAGAAACTTAAAAAGTGTAATATGAGTAACTGACGATGCTATTTTACCACCTATTTAGTTAAAATGTATATCTAGAAGCATCAAAACTCAATTAACGTCAACCAAGATACAGTATGTTCTTTAATTACGAAACGCTTTCTGTAAATGCTTTTCCCCTTTTGCAGCAACACGAAATACTAGGAAAAAACTAGCATATATTAATGTTTAAAACATGCCAACGTACAAGAACAATAGCCTGTCACAAAAAAACACGAACAGCATTCTTACCTACCTGAACAGCACGATCAAATAAACACCTAATGCTAAGACAACATTCTTATTACTCGAAGAAAAAAAATCACACGGAAACTAAAGTAGGATTATAGTGTTTTTTATTTGCCGCTGATTTTGTTATTACCTTTAATAAAAAACACAACACATCAGAACATTTACTAATTCTGTTTCCGGAAAAGAACAAACAATTTAGTTACTTAAGCATAGCACAACTCATTGTGATCAATATTTTAAGACATTCATGCATGCGTGCAAAGAAAGAGTGATTAAGATAATAATTCAATTTGCGCGAGAGTTTTCTGTGTTTATATAAACAATAATTTAAGTATGTAAACCACATATCAACTCAAATTAGTAGAATAAAGACAAAAAGAAGTTCATTTATCTCATAATAAACTGTACATGTGAACAGAACTCAGCATAACCAAACAAAAACAAAGTACATTCCTTTCATAGTAAACGGTACATACATCACGACGTCTACGATCTTGAAACAAAAAAGAAAGAAAGCACAAACACCGTAGAGCCGATGGGGCGTAGTCATTTAAAATATAAATAAATCCACTACTCCCTCATGAAAAACACAGAAACGATGCCATCTACAACTTACCTAACTAAACCCGGTACGCTCCCGTATACGCATGCCTCCCCTTGCTTTATTATCACTATTTAAAAGTTTTGAACAGGTCTCCATACTTGGTTTAATTGAGAAACATTTTTATATGAATTTGGATCTTTCTTCTTAATAACATGGACATTTTAGTACAAAGTAATATTCGTCTTATAAATCGTTAAGAGTACATTAAGTACAAGTTTTTTTTTATTTTTCATAATGTTAAAGTACATAGACCTTTTAAGTACAGTTTAAGATCTTTATAAAGTAGTAATGAATTGATGAATCAACATTAACTCTCCACTCAGATACATACTGATCTGTGAATCTTGTCTGTATTAATCTTTAACAAAGGAATAAAGCATTCAATAATAAGTGACTCAGGAAACATAAAATCCTGTTTGGTTTAAAATTTTGCGAACTTTTGGGGACGAATACACAGCTTTATTTTGTGTTTCAGTTTTTAATCTTTGCATATTGATGACCGTAGTAAGGGTACGATTTTATTATTTCTTTTGATGTAGTTTAAAAATAGTTTTATCAATTCTTAGGTATTTACCAAAGTATAAAGGAAATCGACAAACTGCAGAAAATAGAGTGATAATGAATTTGTTGACAGTTTTCCAGTCAACAGTCTTTAACAGAACTTTCTGCGAATACGTTCAATATTAGTTGCCGCAATAAATCCCCATACTTCGCAATTACAGTTAATGATTGACAAGGCATATGCATCAAACAGCTTGAACATGATATTTATAGGCACTTCATATCTTTCGTAATACAAAAAAAGGGAATTTAACGCCCTGTAGCATTGCCATGTAGTGTATTCGTGACATGTATAAATAAGCCCCAACATGACATAACAAGGTAGTTAAAATTGCTAACTATTTCAATATCTTTTTATTTGTTACTCCCTTGATTTGTTATCAGCGCGCCCCCATTTTCGGAAAAATATTTGTTTTCTCAATTTGAGCAGTAAAATTATATTTATCGCAATATGATTGTAGATTATCCAACGATTCATGAAGTTCTTCTTTAGTTGCTGAGAAAATGACAGCATCATCCGCAAATAGATGGGAGTGAATAGACAATTTTGGCCTAACGTTATTCCGGCGTTTAGTCCTTTTTGTAAATTAAATTCTATATCATAAATAAATTACGAAAACATGATCAATTTCTTCTTGTAATAAGCCTAAATTGCTACTAAAAACTAAACACAGGCGCGAAATAAGAGCCCATGTGTTTTACTTATAGTTTGACCTCGCGCTACGTAGAGCTGATAAGGGATATAAGGTTGCTGATAATACAGATAATTCGGTTGTTCTTTTCTGTCAATGACGACGAAAAGAGTTATTTATGATTTCATGAACACTAAACCATCCCTGTTGTTTAACATTGATTAACTAATAATGGTTTATTTATTATATAAGAGTTATTCATAAAATTAATCTAAAAATTGAAATCATGTTTGGTAGATGCAAAATGCATTGGAATAATCATCATCGTCATTTATTCATGATGTTAAGGTGGTAATAAATTTCACATCTTGGTTTTCAAGTGGAACTCCGTTGGCATACAATTGTGTTTTCTGCAAATGCGTTAGTAATTAGATATAAATATTTACGTTTAGAGGACCTCCAGGCAGTTATTTCTGGCATTGATAAGCAGATCATATTGATGCAGAGCAATTACCAGAATTGTGAATGTTCGACTGGATAAACACACGGTAGTGGTGTTAATCTTGAGATTTGAAGCAAATGCATTATTAGCGGTCATTAACTTTCCAGTGCAAATCATTAATACGGTTGTACAAAGTTCAGAAGATGTGGTATAAGTTGTAAATAGTATATCGCTCAGATGTTGACGATCGAGGAAAAATGATCGCCGTTTCACATCCAACTGTCTATTTGAACTTCGCATTTGTTCGGACAACGAAAGTAAAGAATTTATAAATCACGCTAGACAATAAATGCTTATGCAAGTTGTTCAAACATCACAATTTCACAAATTATTTAAATCATTTAATATTAAAAGGTAAACAACTGTTTGGTGTATTTGTACTTTTAAGTATTATAGAAAGTTTTGCGTAACCAATGTCAACATTTCTTAACGTATACATGCAAAGATCTAAATTTGAAATTCTTAACAACAGAGAGTATTCTTGCTAAACGATACGGATCCGCTTTGGCAACATATGTAATATACAGTGTTAAATTGAAATATATAAAGTGATATGTTTTTATTTTATTCATGTTTTATGGGCGTATTTATTTGTGGTCGTAATGAATAATTTATTTTCAACATATGCCTTAACAATTGCTCATTTTTATCAAAGCGGGAGATCGATAATGTGATGATATTAAAATCCAAATTTGCAGAATCTCTGTTAGCACATGACGAGAACGTTGGATTAAAGAAATATGAAGTATTTATTTCTAAAACACAAAAAGTAGTCGGAAACTTTAGCCAGCATGTACATTAACATAATAACTATATATTTATATAACATAATTGTATGAACTTTACAAGCATATTGAGTGCATGTGAACTTATGATGCGCACTTTATCATGCACTTAATAGGTCCCTTTGTTGGTTCGGATGTTTACATTGATGAACTTTTGTTGGGTTTAAATAAAATGTATTGCTTTTACAGAGATGTAAGTTTACAAAAATATTACCCACCATGTTAAACTCAACCCACAATTTTTCGGTTCGGATGATTTCGACATATCCGGAGTAATAGACCTTGGTAAGCAAGAAAATAAAATGGTAACTTAGTATGTTATCAAACTTGAAATACATAGCTATTAACTATTGTGTACACTTGTGCACATCCACATCCGCATATTGATCAATAAGTTTAGTAATTTTGTAGCAGTTTGAGTGCGATCTGCTTAACAATGTACAATATATTGTATATAAGTGCCGATGATTCAGTAATCTGGTTTATCTATTGTAACACCACGATCGATATTGTCGTCAGTTGTGTGAAATCTTCACCACATTCAATCATTCGGTACCTGCGTAATATTCCGTGCATATACGTATTTATGTTCTTTTGAAAAAGGGCTTTAATGTTACATATAAATGAAACAATCACGCGACTTCGTTGTAATATGGTGCGTAAATATGTTTATAAACAACATGCTTCATAGCCATACTTTACTATTCCGTGCGCATATTATATTGATGACAATTCCTTACTTCATGCAGTGAATAAGTGAAGGATACCAGTCAAGTATTGCCTGGTTATTTCATTCTAGATTGGATAAAATAATGAGGCATCATCATGTTCCTGGCGTGTTTTTTGGACATTTGTGTTTACAATATGCGAATAACCTCATTGTCAGTGTATAATGTTAAAAGGGCTCATAGAAAACATTGATTAAAATATCATATATTTAAGCTATAAAAAAATCAAAAAAGGTAATGTTCTATTTCCCACTGTATTTATATAAATAGTATAAAAGCAAGATAACAGTTCCAAGAACATTTCGCACATTTTATAAATTTATCGTACACAAGCTTGAAGTAAAAGTAAAATTGGTGGGGTTTAATGAAAAATTTAATTTGTGTCGTATTAACAAATACATTAACTCTTTGCAGAAACACTCATGCACAATTTAGTTTCAGTAGTACTTAAATGAACTTATATCTTTTATGAAGTTTAACCAATTTCGATGCCAATACTCATAAGCGAAACTATTTAATGTTTGAAAATAAAGATGCTTGTATATTGAAGCGATCAAAAAGTGCTGTAATAAAATAAAAACGTCCATACATTGAAGTACTGAAATAGATTTAAAAAAATATATTCATAAATAATCATACACAATTAATTCAGCAATGAATTTTTTTTTAAACTAATGCATTTCCAAATGTTATATAATGACCAATACGCAGTTGCCAATCGATTTATATATAATAATGATGATAATAATAATAATAATAATAATAAAAAAATAATTATTATTATTATTATTATTATTGTTATTATTATTATTATTATTATTATTATTATTATTATTATTATTGTTATTATTATTATAACAATATTAGTAATATTGAAAAAAAGAGAACGAATGGATGAATAAAAGAGGTTTGTAATGCTAACTTCTCAGGTTGTTTCGCCCAAAAATTATATCTTAGAACTCGCCTCCATATTCATCGGGTTTTCTGTAAATGTGTTAATTATCAGATATAAATATTTACGTTTGCAGACCCGCAGGCAGTTATATCTGGCGTTGAAAAGCAAATCAATACTACACTGAGTATTAGATAGGAAATTGATCGACGTGATAACACGAGCGTGACGGTAATTTTGAGCTTCAACGCAAAATGAAAATCGTCCGTTAATTTGCTTTCCAGCGAAAATCCGTAATATGGTTGTACATAGTTTAGACGATGTGGTAGGTGTGGTAAATATAATATCGCTCGGATGTTAATGAATTGATCAAAATGGTCGCTGATTCACATGAAGCGACCTATATGTTATTCACAGTTGTTTTGACTACGACACTTAGGAATTTATGCAACACGATAGCAAATAAATTCATAAACATATTACACATTCAGCAAAGAAAATGGAAATTTTAAACGGTAAATATTATTTATATGTTTAAGATAATGTAAAAATATATTAGTTGCAGTAGTATAAATTGTTGTCTTACTTGAAGAAATATTAAAGGTGTACGCTTGTTGAACGGCAAAATTTCGCCGTTACAACATACATACACTATAAAGTTAGATAATAGTTTTATGTATTTCACATTCAGTTTCATTTAAATCTTTTATTTATATAATATTGTCACCTTGTTGATTTTTCGTTAGGGGTCATGTGCTTAAAACATTTCGTAAAAAGGCAAAAGCAGTTAATATTAATTGTTAAAGCGTAATTAAAAGCAAATTAATTAGCAAATTAAATAAAATGTTCTTTTCGTTTCAATTCTATAACTTATTTATTTGATGGTCGTTTTTTAAATGCATAATAACTTCAGACATGTATTATTTTACACACTTTGGTCCAGCCGTTTGCCAATATATTTCCAACAAACTACACACATCTTTAATCTAACTGATCTGAATACACAGAAAGTGCTTGCTGTTTACACTTATGTTGTATAATGAAGCATAGAGAACTCATGACTGAACTACAATCTCAGTTTCAAGGCTTTGAAAATTTTGATATTGATGATAAGTTAAAAATTATATTGTCAGACAATAATATAGTTTAATTAGCTGCCAAAACCTGCATTCTGATATTAGAAAAACGCAAAGAACATATATATATTGTGAAACTAACTGATTTTATTTTATTTTTTACTTACCAGTATCTAATGTTTTATTGTAGATACCTGATGCATTTTATGATCCACTGTGAAACTAACTGATTTTACCCTCTTACTTATCTAGTGTTTTATTGTAGATATTTGACGCATCTTACGAACATGTATTTCAAAGGAATGAATCTTTCCTTTTTAATGTTTTATCTTGTACATATGTAATTAATCTTGCATCACGTCAACTATTTAGCAAATGTTTTTAATGTTGATATATATCAGGTGATATTAGCATTGTATATATATTGCCTATGTGATGTACTGTCTCCTATAATTCTATTATGAATGGCCATGTGTACTTATTTTATAATGTTGTAGATATGATGTTTTGTAATGAAGTACATGTGGATGAGACAATAATAAATAAATAAATAAAATAGATATTAAGGAACGAATATACGTTTAAAGTAAATACTTAGAACGAGTACATTTCTATCGGCTCATCGGGTAAATGAACACGTTCTATACTAATTATCAAGACAGGTTATTAAATTATATCCCCGGGCATGAGATGCCATTAGAGCAACTGCCTGACCATGTATCTAATTGAACTACCCTTGGTGGATTTGAATTTAAATATCAAAATCTATATACAGCTCTATTATTAAAATGTGGAATTTTTGCGATAAGGATTTAGGAACAGTTCTATGACAAGTTTAACGATATAAATGGACCGAATGTGTGTTTGCAAAGAAGCTATATTAGAAAAGATATACCTTCAACTGACCAAATTTACAATTGACATGAATCCATGAAGATACGTAATAAATATATGAAGCACGAAACTCCAACATTTTAAGAAGTTACAATAAGCCTGTCTTTTATAAAATAGCGTCAACCAATAATGTATACATTTCTGGATCATACCACACGACACATAAACGACAAACTGCGTTAATCAAGTATTTAAAAAATAAATATACAACTTTCTATATATGTCTTATGTTTGCAAACTATAGCATTCTGGAAAAATTTACACTTGTATATATTACTAGAAGCAATCACTGCTGTGAACGTTGGACATAACTAAGTGCGCCTGATTTATAAAGAAAATTGTAGACAGGCAATTTCATTTAAAGAATCAAATATAGCAGAAAGCTATATGGATAACTGTTTCAACATGCATACATGTATCTCTGACACGGCAATTTTTGTTTCGAACTACACACATTTTCGGAAATGGATATAATTATGTATTGGCCGATATAAGATAACGGCATATTTTGGTTTATTAGTTTCATTTTCCAATAAGGCTGAATATAAATAATACGAAAATTCACACTTTATTACTAGAGTAGTCATTTAACACAATTGAATATGTGACGGGTCAAGAAATAAACACATAAAGTAAATATTCGTAGGACGATTTCTAAACTTTTAAGAATAACCATGACGAAATAATTATATAAAAAATACATTCTGATAAAATAAAAACTAATATTGCATTTAATAACGTATGTATATAATGAGCTAGTCCATATTGTGTAATTTTTAACGTTTACATTACCTCAAAATACAAATTACGAAATTATGAAACACATGCATTTGACCAAAAATATAAAAATATAACACGTGTTTATTGGCATACAATTAGCATCAACTAAAATGGTGTCACTAACGAATACAATAATATGATATAATTCTTGTACATGTTACAGCTTTTAGCGAAACCGAACCGACCATAATATAACAAGGTTCAACATATCGTGACAAGACGTAAACTGTTTTCTAATTCCAGTCATACTATATATTTTATCGTCGCTGTATAATTTGAGAAAACGAGCACGCTATAGAATGAACACATTGTTGTCGTGTTTCAATAGTCTTAATATAATTGCAATTAGAAAATCACCAGGAAAGACGATCGTTTCTGACATATTGATGCTATCTTATATTTGGTTGTGAGCAAATAATACGTAATTTTAAACTGGTAAAATGTATTTTTTTTTATTTTGTCCCATATGATGGAAGCTGTAAAAGTATATGTTATAACCTTCAATTTTGTCAATATTGTATAACATATGTCATATTCGTAGTATCGCATTCGATTTAAATAGTCTCCATGTATAATGTCTTGACAATAAGTATACGGTGATGTGTTTGTGCAATATACTTTTGTTATACTTTCAGAAAGAAGTGCACACGATCTATTACAACACAAAGCGTGTCACCGATAAGTTTGTGATCCTGTAGTACAGTTTGTAAAACAATGTCAAAATTCAAGGAATTGCCGCTCTACACGTCAAGCGTTATTATATGGAAAGTAGTTCCTCCCATACTTATCCTTCTTGGAACCATCGGAAACATTTTGTCCATTCTGGTTCTAACACGTAGGTCAATTCGTGAATCTACGACGTCATTGTTTCTTACGGTGCTTGCCTGCTCAGACCTACTCGTTCTATATTCTGGCCTACTAAGACAATGGGTTCTTTATTTATTCGAGACGGATGTAAGACACGTGAGTGAAGTCGGATGCAAACTTAATATCTGGCTTGTTTATAGCTCTCTAGACTTCTCAGCGTGGATACTTATAGCTGTGACGCTTGAAAGAGTTATATCAGCCTGGTTGCCGCACCGGGCTCGAACCGTATGTACTAAAACGAGCGCTAAGATTTTCTTGGTCGGAATAGGTATATTTATATTAACTTTAAATTCGCACTTACTTTATGGGGTTGTCTTTAAAGTCGAAACCAATGCCGACGGAAAAGTGTTCTTTAAAAAGTGTACTGAAATCAATACGGATTATTATCTTTTTTTCAATAAAGTCTGGCCGTGGATTGACTTATGCGCGTTCTGTGTTGTTCCTTTCACGGTAATCGTTATAGGAAATGCATTGATCTTAATTCGTGTACTACAGAGCCAGAAGAAAACGCAGTCCACGGATGCGCCTGCGCTGTCACCGAGAAAACGAGGACAAAAAGGTCGCTATGGGAAACAATCTTCTATGACAGCGATGTTATTTACCTTGAATATTGTCTTCTTACTAAGCACAACGCCTGTAAGTGTATATAACATAGGGTATGCATATTGGATGTCCGAAGCCGCTGACGACAAAGTTGCGGAACTTGATTTATGGTGGGCTGTCGTAAATATGTTAATGTACACAAATAACACTTTTAACTTTTTACTTTACTGCTTAAGTGGAACCAAGTTTCGGGTGGAATTCTTTAGAATGTTGGCCAAACTAAAGCCACCAGTGGCTAATAATGTCCACGAAACACCGCTTAGGAATTACACGGCTTCACCACGTGAATCACGTGCTGATAGGCAATCCAACGATGACCAGTCACGATCTAATATCACGGAAAGCATCAAACCAAAGCGTCACGAGACGGATGGACAGCAACTTATGAGCATTAATACCGAAGTTTCCAATCTGCCCCACTATTCAACCTTATCACTGCGCCAAGAAAATGAGAACTGCGCACCAAGAAATTGTCAAAAAGATGATACAAAAAGTATCGACACACAGGACTTCTCGGAAGTATAAAGAAATGTTTGCCTCTGTTTGTGTTTTAGTTATTTAATAATGAATCTTTCGCATTCCTTTATAATACCGATTAAACTGCTGGTATTGCTTGATGTATCTGCGTCGATTCAGTTATTTCATAATAATTTGTAGGCACGAATCAAATTATTTTATTCCTGAAAATAATATGTAGACAAACCTTGAACTAATATAGCTTTTTGGTATACTAATTTAATAATAATTAGCATAGTAATTCTCTCATACATAA
This sequence comes from Dreissena polymorpha, assembly GCF_020536995.1. Taxonomy (NCBI): domain Eukaryota; kingdom Metazoa; phylum Mollusca; class Bivalvia; order Myida; family Dreissenidae; genus Dreissena; species Dreissena polymorpha. Next base: position 73,282,913 of record NC_068358.1, read on the forward strand.
ATTGTCTTAGTTATGTGTATGAAATTTGCGTAAAGTATTTCATGTAAATATGTTTCATTATTGTGTAGCGGTGACGTCAACGTCAGCACGACAAGTGTGTTAACATTTTTATATAACCCATCATGCTCTTCATAAATGTATCAGATCTAGAAAATAATATCGCGAAAAAACGAATGTCTACCAGTATATCTGATTGTGTTTGTGTGCTCTTAATCTTTTATTCTATACATGAGAAATTAGTTTGTTGTCAATAATCCAATAGGAACGCAAAGACTATATAAAGCATAAAATGCACACGTTATCTGTAAAGCACCGAAACGATTATAAGAACTCTAATTATTGTTATTATGAAAAGTTTTACAAAAGTGTCTCATCGAGTATAAATACAAAGACCTGCATAAGAATCATGCGTTGCAATGCGCTTTCCATCTTCTTCCATACAAGCACAATGAACAATAATATGTGCATGGACGCAAGTCAATAAGACTTTTTAAACGTGTTTTGAACGAGTACTAGTATGTTATAGTCTGGTAAGATTCAAAGTACTGAGAATATTGCACTATTCAATCACTATACAACGACTGTGGTCGTCACGTTCGTGTTGCACTAGGATCATATTACACCCGTTATAGCCGTGCTCTGTGAAAAAAGGTTTCAATTCATAAGCAGTAATTAGCGTCCCAGATAAGCCTGTGCTTGTATGATATGATTGTTTGTATGATATTTTCTGTTTAAAGAAAGTCCCTTTTTAACAAAAATCCAGTTTGGGCGGAAAAGTTTACATGATTAGCCAGGGCGGATTGCACAGGCTGATTGCACAGTCTAATCTGGGACGCCACTCTACTCACATGCCAGGGCGGATTGCACAAGCTAATCTGGGACGACACTCTACTCACATGCCAGGGCGGATTGCACAAGCTAATCTGGGACGACCCTCTACTCACATGCCAGGGCGGATTGCACAAGCTAATCTGGGACGACACTCTACTCACATGCCAGGGCGGATTGCACAAGCTAATCTGGGACGACACTCTACTCACATGCATTAAACCCCCTTTTTACAGAGCACGGCCCATATACATGTGGATGATTAATTTAATATCATGACAACATATGTCACAATATCGTTCGTCAAGATTGTATATATTGAAGAAAACCTGTAGCAATTAAATGACAGTCGCTGAAGATGGTTTACACATCGTATCAGATAATTTAGGTAATACTCCTCGTTAAAGTAAACTAATAACAAGAATAATAACTTCGACACAATATTTAGAGTGTAACATTGATTGGAAAACATGTAATATTTTTTTCGGTTTATGCATGGTGGTAATGGAAAACATGTAATATTAATTTCGGTTTAAGTATTGCTGTAATAGTATTTGTTCTTAAACACAAAGCGTAAATTTTGCACACAAGAACGATAAATGAAAAAAGTTTTTA